>NC_135501.1:89287148-89887148 GCF_052857255.1 Amblyomma americanum
GCTTTAGAGAATACGGTTTCATACTTCTCTAAAGGTTTACCTTTTTTTCTGCTGCTAACCAGCGAAGTCTACTCCTCAAAGAAGTCAAGCAATGAATGCAGCCCAGAGCGCAGAGAGACATGAGTTCTGTGGAGGCACTCCAAGGAATTTGCTGCTCCTAAAAGCCACCCGCCCAGGGCAGTGAAAAAAAATGTCTGAAGATGTTATCGGCAGAGAAATTAGGCAGAAGTGTAAATATTTTTTGTGTGTGTGAACCGCCATGCGAATGTCTATATGGTGGGATGAATCAGCTCATTCGACAGCTTAATCAGTCATAGGAGCAAGTTTTGTAAGGTTTTCCAAAAATCGCATTCAAAAACTCGTGTTCGTGAGTTCGGAAACCAACAAAAGCTCACGTATTATTGCCAGAAAAAGCTTCTGGGATGCGGGTGTGCGGAAAAAAATTATTCCTTTACAGTCATGCACGCCAACTGCTTAAAATGCATTACGATGCCAAGTGCCTACATGCTTCTTCCTATGGTAACAATATGAGGGGACTGCATACCAAGTTCTGGCTACAATAAATATTTTTTTCAGGAAATCGCGGCCCTCCAACTTTTGCTCGCTACTATACCTCCAACATCGCTGATTGAGAAAGAACAGTTGTGCTACTAATTCAGGAAAAAAACAATTTTGATGAGGGAAAAAATAAAAATATAACATGAGATCAAGCTGCACTAACATCCCGGATGGAAAACTGAAGACTATTCATGCAAAAAAAAAAAAACAATGCTTTCTTCGTTCCTTATACGTGTCTGTCATTCGAATAAGCTTGCAATGATTTGTTTAGAAGTTCATGAGGCCTCATTCATGTTGACATGTTTAATTATTCCCCGAAATAATTAATATCTTAATTCTAGAATCGCGTCAGTTTTCGCACATCAGAATAAGGCCGCCTGCGACATTTTATATTTTTAAATTTGAATATGTTGTAATCTGCTTTTCCTCAGCTCCTTGCACACATTTGGTGAGCGTGATGCCTGGACCGTTAATAATGTTAGCAACGTCTCTGTTTTTGATATTAGTGAATATTATAATGAAGGCAACCATTTAAAAAGCTTCGCTTGTACTTTGCGTTCTGATCTCCTAAATGACTGTTTTATATAAACATGGTGTCCCAGCTAACTTTTGCCATGGTTTGAATATATACCGCGGCACTGTACGGTGACGCGACCAAATGCATGTTGCTGGCTGTTTATGAAGTAACCCATACTAATTTTCGTGTTGTGTTTAACTGCGTTGTAGTCGAGGTTAATTGAACTACTTCGCAAGAAAACAAGATACAAGAAAAATCCAATGAGAAAGTTGTAGAACGGTCCGCAAAGCGTCCAACTGAAGACTTTCTTACTTGCCATATATTATGTATCGGCTTTTTTTTCGCTCAGTGAAGATGCCTGCGAAATACAAAAAAAAAAACACGTGATATTTCAGCTTGCGCGCCGCGATTGCAGTGCTCCCAAACGTTCCGCGTAGTAGAGAAAAGAACATTTGGCCCGGTGTGCTGCAGCTTAAAAGTTGAAAGGGCAGCGACTCAGCAGCTGCTGTGGGATACAGGGAAGCGGTCTGCCTCCCTTATGGTGCTTTATAGCGACAAGCAGACACAGTCCTTAGCGCTTGCGCTCGCGCAATTCGCAAAGCCAGCGCCTTCAACGCAGCCCTATCACCTTTTTAAGCAGGAGCATACCGGGCTAAATGCCCTGTTCGTTCCTACAAGGAACGTTTCACAGCACTACAATAGCGGCGCGCAAGTTGGAATGTCAGGATTTTTTTTTTTAATTTCGCGGCCATTGCACAGAGGGAAAAAAAGTGATAACGTAGTAGATAGGCAGTTAGAAACTGCTCAGTTGTACGATTCGCGGACCGCTTTACAACTTTCCCACCGGACTTTTCGCCTTTCTTCGATTCTTGCAATGTTGGTTTATTAGTCTTGACCAATGATGCCATTAAGCATGATACAAATATTGTTTGAGTTGCTACATGCAATAGCCAGCAACATGTTTTAGGTCGCGTCGTCGTAGAGTGCCGCGGCATATTTTAAAGCCGTGGCCAAAGTTAGCTGGGACACCCTGTATGTATATGAAGGAAGCCAACAGTTACCGAAACCAAGGTGCATAGGTGAATTTCTGTATGGTGTGGGTGCGTGCTAGTTGGTAATGGACTGTACGAAGAAAAGCGCGAAAAAAAAACACACGGACGCAAAGAAGGACAAATTAGAAGCGCTAAATTCCAACTGACCTTTATTATAAACATCGAAAGATATATAGGCACATGATAGGGGGAAGACAAAAAATAACAATGACCGCAGCACACAAAAAGTCATGTCATTCGATACGCGCTCAGGCAGATTATCCCCTTTTTTGAAAGGCGGACTGATGGCGTCCTTAGGCAACCTCTGCCGGTCCTATTATTCTCCAGCGCCTCCAATATCTCCCTTTTGATTTGCGAAGGATGCCGTTCGGTAATTACAGATTGTGAATATTATTGTGGCGCCCATTGCGCTCCGGGATTTTCGACAATCTGTGCGGAAAACGACTCCAGCTGAGACACCACTGCCGCTGATCCTGGTCAGCGATGATTTGCGCCATGGTGTTATCGACAAACCACGCTGCTCGTGCGAAATTTTCTGTACGCATGGATCTGCTGCGCCACAAATTGACAAATTAGCACGTAGTGAACACGGCGGACCATAGAAGACAAGTGTAACACAGTAGCAGTATTACAGTGAAAAAGCTTTAGACAAAAAAAGTCACGCACGACGAGTTCGATTCGCGGAGCCGTGAATACGTTAGCATTTTTTTACCCCGCTTTACACGTGCTTTCTGTCTTGAAAAAAAGCACAACCTTCAATCAATATGGTGTAATGCACTAAACTCTGCGTTATTTAGGCTTTATAATATTATTGTGTGCAACACGCACATGCAGAACATGTCAGACTTTGCTTTCATTGGGGCTCTCTCATTTATAATATATTAGTACTTTACAGAGCAAGGACAAGAAGACAATGAAAGTTATTTATTTTTGTACTCTGCCTTTGGGAGGGCAAGGGTCGGCCCAATTGCTGCGGACAGCGGAAGCGGAAGGGCCGTGTGAGTGCGACGGTGAGCCTCAGGTCGTATACAGGTGGGGCGGTGCATAAAAAAGAACATTTATTACAGCCCTCATTAGATTTCCTTCACAGAAAGCAATTTCACAATTTGCAGGGGGATTGCTGTAATGGATGATTTTATTGCTTGAAGAAACTATTGGTAAGTTATGATAAGCATGCGAGTTAGTTAACTAGCAACACAGTACCAGTCAGAGTGTATAACGGTGCGAAACTTATGATATTTTGAGAAAAACGTACACATGTCTAGAAGCCTACTACCTCGTTTAATACAAAACATTCCAGCGCGTCCCTAAAAGCAAACTCCCACACCACCCTTATACCGTGTCCTACTATTTTGTCATCTGCACAAACTCCGTGATTGAGTTTACATAACTCGCCTCATCAGATGACTCTTAATCTTTCAGAGCAGGTAGCTAATTATGTCTAAGATTTTCTGCTAAACGCATAAGGCACATGAGTAAAGCTCAGAATAGGCGCAGCATTTTTTTCTTTCTTGACGGCGACACAGGAAGCGCCGTTGTCTGCCTTTTTGGGCGTGTTTTATTCACATTTTGAGCAGTGGCCTCTGGACGGTTAGGGGAAGGAACGAGTAGAACATTATTCAAGTAGGAAAAAAAAGCAACGTGTGTTTCTTCGAACGATATCTTACACGTTAACTTCAGCATAGCAACCTTCTTTCCTTCCTTTCATGCAGATTTTCCTTCCTTTCATAGGCTAAGCGGGATACCACGCTTCGCGGCTCACGCGGTTACTCGAACATTTCCATATCTGAGCAGTGATGATGAGGCTAAGTGCACCACATGCCCCACATGGCAAGCTCGCCTATCAGTTTTCGGATTGTGACCGATGACTTTAGACCACATATAGCCAACGAATCTTTGAGCCTGTCTAAAAAGGTATATTTACATAACTACTATTGGTGCATATACACAGATTCGAAACATGCATTTGGCGTGCTGCAGAAACTAGTCGACGTAAATAGGCATTTAGGAGAGTGGATGGCAGAGCACGGCGCACGCTTAATGTTCACAATCACCAAAAGCCCAAAATTGCCGAATATTTTCGACGGACCACGCATCATACTCACCAAATGTGTACAGGCCACCTAAAGAAAAAATTGGAGGACTCTTAAGCTTCGAATTTAAGAGTACAACGCGACAGCTTGTTGCAGCTCTGCCAGGGAGTCCACGAGACGCCATCGCCCGTTCGGTGCGACGCTTTGCCCGTTAGACAAATCGCTCTGCTAGATACGGTGAAACGACGCGCGGAGCGGCGAACCACGTAGAAACGCTGCCAGGCGCCTTGCCGAAACGCGCGGGACTCAAGTTGCAGTCGTAGTTCGTCGGCACACCGTTCTCGACAAATCCGATGCCACAAACACCATCATAGCCTCCGCGCTGAAACGAACGGGCAGCAAGCCGCAAGCTTCGTGGTGAACGCGCTTTGGATGTGCGCTGCCTTGTTCGCCGCTACCGCGTGATTCTTACGGGCCCGCACGGCCCCATTGCGCCCGAACAAGAGATATGTCAGACGCGTCAATTCCGTTCCTTAAAATGAATTTTCATTTCATTTTCCTTTCCAAACGGCGCGGTTCGGGTGTCCTCAGAGAGGTGAGACAGGCCTCACTTCCTTTCCTTAAAACCAATTTTCATTTCATTTTCCTTCCATTACTGCGCGGGCCGAGTTCTCGGACGAAATATGTGGCAGGCGTACCTTCCTTTACTTGCGCTGCCGTCACGCAGTTTCTGTTGGGGCAGTGGGGTACACTGCGAGGAGAAGGAGGAGAGTTTTTCGCTCACGACCGACGCCGACAACACCGGCTTTCCTGCGACACGAGCTCGTTAACGCTGTCGCCTTAAAACGAAGTGAAATATAATTTAATTTAAAGATTCAAAATATATTTATGCGTGCTTATCCGGATATTGCGAAGAGAGACGTGCTTCCAGAATTCTTGTATGGCTCATTGCTGGGAATAAATGAACATGAATCTGGGATCATGCACTTTTAAATAATCATTGGAATCCTGTTCTGACGGACACTATGCCCGGGCCCAACTTACCAAACTATTATTTGCATAGCCGACCAGTCTAATGGGTTCTGTGCTCGGTGCGTATGTGGAGATGGGCCAAGCCATATATTTCATTTCCTTCCTTCAAAGGAACCGATACCTAGTTTTAATGTCACAGTTGTTACTTATAGCTCAGCCATGTTGAATGGACTTGAGATTTGGTTCAGTTCATAGGGCATGAACTCGATGTTTTGAACGCGATTTTCTGTCAAACAGAGCAGAACTTGCTTCTATGTCTGAATAATCTATGAAAGAAGCTGTTTTATCCCGCCATATAGACTTTGGCACGGTGGTTTTGAAATCTGCTTGAGTCACTTTTTTCACTGCTTTGTAGAGGGTGCCTTTAAGAGCACCAAAAAGCTGGATGTCTCTCCTAAATATTTTTCGTGTCCTCTGCGCTCAGGCCGACATTCTTTGCATGGCTTTCATTTCTTTAGGTGTCGACTACACCGGCTAGCAGAAAAAGAAAATTAGAGATAGTTAGAGAAGAGTAAAACCATGATCTCAAAAGCGCGTGGTGGCTCAGTGGTTACGGTGCACGGCTAGTGACCCGAGAGAGGAGGGTTTAATCTTCGCGGCGGTGGTTTGAATTTCAATAGAGGCGGCATGTTAGACGAAGGGTACTGGCCGATGTCAGAGCACGTTACTGAATAACTGGTGCTCAAGATTATCTGGAGCCCAACACTGGAGCATCAAGCATGGCCCGAGTTCATTCAGGGCGGAGAACCTCAAAAATAATAAAGTATATTCTTTACATCGCTTCCTTAGAATGCCTCAATGCGCACTTAGTCCCGCGTTTATCCTGGACAAGGAAAATTATCTGATTTAAACGTGAGCTGCAGAAAGGTCAGCGTCCGTTAGGAATAACTAAATATTTACGTTAATCTAAGTACACGTTGTGCATGATCAGCACAGTTTTAGTAGTCGTGGTCTTAATTTCGCCCTTTGCGACTGCCTTTAGGTATACTAATGCACACATCGCAATTTTTTTCCTTTGATTAGAAAAGGCCAGTGTGGAAATCCATTAACTCAGTTGTAGTGGACATACGGAGGATCCAAGGAGATAAGTATCCATTTGGCGTGTTTGCATTTTTATAACCTATGGCTCGATAAGAACGTAATATCTGGTTGTGACCCATAATATGCTTTAATCGGCTCATTACTATATATATTGTCCTAATATAGTATGGCGCTTCATAAGCCAGTTGTGTATTTCGACAAGTTTTATATTTGAAATTTTTGACCACAGCTAACATTACGTTATATATCAATAAATGGAATGTCGGACAAGCTGACATGACTCAGCAACATGGAAACCGGTATATGTACGTAGAAAATGCCTTGCTGTCAACTTTTTCCCTCAGCCAGTGTCTTTCTGACAATGAGAAAAACGATTTTCTTGCGGTGTACGAAGTCTGTAGACGTTTTTGCTTTACAAAATCCTCGAAACGTAATATTTTATCATTGCCTCATAAACTTAGACTGCCGTTCAGAAAGTTCGAAGTAAGAGTTGGTGACATTTGGCTGCCAAGTTTTCTACTGTGTTCAACTGTGCACGGAGAGTCTTGAAAGTATTTTTTTTGGACAAAGCCAGAAAATACGCGTGTGCGCTACCGTTGTCAGAAAAAGATGCCCGATGTTCGAAACGTGCTGCTCAAAACTATGCATCTAAAATACAGTGGACGCCCAGCAATCATAAAGCACAAAAACTGCCTAAAAAGCGAAGAACTTGAGCTGAATGAAGAATTCAGAATTCTGCTGATCGTCAAGGCTATGGGTCACCTGTCCAGAGACAAGTTTTGCAACCATATATGAGCTCTGAATATCATTCATTCATTCATTCATTCATTTTTACTTGTTCTTCACAACATGACGTACACATTGTGAAAGGGGCCAAGAAGAAAAGCCGTTCCTTTAGGGCTTGAAAAAAAAAATCTTGGTCCCCCCTGGCATTGACGGCAACGAAGCAACACAATCCAGAAACAAATGTACAGAAAAAAAATATACAGAAACATACAGAGACAAACAAAATTATCACTTGGCATTTTTATGAAAGGTATGGCGACAAGCTCATGGAATGGTCGGGAAATAAAGACATGCAGTCATAATGAAACAGTGGCTAAATATCTGTACAAGGTGTTTTGTTTATGAAATGTGTGGTGTGTATTAGGGACATGCAAATTAATAAAACAACGCCTTCAGGTTCCGGAAAATATGCCTCATAGATGATTTTCGCAAAAGCATCTATGAGGCAGGCATTCTTTATGAAACGACGTAAAAAAAAAGAGAAAAAAGACATGAATTTTTTGCTACATGGCTAATTAGTTTTTAATCCAATAAGATAAATTGCAGTGCGTTGAGAAGTTCATCGTAAAATTTTGAAATAAAATAAAGTGACGACCATGTAAAATGACGTAGAGAAGTTGAAAACATTTATTTAAATGTAGAGTAATTTCGTAGCGGACCGTCGACAAGGCTGGGCAGAATTATTTAAAAAACTCATATCAACATACACATCGCTAAGAAGCAGAGATTACTCACATATGAAAAGTTTGAAACTCACGCTTAGAAATCGCGTAATATCAAAAAGACAAGGAGCTCAATATTCTTCGTGTACAGTAGTCTCTAGCGGCAATATCAACCAATTTATTAATCAATAGAAAAACCCTTGCACATTGACCCGGAATATTAGGTAGCCCTTGCATTTATATCTACTGAAAAAGATTGACATCAACATCCCCCCGACACTGGTGTACAGGCATTACAGTTTTTATAACCTATGTCCGTGGTTCATACTTAGATAAGTCTATACCTATAATGGTCATCCTACCGTCGATGCCGATTTAACACTAGCTTTTTCGTTTATTCCCCAAGTATGACAACCTACCTAATTCCCTATTGCCTCCTGTAACGGCTCAACCTCCATGGGAATGCCAGTACCTTTTCCGGTTTGTTCATTAATAAAACCTACCCCATACATTCCCATGTTCAGCGTTTGTAAGGCATAGCCTATCTTATATAGGCATGCCACAGGGTTTCATATCTCCAGAGGTCAATATTTTGGAGCGAGGGAGTGCGCTTCAAAGTAAGAGCAGCCTGTGCACTGTGCTGTTGGAGGGCACATGCCTCGATCTAATTCCGTCGTTCATACGTACAGCAGTGTAACCTTCAATAATTATTCTAAAGTCGATAGAGATTTAATACTGCCTTTCTCGTCCATTCCGCAAGTATGACAACCTACCAATCCACTGGTATTTCCAGTGTTGGGGAAACGCACAACTTCGAGTCTTAAAACCTATACCGCACTCGCCCACTTCCTTATCTCCAGCTTCTTTGTCTCCTAATCTGGCACTGAATTCGCTCATGAGTGATGTGTGCTACGTTTTGACTTCAATCACTGCCTTCTCGGCGCATTCATAGAACCTTGAGACCAACTGGCCATCTTACAGGATATAAGCGCACTGGCCTGCACCACCTTCTTGGTATATCTAATTTAGCTTTATTACCATAACTGTCAAATTTTTTATCGCCGCAGATTTTCTCTAAGTTGCCAGCTATTTACTCGCTGAAGAATAATCCCACGACTATTTTCTTCTGTCTCCTAATCTGCGACAGCATAGTAGGAGCCCGCTGTATATATCTGCCTAAATCTGGTCTGTTCACCAGGTTGCCACGTTAATTATTCGTAACTTCCTGGAGTATCACCGCCAGACTGCACTCAATAAAAATCTAGTGTTAAACGTTGCGCGATTTAGTTTTTGAAAGCTAGCCTGTCAGGTGTCCGAGATAACTAGCACCCTCCACTTTGCCACCGACCTGACCACCACCCTGCTGTAATGCTTGACAGCCGCTGGGGACTGAAGGTCGAGGGTTACTTGGTTCATTCATATAGGAAAGACAAGTTCTACGCCAGGGTTCATAAATCCTCTTCTTCTTTAGGAGTGCGTTGTTGGTAACGGTCACCGGCATCAACCCGCACGTGAGGTCTTGCTAAGCAATTCCATCACCAGCGGATATTTTTTATACGTTAGAGAACGGAGCGGCCCGGCGGTTCGAAGCTTCGTCCTCTTCCACGCTAGGCGGATGCTCTGCCTCAGCGTAGCGTCATAGCTGCAGCCCTACCGCAACAAGGGCTCCAATCGTTTTTAAACGATGGTTCTTGCACCAGTGCAAATTACGTCAGTGAACGCTTCTGAAACTAAAGCAAATATTAATGTAGAGGTATGGAGCTACTTCAAAGGAATTTGCATTATAAAGTACAAATGGTAACTGTAATTCATCTCCCTGTTAAATGACACCTTGAACGACAAAAAGCGATTTGTAATTGTGGGGATTGTGACTGATCTAGGTATGAATGCCGCAACCTGGTTCCAAAACGTAATTTTCCTGCACTCCGATGCCGGCCTGATAATAGTGCGTGTTTTTCAACAGATATAAATCGCAAGGGTTGCTTCATTCTCTTACAGTGAAGTGAATCGCGATTTGCTTTAACATTGAAATGCTGTTCATGGCATACCTCAAACCAAATATATTCGAGGAGCACGCCGATAATTGCTAAAATTGACTTTAAGGTTAACAATGATGCTTGTGCGCAGTGGCAAAAGCAAACCTGCCGGACGCTATGAAATCGGTGAAATTGTGCTTTAGCTGGTGACGTAAACTCCACGTCAACATTTTGAATAACTGCTGAAATTTGTCTAGTCTGATTTAAAATTTGTATCTGCTAATAATATTGACCATATCAATTTATAAAATATCGGAAACGCGGTTTGGCTTGGGCCCAGGAACGTCGGGTCAATTCTAACACACTTTCACACGCGCACGCCGCGATGGCACGCACAGCGACTCTCGTCAGGGAATGTCATTACATACAGCACGTGTTGTGGGACCTTCAGACAGTTGGCATAGGTGCAGCTGCGAGGAACTGTTAACCCTCTAGCGCAACGTGTACAACAAATGTTGTTTGGTAGATGTCCCATCTAGTAAAGCGTTTTCACGGGCGTCGAAGTGCGCTCGCTGCAAGCGCGCAATGTTCGCATAGCATGAGAAATGGCCAATGTTTCTGTAGCCAGGCCGCTGGATGTCATTGCGAGTGCGAAAATGTAAATACTAACTTGGCTATTCCTAATGCCCTGTTAACAATTTATACTTTACTCAAGGCATCGGTTTGTAACAGTTAAAAATGTGTATTTAAAAGTTGTAATCATGTTTGCAGGTCAAACAAAAAGAGAACGTGTGTCCGTGAAGCTGCGAGTGACATGATATTACTTCACTGAATAATAGTTTTAACGCCACCCGGATCTCTATATTCTGTCAATTGGTTCTGCTGCGAGTTAGATAAAAATATAAATGTTATGGCTACTTCTGGCAGTGCTTTTTTCTGCATTTTCATATTGCCTTCAACTGCATTCTTGTATTTGTCGAATCTTAAGCGATAAAGTATTTTTGTGGGGAGAACCAAACGTATGAGACGTCCCGCTTTTTTTTGTTAACGGTTTCTCTCTACTATACGATTGGCGCTTATTGAATATGCAAGGGCTTTATTAATCCTTGATTATCTTGTTAATATTGCTGGTGAAGACTGTCTGGCCGAAGAATATTAAGCTCGTTATCCTACAAATATTTTGTGATTTCTAGCATCTAATTTCAAGCTTTTCACTTGTCAACACTTATGCTCTGGTGGTTACCGAAGTGTATGGTGGTAACTGAATTTTTAAAAAAATATTTACGAACATCCTTTTTGAGAGCCACCTACCACAATGCACTGAATTTTAATAACTGCTTTCTATAGATTGTTTTTCATGAAGATGGTGTGATTCTAACTCAAATTTATCTTACTGGGTAAAAAATATATACATATCCAAAAGTATTCTTAGCTTGCATTTATCTTGAGTTCTGAGAAATATACCTTATTTCGTGTAGGTTCTTGTGAACATGGGCATGCGCAGCGGGGTATCCACAGTTTCGAGATATTTGCTAGCTTTGTCGCGATATAGGTGAATTATGATCTTCATCATCAGCAGATTTCCGAGTTCTTGTTTCAGCTCAAAATCTTCGCTTCCTTGACACTTTTTACTTTTTGATTACTCAGCGACGACTGTGTTTCAATTCTGTAGTTTGGAGCGTCAGGTTTCAGACATCAGGCATCTGGTTCAGATATTGCGACCGCAAACGTGTATATTTCTCTTCTGAAAAACGAGCACTTTTATTATTTTTCGAGCAATTTATATACAAGATAGAACTTCAGCAGCCAAATATCGCCACCTGTTACGTTGAGCTGTTTGAAGGGTCGTCTTAGAGTAGGAGAGAGAAGAAAAATATGGTGTTTTTAGGTTGTCGTCAAGCAAACACCTATACACTTGGTACCCCGGAAGAAAAAAACCTTAGTCTCTGTTAGAAAGAGCTACTGGCTCACTGAAAATTCTTAGCACCAAGGCAGTTTCTACCTTAATATCTGGGCTTCTGTTTCTGAGCCAGCTTAGCTTGGGCGACATCCCCCTGATAGAATAAATATGCACATAGTGTTAGGTACGGACAAACTTTTAAAAAGTAAATGCTGTCGAGATACACGATTGCCTTATGAGCCCCCGAACTATATTCGCAAAATGCAAACAGTAAACAGCAGAATAAAACACAATGCGTGGCAACGTGCGATATTTTGTTTCATATGTGGCGATACATTACAAGCGTGCAAATCACTAAACTTAGCTGCTGGAACACTTCATATTGCCACGAATCTTTATAGTGTTTGTTCTTTCTTTAAAACTGCCAGCACGCCGTTTTATAGCTTTTTTTGTGATGCAAGACTCGACCACACTTATCTCGATTGATTGCATCCAGGCAGAGCTGATTCTACGTTGCTCCAGAATGTTATAGTAACTTTGCACGCCATATCTATGCACGCACGGGCGAGAGCGGCAGGCACTCTGTTCGATGGCTGCCGAGTACGGTTGTCGCTTCGCCGCCGCCGAGTCACTCAGTTCTTTGTGGGCGCAAGTCAGCCTAATAAAGAGCTTCGTTTGGAAACCTTTCTCCTGCGCCCTCAACTGCCGTCACCACTGTTCGTGGCAGTGTGGCCAGTACGACTAAGTTATTGTTTGTCCAGACTAATATTTTCTAAGCAGAGGAAAAAATATAGCTGTGTAAGCTTTCTTTATGTTTTATCCCGCCATATAGACTTTGGCACGGTGGTTTTGAAATCTTCTTGAGTCACTTTTTTCACTGCTTTTTAGAGGGTGCCTTTAAGAGCACCAAAAAGCTGGATGTCTCTCCAAAATATTTTTCGTGTCCTCTGCGCTCAGGCCGACATTCTTTGCATGGCTTTCATTTCTTTAGTTGTCGACTACACCGGCTAGCAGAAAAAGAAAATTAGAGATAGTTAGAGAAGAGTAAAACCATGATCTCAAAAGCGCGTGGTGGCTCAGTAGTTACGGTGCTCGGCTAGTGACCCGAGAGAGGAGGGTTTAATCTTCGCGGCGGTGGTTTGAATTTCAATAGAGGCGGCATGCTAGACGAAGGGTACTGTGCGATGTCAGAGCACGTTACTGAATAACTGGTGCTCAAGATTCTGGAGCCCAACACTGGAGCATCAAGCATGGCTCGAGTTAATTTAGGGCGGTGAACCTCAAAAATAATAATGTATATTCTTTACATCACTTCCTTAGAATGCCCCAATGCGCATTTAGTCCCGCGTTTATCCTGGACAAGGAAAATTATGTGATTTAAACGTGAGCTGCAGAAAGATCAGCAACCGTTAGGAATAACTAAATATTTACGTTAATCTAAGTACACGTTGTGCATAATCACCACAGTTTTAGTAGTCATGGTCATAATTTCGCCCTTTGCGACTGCCTTTAAGTATACTAATGCACACATCGCAATTTTTTTCCTTTGATTAGAAAAGGCCAGTGTGGAAATCCATTAACTCAGTTGTAGTGGACATACGGAGGATCCAAGGAGATAAGTATCCAATTGGCGTGTTTGTATTTTTATAACCTATGGCCCGATAAGAACGTAATATCTGGTTATGACCCATAATATGCTTTAATCGGCTCATTACTATATATATTGTCCTAATATTGTATGGTGCTTCATAAGCCAGTTGTGTATTTCGACAAGTTTTATATTTGAAATTTTTGACCACAGCTAACATTACGTTATAAATCAATAAATGGGATGTCGGCCAAGCTGACATGACTCAGCAACATGGAAACCAGTATATGTACGTAGAAATTGCCTTGCTGTCAACTTTTTCCCTCAGCCAGTGTGCTTTCTGACAATGAGAAAAACGATTTTCTTGCGGTGTACGAAGTCTGTAGACGTTTTTGCTTTACGAAATCCTCGAAACGTAATATTTTATCATTCCCTCATGAACTTAGACTGCCGTTCAGAAAGTTCGAAGTAAGAGGTGGTGACATTTGGCTGCCAAGTTTTCTATTGTGTTCAACTGCGCACGCAGAATCTTGAAAGTATTTTTTTTTGGACAAAGCCAGAAAATACGCGTGTGCGCTACCGTTGTCAGGAAAAGATGCCCGATGTTCGAAACGTGCTGCTAAAAACTATGCATCTAAAATACAGTGGACGCCCAGCAATCATAAAGCACAAAAACTGCCTAAGAAACGAATAACTTGAGCTGAACGAAGAATTCAGAATTCTGCTGATCGTCAAGGTTATGAGTCACCTCTCGAGAGTCATGTTTCACAACCATCTATAAGCTCGGGATATCCGCCTGCGCATTGTGATATTCGCAAAATAATCTATGAGGCAGGCATTCTTTATGAAACGACGAGAAAAAAAAAGAGAAAAAAGGCAAGAATTTCTTTGTACATGGCTGATTAGTTTTTGATGCAATAAGATAAATTGCAGTGCGGAGAGAGTTCATCGTAAAATTATAAAATAAAATAAAAGTGACGACCATGTAAAATGACGTAGAGAAGTTGAAATCATTTATTATTTTTCAGTGCAATTTCGTAGCGGACCGTCGACAAGGCTGGGCAGAATTATTTAAAAAAACTCATATCAACATACACTTCGCTAAGTAGCAGAGATTACTGACATTTGAAAAGTTTGAAACTCACGCTTAGAAATAACGTAAAATCAAAAAGACAAGGAGCTTAATATTTTTCGTGCAAAGTAGTCTCTAACGGCAATATCAACCGATCTATTAATCAATAGAAAAACCCTTGCACATTGACCCGGAATATTAGGTAGCCCTTGCATTTTTATCTGTTGAAAAAGATTCACATCAATATCTTCCCGACACTGGCGTAAAGGTAATACAGTTTTTATAACCTATGTCCGTGGTTCATATTTAGATAAGTCTATACATATAATGATCCTCCTGCCGTCGATACCGATTTAACACTGGGTTTTCCGTTCATTCTTCAAGTATGACAACCTACCTAAATCTCTATTGTCTCCTGTGATGGCTTAACCTCCATGGGAATGTCAGTACCTTTTCGTGTTTGTTCATTTATAAAACCTACCCTATACATTCCCATGTTCAGCGTTTGTAAGACATAGCCTATCTTAAATAGGCATGCCAAAGGGTTTCATATCTCCAGAGGTCAATATTTTGGAGCGAGAGAGTGCGCTTCAAAGTAAGAGCTGCCTACGCACTGTGCAGTTGGAGGGCACATGCCTCGATCTAATTCCGTCGTTCATACGTACCGCAGTGTAACTTTCAATAATTATTAGAAAGTCTATAGAGATTTAATAATGCTTTTCACATTCATTCCGAAAGTATGACAACCTACCAATCCACTGGTATTTCCAGTGTTGGGGAACCGCTGGCTTGACCTACATAGGTGTTTCAGTAACTTTTCGTTTTTGACAATTATGAAATCTTCTGATTCTCTTCGCATTTTGAGCGTTTGTAAGCCAGTGTCCTATCTTAAAAAGGCACACCACAGGAGTTTATATCTTCAGAGGCAAAAACTCTGAAGTAAAGGAGCGTACTTAAGAGTAGGAGCCGCACACGCACTGCAGTGTTCAAGAGCATTTCTTTCTTTGAAAGAGGTCAGCACCCAGCACCAAGTTTTACTAAAGTTTAAGAGAAAAAGAGAAAATGGCTGGATAGCCCGAGGAAGGTCAGGGCAGTGTGGCTCTTCCTTGGTTTATGGAATAGAGAATACGGTCTCTACAAGGGCTCCGCGTCTTGACGATTGGAAGACCCCGACAAGCGTTCAGTGGGGGAGTGAGCCCGTTGGAAGCCTAAGGGGCGCTTATTTGGCAGAACGAGCACTTTTTGTCTGTGTGGGCGAGAAAAGTGGCTGGACGCAGTTCGGGGAAATTATCGAAAAGTAGGCGTGAATATTCTTTACTCACCTCCTATAACCCCATCCCGAGACAACAATATAGATCCTTCAGGCGCCAAGTTTAATCTGCTGAAATGAAAAATCTTTTTTGTTGGTTAAATGTAGATCAGTAGACTAACGAGAAGTGATATGCAAAAAATTGGACAAAAATATTTATATTTAAGCATATTTTATTCCCGCCCACATTTGTGAACATAGCGCCTTAAACCTGATACATGAATGTAAGCACTGCTACATTGCCTTGCCTTTAACTTATTGTTAGACATGAATAAATAATTAGCTGTGAGAATATTTTCTTCACGAAGTGATTCTGTAGTTCATGAATTAAAAAAAACAGATAAAAGCGGTCATTCTGTGACGACAGGAGGAAGAAAATTCGGTATTTCGAGAACGGAGCGTGGATTTTAGATGTGCAGCCTTCACGTCGGCACCATTGTGTAATTAACATGTTCAGAAGTTGGGGACCGTGGTTGCTTTCATCATAAGTAATGCTTGCAGTTCGGCTGCATCGAGCACAGGTGATCTGAGCACAGGTCGAAAGGGAGAGAGAGATAGCGTCTTGCGTTCTGTTTTACACATGGCTTTTACAAAAATGAGAAATTATATTTACAGGTCGTTGTTTGCACAGTTTAGGTTAGAGACCTGAAACAAACTTTCCCCTTGCTCTACCAGTGGAGTAGTAGTAGTAAGTGGGTTTTGTAAAAATCGTAATAAAAAGGAAGGAAAAGATTTTTTCTATACCAGCATCTGCCATCGATACTGAAGCACCTGAGCTGGGGCAGCGGTATTAAAGGTTAGCAGGCAGAATGGAGAAATGGAATGAAAGTTGAGGGGACAGGAAGAGAGCATATGGGGAGAGGTAATAAACGCAAACAATTTACACAATGTGCTGATTGTTGTATTTGTAGCCCTGGAGCTGGGCAGCCACTGCCACTTTTTATTTTCGGCCTTCTCGGGTTCCATAGAAAATGTAATGATTCTTTCTAAAAGCCCCTGCGAAAAATTCAAACCGGTAGAGAAAAAATGTTCTGACTGCCACTGAAAATTGTTGCTTCCTCTGGATTCATGTATTCAGCAATCTAGCACAGTTGGTCTCAGATAAAATTTTGAATATTGGTAGGGCGCCTAAAACTCCCCTAGACCTCCCTTACTTTAAGCACTGCTCATTGCGGCTCAGCTAAGTGATGGTCTTTAGCCACCATGCGCGGGTCTTCATTGCTCGGTCGGCCACACTTCTTAGGAGGTGCTTTTACATCGGCTATTTTCATGAAAAACGCTTCCGCGTTAGACTCGTTCAAAATTCTCTTTGTAAAAGCTTGGTTTTCAGCGCCCGTAAGCAGTAAGCCTATGTCCTATCGTACGTGCACAAAAAAAAACGGCGCGTTGTGGCAAGAAAACGTCACTTTGATATTTTCGACATTAACCTGCGATGTAGACGTATGTGGACACGCGACTTCGAATATTTATCTTCTTAGATGATGGGAATTGGTGTGTCGTTTCTACATTAAATTCTAGACATATTGCGAGCCCTAAATTGCATCATTCACGAACATTTGTAACTATAAAAAGTGAACAGGAAACTAGGCAGCGTTAAACACCAGACGTATGCTGTAAGAGACAAGGAGGGTAATGTCTAGCAATATGGATAAAAATTTAGAGGACGCTTAAGCTTCGTCTTTAAGAGCGAGACGCAACAGCGTGTTGCAGCGTTGCCAAGAAATGCACGGAACACCATCGCCCGTTCCGCGCGACGCGTGGCCCGTTGGACACTGTAAGGAAAAGATGCCTGTCTCACATATCGCTGTAGACACCAGAACCGGCCCGTAAGGGAAGAAAAATGAAATGAAAATTGGTTTTAAGGAAAAGAAATGACACATTTATCATAATTCTCGCTGGACACCCGTACTACGCAGTAAGGGAAGAAAAATCCCTTTATTGCGCGGTTCAGGTGTCCACCGAGATGCGCCATATTTCGCTCGCGGCACATAACGCCGACCACACCGGCTTTTCTTCGACATGAGCTCCTTAACGCTGTCGTGTTAAAATAGTGGAAATAGCCAATGAGTTCTACACAAAACTATGCAGTAGCCATTGAACTCCTAGTGTTAATGAGAGATAGCTGCCAGGGCAATTCTTCATTCAGCCATTACCAAAAGAGGAAGTAAAGAAAGCTTTATGAGAATTGCAAAGGGACAAATCAGTTGGTGAGGATAAGATAAAGCAATTATTTTGAAGTACGGAGGAGAGATTGTGCTAGGAAAACGAGCCACCCTGCAAAAGCAATGCTTTATGACCTCGACCTCAGCAGAAGCTTAGAAGAGCGTAAACATTATCTTAATTCACAAGAAAATGACGCTAACGAGTTCAAAAATTATCGACCGATCAGCTTAGTTTCTGTCGTCTACAAGGTATTTACTAAGGTAATCGCAAATAGAGTCAGAGTAACCTTAGACTTTAATCAACCTAATGATCAGGCAGGCTTTCGTAAAAGATATTCCACAATAGATCATATTTTCACTATCAATCTGGTGATAGAAAAATTTGCTGAATATATTCATCCCCTATATTTAGCCTTTATTGATTGCGAAAAACCATTCGACTCGGTTGAAACCTCAGCATTCATACAAGCGTTGAGGAATCAGGGTGTAGAAGAGCCTTACGACAAAATACAAGCGGATATAGGTATATTGCAACTGCAGAGCTACCATAGTGCTCCATAAAGTCAGCAATAAAATTCCAATAAGGAAGGACGTCAGCAATGAAGACAGGATCACTGTAATGTTATTCACCGCCTATTTAAAGGATGTGTTCCGAGGCCTCAATTGGAAAAAGATAGGGATAACAGTTATTGGAGAATGCCTAAATAATCTGCTGTTCACTAATAACATTGCCTTGCTGAGAAATTCGGGAGACGAATTGCAAATCATCATGGTCACTGAGTTAAACAGGCAGAACAGAACGGTAGGTCCGAAAATTAACATGCAGAAAATCAAAGTAATGTTTAACACTCTAGCAAGGTAACTGCAGCTCACAATTGCTAGCAAAATGCTGGAAGTACTAGAAGAATATGTCTACTTATGGCAGGTAGTGACAGCTGATCCCGATCGTGAGAGGAAAATAACCAGATGAACAAGAATTGGGTGGAGCGCACATGGCAAGTTCTCTTAGATCATGAATGGAAGTTTACCAATATCGCTCAAGGAAAAAATGCGCAGCAGCATATCTTACCGGTACTCACCTACGGGGCAGAAACGTGGAGGCTAACAAAAAGGGTTCAGCTTATGTCAAGGACAACGCAGCGAGCCATGGAAAGAAAAATATTAGGCGTAACGTTAAAAGACCGGGCGAGGGAGCAAACGTAGGTTAATGTCATCCTGTTTGAAATCAAGAGGAACAAATGGCCTTGTGCAGAGCATGCAAGCAAAGGCATGATAACCGCTGGTCTGTAATGGTAATAATAATTGTTTTTTGGGGAAAGGAAATGGCGCAGTATCTGTCTCATATATCGTTGGACACCTGAACCGCGCCGTAAGGGAAGGGATAAGGGGGAGTGAAAGAGGAAGGAAGAAGGTGCCGTAGTGGAGGGTCCGGAATAATTTCGACCACCTGGTGATCTTTAGCGTGCACTGACATCGCACAGCACACGGACGCCTTAGCGTTTTTCCTCCATAAACTCGCAGCCGCCGCGGTCGGGTTCGAACCCGGGAACTCCGGATCAGTAGTCGAGCGCCATAACCACTGAGCAACCGCGACGGGTCAAACTCTGTAATGGTAACGGAGTGGATTCCAAGAGAAGGCAATCGTAGAAGGGAGCGGCAGAAAGTAAGGTGGGCGGATGAGATGAAGTTTACAAGCATAGGATGGGCACAGCTGACAAAGCACAGGGTTAATTGAAGAGACATAAGAGAGGCCTTTCCACTGCAGTGGGCGTGGTCAAGGTGATGATGATGATGGTGAGCAATGCAAACAATGATGGCGGCAAACCGACGTTTCCCCTTATGTCTGGACTCGCGCTGTCTTTGTTATCAATACCCGTATTGAACTCAGCTGTCAAGAGTGTTCAGCCAGGTCTCGGTGATTAAAACCAACTATCGAAATACAATGCATAACTAACCGTTGGAAAAGCTCCCCCACGTAACGTTTGACCTCGCCAGAAATGGGGGCTTCTGCAAGCATTTTAAACCGGGCCAAGAACGTTTCCCGTTTCAGCTCCAACATTCTATATTGATCAAGCAGTGCCGCTTCCCAATCAATTCATGATGCCTGAGATCCCTCGTAAGCTCACTTGCTGTTATCTACTGTGCAAGATTTTGTACGAACTCTCATATTTTACTAAAGTTCGTGTTGCAATTAATTGTAGTGCTTCACTTTTTATGTTGTGTTAGGGGCAATTGTCGTAAGCTTGAGCTATACTCTATGGCTGAATGCATACCAGTGCTGGGTCCAATGTGGTAAAGCTCAGAGAGAATTGTGCACAGCCGCCTTCCGCGCATATTTCAGTAGTGAACACATTGAGCTCTGCCCAGATTGGCTTTCGCCGCGGAAGCTCCATTTGGTCTGCCCATGTCGATTTAGAGAGCAGAGTCCGCCATGCTATGCGCAAGAAAGAAGTATCAGCATTAGTGACGCTTGACATTGCTAAAGCGTAAGACAGTGTTGAATTTTCGATCCTACTCTCTAAATTGGTATTATTACACCCGCCGTAATACATTTATGCATGGATCCGCAAATACATAACAGGACGGCAGTTCTTTTGCTGTGACTGTTCCTTCACCTCAGACACCTAGGCCCAAACCAGAGGCGTGCCACAAGGTTCTGTACTTTCGCCACTTTTATTCAATCTGCTGATGTGCGACATTCCAATACAGCCTGATGTTACAGTATTTGTTTATGCAGACGACATGGCCTTCTTTGCTTCTGCAGCAGACATTCATTCTCTATATCGTTCTCTCAGAATAACCTCAATGCACTGGAGGTATGGCTTGATACATTTAATTTGGTATTAAATGTGCACTAACCATTGTGCTGGATTTTAAAACCAACATTCCTCTATATATATTGCGACACTATCGCTCAGACAGCATACCTCCGGTAGAATCGTTGAGGTATCTAGGCGTCATTTATGATGCCAGTATGAATTGGCGGCCCCAGATCAAGGCTAACTTTGAGAAAGGTGAGCGTGGATTAGGTAGGCTACTACGAATAATAGCAAATTTCGCATGTGACGGGACACGCTTGTACTTCTCTACAAACCCTATGTCAGACCCACTTTGAGAAATTGGGTGCATACTTTTTTCTGGCTTCCCTAAATATAAGCATCATCCGTTGCTGCTGTTAGAAATTCGCGCAAAGCGCCTCTGCCTAAGTCTTCCTCAATCAGTATCTCCAGGTTCACTGCTGCACGAACCTTCTTTCAATATACATATACATACGTAATTGGTTGCAAGAGGTAAAATGGAAAGTGTGAAACGCTTCATTGAGACTGATTTATTATGAGGCGTCGTTTCGGAGAGAGCCTGTCCTTTCTCAAGGAGAGGTTCTGTCAGAAACGGCGACTCAAAATAGATCTCTCTAACTGAAGCATAACTCAACATTGTATATATATATATATATATATATATATATATCGAAGTATACGCTTCATTTAAAGAAACATTGCGCGTGTTCTTATAGCGTGGGACTTGACACACAGAAGGCTTGAAAAGAAAAGAAATAAAGAAAAGTAAACAAAATAAAAAGAGAGGAGGGGGCGGCCGGGAGAACGGAACACAATAGACACCTATGGAATATTAGGGAAGCAAAGGTGGCGCGTCGCGTACCAGTGAACCCACTGCACACACACACACACACACGCACACACGAGGCGAAAGAGGGAGGCCGGGCTGGGTGCGCACGCTGCTACTGCGACAAGAAAAAAGAAAAAAAAAGAGAGAGAAGCAAGACAGAAAAAAAAGGAAAAGCAAAGAAGCAATGTGGTGGGGCTTAACAAAAGAAGGGATGCGTCCGCCAATTGTGGGTTTCGGTATGCCTCTGTCAGCGTATGTGCGGCCTTGTGCGACTCCGAAAGATGGCCCGGACGAGGCCGAACAGGTTGAGACCGCCCAAAGTGGCTCCACATGGTGACACGCGAGCCGGTAAACCCAGATGAGCTTCCCATAGTAGGACCAGATGGAAAGGCTTGTTGGCAGGAATGCAAAAAGGAGAGATAGAGCACAGAGATATTTAAAAAAATAAATATATATATATATATATATATATATATATATATATATATATATATATATATATATATATATATATATATATATATATATATATATATATATAATGACAAAAAAAGAAGAAAGAGAAGGGGACATATGGCCCTCACGGGACCAAAGAGCGAGTTCAACGGCAGATGGAAACAAGCCGAAACTGACATGCAACAGGGGTATGACCTCAGACGACTCAGTCAGTGGTGGTACTTTGTCTATTAGGGTTGGAATTTTCTTTGTTGTCTGCCATCGAAAGAGACGACAGGGTGCCATGGTTTTCGTTGATGCCCTTTTGCACTGTGTTAAATTTGAAAATAAAGTATGATTCGCGTTGTTCACGCTCCCGAGTGTTTTTAAAGCTACTCTGCCATATCGTTACTTTAAGTTTATCAAAGTCATGCCATTTTTCGCAGAGGTGTCTCGAAAGTGGGAGGCCAGGGAGAGATTGAGTATGTGAGCGGCGGTTATTAAATCTCAATCGGAAGGAATTGTCTGTTTGGCCAATGTATTGCATCTGACATTCGACACACTCGAGCATGTAAACAACATTACTGGACTCGAAGTTTAAGTCCTCTCGGATAACATGTTTGAAATCTGAATGGGTACTTTTAGTCAGTGCTGTGGTTTGCATGTGTTTGCAAACTTGGCATCTGTTCTTTCCGCAAGGTGTGCAACCCACCGGCCTCGGTTTATTACCCGTTGAGTGCACAATGTGGTTTTGTAATTTTTTTGGTTTTCTGTGTGTTACCTGGGGGGCCATTGGAAAAATTTTTCAGAGCCGCTCACTTTGTTCTATGATAGTGAAGTGTTTTTGAATGATTTTGTTAATATTCGGTAGGTTGTCTGTTAATGTCAGTACAAGATTAGAGCGATGCGGTGTTGGCGGGGATTCCGCAGGGATGTGATTACGGTTAGTAACTTCCGCCCTTTTAATGACATCGTTGATGATTGAAGACGGGTAGCGCTGTTTCTTTAAAATTTCGCCCATATATATACTGCCGCTTTATAAGTATTTGCTTTAAGCGGCAGAAAAAGCGTAATGTTATTCACTCACTTATGAGCTCTACAAACAAGATTCCCCTATGCACCTTGGTTTCGGTGACTGCTTAGTAACACACACACACACACACACACACACACACACACACACACACACACACACACACACACACACACACACACACACACACACACACACACACACACACACACACACACACACACACACACACACACACACACACACACACACACACACACACACACACACACACACACACACACACACACACACACACACACACACACACACACACACACACACACACACACACACACACACACACACACACACACACACACACACACACACACACACACACACACACACACACACACACACACACACACACACACACACACACACACACACACACACACACACACACACACACACACACACACACACACACACACACACACACACACACACACACACACACACACACACACACACACACACACACACACACACACACACACACACACACACACACACACACACACACACACACACACACACACACACACACACACACACACACACACACACACACACACACACACACACACACACACACACACACACACACACACACACACACACACACACACACACACACACACACACACACACACACACACACACACACACACACACACACACACACACACACACACACACACACACACACACACACACACACACACACACACACACACACACACACACACACACACACACACACACACACACACACACACACACACACACACACACACACACACACACACACACACACACACACACACACACACACACACACACACACACACACACACACACACACACACACACACACACACACACACACACACACACACACACACACACACACACACACACACACACACACACACACACACACACACACACACACACACACACACACACACACACACACACACACACACACACACACACACACACACACACACACACACACACACACACACACACACACACACACACACACACACACACACACACACACACACACACACACACACACACACACACACACACACACACACACACACACACACACACACACACACACACACACACACACACACACACACACACACACACACACACACACACACACACACACACACACACACACACACACACACACACACACACACACACACACACACACACACACACACACACACACACACACACACACACACACACACACACACACACACACACACACACACACACACACACACACACACACACACACACACACACACACACACACACACACACACACACACACACACACACACACACACACACACACACACACACACACACACACACACACACACACACACACACACACACACACACACACACACACACACACACACACACACACACACACACACACACACACACACACACACACACACACACACACACACACACACACACACACACACACACACACACACACACACACACACACACACACACACACACACACACACACACACACACACACACACACACACACACACACACACACACACACACACACACACACACACACACACACACACACACACACACACACACACACACACACACACACACACACACACACACACACACACACACACACACACACAAGCGCAAACGCACGCACACACACACGCACACACGCACACGCACACACGCACACACGCACACACACACACATACACGCGCGCACACGTACGTGTGTGTGCGTGTGCGTGTCTGGAGATTGCACTACAACTCTTCGGCTACTTAACTGCCATGTTCATATTCTCGCGTAATGGTGACGGTTGTGAGGGAGACAGCGAAATGTTCATTAAAGAACAGCTTATTGTGCTGACCTGCACCCACAATGGACTGAATGAGTCGGTTGCGGCGAAAGTAACAAACATGCTCGGTGCTCCTCGAACAGAGTGCCTGCAGTTGTTGGCCACGATCTATTTTAAGCTCGCAAGGAAGCTTCGAGATACTGAACCAAAAGCAACTGCAACACTCAGGAAAACTGCAAGCATCTGTTCTAGGCAACGATCAGTGCAAGTATGTGCGGTCGCATATCGCATTCAACCAAATGGACATAGCCGTCTGCCGGCGGCTTAGAGCGCGAACGAAAAAATTGCAAAGATGCCCGGCAATATTAATAATTGCATTGCTCTCCTCGGCTCTTAGCACTTAAATCTGATTTTTTCCTTATGTCTAGGTTCCTCTTCACCGCTTCTTGTGGCTACTTTCTTCCTTTAAAGTATGCTCAATATCTCCGTTGTAATTTTGGTTATGCCGGTTATTTTGCGTTTACTTATGAGCTTTGATAGCAATGCCATCTCTATTCTGTCTGTGGGCGTCGCGCTTTTATGCTTTGTCGTTTCTTACATAGGCTTTTTTTCAGCTCAAACTCAATGCAGGTACCCTGTGAAACCGTCCTACCGCCTATTTCTGCGCACACAGTAATGATAGCTCTGATATTATCGTAAATTGCTCGAACATAATATCTAGCATCTTCAGTTAAAACTGAATATTTGTTCTAACGTGAGATACTGCCTTCCTATATTTCCCTATTTCCACTTATTCGTGAATGGGTTCTCGCATGACTAGTTTTTTCATTTCCCTCTTCAATTTAGGCTGATTCGAAATCTTAAATTCTTGTGAAAGCTATAATGCTGTTTTTTATATACCTCCAGATCATGCACAATGCCGGACTTAGCGGTACATTTCTATCACGTATGATTTTAGTGCCACCGTTGCTGATCTTCCACGTCCGCTTCCTGCTTTCGTTTCTAGAAGAAAGTAATCATGATCCGTAAATTATTTCTGGAAACTCTACCATACAACGTCGAGTCCTAAAACCTATACCGCACTCGCCCACTTCCTTATCTCCAGTCTCTTTTTCTCCTAATCTCGCACTGAATTCGCTCATGAGTAATGTGTGCTACGTTATGACTTCAATCACTGCCTTCTCGGCGCATTCATATAACCTTGAGACCAACTGGGCATCATACAGGATATAATCGCACTGGCCTGCACCACCTTCTTGGTATATCTGTAATTTAGCTTTACCATAACTGTCAAATTTTTTATCGCCGCAGATTTTCTTTAAGTTGCCAGGTATTTACTCGCTGAAGAGGAATCCCATGACTATTTTCTTCGGTCTGCTAATCTGCGACAGCATAATAGGAGCCTGCTGTTTATATCTGCCTAAATCTGGTCTGTTCGCCAGGTTGCCACGTTAATTATTCGTAAGTTCCTCGAATATCACCACCAGACTGCTCTCAAAAAAAATCTAGTGTTAAACGTTGCGCGATTTAGTATTTGAAAGCTAGCCTGTCAGGTGTCCGAGATAACTAGCACCCTCCGCTTTGCCGCAGACCTGACCACCGCCCTGCTGTAATGCTTGACAGCCGCTGGGGACGGAAGGTCGAGGGTTACTTGGTTCATTCATATAGGAAAGACAAGTTCTACGCCAGGGTCCATAAATCCTGTTCTGCTTTAGGAGTGCGTTGTTGGTAGCGGTCACCGGCATCAACCTGCACGTGAGGTCTTGTTAAGCAATTCCATCACCAGCGGATATTTTTTATACGTTAGAGAACTGAGCGGCACGGCGATTCGATGCTTCGTCCTCTTCCACGCTAGGCGAATGCTCTGCCTCAGCGTAGCGTCATAGCTGCACCCCTACCGCAACAAGGGCTCCAATCATTTTCGATGGTTCTTGCACCAGTGCAAATAACGTCAGTGGTCACTTCTGCAACTAAAGCAAATATAAATGTAGAGGGAAGGAGCTACTGCACAGGAATTTGCATTATAACGTACAAATGGTAACTCTAATTCATCTCCCTGTTAAATGACAGCTTGAACGACACAAAAGCGATTTGTAATTGTGGGGATGGTGACTGATCTAGGTATGAATGCCGCAACCTGGTTCCAAAAAGTAATTTCCCTGCACTCCGATGCCGGCCTGATAATAGTGCATGTTTTTTAACAGATATAAATCGCAAGGGTTGCTTCATTCTCTTACAGTGAAGTGAATCGCGATTTGCTTTAATATTGAAATGCTGTTCATGACATACCTCATACCAAATATATTCGTGGGGCACGCCGATAATTGCTAAAATTGACTTTTAGGTTAACAATAATGCTTGTGCGCAGTGGCAAAAGCAAACCTGCCGGACGGTATGAAATCGGTGAAATTGTGCATTAGCTGGTGACGTAAACTCCACGTCAACATTTTGAATAACTGCTGAAATGTGTCTAGTCTGATTTAAAACTTCTATCTGCTGATAATATTGACCATATCAATTTATAAAATATCGGAAACGCGGTTTGGCTTGGGCCCAGGAACGTCGGGTCAATTCTAACACACTTTCACACGCGCACGCCGCGATGGCACGCACAGCGACTCTCGCCAGGGAATGTCATTACATACAGCACGTGTTGTGGGACCTTCATACAGATGGCATAGGTGCAGCTGCGAGGAACTGTTAACCCTCTAGCGCAACGTGTAAAAAAATGTTTGTTTGGTAGATGTCCCATATAGTAAAGCGTTTTCACGGGCGTCGAAGTGCGCTCACTGCAAGCGCGCAATGTTCGCATAGCATGAGAAATGGCCAATGTTTCCGTAGCCAGGCCGCTGGATCTCATTGCGTGTGCCAAATTGTAAATACTAACTTGGCTATTCCTAATGCCCTGCTAACAATTTCTACTTTACTCAAGGCATCGATCTGTAACAGTTAAAAATGTGTATTTAAAAGTTGGGATCATGTTTGCAGGTCAAACAAAAAGAGAACGTGTGTCCGTGAAGCTGCGAGTGACATATTACTTCACTGAATAATAGTTTTAACGCCACCCGGATCTCTATACTCTGTCAATTGGTTCTGCTGCGATTTAGATCAAAATATAAATGTTATGGCCACTTCTGGCAGTGCTTTTTTCTGCATTTTCATATTGCCTTCAACTGTATTCTTGTATTTGTCGAATCTTAAGCGATAAAATATTTTTGTGGGGAGAACCAAACGTATGAGACGTCCCGCTATTTTTGTTAACGGTTTCTCTCTACTATACGATTAGCGCTTATTGAATATGCAAGGGTTTTATTAATCCTTGATTATCTTGTTAATATTGCTGGTGAAGACTGTCTGGCCGAAGAATATTAAACTCGTTACCCTACAAATATTTTGTGATTTCTAACATCTCATTTCACGCCTTTCAGTTGTCAAAACTTACGCTCTGGCGGTTACCGAAGTGTATGGTGGTAACTGAATTTTTAAAAAAATATTTATCAACATCCTTTTTGAGAGCCACCTACCACATTGCACTGAATTTTAATAACTGGTTTCTCTCGATTGTTTTTCATGAAGATGGTCTGATTCTAACTCAAATTTATCTTATTGGGTAAAAAATATATGCATATCCAAAAGTATTCTTAGCTTACATTTATCTTCAATTTTACAGACTTGCGTTCTGAGAAATATGCCTTATTTCGTGTAGGTTATTGTGAACATGGGCATGCGCAGCGGGGTATCCACAGTTTCGAGGTATTTGTTAGCTTTGTAGCGATATAGGTGAATTATGATCTTCATCATCAGCAGAAGATTTCCGAGTTCTTCCAGCTCAAAATCTTCGCTTCCGTGACACTTTTTGATGATTGATTACTCAGCGACGACTGTATTTCAATTGTGTAGTTTGTAGCGTCATGTTTCAGACATCAGGCATCTGTTTCAGATATCGCGAGCGCAAACGTGTATATTTCGCTTCTAAAAAACGAGCACTTTTATTATTTTTTCGAGCAATTTATATTCAAGAGAGAACTTCAGCAGCCAAATATCGCCACATGTTACGTTGAGCTGTTTGAAGGGCCGTCATAGAGTAGGAGAGAGAAGAAAAATATTGTTTTTTTAGGCTGTCGTCAAGCAAACGCCTATACACTTGGTACCCCGGAAGAAAAAAACCTCAGTCTCTGTTAGAAAGAGCTACTGGCTCACTGAAAATTTTTAGCCCCAAGGCAGTTTCTACCTTAATATCTGGGCTTCTGTTTCTGAGCCAGCTTAGCTTGGGCGACAACCCCCCGATAGATTAAATATGCACGTAGTGTTAGGTACGGACAAACTTTTATAAAGTAAATGCTGTCGAGATACACGATTGCCTTATGAGCCGCCGAACTATATTCGCAAAATGCAAACAGTAAACAGCCGAATAAAACACAATGCGTGGTAAAGCGCGATATTTTGTTCCATATGGGGCGATACATTACAAGCGTGCAAATAACTAAACTTAGCTGCTGGGACATTTCATATTGCCACGAATCTTTGCAGTGTTTGTTCTTTCTTTAAAACTGCCAGCACGCCGTTTTGTAGCCTTTTTTGTGATGCAAGACACGACACCATGTATCCCGATTGATCGCATCCAGGCAGAGCTGATTCTACGTTGCTCCAGAATGTTGTAGTAACTTTGCACGCCCTATCTATGCACGCACGTCCGAGAGCGGCAGGCATTCTGTTCGATGGCTGCCGAGCATGGTTCTCGCTTCGCCGCCGCCGAGTCGCTCAGTTCTTTGTGGGCGCAAGTAAGCCTAATAAAGAGCTTCGTTTGGAAACCTTTCTCCTGCGCCCTCAACTGCCGTCACCACTATTCGTGGCAGTGTGGCCAGTACGACTAAGTTATTGTGTTTCCATACTGATATTTTCTAAGCAGAGGAAAAAATATAGCTGTGTAAGCTTTCTTTTGCATGGCTACGTTTCGCAAATGCCACACACACTGCCAAAGGAATTATCTTTAGGCGTCGATATAATGCCCGGTGCCCGATGGGGCAGTTGCCACCTGCCACGGTGGGCAGATTGTTATTACATCAGCGGGTCACATGGCCTGCTACGTGACATCTGTCACGTGTCAGCACTGACGCTGCCCTCTCGAAAACCTAGCGTAGGGAAGCTTTCGCTTCAAAATTGCGAAGTTAACATTAAATTATTAGTAAGATTACTTTAAATGTAAGCTTGTTACAACTGGATGCTGGTCTTCTCTTACGCGAAGATGAATAATTTTGACCCCCAGAGTTTAATCTTGAATTTTTCCTAGCCCGAGGCTAAGGGGCAAAAGGCGACATGGCGGTGCTTTGAGAGAAATATCTAAAGAAAATGCTTTGCTCTCTTGAGTTTTACACTCACAAATAGAGTCAGGCTAAAAGATATGATGCAGTGGAGGGCTGCCGGCAGTTTAGACCACCTGAGTTTCTTTGATGTGCACTCACATCGCACAGTACCCTGGGTCAAGCATTCCGTGTCCATCGAAATTCAACCACCGCAGCCAAGAGTGAACCTTTGTCTCTTGGGCCAGCAGCCAAGCGCCGTTACCGTTAAGCCACCGCGGTGGCTTTAGAGAATACGGTTTCATACTTCTCTAAAGGTTAACCTTTTTTTCTGCTAACCAGCGAAGTCTACTCCTCAAAGAAGTCAAGAAATGAGTGCAGCCCATGGCGCAGAGAAATATGAGTTCTGTGGAGGAACACCAAGGAATTTGCTGCTCCTAAAAGCCACCCGCCCAGGGCAGTGAAAAAAAAATGTCTAAAGATGATATCGGCAGAGAAATTAGGCAGAAGTATAAATATTTTTTTTTGTGTGTGAACCGCCGTGCGAATGTCTATATGGCAGGATAAATCAGCTGATTCGACAACTTAATCAGCGATAGGAGCAAGTTTTGTAAGGTTTTCCAAAAATCCCATTCAAAAACTCGTGTTCGTGAGTTCGGAAACCAACCAAAGCTTACGTATTATTGCCAGCAAAAGCTTCTGGGATGCGGGTGTGCGGAAAAAATTTATTCCTGTACAGTCATGCAAGCCAACTGCTTAAATTGCATTAAGATACCAAGTGACTACATGCTTCTTCCTATGGCAACAATATGAGGGGACTGCATACCAAGGTCTGGCTACAATAAATATTTTTCCAGGAAATCGCGGCCCTCCAACTTTTGCTCGCTACTATACCTCCAACATCGCTGATTGAGAAATAACAGTTGTGCTACTAATTCAGAAAAAAAAAACAATTTTGATGAAGGAAAAAATAAAAATATATCATGAGATCAAGCTGCACTAACATCCCGGATGGAAAATTGAAGACTATTCAGGCATAAAAAAAACAGTGCTTTCTTCGTTCCTTATACGTGTCTGTCATTCGAATAAGCTTGCAATGATTTGTTTAGAAGTTCATGAGGCCTCATTCATGTTGACATGTTTATTTATTCCCCGAAATAATTAATATCTTAATTTTGGAATCGCATCAGTTTTCGCACATCAGGATAAGGCCTCCTGCGACATTTTATATTTTTAAATTTGAATATGTTGTAATCTGCTTTTCTTCAGCTCCTTGCACACATTTGGTGAGCGTGATGCCAGGACCGTCGAAAATGTTAGCAACGTCTCTGATTTTGATATTGGTTAATATTATAATGAAGGCAACCATTTAAATAGCTTCGCTTGAACTTTGCCTTCTGATCTCCTGAATGACGGTTATATATAAACATGGTTTCCCAGCTAACTTTTGCCAGGGTTTGAATATATACCGCGGCACTGTACGGTGACGCGACCAAGTGCATTTTGCTGGCAGTTTATGAAATAACCCATACTAATTTTCGTGTTGTGTATAATTGCGTTGTACCCGAGGTTAATTGAAAAACTTCGCAAGAAAACAAGATACAAGAAAATTCCAATGAGAAAGTTGTAGAACGGTCCGCAAAGCGTCCAACTGAAGACTTTCTAACTTGCCATCTATTATGTATCGGCTTTTTTTTCGCTCAGTGAAGATGCCTGCGAAATACAAAAAAAAAACACGTGATATTTCAGCTTGCGCGCCGCGATTGCAGTGCTCCCAAACGTTCCGCGTAGTAGCGAAAAGAATATTTGGCCCGGTGTGCTGCAGCTTAAAAGTTGAAAGCGCAGCGACTCAGCAGCTGCTTTGCGATACAGGGAAGCGGTCTGCCTCCCTTATGGTTCTTTATAGCGACAAGCAGACACAGTCCTTAGCGCTTGCGCTCGCGCAATTCGCAAAGCCAGCGCCTTCAACGCAGTCCAATCACATTTTTAAGCAGGAGCATACCGAGCTAAATGCCCTGTTCGTTTCTACCAGGAACGTTTCACAGCACTACAATCGCGGCGCGCAAGCGGGAATGTCAGGATTTTTTTTTAATTTCGCGGCCATTGCAATGAGGGAAAAAAACTGAAAACGTAGAAGATAGAGAGATAGAAACTGTCAGTTGGACGATTCGCGAACCGCTTTACAACTTTCCCGCTGGACTTTTCGCCTTTCTTCGATGCTTCCAATGTTGGTTTATTAGTCTTGACCAATGATGCCATTAAGCATGATACAAATATAGTTTGAGTTGCTACATACAATAGCCAGCAACATGTTTTTGGTCGCGTCGTCGTAGAGTGCCGCGGCATATTTTAAAGCCGTGGCCAAAGTTAGCTTGGACACCCTGTATGTATATGAAGGAAGCCAACAGTTACCGAAACCAAGGTGCATAGGTGAATTTTAGTATGGTGTGGGTGCGTGCTAGTTGGTAATGGACTGTACGAAGAAAAGCGCGAGAAAAAACATACGGACGCAAAGAAAGACAAAGGACAAGCGCTAACTTCCAACTGACGTTTATTATAAACATCGAAAGATATATAGGCACATGATAGGGGAAGACAAAAAATAACAATGACCGCAGCACACAAAAAGTCATGTCATTCGATTCGCGCTCAGGCAGGTTGTCCCTTTTTTTGAAAGGCGGACTGATGGCGTGCTTAGGCAACCTCTGCCGGTCCTATTATACTCCAGCGCCTCCAATATCTCCCTTTTGATTTGCGAAGGATGCCGGTCGGTAATTACAGATTGTGAATATGATTGTGGCGCCCATTGCGCTCCGGGATTTTCGACAATCTGTGCGGAAAACGACTCCAGCTGAGACACCACTGCCGCTGATCCTGGTCAGCGATGATTTGCGCCATGGTGTTATCGACAAACCACGCTGCTCGTGCAAAAGTTTCTGTACGCATGGATCTGCTGCGCCACAAATTGACAAATTAGCACGTAGTGAACACGGCGGACCATAGAAGACAAGTGTAACACAGTAGCAGTATTACAGTGAAAAAGCTTTAGACAAAAAAAAGTCACGCACGACGAGTTCAATTCGCGGAGCCGTGAATACGTTAGCATTTTTTTATCCCGCTCTGCACGTGCTTTCTGTCTTGAAAAAAAGCACAACCTTCAATCAATATGGTGTAATGCACAAAACTCTGCGTTATTTAGGCATTATAATATTATTGGGTGCAACACGCACATGCGGAACATGTCAGACTTTGCTTTCATTGTGGCTCTCTCATTTATTATATATTAGTACTTTACAGAGCAAGGACACGAAGGCAATGAAAGTCACTTATTTTTGTACTCTGCCTTTAGGAGAGCAAGGGTCGGCCCAAATGCTGCGGACAGCGGAAGCGGAAGGGCCGTGTGAGTGCGACGGTGAGCCTCAGGTCGTATACAGGTGGGGCGGTGCATAAAAAAGAACCTTTATTACAACCCTCATTAGATTCCCTTCACAGAAAGCAATTACACAATTTGCAGGGGGATTGCTGTAATGGATGATTTTATTGCTTGAAGAAACTCTTAATAAGTTATGATAAGCATGCGAGTAAGTTAACTAGCAACACAGTACAAGCCAGAGCGTATAACGGTGCGAAACTTATGATATTTTGAGAAAAACGTACACATGTTTAGAAGCCTACCACCTCGTTTAATACAAATCATTTCAGCGCACCCCTAAAAGCAAACGCCCACACCACCCTTATCCCGTGTCCTACTATTTTGTCATCTGCACAAACTCCGTGATTGAGTTTACATAACTCGCCTCATCAGATGACTTTTAATCTTTCAGAGCAGGTAGCTAATTATGTCTAAGATTTTCTGCTAAATGCATAAGGCACATGAGTAAAGCTCAGAATAGGCGCAGCATTTTTTTCTTTCTTGACGGCGACACAGGAATCGCCGTTGTCTGCCTTTTTGGGCGTGCTTTATTCACATTTTGAGGAGTGGCCTCTGGACGGTTAGGGGAGGGAACGAGTAGAACATTATTCAAGTAGGAAAAAAAAAGCAACGCGTGCTTCTTCGAACGATATCTTGCACGTAAACTTCAGCATAGCAACCTTCTTTCCTTCCTTTCATGCAGGTTTCCTTCCTTTCTAACACCTATCCAAATCCCCAATTGTGTAGCTTCTATTCGGAAGGACTCTATTCAAACAAATGCAAAAATTGTGATGTGAAAGCCGATCTAAATCATATGATCTGGAACTGCCCGCAGTCCCTACCCGCGAGTCACTTCATTACCGACTCTGCTCATTGGGAGGCTCTATTGCTCAGCCCCGACCCGGGGATACAGATCAAGCTCCTCCAGCTGGCTGAAGACGCCGCCGCTGCCCAAGGGATAGGGGCCGCCGTTTAAGCGGGGGGCGACTTCGTGTCGCTCCTCTATATCCGCTGGTAATAAAGTTTCACAACCAACCAACCTTCCTTTCTAATGCTAAGCGGGATACCACGCTTCGCGGCTCACGCGGTTACTCGAACATTTTCATATCTGAGGAGTGATGATGAGGCTAAGTGCACCATATGCCCAACATGGCAAGCTCGCCTATCAGTTTTCGGATTGTGACCGATGACTTTAGACAACATATAGCCAACGAATGTTTGAGCCTGTCTAAAAAGGTATATTTACATAACTACTATTGGTGCATATGCACAGATTCGAAACATGCATTTGGCGTGCTGCAGAAACTAGTCGACGTAAATAGGCATTTAGGAGAGTGGATGGCAGCACAGCGCACGCTTAATGTTCACAATCACCAAAAGCACAAAAGTGCCGAATAGTTTCGACGGACGACGCATCATACTCACCAAATGTGTAGAGGCCACCTAAAGAAAAAATTGGAGGACTCTTAAGCTTCGCCTTTAAGAGTACAACGCGACAGCTTGTTGCAGCACTGCCAGGGAGTCCACGAGACGCCATCGCCCGTTCGGTGCGACGCCTTGCCCGTTAGACAAATCGCTCCGCTAGGTACGGTGAAACGACGCGCGGAGCGGCGAACCACGTAGAAGCGCTGCCAGGCGCCTTGCCGAAACGCGCGGGACTCAAGTTGCAGTCGTAGTTCGTCGGCACACCGTTCTCGACAAACCCGATGCCACAAACACCATCATAGCCTCCGCGCCGAAACGAACGGGCAGCAAGCCGCAAGCTTCGTGGTGAACGCGCTTTAGATGTGCGCTGCCTTGTTCGCCGCTACCGCGTGATTCTTACGGGCCCGCGCGGCCCCACTGCGCCGGAACAAGAGATATGTCTGACGCGTCAATTCCGTTCCTTAAAATCAATTTTCATTTCATTTTCCTTTCCAAACGGCGCGGTTCGGGTGTCCACAGAGATGTGAGACAGGCCTCACTTCCTTTCCTTAAAACCAATTTTCATTTCATTTTCCTTCCATTACTGCGCGGTTCGAGTTCTCGACCGAAATATGTGCCAGGCGTACCTTCCTTTCCTTGCGCTGCCGTCACGCACTTTCTGTTGGGGCAGTGGCGTACACTGGGAGGAGGAGGAGAGTTTTTCGCTCACGGCCGACGCCGACAACACCGGCTTTCCTGCGACACGAGCTCCTTAACGCTGTCGCCTTAAAAGAAGTGAAATATAGTTTAATTTAAAGATTCAAATTATATGTATGCGTGCTTATCCGGATATTGCGAAGAGAGACGCGCGTCCAGAATTCTTGTATGACTCATTGCTGGGTATAAATGAACATGAATCTGGGATCATGCACTTTTAAATAATCATTGGAATCCTGTTCTGACGGACACTGTGCCCGGGCCCAACTTACCAAACTTCTATTTGCATAGCCGACCAGTCTAATGGGTTCTGTGCTCGGTGTGTATGTGGAGATGGGCCAAGCCATATATCTCATTTCCTTCTTTCAAAGGAAGCGATACCTAGTTTTAATGCCACTGCTGTTACTTATAGCTCAGCCATGTTGAATGTACTTGAGCTTTGGTTCAGTTCATAGGGCATGAACTCGATGTTTTGAACGCGATTTTATGTCAAACAGAGCAGAACTTGCTGCTATGTCCGAATAATCTATGGAAGAAGCTGTTTTATCCCGCCATATAGACTTTGGCACGGTGGTTTTGAAATCGGCTTGAGTCACTTTTTTTCACTGCTTTGTAGAGGGTGCCTTTAAGAGCACCAAAAAGCTGGATGTCTCTCCAAAATATTTTTCGTGTCTTCTGCGCTCTGGCCGACATTCTTTGCATGGCTTTCATTTCTTTAGATGTCGACTACACCGGCTAGCAGAAAAAGAAAATTAAAGATATTTAGAGAAGAGTAAAACCATAATCTCGAAAGCGCGTGGTGGATCAGTGCTTACGGTGCTCGGCTAGTGACCCGAGAGAGGAGGGTTTAATCTTCGCGGCGGTGGATTGAATTTCAATAGAGGCGGCATGCTCGACGACCGGTACTGTGCGATGTCAGAGCACGTTACTGAATAACTGGTGCTCAAGATTATCCGGAGCCCAACACTGGAGCATCATGCATGGCCCGAGTTCATTCAGGGCGGTGAACCTCAAAAATAATAAAGTATATTTTTTACATCACTTCCTTAGAATGCCTCAATGCGCATTTAGTCCCGCGTTTATCCTGGACAAGTAAAATTATCTGATTTAAACGTGAGCTGCAGAAAGATCAGCAACCGTTAGGAATAACTAAATATTTACGTTAATCGAAGTACACGTTGTGCATGATCAGCACAGTTTTAGTAGTCGTGGTCATAATTTCGCCCTTTGCGACTGCCTTTAAGTATTCTAATGCACACATCGCAAATTTTTTTCCTTTGCTTAGAAAAGGCCAGTGTGGAAATCCATTAACTCAGTTGTAGTGGACATGCGGAGGATCCAAGGAGATAAGTATCCATTTGGCGTGTTTGCATTTTTATAACCTATGGCCCGATAAGAACGTAATATCTGGTTATGACCCATAATATGCTTTAATCGGCTCATTACTATATATATTGTCCTAATATAGTATGGCGCTTCATAAGCCAGTTGTGTATTTCGACAAGTTTTATATTTGAAATTTTTGACCACAGCTAACATTACGTTATAAATCAATAAATGGGATGTCGGCCAAGCTGACATGACTCAGCAACATGGAAACCAGTATATGTACGTAGAAATTGCCTTGCTGCCAACTTTTTCCCTCAGCCAGTGTGCTTTCTGACAATGAGAAAAACAATTTTCTTGCGGTGTACGAAGTCTGTAGACGTTTTTGCTTTACGAAATCCTCGAAACGTAATATTTTATCATTGCCTCATAAACTTAGACTGCCGTTCAGAAAGTTCAAAGTAAGAGGTGGTGACATTTGGCTGCCAAGTTTTCTATTGTGTCAACTGCGCACGCAGAATCTTGAAAGTATTTTTTTTTGGACAAAACCAGAAAATACGCTTGTGCGCTACCGTGTCAGAAAAAGATGCCCGATGTTCGAAACGTGCTGCTCAAAACTATGCATCTAATATACAGTGGACGCCCCGCAATCATAAAGCACAAAAACTGCCTAAGAAGCGAAGAACTTGAGTTGAACAAAGAATTCAGAATTCTGCTGATCGTCAAGGTTATGGGTCACCTCTCCAGAGACAAGTTTTCCAACCATCTATGAGCTTTGAATATCCGCCTGCGCATTGTGATTTTCGCAAAATAATCTATGAGGCAGGCATTCTTTATGAAACGACGAGAAAAAAAGAGAAAAAAGACATGAATTTTTTGCTACATGGCTAATTAGTTTTTGATCCAATAAGATAAATTGCAGTGCGGGGAGAAGTTCATCGTAAAATTATAAAATAAAATAAAAGTGACGACCATGTAAAATGACGTAGAGAAGTTGAAAACATTTATTTAAATGCAGAGTAATTTCGTAGCGGACCGTCGACAAGGCTGGGCATAACTATTTAAAAACACTTATATCAACATACACTTCGCTAAGAAGCAGAGATTACTGACATTTTAAATGTTTGAAACTCACGCTTAGAAATGACGTAATATCAAAAAGGCACGGAGCTTTATATTCTTCGTGTACAGTAGTCTCTAACGGCAATATCAACCAATTTATTAATCAATAGAAAAACCCTTGCACATTGACCCGGAAGATTAGGTAGCCCTTGCATTTATATCTGTTGAAAAAGATTGACATCAACATCTCCCCGACACTGGCGTACAGGCAATACAGTTTTTATAACCTATGTCCGTGGTTCATACATCGATAAGTCTATACTTATAATGGTCATCCTACCGTCGATACCGATTTAACACTGGCTTTTTCGTTTATTCCCCAAGTATGACAACCTACCTAATTCCCTATTGCCTCCTGTAATGGCTTAACCTCCATGGGAATGTCAGTACCTTTTTCGGTTTGTTCTTTAATAAAACCTACCCTATACATTCCCATGTTCAGCGTTTGTAAGACATAGCCTATCTAAAATAGGCATGCCACAGGGTTTCATATCTCCAGAGGTCAATATTTTGGAGCGAGGGAGTGCGCTTCAAAGTAAGAGCTGCCTGTGCACTGTGCTGTTGGAGGGCAGATTTATTTATTTATTTATTAGTTACCTGCATCGCCCCGCAGGGCATTACAGCAGGGGGGTACAGACTTCATTTATAGGTATAAAGCAATTATTGCAGTGCATGGAAAAATGCTTCCTTAGATGTAATACATACAATGCTCGATGGCAAACTGTTCCAGTCCCGAACAGTTCTAACAAAAAAAGAATAACGCAAGACGTCACCCTTGCATGAAAATTCTCTGACCTTCAAGCAGTGGTCCAGTCGCTTTGATATATAATGAGGTGCCTGGATATATTGTTCGCGGTTTATGCCAGTTTTTGAATAATAAATCTCATGGAAAAATTTCAATCTGATGTACCTTCTACGGTCCTTCAACTCTTGCCAGTTAAGTTTTCGTTTGCTTTCCGCCATACAAACTTGCCAATTATAATTACCAAGAACAAATCTAACTGCCCTATTCTGAATTTTTTCTAATTTTCCTACACACTCAGTTGTGTGTGGGTCCCAGCAAACACATCCATATTCAAGTATGGAGCGTACATAACTGAAATACAGCTGTGTTTTTAAGTTACTTAGTAAATGGCTAAAATTCCGCCGTAGAAAACCCAAACGTGACGCTGCCTTATTCGCAATATAATTAATGTGCTTATTCCATCGTAAGTCCGATGTAAAAAAAGACGCCTAGATATTTAAATGACTTGCTTATGTTGAGTGTAAGATCATTAATTCTATACCTATACGGATGATTTGCACGTTTTCTTGTGAAGGTGGCGTGAACAGTTTTGTTTATATTTAAGGACATGTCCCAACGTACACACCAGTCTGCCACATGCCTCGATCTAATTCCGTCGTTCATACGTAGAGCAGTGTAACCTTCAATAATTATTCTAAAGTCAATAGAGATTTAATACTGCCTTTCCCGTCCATTCCGCAAGTATGACAACCTACCAATGCACTGGTATTTCCAGTGTTGGGGAACCGCTGGCTTGACCTACATGGGCGTTTCAGTGCCTTTTCGTTTATGACTATTATGAAACTTTCCGATTATTTTCGCATTTTGAGCGTTTGTAAGCCAGTGTCTTATCTTAAAAAGGCACACCACTGGAACTTGTATCTTCAGAGGAAAATACTCTGAAGTAAAGGAGCGTACTTAAGAGTAGGAGCCGCACACGCACTGTGGTCTTCAAGAGCATTTCTAAAGCTAAAGCTAAAGAGCACATGGCTGGATAGCCCGAGGAAGGTCAGGCAAGTGTGACTCTTCCTTGGGTGATGGAATAGAGATTACGGTCCCTACAAGGGCTCCCCGTCTTGACGATTGGAAAACCCCGACAAGCGTTCAGTGTGGGAGTACGAGCACTTTTGGTCTGTGTGGGCGGGAAAAGTGGCTGGACGCAGTTCGGTGAAATTATCGAAAAGTGGGCGTGAATATCCTTTACACACCTCCTATAAACCCATCCCGAGACAACAATATAGCTCCTTCAGGCGCCAATTAAATCTGCAGAAAAGAAAAATCTTTTTTTTCCTTAAATGTAGATCAGCAGACTAAGGAGAAGTTATATGCAAAAAATTGCACAAAAATATTTATATTTAAGCATATTTTATTCCCGCCCACATTTGTGGACATAGCGCCTTAAACCGGATACATGAATGTAAACACTGCTACATTGCCTTGCCTTTTCTAACTTATTGTTAGATTTAAATAAATCTTTGTCTGTGAGAATATATTCTTCAGGAAGTGATTCTGTAGTTGATGAATTAAAAAAAACAGATGAAAGCAGTTATGCTCTTACGACAGGCGGAGGAAAATTCGGTATTTCGAGAGCGGTGCGTTGCTTTTAGATGTGCAGCCTTCACGTCGGCACCATTGTGTAAATAACATGTTCAGAAGTTGGGAACAGTGGTTGCTTTCATCATAAGTAATGCTTCCAGTTCGGCTGCATCGAAGGGGTCTTCAGTGATCTGAGCACAGGTCAAAATGGAGAGAGATATAGCATCTTGCGTTCTGTTTTACACATGGCTTTTACAAAAATGAGAAATCATTTTTAAATGTCGTTGTCTGCTCAGTTAAAGTAAGAGACCTGAAAGAAACTTTCCCCTCGCTCTACCAGTGCAGTAGTAGTAGTAAGTGGGTTTTGTAAAAATAGTAATAAAAAGGAAGGAAAAGATATTTCCTACACCGGCATCTGCCATCGATACTGAAGCACCTGAGCTTGTTCAGCGGAAATAAAGGTCAGCAGGCAGAATGAAGAAATGAATTGAAAGTTGAGGGGACCGGAAGAGAGGATAGGGGGAGAGGTAATAAACGCAAAAAATTTACACATTGTGCTGATTGTTGTATTTGTAGCCCTAGAGATGGGCAGCCACTGCCACTTTGTATTTTGCACCGTATCTGGTTCCATAAAAAATGTAATGATTGTTTCTAAAAGCAGCAGCGAAAGTTTCAAGACGGTAGAGAAAAAAAGGTTTTGTCTGCCACTGAAAATTGTTGCTTCCTCTGGATTCATGTATCAGCAATCTAGCACGGTTGGTTTCAGATACAATTTTGAATATTGGTAGGGTGCCTAAGACCCGCCTAGACCTCCCTTACTTTAAGCACTGCTCATAGCGGCTCAGCTAAGTGATGGTCTCTTGCGACCATCTGCGGGTCTTCAATGCTCGGTCGGCGACACTTCTTTGGAGGTGCTTCTACATCGGCTATTTTCATGAAAAACGGTTACGCGTTAGACTCGTTCAAAGTTCTCTTTGTACAATCTTAGTTTTCAACGCCCGTAAGCAGTAAGCTTATATCCTATCGTACGTGCACAAAAAAAACGGCGCGTTGTGGCAAGAAAACATCACTGATATTTTCGACATTAACCTGCGATGTAGACGTATGTGGACACGCGGTTTCGAATATTCATCTTCTTCTGTGATGATGGGAATTGGTGTGTCGTTTCTACATTAACTTCTAGACATATTGCGAGCCCTGAATTGCATTATTCACGAACATTTGTAAATATGGAATGAAAAAAAGAAAGCTATTTTTCATCCCACTAAAGTATGACGTGATTCACATATTTCCTTTTTTTTACAAACGCATTCCACCGTAGCTGCAAAAGATGGCGCCACAAACTTGACAGGGATGGCCAAAATTGTAAGAGAGCTGTATTGAAAGGTGGAAATACGCCTTCTGTACGAAAATATGAGGAGGCGTAAATCGCGTCCACACATCGGTACCAAGTGCTCAAAGGGGATAATTTCCCTGCATATTGTTCAGGCTGTAATGCAAGTACGGTATTCAAAAGCGTCACCCCTTGGTCGGCAACGGCAAATGGGCTAATGCAGAGAATTTAGTCGCGCACAGTTTGCGAAAATATGCTCGCAAAACATTTTTATAAAAGAATTTCTAAAGGATGCCTAATAAATAGCGCAAATTTAAGTGCAAAACCTAGAATAGAATTTACCAGTTTTGCCTTTCACACAATGTCTAATTTTCAATCTTACCTTGCCTTGTCACACCCTGAAATACATATTAAACTTCACAAAAGAAGATAAAAATAGTGCCTAACAGAAGTGAATCTAATTTTAGATTTCATATCAAACTTTCGTCTTTATACTAAGTGCTAGTTTCTTGCCTTTATTCAAGTAAATTTATCCAATAGGTGGTATCTCCTCTCTATGGAAGAAAATACAATTGTGAAAAATTTTTTTTTTAAGGAACAACATATTTCATGCAAAGATGGCTTGCGCTGTTCTGCAAAATGCGTTGAATGCGTGAAACTGAGAATCCTTTTTTTTGAAAAAATAAAAGCAAGCAGTTAATCGAAGTCGCTCCGCATGCGTGTAAGATTGGAGACGTAATTCTTTCATTAAAACCTCATAAATGCACTGTTCTGATAGCCTATGAGTGATTAATTCAGAGACCGCAGTATGAAAAATTCGCTGGAACCAGATACTCCGCACCTTCTGGAACGCCTACAAGTGGCCAAGACGGAGAGACACGGTATGGAAATATTGCCATAATCTGGCAGGCCTGCTGGAGTCGAAGAATAAGCGTTTCTGATACCCATCTTGAAGAAACTATAGACCACCAATGTCTTTATGAACGAGACATGAGATGGGCCGCATGACACTAAACCTCTGCGAATGAAACAGTAGTCAGGATCGGTAAATTCATTTCGCCACAGACGAAAAATAAAGTTATCACCATTCTGGCTGTATTTCTTTGCGAACGACGTCAAGCTAGACATTTTGCAATGATCGTTGGGACACAGAAGTTGTCCCACTGCTTTGTCGCTTTCTCCTTTCCTACCTCACAAAAAAGAAGGTTGGCGCTTAGTCAAAGCAGATATTACTTCAAGAACCATGATCATTTCCGAACGCATCTCAAGATAAAATTAGAGTGGTACTCAGGAATAGAATTTTGCCTGCACGGCTACTGAGTTACGTCACAGTCCTCAGAACGTCATTATTGTGGATTTTCGCATGCGGAGACTACGAATGGCGTCAGCTTGAGCGTGCATGCTTCCTCAGTGCGCTGGTTGTATTCGCTGCCTTGACGGCCACAGGCGATACTCGTTCAGGGATTGTCGATGACAAGAGAAGAGGAACCGACAGGTTCATTATAGTATTTTTCGGACAGTTATTCTAGCAAGAGAAAGACTAGCTGAAAAAAAGGCTACGGAAAAATCCAGCGAAGGTAATGAGTGGCGATGCGTGTAGCTGGGTGCGAGGAATTCGAATATCGGAATTCGTAAAATCAAGAAGAAAAATGACAACATGGGGGGGGGGGGGCTGCTCTTTTCCAAAAATGGGGCTCAGCTAGGGCAAAAAGCGGCTATATGGGACTTGAAGGAAAGAGGGATGGGTGAAAAGAGTGAAAGGTTTCCGGAATTCATGGAGGCTACGTCACATGCTGTAGAGAAGGTGAACGCAAGCAAGGCTTTGACAGCACTAACATGTCAAAGAATTGTCTGACTGCAAAAGGAGAAGGAAGAAGGAAGAGGGAGCCTCATGTTCGGTGCCCCAAACGGTCGAAGCGGAAAACGTAGAGCTTTGTCATCGATGTTGCAAAAACGACTCCAAAGATTAGCGTAAGGTCTGCGGTCATGTTTTTCTTTGGTTTAAGATGAGATAAAAGTGTTAGTATAATAATACGAAAAACATAAAGCAACAGTTAAAGTCAGGATGGAAAATCAGTACTCTTGAAGTGTTTCAGTTAGGATACATCTGGCAGACAAAGAACTATAACACATGTCCAAGCAGCACCATTCAATAAATCGATCCAATGATTCGCTGGCAGAGCGCCGAATACTCTACTCTTCCACGCAACAATGTAGACAGGTCGGCCTGAGCCACAGTCATGTGGTTGGTCCGTGCTTGCCTGCGGTAGCTCGAAAAGACGCGACGCGCTCCTCTGCAATGAACCAATTCTGATTCATTGGTATTTAAGCTTCGCGCAAAGAGAAAGTAAAAAAGAGTAGAATTGCGATTGGTAAAAACTTCCGATCTTTTATTAAATAAACCAATGTTTATAAAAAAAAAACATATGCGAGAGTCATCAATCAAGAATACCCAAATTCGCCGTGAAATAAACAAAAAACAATTCACGACATTAAAAAGCGAGCCACCTTAGGTTCGCGACTTGAGGAGGCAGAGGCAATTTCTGTTTCTTTTTTTATTCTAAGCTTAATCTCAATTTTCTTTCTCTTCACTTGCCTCTTCAGGCAGTAAATCTGAAGCAAGTTGTCCACGTCTGCTGTTGTTTGTTTGCATTGAAACCTAAATCTCACTTTACTCAGATAGTTTCATTTATACAAATGCGCCATACAAACATTCCTTACCTAGCTTAACACCAGTAATAAAATAGCCAATTTGTCGGCTTTGTCTAGGTTAAGGATCATGTGGGTGAGTCAATTTATCACGAATATGTTCGTCTTTGTGTTCACCGAGCTAAAAGTACATTTCATATCTTCAAAGGCAGTGAATTATTACTAGCTCTGTAAAACTGCACGCAGCAATCTTTTTACATACTATTACCTCCCATACTGCGGCAATAGTCTGCCGACGGCATCTAGAGTCTTTTCGTGGAACTACAGATGGCTCCAGGTAGTAATATCATAGGTGGAATTATGCATCGCTCTCAATCGAAACAATCTGAAAAGCAGTCTCTTTAGCCCCTCTCCTATTGGTCTGCCGTAAGCGGCGCCCATTTTGATTTTTTGCGTCACTGGCTTACGTCCTAAAGAGAGGTGTTGACGTTGCTCACCTAATTGTCCGAGCAGATTGAGACGATTTTTGAGAGTGCAAAAAGTAGCCTCGAAGCGTTTGAGGCTGAAAATGGCGGCTGTTTAAATCGCCATATACGCGGGTGGGCGCACGAGCAACAGCGTAGGAGTGTGCATGAAGACAATTTTGATGTGTGGGACGAGCTCTTTCGACGCTTCGACCTAGGCAGGAGACTGCCCAATGACTGTGCGACGAACTCGGCGATTAACTGGGAGGCGTGCGTGTGAGTACGCTGTCAGTGGAGCGGCAGGTGCTACCGGTGGGTTTGAAGGCGCCGTTGGAAATGAAGAAAACGTCGGCGCTGCCCTACCGATTGTGAACAAGTGTTTGCGGCAGGTGGCGAAGAACACTGTCAACGTTGGGTCGCAGAAGGGGTGTGTTCCCTTTCCGGGGAGACCCGAAGAGAAGGCGGCGGCGAAGGAGGGCTACCTTTGCCTAAATTTTCGCCCCGGCATCATCTCCGGCGTCGTCGGGTGTGTCGATTGGGCCGTCATCACTATCAAAGATTCTGGCGGCAGTGCTGCGAATTAGCCGCAAGCGGTTCTACGCTACGAACATGATGGTGAGTTTACCTCGCCCACTGTTTTTGACCGCATGAGTTCAACTACAAGTGTGGGTCACGGCAGAGAGAGTGAGTACGGGCTGTGTGTGTTTTTTTTTCAGATCTGTGGCGCGAACATGCTCATCCGGGCCGTGGACTCGCGCTGACCCGGATCCTTCCACGACGCGGTCGTCTGGCGGCACTCCAAGGCGGAGGAAGGCCTGCTGGACGATGGTGAGTTTTTTTCTGGGTAAGCAGTAAAAGAGCCGTATCATCCGTCGGACGACTTCAGTCGCACATAGTGAGCTCCAGCACTTTGAATTTGCCCGGGTCTGCTAAAGCTACAAGGATGAGTCTGGCTAGTTACTCCAATGCAGGCACGCTACAGTATGATACAGTGTATTGCCGCCCTTTAGTTAATTATAATTGCAGCAGAAACACAAGACACAAATTACATTGTTAAAATGCATATATTTTCCTGTCGAAAAAACCAAGGCAAAATGCACCTGACAGCGCTTGTGTTTTGTAGGCAATAATAGCGCAACATTTATATCAATATTTTGGTAAAACCCTGTCTTTACAGCAGTGATCCCTTATACATCTCAATCCTGCGTGTCTGTATGCTCTTGAATGTCATATTCAGCAAAGCCTAGATGTGGGCTACTTGGCATGAGTCTTTTATTGTGTAGCAGAGCGTCCTGAAAGGCTGTTGAGATCACAGAGAAAGTACATGCTTAACTGCGTCAGTTTGTTTTATGTAGGAGACTGTGCCTACCCACTGGAGCCATGCGCGCTTGCAGTAGTTGCGTGGCATCACAGACCTGGCTCAGCAGAAGGCCTGTAGAACACACCACATGCTTTCACACAATTTGTGGTTGAGCGCTGTAACGGTGCGTTTAGAGGTGCTTGCGGTGGTATCAAAGGCACCGGTTGCACAACTGCCAGTGGGAGAGGACAGTGTGCGTCATCACTGCGTGAGCCGCACTTCACAACCTCTGTTTGGATGCGCCCATATTAGCAGAGGGTGCAGACGACACTTCCTCTGACACAGATAGCAACAGGCCACTTCTAAATGCTGGACACCTTGTAGAGACAGGATCCCTCCTTACCTACCTCCAGGGGACAGCAATGCGGTGCTCTATATTCAGCCTCTGTATCACGATCTGTCTCCAGAGGCAGGCGTACCTAGGGATGCTGCAGCGACCGTTGCGGTGGAAACTAGTGTCTAGTGACGATTCACCATGCTGGCGTGGAGAGTGATATCAGCCACTGCCCTTGTTGCGACTGTCATTGCGTTGTGCCAGTGCACAACACACATCTGCAAGTGTCTGAGCAACTGTGTGATGTGGTTGTGCCCTTGGCCAACCTATGTGCGGCCAGAAGCCTCCACTGACAAACAAGCCTCCCCACCCCCCCGACTGCCACTTTATTGACAGTGTGTTTCCCAGTATGCCTCCGAGTTTCTCAGCAGCGTGTTGCACAGTCTCTTCCTGAGGGCGGAAAAGGTGTTGAAACAGCTCGCCCAATATGCGAAAGGCATCATTTTGCGCTCTCTTTTCCAAATGCTTATGTCAGCCCGCCTTCCCTTTCTATGCTATCTTCTTCCAGCTAGGTGGATTACGTGTGGTCATTATTCGCATGACGAACATGCATAAATCAAAAGTGTAGTGCTGGAATAAGGCACGAAATATTTGTGATGCTTGTTGGAATCAAAAAGCCACATCAAAGTTGTTTTCTAGGGCATCATACATGCAATAATTACAGTTAATTCTTTTAGGCACAGCATTTGACACGACTGTTTCTATTCCAAAAAAACAGTGTACATACAAGCATACTTTACCTTGTTGTGCAATTACCATACGGCATTTTCATGTGCAGTTAAGAAAAAAAATTTTGTAAAATTGAGTTTAAAGTGCCTGTTTTCTTTCATACAGAGCCTACCTGTACACTAAATACTGTATGGTACGGTGTACATAATGCATTTTCAGGACTAGGAAACATTTTGGCACATATAACGTGTGTAAATGCCAAAGCTAGGCTTTTAGCTTGATGGCATGATACTAGGGGCTTCAGTCAGTGCGAAAAGCTGTACCTACTCCAAGGAGACCGCTGTACAACAATACAAAATGAATAATGTAAGGTGCAGTGGCTACAATGACTGCTGAATTACTAGGACATCTTCATTGATAGACAAAGGTGTGTAAACATCACAGACATCATCGAGGAGATTGTGTGTCAGTTGAGGTTATTTTAAAATAACAAAACATGCAACACTTTTACTGGGAATGCTCTACAGGTCGAAGAATATACAGGCAGCTCCATTGCAGGAAATTTTCAGTACTCTGCTATTGCCCCATAACTAACACCTTGCTTGATTTGCGATAACTCAAGACTATGAATTGTTATCCATGATGACACGAGACTGTGACAAGGCCAAATGGTCCGAGAAGCTCCTTATGCTACCGCATATGTGTGACAAGTGTAACTGTTTTCAAGCTACTTTTCTCTAAGTATATACTATCCTAGTCATTTCCAAATGGTTGTTCTTTCCTACTGGAGCGGTCTGCATACAGGGTGCCTCAGATAAGATGAACGACAATCTAAAAAAACGTAGTAGCTGAACCAAACCCACCTAAACCAACATCACTCCGCCTGCTGTGCAAAATACAATAACGTATTACACATAAACTGCCCTGCCCTACCTACCTCATTGCCCTGGATCATACACAAACTTGTACGTTGCCTCTGCACACTCATTGCGGAGAATTCAAGTGCTGTGTACAAGCGAACTTGAATAAACTTGCTCAAATTTCTGCTCCGTTGCTATCAGCCTCTACATAAGCCTTACAAGCATCTTCGTGCCTGGTTGACCCCGGATCTATTAGAAGATCGGCAAACGACGTTAATGGAACAAGCTCGTTCACTCCTCGGTGACAATAGCAAAGTAACCAAATCAAGTGGTTCCTTTCTCTCCATACAAAGTGGAGCATAAACATCGCAATTTATGCACCTTGAACAGGCAAAGAAAAAAATGCAACTGCCGCCACAACTGAACATAACCAAACGGAGCAAACAAAAACACCAACGCCATATAAAGTGCCTAGCCCGATGTGGGCGACATCACTTGGTGACGAGGCAGAAGAATGATTGTTGCCACAGAGGAAAGCTGTGTCAGCTCTTATTTTCCGCAAAGAGATGGCAAGGTATCAGCAGCTGTACCTGTCTGCTCCCGTCTGTCGACAGTTGCTTCTTTGTGATGCTTCATGGTTGACTGGCATTTTCTGAGCAGAAATAAACACAACTACTGGTCACTCGGTCATCCATAGTAGGCGCTGACTGAGAACACAATTGTCTGCGTCAATTTTCGAGCCGAGCGCTCCTTGTAAGTTGATCTCCGCAGGCCCGTAGCATTCAATGTCCTCAAAAAGATTTTTCCCGCACTTAAGGCACCCGCAAAGTACCTTGAGTTTAGACAACACGCAAAACAAACTTGAACTAGGCATGGAATCAGCTGTTTTCTTGCAGGCCGCCATGTTCACGCGATACCTCTGGCTGCGCGCCCTCATGCCGAAATAAGTCACCCAACAGAAAATTTAGTTGCAAAACTGAAAACGCTTCTAATTTTCTCTCGTGTTGTTCAGTTTTCGACACAGTTTATTATAAAAAAAACATTAATCGTTTTATTCATTGCGTTTATATTTATTTTTTAACTGACATGTTAACGCTTTACCGCTGACAGCGCACCTTCACGGCAACAAAAGTAACAGAACAGCAAACTTAATTGCAAAACTGAAAACACTGCTTTCTTTGCTTGGTGCTGTTTAGTTTGAAATACAGTTCCTTAGCAAAAGAAAATATTACTTGTTTTATTCACTTTGTCTTTACAGCAAAAAAATAGCCCATGGTCCCTTGTCGTGAAAATAAATGGCTCCAGTGCGGAGCCATGCTATCAGCCACCGCAACCTTGCTGCTAATTGGCTGATTCCGCTCTCGGCATCTCGGGGTGTCGTCATATGGACCCCACGCTTTCAAAATTGAGACTGTTTTGGAGAGCGATACGCAATTCCGCCCCATATCTTGTTTTATGTTAAGCTGCGGACGAGACAGTGGAGTGGCGGATGTTTTTTTTTTTACAGGCAGTTTTTTCTGTACCTTGCAATCCCAGACGATGGAGTTGGAAAATATCCAAGATGTGATGTTGGCTGGGTTTTATTTACGCCAAAGTACTTACATGCTAATATACTTAGAATATTTCTCTACATACCTGTTAATCTTAGTGGGTATAAACATTAAATAGGCTGGAATAAAAGCACATAGGTTAGTGCAGCTAATAAGCCGCGTTTACGTGAATCCCCCAGCAGTGCATAGTATCACCTTTTCCGGAGTATCGCTCTCATGTAGACAGGAATAATGCGGCAGGAAACTGTTCTAATCTCCCAGTTAGGAGACTGATCGAGAAGTTCAAGTAGACTCGACTGTTGGGGTGAATAAAAACAGTGGTCGGTAGGGCGCCTGTATGTGCACGCTCCTCCTCCCGAGATACGCTCCTAATATCACCTCAGACGGATAAAAAAGCACACCAAACTCAAGATGCGAGCCGCTGCCCGTATTAAGCAGCAGTTGCCACTATAGGCTGCCCACGAATTGGAAATAAGAAAAGAGTAAATACCAAAACAGAGATAGAGGAAAATCGCAACTGAAAGTAGCAGGCACATCTTTCGATGTGTCATGAAGTCTTATTGCCAATGCAATGAAAACGCCGGACAAGTAGCGCCATCATCGCGGTTGCAATGAAGTGGCATTGCGAATGTCGGGGACGCAGTGTATAAGTACAGCGTCATTGCAGATGTAAAGATGTGGCATTGCCAGTGTGGGGGATGCAGTGTATAAGTAGACCATCATTGCAGATGCAATGATGTGGCATTGTCAATGTGGGGGATGCAGTGTATAAGTAGACCATCATTGCAGATGTGAAGATGCGGCATTTCCAGTGTGGGGGATGCAGTGTATAAGTAGACCATCATTGCAGATGTGAAGATGCGGCATTGCCAATGTGGGGGACGCAGTGCATATGTAGACCATCATTGCAAATGTAATGATGTGGCATTGCCAATATGGGCGCAACAGCGGACCAGTAGGACATTCATTGCAAATGTAACGATGTGGCATTGTCAATATGGGGGCAACAGCGGACCAGTAGGACCATCATTGCTGGTGTAATGAGTCGGCATTGTCAGTATGGGCAAAGCAGTGGACACGTGGGGCCATTGTTGGATACGGCACAGACTGGAAATGCCATTATGGAAACAATGCAGTAGCACTGGTTCTATATAAGGCCAGAAATACCATATGCATTCCCAAAATTGGGCCGAGAGTTTGCGCTGCCTGGGAGAATGTACATCTTCTATGAAACAAAACTGTACACACGAGAACAATATCATGGTAAGTAAGCGTATACACACTGAACTCGTATCCTTTCGTGCGAAAAAGAAAAAGCAAATACAGGTCTGCAGGTCGACGGTAAAGTGGTTATGGAACATTAGAAAAGGAAGCACTGAAGGCTGTTAATGCACTGTAATGAACAAAATGCAAATAAAAAGGAACACACAAGCGAAATACAGCGACTGGAGGCGACATTAGTAGAGATTGAAGAAAGCATTCACAAAGGTATGCATTTCTTTGCCGAAATAATTGAAAAAATATTTGTATGCAACCACCACTTGACGATAGTGGCATTGTGTATAAGATCATTAGGCCAGAGATGGCAGACCGAAATAATGTCTGTACCAAAATGCAGTTTGCCAATCTCTCGTCTTTGTAGTTAAGTACAAAAAATGTTTCCTAGCTCATTTTCCAGTTACATTATTTTTTTTACAAAAATTTTGTTTCATGTTCCCAATGAATAAAACCCACAACCTGGATGTTTACACAGCTACATCACTCGCTTTGCCCCTCTTCCGTTCTTGCCATTTTGCAAAACCGGCTAATGGTCAAAGAAAGAATTTTTTCATGTGTACAATTTGTCTACCATGACTGTAACTAACTTTAAATATAAGACGCAGTGTTCTAGGTGAATGAAAGAAACTGACAGCTGTTTAAAACCATGGCGCCACGCGTATAGTAATTTGCTCTGCGAAAGCTGTACCCTCGAAGGCAACGCGAATATACTTGATTTTGTTAGCAGCCCGCATGAAGCCTCCGCCCCGGAATCTACCAGCCGCCACCCGTCTGCCACTTGGTATGGGGATAGCCGTCAACAAACTACCTCCTTTAATACAACTCTTCACCCTTCCTTCGCCATCTTCACTATCAGGAAGTGCCATTCAGCACCTAACAGCCATCTCTAGCCTCTAACGATAGCCATCTAACTTCATTTTACATATTTTCACTCTCTATGATGTAACCTTTAAGAGACTCCTTTGAATTGCCGATTCCTTTCCGCCTTCGTTTTTTGTTACGCTGCTGCGTGGGATTCGAGTGGATGGAGGCCATGCAGCGGGCACAATCCGGTTGAGCATGGAGCAAGGCGTCAGAGGACGTTATGCAAGAGTATTTCATGGAGGAGCGTAAATGGGTGGCAGTGGGAAAAATGGGCTTTCCCCTGGCCCATCGGTTGCGTTGAGGAAATATCTGGTGGATGATGCTTAGAGAGGGCGAAGGATTCACTCTCCGAAACTAGAGAGGTTTGCGCTTTGGTATTGTGGAGCTAGCACTGCTTTTCTAGTAACACTGTGCTGGTAGCACTGACAAATGCACTAATCGCCGGAACGCTGTCTCCGAAAGGGCTTTGAATTCCTAGTGGGCTTGTGATATGACTGAAGCAGATATTTCCCTCAGATTTTCTGGCACTTTAAGTGGCGGTGGTTTCAAGACAAGTATTTTGAATTTTTTTTGTTCCTGCGGTTCAAGCATGCGTTCTGAAGGGACGATAATAAGGAAGCACGAACACACACACGAGATTTCTTCCTTACTTTGCTCGTCCCGCCACAACATACGATTTCAACAGAGTAACAAAATAATGATATTCCAACTAGTACACAATACTGCCATTTTGGGTATCTGCCGCTTCTTTTTCTTTTTTGGGAGGGGGGAGGGTTGGTTAGATATTCTAAGTAGTGATAAATATTGTTAATATTTTCCCTCTGGTTTCAGTTGTAATGCAATTAAGAACTGTCACTTTTTAACGAAGGCAAAGATTGAAAACGTAGCAAGTTAACACTAAGAGATAGCAATAATAAGTTTAATGAGGAACAGCAGAGGGTCAGGAATACTTGTGGTAAAGATGCCTGTAGCTTGTTTAAAATACTGGCTTCCGTAAGAAACTTGAAAATACTTTAAACATCAACAAGGGCTTAATCACCTAAAACTAACATGGCATGCACAGCAATGTATTCATTGTAAAATGATATTTTTCTCACTCCTTCAAGTTCTCCACAGGAAACTGTAGTGTGGTTCACAGTGAGTTCATCACTGGACATTCGAAGAGAGGTTGGTCAGTAAAAAGTTGTACTTAAGGTGTCTGTGTCAGATGTGTGGTCGACATAAAGTAACTTTTGCAAAACTTTACTGATATCTACATGATTTCCATTATTCCAAAACTGGCTTTGCAGAATGCATTTGTTTTTTACCCATTGTTCCCATCCAGCATGCCCCCATTTCTAAGTTTATTGCCATTAGCTCCAGTTTATTCCTGCGTGGTAGGTTCACATGTTGTATGTGACCAAATATTGCGGCACACGAATTCAGCGTATGTGATGCTGTTTTTCCGTTGCCTTCTACTATTCCCTGTACACCTAGAAATATGGCATTGCACAAGGCAATAAAAAGCGATGCGCGCTGCGGCTGCCGGATCAATGTTTCTATTCTGCCTGGAATTATTTCGCTTCCAACAAGCACATCAATTTTGGAGCCATTAGTGTAAAATTCAGTGTGTCTTATTTCTGTTGTATAGTGTAAAGAATTCCTGTAGTATGTGCTCACGAGGTGCTTCTTTTCTGTTTAATTGTGTAATTGCGAAATCACAAACAGCGGCGAGTCTGTACCACGCTTGTTAATATTCTTGATTTCGCTCAGTTTATTTAGGGATTCTAGTGCTGCTAACTCTTCGCTTTTATCTGCAACACGCCGCACTAATATCATGATAAAAATGTGGTTTGTTGTTGAGTAATCTTCTGGACACTTGGTGAGAGTAAAATACCGCGTTTTTTGGGGGAGAGAACAGGTTTTTGAATGTAAATGTGTAAATATGACTCTTCGACTCTCTAGAGCAGGCTGATTTTCTTCAACATAAAGGCTTGTTACCGGCGATATTCTGTATGCTCCAGATGATAGACGCAGACGAAGATTATGAACGGCGTCTAATCGTTTCAGGTAGAATGCTCTTCCTTAACCATATACTACGAACCCGTCGCTTATTCGCTACTATTAGGCACCAATTGAATTTCTGCATTAGCATCTGAGTATTGTCTGCCCGATACTAAGGTCCACAATCTGGCCGTAGATACGTTGTCAATAAATGAAATATGGATAAGCGTGAGGCTTAGCGATCGCATAGAGGTAGAGCGTCCGCCTCGAGTGCATGAGGACCGGAGTGTAAATCCCGATGCCGAGCAATTCTTCACACTGGTTTGAAAAAGGAAAATAATTCCGTGTGTCAATGCAGTTTCATAGCAAGGCCTGGGGTGCCGCCTGATCTCGGTGACCAGAACCGGATTAAAACCAGAATTTGACTACCCTGGTGTACTACTTGGCCCCAACCTTCTATGAATAACGAATTAACCTCCTGCCTTCAGGCCTCAGCGGCTGCGAAGCAACTGACCAAGGCGGCGGCCAGACCTGTGGCGCAGCGTAGGGTGCAAATAATCTCTGCCTCTGAACAGGCCGCCAATGGAATCTGACCCTGGTAACGTTTAACGCTAGAAGCTGATCTCGTGAGGCTAATTTGTGCTGTTAGAGGAACTGGCGGGCACTAAATGCGTTATCATATTGCTTAGTAAAATTTGAAGGACAGTTGAGGCACATACAGTACTAAAGGACGGGCACGTAATGCGCCATCACGTATTAGCGGATAGACGAGAACTAGGTGTAGGATTCCTCATTAATAAGGATATAGCTGGCAATGTAGAGGAGTTCTATAGTATTAACGGGAGGGTAGCAGCTATCGTAATTAGGCTCAATAGGAGGTACCGGCTGAAGGTGGTGCAGGCCTACGCGCCGAAATCGATCCATGGAGACCAGACAGTTGAAAGCTTGTATGAAGACGTGGAATCCGCAATAAACAAAGAAAACTAACAGGACACTGTACTGATGGGCGACTTTAATGCGAGGGTAGGCAAGAAGCAGGCTGGCGACCAGGCGGTAAGCGGCTATGGGATAGGTTCCGGCAATAGCAGGGAAGAGTTATAAGTAGAGTTTGGAGATAAAATAACTTACGGATCATGAATACCTTCTTCCGCAAAGGAGAGAAGAGGAGGTGGACCTGGAAGAGCCTGAATTGTGAGAGTAAAAATAAAATGGACTTCATTTCATTTCATGGACTTCAAGTAAGGTTTATTTCTAACGAATATCAGCATAACGACTTCCCAACTGAACGCTTAAACAAGGCAAATCTCTCCACTATTTGTAACGGTGCCCGAACCTCGTGCCTTAAATTCGACTTTCTCCTCGTAAATGGTGCTCTAAAAATAAATTCTGATCTCTGCTTAGTTACTTCACCAAAACGCAACACCAGAATGAAACACTCACAGCACTTAACAGAGTATAAATTTAATACTGACATCTTTCGTTATTCATTTTTACCGCAAGCGATTAGGGAATGGAATATGTTACCTGAAAACGTTAAGTCTGAATCTCTGAGCAGTTTTCTTATTAAACTGTCATAATTGTTTATTTGAACTTTTTAGTCAGGCATTCCACGAGCCTTTTTTTTTTTGAGGCAATCTTTTTCCACACTGGGCTTTATATTGTGTTGCTTAATATTGCATTAAGTATTTTGAAACTGTCTCCTATGATTATCCCTTTTACAGTGTTTTTTCAGTTGTGTGAACCTTCTTTGTGATTTTGTTTTCCTTTTTGACGTACCTAAAAAAGGAAACCAACCTGTCCCCATTCCTGCAACAGCCTCGAAAGAGGCTAGCAGTATGTTTCAAATAATAAAAATATATGCACTCAAACTGGCATCGTTCAGGATGTGAACACCCTCGGAAAGGTGAACTGTAGCGTACACATAATGGTAACGTATCGAATTAGCGTAGCCTTGACGAGAGAACAGAAGAAGCTAGTGAAAAGGAAGTCCATTAACGAGTTAGCGGTAAGAGGTAAACTAGAGGAATTCAGGATATCGCTGCAGAAAAGATATTCTGCTTTAACTGAGCAAGACGATCTTAAAATTCATATAACGGACGATAATCTGACAGCTACCATTACGGAGTGCGCAGTAGAAGTAGCCGGTAGGATGGTGCGACAGGATACCGGCAAGCTATCTAAGGAGACGAAAGGTCTGATTAAGCCACGTCAAAGCATGACGGCGTCCAACCTAACAGACAGAATAGAACTATCAGAGCAATCGAAGTTAATTTATAAGCGCAAGGTAGCCAATATAAGAAAGTTTAATATGGATATAATCCAGCATGCACTAACAACGAAGGTAGTCAAAAAGCGGAGAAGAGGAAACTAGGCATCGTTGAACACCAGACGTATGCTCTAAGAGACAAGGAGGGTAATGTCTAGCAATATGGATAAAAATTTGGAGGACGCTTAAACTTTGTCTTTAAGAGCGAGACGCAACCGCGTGTTGCAGCGTTGCCAAGGAATGCGCGGAACACCATCGCCCGTTCGGCGCGACGCGTGGCCCGTTGGACACTGTAAGGAAAGGATGCCTGTCTCACATATCGCGGTGGACACCCGAACCAGGCCGTAAGGGAAGGAAAATGTAACGAAAATTGGTTTTAAGGAAAGAAAATTACGCCTGTATCACAATGCTCACTGGACACTCATACCGCGCCGTAAGGGAAGGAAAATTCCTTTCCTTTTTGCGCGGTTCAGGTGTCCACCGAGATGCGCCATATTTCGCTCGCGGCTCACGACGCCGACGACACCGGCTTTTCTGCGACATGAGGTCCTTAACGCTGTCACGTTAAAATAGTTGAAGTAGCCGATGAGTTCTACACAAAACTATTCAGTAGCCATTGTAATCATAATGTTAATGAGAGAGACAGCAGCGGAGAGTAATGCTTCATTCAGCCAGCAACAAAGGAGGAAGTAAAGAAAGCTTTAGTAGCATTGGAAAGGGACAAATCAGGTGGTGAGGATAAGATAACAGCAAATATCTAGAAGTATGGAGGAGAGATTTTTCTAGGAAAACTAGCCACCCTGCATAAGCAATGCTTTATGACCACGACCTTAGCAGAAGCTTGGAAGAGCGCAAACCTTATCTTAATTCACAAGAAAATGACGCTAAGGACTTCAAAAATTATCGACCGATCAGATTAGTGTCCGTTGCTTACAAGGTATTTACTAAGGTAATCGCAAATAGAGTCAGTGTAACCTTAGACTTTAATCAACCATATGATCAGGCGGGCTTTCGTTAAGAATATTCCACAATAGATCTTATTTACACTATCAATCAGGTGATAGAGAAATTTGCAGAATATATCCATCCCCTAAATACAGCCTTTATTGATTGTCAAAAACCATTGTTCTCGATTGAAACCTCAGCAGTCATACAAGCGTTGAGGAATCAGTGTGTAGAAGAGCCTTACGCCAAAATACAGGCGGATATAGGTATATTACAACTGCACAGCTGCCATAGTGCTCTATAAAGTCAGCCGTAAAATTTCAATAAGGAAGGGCGTCAGCCAAGTAGACAGGATCACTCCATTGTTATTCACCGCTTATTTAAAGGAGGTGTTCCGAGGCCTGAATTGAGAAAAGTTAGGGATAAGAGTTAATTTGGAATACGTAAATAATCTGCGGTTCACTGATGACATTGCCTTGCTGAGTAACTCGGGAGACGAATTGCAAAGCATGGTCAGTGAGTTAAGCAGGCAGAGCAGAACGGTAGGTCTTAAAATTACCATGCAGAAAATCGAAGTAATATTTAACTCTCTAGCAAGGCAACTGCAGTTCACAATTGCTAGCAAGATGCTGGAAGTGGTAAAGGAATATGTCTACTTTTGGCAGGTAGTGACAGCTGATCCCGATCGTCAGAGGAAAATAACCAGATGAATAAGAATTGGGTGGAGCGCATATGGCATATAGATCATGAATTGAAGTTTACCAATATCGCTCAAGGGGAAAATCCGCAGCAGCATACCTTACCGGTACTCACCTACGGGGCAGAAACGTGGAGGCTAACAAAAATGGTTCAGCTTATGTCAAGGACAAAGCAGCGAGCCATGGAAAGAAAAATATTAGGCGTGACGTTAAGAGACCGGAAGAGGGCAGTCTGGGAGAGGGAGCAAATGTGGGTTAATGACATCCTGTTTGAAATCAAGAGGAACAAATGGGCTTGGGCAGGGCATGTAATGCAAAGGCATGATATCCGCTGGTCTGTAATGGTAACGGAGTTGATTCCAAGAGAAGGCTATCGTAGAAGGGAGCGGCAGAAAGTAAGGGGGGCGGATGAGATGAAGTTTGCAGGCATAGGGTGGGTACAGCTGACAAAGCACAGGGTTAATTGAAGAGACACAAGAAATGCCTTTCCACTGCAGTGGGTGTAGTAGAGCTGATGATGATGCTGGTGAGCTATACAAACAATGATGGCGGCAAGCCGACGTTCCCCCTTATGTCTGGACTCGCGCTCTCCTTGTTATCAATACCCTTATTAAACTCCGCTGTCAAGAGTGTTCAGCCAAGTCTCGATGATTAAAACCAACTATCAAAGTACAATGCATAACTAACCGTTGGAAACGCTCGCTCACGTGACGTTTGACCTCGCCAGAAATTGAGGTTTCTGCAAGGATTTTAAACTGGGCCAAGAACGTTTGTGCCGTTTCAGCTCCAACATTCTATATGGATCAAGCAGTGCCGCTTCCCAATCAATTCGTGATGCCTGAGATCCCTCGTAAGCCCATTCCCTATTATCTATTGTGCAAGATTTTGTACGAACTCTCATATTTTACTAAAGTTCGTGTTGCAATTAATTGTAGTGCTTCACTTTTTATATTGTGTTGGGGGCAAATGTCGTAAGCTTGAGCTGTACTCTATGGCTGAATGCATACCTGTGCTGAGTTTTCTGTGGGGTGCTCTTTGTGATTTCTTCTTTTTGTGATTTTTTTTTGTGTTGAGAAAACAAAATACGGCGTTTTGATCTACACCGCATTTGCCTTATCAGAATTACCTTGCATTCCTGTGTTGGTTCACCGCTCAAAGTGCTCTAGCTTTTGCTTTCCGTGGCACATAACGTTAGGGATGCTGTGCACGTGGCGCAAAAAACATGCTATGGCCTCCGTCTCCGCCTGCCCTCTCTTCCTGTCTCCTCACCTCTTTCATTTCATTTCTGCATTCTGCCTGCTACCCTTTATTTCCGCTGCAACAGCTCAGGTGCTTCAGTATCGATGGCAGGTGCTGGAGCTAGCAAGTAGCTTTTCCGTTGTTTTTTTTATTATTTAAAAAACCGCTTACTGCTACAACTACTCCGTCTCATAGGCCCCGTGTGGAAAAAGTAATATGTTAATATCCTGGCATACAATTAAATATCATACCTATCCAGAAAAAAGAAAGATTTCTGGCTGCTTTTGGGGTAATTAAAAACTTCCCTTTTGGCGGCATTTGGGCTAATGCGGAAGCCAATTTAGCTTAATTTGGCCGGAGGGATCTCGAAACCCTAAATTATGCTTCTGTGAGTAATTCGTGCTGCGAATCAGACGTGACTGGAACCACCTCCCAGCAGAAGTTGCTGGTATTGAAAATCATGAGCAGTTCCGCGCCAGTCTAGCTAACATTGTATATTAAGGTGCTAGTTAACCTTCTTTTAACAAACTCTGTTTCTTTCTCTCCGTTTTTGTATATTTACCACTAACCCTATGTAATGCCACTAGGATAAAAAAAAGAAGTGAATAAAAAAATAAGCGCTCATTTTAAGGTTCTTTATGCGTGCTGCAAATCGGAGTTTTTTGTCATAAGGGACGCATAAAAACTTGTGTTCGTGTTTATTTAGTTATGTCGTATGGTACAGGCACAGATTAGGATCAACCTGGAGACCCCGTCGCAATGATAATATAACAGCTACCCTTTTTGACGAGAAAACTTAAATCAATTTCTGTGTGCCCCAGCAGGCTATTTTCTATTTGGGTACATATTTGTCTCTCACAAGTAGATATGCTGGAGCAAGTGCACGCTATTTGTACATCGCCTACACAAGTCAAAAGCATTATGAACATGCGTATTATTTTACCTGAGCAATTGATTTTTACGATGAAGTTATCGTGCATAGAATACACTCCGTAGGCATCTGTTGAGTGAAAGTAATAGACTTCTTCTTAGCTCTAATCAGAATGTGCGGTTATCTGGTAAATCGTTCAAGCTGTTAAATGTGCACTCAAGAGGAGTCTGAACTCGTCTTTTTACTGCCGGAAATCTATCTACACGTTCGCGGAATTCTTAGAAACTTCGAAATATTGTGCTGCGCGACCGACTGCCCTAATTAAATTGAATTAAACATCCCGGCTCCCACCTTCTTTTTTAAGCCACCGCGGTAGGTAGGAAGAGTCAACCACTGCGTCAGCCACTCCTGTGGCGTAAATCAAAGCGTACACGTGTATTTTTATTTCCGTGGACCTAATTTGTGGCTACATTGTCTGTGACAGTAACTGTTTATTCAATAAAACCTAAAAAACAAAATAAAAGCGAAAGCGAAGCAGCCACTAGACTGGCACATATGCACTCCACGCGTTGGGTGACTCTGCCTAACTACCGCGTTAAGTTCAGCAAAAGGCGGGAGCGGGACGTTTAATTCGATTTAATTAGAAAAATTGGCCCCACAGGGCAAGAATAAGAAGTTTTGTAAGAATGCCCGGAACGTGTAGATTGAGTTCCCGTGGCTAACAGACGAATTAATATTCCTCTTGAGTGCACCGTTAAGCATCCTGCCGCGGATACCTAGCTCTGTTTGGTCAGGTAGGGGGCCAAAACGCCACGTGGCATCTTGGGCCTTCTATAGGTCGCAGAAGACCGAGATGCAGTTTTGTTTTGTGTATGAACGCCTACCGGTTGTGTTTTCTAGCGGGACAAGGTGATGGGTAGCGGTACATGCTTTTCTAAACCCATATTGATGTATATGTAAAAGTCGGCGGGATTGGAGGACGAAAGTAAGTCTAAAGTTTGGAACGCTCTGAATAGTTTTGCAACACAGCTGGTGATGACTATCGTTCTGTAACCACTATGACTTATTGGTGGGTTTCCGAGTTTCAGAAAAGCGCAACAGCTGTTTTTTTCACGCCTAAGGTATTTTCCACTTACCCAAATTTTATTGAAGTATTTCAACACTGCCTTAACGGGCGCTTCAGAGAGATTGGTGAGCGTAGCATAATGCACAATGTCTGGTCCTAGTGCTGTCTTTTTCTCGGAGAAGAATGACCTAATTCTTGCAATGTGATTGGCTGATTGCAGACTTGATGTGTCTGCTCCGGAAAATTTAAATTTAAATTTGTTTTTTTGGGGAAGGTAATGCGCAGTATCTGTCTTACATCTTGCGGACACCTGAACCGCGCCGCAACGGAAGAGATAAAGGAGACAGTGAAAGAAGAAAGGAAGATAAAGGTGCTCTAGTGGATGTGTCTGAACTAAATCGATCATCTGGGAGATCTTTTACGTCCACTGACATCGCACAGCACACGCGCGCTTTAGCGATTCGCCTTCGTCGAAACGACGCCTCCACGGTCGGGTTTGATACCGGGTACTCCGGATCATTAGCCGAGTGCCCTAACCACTGAGCCACTGCGGCGGGTTGTGCTCCTGAGCGATGTTTTTGTTTTTGTTCTATTGCTTTGTGCTTTTGGAATGCGCTTGAATAGCTGAACGAACTTGAGGCTTCAGCAAAATGCTCGCCTGCCGCCCCGTCGACTCAGTGGTTATGGCGTCGGAAAGACGCTACTTCGATCTCGGCAGCGGCAGTCAAATTTCTATTAAGGTGAAATTCTAGATGTTCGAGTAATGTGCAATGTCAGTGCACGTGAAAGAACTTCAGGTGGCTGAAATTTCTCGAGCCCTTCAATACAGCCTCCTTCATAGCCTGAGCCGCTTTGGGACGTTAATTCTCTATAAACCATAAAGCAAAATGCTCGCCTTTTTTATAAATATGTTTTTCTGCCGGGTGTTGGCAACAACGGAAAATTGAAATGGGTGTTGTCACCAGTGATTTTGCGAACTTCTCACAATGAAAGAACTTTTTCCCACATCTTGATGGATATCGTACCAATATCCCTCAAGAGAAAAGTATACAGCAGCTGTATCTTCCTGGTGCTCATCTACGGGACAGCATTCTTGAGGCTAACAAATAGGGTTCAGCTTAATTTGAGGACAACGCAGCCAGCTATGGAAACAAAAATAATAGGTGTATCGTGAAGAGACCAGAAGCGGCCGGAATGGGTGAGGGAAAAAACACTGGCTAAAGACAGCAATTAGGTAACGAAGTGGATTCCAACAAAAGGCAAGCATAGCAGCAAGCGGGGATGGGGGCAAAAGTTAGGTGGGTGGATGAGATAAAGAAGTTTGTGGGGATACGTTGGACGCAGCGGGCAAAGAACTGGATTAATTATAGAGATATGGGAGAGGCACTGGGCGTAATCAGGCTGATGATTTGATGGTGATGATGACGATGCCACATTTTTTTATGGCGTGGAAATGTTTATAGAGGACACAAATTCCTTGTAGCGACCTGTGGGCTGTGATGAAAACAACGATATCTAACTATGGTCACAATGTGCGGAAGTTTTGAGAGTTGTACGTTGTTTTGTACTTCAAATAGCAAATCGCCACTTGCCATTCTGTTCGTTTTTAACCTGGGCCCAAGGCGTCTGCCGAGGACATTGATAATATGATCAGGGAGAAAATTTTCTGTAGTTTTTCTACTCCTTCATTGAGTACAACATGGTATTTTGGAAATGGTATAGTATTTTTGTGGGAGAATCTTCAGCCTCATATCACCCTCTTTTATGAGGGCTCTCATTCTGTGGAACAGAGATAGCGAAAAATTTTATCTAATGTTGGTTTGTGGTGCCAATCAGCTAGCACTGGGCCGAAAGAAGGCACGGGACAAGAACTTGCAAAAAAGCCCTGCCCACGCCAGCTGTACATCAACGTTATAATAAAACATATAAAACTCATGGCATTTGGTGACGCAAGGCTCAATAAAGGCCGCGTTTGGGTGAGTTGATTTTCCATGCTTAGCGTAAAAGCGCAAGAAACAAGGACGTAGAATAAGACAATAAGACAGACAACACGAGCGCTCATGTAGTCTGTCTTATTCTACGTCCTTGTTTCTTGCGCTTTTACGTTCAGCGACCCAAGGCTATCCCTTGCAGACAGAAAAAAAAAACGAGGAGTCAGTAGGAGGCAGGAAAGTTTTGAGAAACGGATAGGAAATTAAAAGATTGAAAGGGCAGGACAGGAAAGGGCTAACTGCCGATTTCCCTCGGTTGGGTCAGGCTGGAGGTGCCGTATACAAAAATAGGGGGCCAAAGTGGTGTGGTGACTCCACTGAGGGGCTTTAAATCTCCAAACTCTCAGCATCGCCTCAGCCACCAGGATCCCCCTTTCCCCGGAGACGGCTGAGCCACGTAGGGAAAAACGTGGGTGCTCGGGTTCGTGGTGACATACTGCTTAAAACCATCACCTGGGGGGATGTCCATGCCTATGCTCAGGAACCCGTGGTGTCGCAACACACCAACTTATCAACATCTGCATGTAGAGATGTCCATACTGGGAAGTTAGCACTAAGAAATATCCAACATCTGATAATTAAAACATATGGCAGACTAAGCTACAGAACTCTACAAAACAGAGTTTGTTGCAGACGCAATCGGAGATCCGTCTTTTGAAAATGGATAAATTTAGCGAACAAATCTCATATTCGTCAACGACAAAACACATTCTGTCTTCAGCTTTTGAAGAAAGCAACATGAGCTCCAACGCCTGTTTACAAGCCCCCTGCCATGCATTCAGTCATTTTTTATTTATGCGGCTGTTAGCTTTTAAATCTCGATCTGTCGCATTGTTTGTTATTTATGCAGTTCGTCCGCAAACAAACACGTTCTACGACGTCCCATATCGCGTATATATATGACAATATCTTTGTCCGTGCTGTCGTTTTCTTTTTTGGCTGTCTTTTCTACCGCCTGACAAATTCTTCTTAGCTTGTTCGGCGTAAACAACAAGACGACAAATTTGTAACCCACAGCCATCTTCTTAAACCCATGAGCCGCGCTATGAACGTAAAGAAAAACAACAAGTTTCCTCTGATTTCTGTCCTCAGGAGCCCGCTTAGATTGTCAGCTGAAAATGTTAGACCACTGTAGTCATCCTCTTCAAAGGCCAGAAATTCACGCTGTCAGGACAGCTAGCAGTTTATAGCCGGAAGACCTGATTTTTAGGCCTCCGTTCAGCGCACAGCTACACGATTTAAATAATGCCGCTGTTATGCTTTTATGAGTGATGCTATTAACAAGTTTCGAGTGGCCTCGAGTGAAGTGCAGCAGTGCTATACCTGACCTCTGTTCGTATTATCAATCGCCTTGGTACGGCGCAAATTTAAGAAGGTAGAGAAATTATAGCACGTTTCCTTCATAGACCTCAAGAAGTATAATTAGGCTGAATGCTCTTTCCTTAAACACCTTTGCTTACTCTACTATAATGCTGCTGAACGTGTCTTCACAGCAGAATCTACGTAGTCGTCGACGAACTTGAACACTTTGAACACTATTTCGACGTTCGAATAAACGGTTCACTTACTAGCGACACGAGCAGCGCAGGCAATGACACAATGTTGGAAATATATTGGCAAAGACCGGTCCTAAAAAGGGCCAGAGTAAAACCATCCAATTACATTGTTACGCCGATCATTGCTCTTTGTGGAGTGCCTGTTGAATAGGCGTTCCTCACGTGTCTCGTCTTTTTAGCGGTGGGCTATCGACGATTATGAAGATCTTAAAGGACAGCACTGCGAACATGCTTAGGAACGAAGTGTAGAAGGTAGGGACTGGTAGAGATAATACTGCAGCGGTAAAAAGTGTCATCACAGAGGACGAGCTAGGCCATCCAAGAGTCGGAAGGGTCGGAAGTGAACCTGTTGATACTGTGGCGGAGCTCTGCATCCTGACGCCTTTTTTCGCAAATGTTAGCAAATGCGGAGAGCTAGAACAATCCGGCACACCTGTTACTGGAAATAGTTTCAGGCGTGGTAAAAGCAGGAAGCAGGCATTTTTTTGACCCCGACAAGACTTACAGACCACCGCGTCAAAATACTGTTGCAGCCGTAAAGGAAAGCGACATGGCCGTTACGTAGGGTGTTTCAGAGATGAGAGCTAACAAAGTGAATGGTTGTGTCTGAGAACCGTAAAAGGGCGGCTTTGTACAGAAAAGCGAAATTTCCGAAGTGTCCGCAGCAGTTCAAAGACGTTTCCTTCGGTAAAGGAGTACCTGCGCTCTTACGTAGAGAGGAGGCAGCTGGTCTAGGCGATGTACGGTCAAGCCCAGATTTCCGCTTAGAAAGTACAGCGTCTGACTGCACCGATCCCTTGCGTCAGTGCGGACTTGAGTGGAGGCGGCTACAGGGAAATGTGTTTAGCCTGGCCAGGTGGTAATCTCAAATATCAGCCCGGCGCAGGCACTTGCTTGGTAGCGTCCCCCTGTAGAAATCGACGTTCTCCTTTAGAAGATCCGTGAGAGGGTGTGCGATGTTGGCAAAGGCATATCAGGAAAGCAGCGTTTTATGATAACTAGAGTCAGTGCGCTACTCTTTGAAGCTAGGACAGGGTGTCTTAGAACGCGCAGCTACAAAAATAAATTTAAGGAAGATGACACATGTGCTGTGTGTGGTAAATCTGTAGAAACAATAGAACACCTCATTCTAAAATGTGCTGGTATCCATCCCGATGTCGATGCAGACACAGTCCCTCTTCCTGACTTCCTGAGGCCCTAGGGTTAGAGATAACAATGGGCAAGTAAAAAATCTGCGGTGGAAATTAGCAAAAAGAGATTTCGAGATTTGTGGCTTTAAAGCAGAGAGGTGATATAAGGTTAAACGTGTAGGAAGGCGTACTAATATAAAATGACGAATTTTATTATTTATAACAAAGTTAAACAAAAATAAAGAAAAAAAACAGCATGGTGGCAACCACCATCACCCTATTTCATAGGGGACGCTCCTACCATCCATCGATCTATCCATACATTCGTCATACACGAATGGACAGTAATACGAGGACAGCCTTACGAATTTCTGGACTTCGTTACAGGATTGCGGCAAAGGGAAATCTTTCATGGCCCCAATTTTAGCTGAATTAGGACCCTTCGAGCACAACAATAGCTTGGTGCAGGAGGATGGTACTGTGGTAGAATATGTAAACAAAAATTCCACATTGTATTGACGCGACGCACTAAGGGCTGTAATGAAATCGCTGGCCATAATTGTCGTAAATACGGCCGTTGCAAGAGCGGGACGCCGGTAATGTATAGCTGGTGCCGAGAACAAGGCTGGTGTCAAATGCAGCGGCTATGCAAGGCACAAGTGCATACATGCAAATATCGGATTGGAAAACCAGGCCTACTGTGTTCGCTTAGACGGCGGAGGCGGTATGGGGTAGGGCAGCGTTGGAGATGTGGAGGACATTAATAATATGTACGATAAGGTAATCTCCATCGAGAGGAAGACATGATTGAGAGGGTTGCGTCAGTGCTCGAAGGTTTGGGACGCAGGCGAGCATAATCTCCCAGCGCAGATTATGTTCGTAATAAAGTATTGGGAGCCCCAGTGTAACGACACCATGCTTGTGGCCGGGGAGGGAGGAACGGTCGAACAGACAATTAATAATGAGAACTGAACCAGGGAATTGTCAGGGTACCTGTCGCGGTGACTCAGTGGTTACGGCGCTCGGCTACTTATCCGGAGTTCCCGGGTTCAAACCCGACCGCGGCGGCTGCGTTTTTATGGAGGCAAAACACTTAGGCGCCCGTGTGCTGCGCGATGTCAGCGCAGGTTAAAGATCCCCAGGCGGCCTAGATTATTCCGGAGCCCTCCACTATGGCAACTCTTTCTTCCTTTCTGCTTTCAGTCCCTCCTTTAACCCTTCCCTTACGGCTCGGTTCAGGTGTCCAACGATATGAGACAGATACTGCGCCATTTCCTTTCCCTAAAGAGCCAATTTTTATTATTATTATTATTAATTGTCAGGCATAGTCTAGAGGAGCAGTGCGCGTCACAATTCGCGACATGTACTCTGCACGTTTCAGGCATGAGGACCTTGAGGAGACAAGTGCAAATATCAGCACTCAACATGGATACGCGTCAGTAAGTGCTCGGATTGAGATATCATCCACTGTTGTGTGCCGTAAGCTCGGTCCAGTGGTGACCAACTGATTTCAGGCCCGGATGATTTATGCAGGGTGATTTCCAGCAGCTGCATCAGCTAGGTTTTCCAACTGGAACGGACCGCAGGGTGCAGCAGTCTGAAGGCAAGACACCTGCGGAAAGTGTGAGTGAATGGCTTGCGGCAACGGCTAAAGGGGAAATTGGCTTGGTGGGCGGACGGCCACTTCTGGGGAAGTGCTTGGCGCAAGAAATGGCAGGGAGAGTCGGGATGATTCCAGAAGAAGGAGTCGGCTCGGCGGAGTGGAAGAGGAAGTGCTCTTGCAGTGCCGAACGAAGTGGCAGATGCGAGAGGAGCGAAAGCAGATTGATTGGTCGAACGCGATGTGCAACCGATCGAGATTGCGTTAACGCGGAGAAACAATAGATGGGACGGAAAAGGAAGGTAGGTGCCAGAGAACCGGCCGGGCTTCCAATGGCGCACAACGGCGTAGGGAGGTTCAAGTTTTCCGTTTCTCGCCGCTCGACGGCCGCTGTGATCCAGCTGACGGAAAGAGAGTGATCAGAGGTGTTCGACCGGGGCTTCACACGCGCAGATGCCTCCTGTTCATAGCCGCCGCGGTGGCTGAGTGGTTATGGCGCTCGGCTGTTGGCCCGAAAGACGCGGGTTCAATCCCGGCCGCGGCGGTTGAATTTCGATGGAGGCGAAATTCTACAGGCCTGTGTACTTTGTGATGTCAGTGCACGTTACAGAACACCAGGTGGTCGAAATTCCCGGAGCCCTTCACTACGGCGTTTATCATAGCCTTAGTCGCTTTGGGACGTTAAACCCCTATAAACTAAACTAACTCCTGTTCATGTCGAACAATCCGTATTATTTGCTCCTGACACCGTGGTATCGGAGTGCTCGCCTGCTTGTAGTCGCTATTTCTCAAGTATACAAGTGACGGCCGTGTTAGGGAGCAGAGAAACTCTTGTAGAATGCGGCGATTTTTAACTTTCTGGAAGCTACTGCATTACTTGATAGCAGTGCTGAAAGCTGTCCTGTCTTTGCAGACTTGCGAATGAAAAGCACAGTCAGCAACTCCTTTCGAAGTGCTAACCAACTTATCAGGCTCTGTTATGGCGTCGTGCACATTGCGTCCAAGGGTGAAGACGCCTTGGATATCGGCGATGCAGCTTTCCGTCGAAGATAGGGCGCGGGACACATGTTGCTATTTCGTGAAGAGGTTCCTGTGATTGAACCATCCAAAATCTGCAGTTTTCCTTTATTGGTGGTACAACGTGTTATTTTAACGTCACATGTTTCGTGCCACACCATGGACGTGCCCTCACGGTGAAAGATGACATTTGTCAGCATTGGGGAAGGGTCACTCTCGCTGTAGGTGCTGACTCTTTCGTTCAAGCTGAGCCAGTCGGCGACATCGGCGCTGTCAGTGCAAGCAAATATGCCGGGTACACACGGATGAACCATGACCACAAAGGGAATGACCTGTGAGTCGCCAGGAAGAGCAGTAGCCGCAGTCCTATCCTGAAAGCCGCTGCTAAGCTCCGCGAGGTGGCGAGCGTACACCCGACAGGCGTGGCAGGCATCGATTCAAGACTAGGCGCAAGAGCTTGAGGAAACTTCAACGCTAAAACGTCACCGCATAAAAACCTGCAAAACACAGCGCATAAAGCACGTCCAAGCCTAACGCTTCCTTGTCACAATTGTTCGAATCATTTTTTCGATACATCACTGTCAAAATACCTGATATGTCTTCGTGTTGAGTGGGCATGCAGCCGGGCGGTAAATCGCGCTAAGACACACCTTTATGAGTGCTGCGCCGCAATGGAAATTAGGAGATGTGCAAATGAAGTTATTATTGTTTGCGAGCTACAGCCTAACGTAAATATATTGCTCGTTGACATTGTCGGGTCAACACTAGAGATGTTTCTTAATAAGCTCTTGCTGCGTTTATTGCAGGCAAGCAGACTTTATGGCGCGAAGAACTGATGAAGCTGAGTGTATGCAAGGCACTGAATAAACTTCACCAATGTTTCGATATTCCAAACCGTTTTGATCGTTTTTACAATGTTTAGATATGAACTCCGGTCACCATAGTTTCCAGACAAGTTTCCTTAGAAACCGTAAGCAATTTCTGACTGTATGAAACAAATTACATCATTGTAAGAAACAATAATATCACTAATCTGTAGAAAATCATCTGTTTGAACAGCAAATGATCCATTAGCACAACAGGTTTCATGGGTGGAAAAGGCAGATATATTGGAGAAAAATTTGCCATGTCTGCTAGCGATAAAAATTTCCTTCGCTTTTACTGTGTTTCATTGCGCTTGCAAAGCATAGGGGTCATAAATTGTGTTAGCGATAGAAATAAAATACTCTTTAAATGTATAACCAATTCTTCATCCTTAACAAGCTTTTAATCAATTCTAATAGGCTTTACGAAAGAAAGTTAGCGCTTCCATTGCGCGTATGCATTTCTCTCTTAGCCGCTGGCGTCGAAGGTTCTGCTCCGCGTCTTGAGAACTTCTAGGCAGCACGATAGGCTGACTTTACCAAACGCTTGCTCATTTTGCATGATGGCTTCAATTTCCTGCTACTCTTTCTCTTCTTCATCTTTTTATCCCCTGATATTCTACTAGATATTCTTCCGGTAAACCTCCCTTCCTTTCCTTCCTCCTCTTCCGCGATTTTAAGAGTGCGTGCTCTTGATTTTGAGCAACGATAGAAAATTTTTACTCCCGTTCATTTCGAAATTTCTTGTGATCAATGTATTTTTCTTTGATTAAACTTTGGCACTCAATTTATTGAAAAGTTTAAGCATTGTGTATTGTTTCATTGCTTGCGAACCTTTCTTTGCTGCTTCTTCCCTATGTGTTAAAAACAGGTATAAATGCTTAAGAATCTTTGAATGACATTCATACGCTATTTCAGCAAATTCATTACGCAACACTGATTAAAGTTCCGCTGATGATAATATATTTGACAACTACTGGAGAGTACTATAAACTTGTTTGAACACCTGACACGATCACGTCTTGCAGCTGGGAACTTATTCCATATAGAAATATTAACGGTATTACTGCAAAACTGTTGCACATGCGAATATATAAAATGCACGATCCAAAGGGCATATTGCTAACGTTTGTGGGGAAGTGATCAGGTATGATCGACGCTTTAATCGAGTGCGTGTCACTTGTTTATGTCTCTTAGTGAAAGACGTACTTTATAACGCCTACTAAAGCTCAGATAATTGCGGCTGGTCAGCTAAAGATTTATAAAGGAATCTCTTCCAAAATTTAGCCGACACTTCTCATTATTAGAAGGAATGTAAGAAGTGCGAAAGGAAATGAACGTCGCGACGTTTCCGCCGGGTATTAGATATATTACAGAGATAAAGCACTGTCTACGAATTACGAGCCGGTCTACAATGGAGAACACTTTAAAATGCCCGCTCCTGTTGGTTGCCGGCGACGTGTTGAAAATTTGCATAACGGGAAGCTGTAATGGCGCCACGGATGAGAAAAACAGATGGCGTTGAGCACCTAATTACGCCCACAGTTTTAGACTGTTTTTGCGAGCGCGGAGTGCCCGTCTACAAAGTTTTAGAGGAAAAATGGCGGCGGCGGCATCTGCTGTCTATTAGTGGCGGAGGCGGCAATTTCGGCGCCAGCAACGACGAATGACTTGTGGAACGAGCTGTTCCGGCGCTTATTTCGACTGAATAAGGACAAAGTTGAGTGGTTGTGCCGTGAACTTGCCTACGAGCTGGGAGGCGTACGGACGACCGCTTGGTTGGTGCGTCGGCGGTTGCTGTGCGCTCTTCGTTTTTTTTTTTTTTGCCTCCGGGGTTTTCAAGTGTGCGTCGCCAACGAGTACACCACCGGCTCGCACAACCGATGGTCAGCAAGTGCGTGCGGGGTGTAGCTGAGGCCATTGGAAATGTCGGCGCACCGAAGGGTTGGATGCGTTTCCCTGTGCACTACAAAGAAAAGGCGGCGACGAAGGCCACCTTCCTTCGCCATGGCACCATCCCCGGTGTCGTCGGCTGCGTCGACGGCACGCTGACTGCCAGCGCCGCTGGGAGACCCTGCAAACAGGGCAGCATTCCGGAGCCGCAAAGGATACTACGCGATGAACATTTATGATATTGAGTACTCTGGCTTTTTGACCGCATGTGTTCGAAAGCCGCGACCTCAACAATAGAAGTTCACAAGAAAGTTTGTCTGCCTGCGTTTCTCGCAGATCTGCGACGCTAACATGAGGCTGCCTGTGGTTGAGCCTCGCTTCCCAGGGTCTTGTCATGATGCGTTTTCTTGGCGGTATTCATGACTACGTCAGAACATAGAGCCCGGGCTGCTAGAAGATGCGGAGTTTCTCCTGGGTAAGCAGCTTGCATTATCAGGCCACTTCGACAGCATATTTTAAGCTACAGTACTCGCAGTGGCTCATACGTAAATGAGGGAGGTTACATGGAGAACACGTAACAGTATGATGTATCGTATTGCATTTTTGTGTATTTAAATTTATTACCAAAGCAGAGGCAGAAGACACATTGTTAAAATGTAATTCGTATTTCCTGCGTAAGACACTAAGGTAAAAGGGGTGTGCGCATCATAAGTGTTGTGCAGAATATCACGGCACATCGTTATGCTAGAAGACTGTGCTTACAAAGGTACCATTTAGTCATGCATCTTCTGCATGCCTGTGAATGTTATGTTCAGCATGATGGCTGTAGGCTAGCTTGGTATGAATCATTTATTACATAGAAAACAACACGCTTCACAGCGCATTTTGGTTCGGGAGGAGGCAGCAGATATCCACTAGAGCCCTGGCTGCTCACGCCAGTGTCAGGGTATCCTGGTGCAAACAGTTGAGTTGAGTTGAGCGGTTGTAAACTACCGGTGGGATTAGCCTTGCAGTTGCTGCCGGCAATTGCTCCACCGTAGCGACACCTAAATAGAAATCACAGAAACACTGTCCGCAAAAAAAAAACAAATAGACACTCCTGAGGTCACCATGTGGAGGCCAAAGCCGTGTCCTGCAGGTATAGTATAAGAAGGCGAGAAGCATCCCTTCTACTCGACTGGCTCCCGCGCGGGAAAACAATGTCCTGAAGAGAACTGTGAGGAACTCCTGCCTTCTTGAGGGATTCGAATAACACAGCCCGTTCCGCGTTGTACAAAGTACAGCACAAGAGGTAATGCTCTATGTCACCACACACACCACACGTTGAACACAATGGTGACAACGCTAGGCCAATCTTATACATCCACGCCGGCGTACGAGCAGAATCCGTGCGAACGCGGTGCAGTAAAGTGGCTTGGTACCTTTTGAGAGCCTTGGTCACACATGGCTGATGAGGAGAGCTCCACAAAGAACTGAAGCGGCAAAACACCACATCTCTGAACATTTGCTTGACTTCATGAGGGACTCCATGTACTGGAATCCCGGAGAGAGCTGTATGGGCGAGGTTGTCTGCTATCCCGTTGCCTAAGACACCTATGTGCGAGGGCACCCATTGAAAACGTATAGAGAAGCCTTTGCTATGTAGATTCTGCACCCAACGTAGGGATCTAAGACTCAAGGCATCAGTGGGGAACCCGTACTCTAAACTTTGAAGGGCAGAGTTTGAATTCGTAATTATGACAGTAGGTTGAGGCGTACAACACCGTAGCTTCTATAGAGCAGCCTCAATGGCAACGCTTTCGGCCATTGTGGAGGACACGACTTTAGTAAAACGAACAGACCAATCGTACTCCAAAGACGGAATATGAAAAGCAGCTGCACTAGATCCTCTGACCTTGTCCACAGAGCCGTCTGTAAAAATTTGAAGATGGCTGGCATATTCGGTCTCAAGATGTTCCAGTACGAGCGAACGCATGGCCGCTAAAGGAGAATTCCGCTTAGTGCGAACGTGGGGAATTATCAAGGAACAATCGAGGCTCGAAAAGGACCAAGGTGGCTTCAACGTCTTAGGTCGATCTCGAAGGTCGAGACCCAGAGAACGAAGAGTATTTAAAGCCAAGTACGCCCGGGACTCAGATCTCTTTCGAAGGCGCTGTAGAAGCGCTCTCCCGGCAACAGTCTCTCTGAGGCGGCCAATGTGCAGCAAAAGTCTTTGTGAAGCGGCTAGCCGAAGAGGTTTCGATTGAGACTCACAGAATTCCATTGTTTCGAGCAGCCTGCGGAACGCCGAGAGCCCTCCTTAGTCCCATTCTGTGCAAAACCTCAAGGCGTTCCAGCTGCGATACCGAGGGGGAAATTAAAGGGAGCTGGTACATTATGCAACTTGTCACCAGGGCATCGTGAAGCCTGATCATTGAAGCAGGATGGTTTCCCCATTGCTCACTAGCAACTCTACGAAGCACATTGAGACGCGAAGATAGTGAAGCCACAATCGAGTCCACAGCTCGTCGCCACTGTAGACGTGAGTCAATAGTGACGCCCAAAAAACGTATGTGGTTAACCTGACGAAGGCAAGACTGATCAAGGTCTATGCTCAGGCGCGCATACCGTCGTCCCCTACCTGGAAACAGGACGAAGCCAGATTTTTCCACCGAGAGAGTCAACCCAACACCTTGAAGGTAACTTTTAACTGAAAGCATGGCCTGTCGCGCTAATAGAGCTAAGCGTTTGTGTTGATATCCGGTTAACCAAAGACAAATGTCGTCTGCATATATCGACATATGGACATGCCTACAATGTTTTTGCACTTTTGCGGGAAGACCAGCCATGCCAACATTAAAGAGCGTTGGGGACAGGACACTATACTGAGGTACCCCTCGCGATACCGCCCTTTCGGAGCTCATTGTACTGCCTAACCGCACTCGAAATTTACGATCACTGAGAAATGAGCGAATGAATCGCAGAAGATGCAAACACTGCAGAAGGGCAGTAGCGAGAGTGAGGAGGTTTGGGACGGTTGGAAGAATGAGACATCTGGTGTATCTCTTTAGCAACTAGTTGAAAAACGTTCTCTAAATACTCACGAGATGGCGCTAGCATATCGATAGCCTAGCTGTAATGACGGACGTCTTTGGCGGGTGCAAGTTGCTGTGGAATAAATTGTCTGATTCACGTGGAAAAAGTAAGTATCTGCTATTTCAATTACCGATTTCTCATGTATGAAGTACTCAGAGGTCACTAATACAATTTTTTCTCCGGGAACGCGCATCGGTGTCTTATATCATGCAGTAAAAAGTTTGGGCCTTAGGAGAAAACTTTCGCTCTTGAAGGTTTCTTTGGGCGATGTAGATTCGGAGGAATGGGACAGTTAAGATGAGGGTGGAACGGGACACTGTGCCATTCCTCCCGGCAATAAGACTAGTGCTGGGACTAGGGACTCTGCTGCAAGGCTGAGCCCCATTAGCCCCGAAAACAGTGTTTTTCGTTTATTTCACATTTTGAGCTTATAAATATTCAGCGCCATGAAAAAGGCATGAGATAAAAGACAGGCTGACTAGATAAAAATTCACGTTAGTACATTCTAAATGGAGAACTAAAGATGCATGATAAAACGATCATATTGCCTCCTTCACGAGCACTGATTACTGCAGTGCCCCTGCGAACGTTTCGGGAGATGGGCATGAATGGTAGGCTATAGCTATGGTGCTGTTTAATGCATGCAACGAATCAACCCAAGCCAACTTATTAGAGCTTTGTGAGGGTGCTTGTTTGCATTTGCATGATTTTGCTTCATTTGAATTTCCAGGATGTTGCAAAGGGTATACAAAAAAGCATACCGAGAGGGCTCGGACATCGAACAGTTTGATGCTGGATGCGTTTAGATTAGTGTGCAAAGAAAAGTATAAGGGCCGTGGCAGAAGATCTTAAAGTATCAAAAACATCGCTTGGTCGAGCAGTGAAGAAGTTCAAGAGTTGCAGTCAGAGAGACAGTATCTTCTTCAGCTCTAACTTTTTCTTCGGTATGGTCTTCACTGCAGAAGATGAAGTACACTTGAAAGAATATTTGGTTAAGGCAAGCAAGATGCATTATGGGCTTACAAGAATGCAGGTTCGTTCGTTGGCACGGCATATTGAAACAGCATTAAGTCGCAAGTGTCCATCATCATGGCAAGTGAACAAGTTGGCTGGACGAGACTGGTTTCTTGGCTTTATGGACCGCCATACTGAGCTATCACTTCGATTGGCGGAAGCGACCAGTCTCTGCCGGGCAACGAGCTTCAACAAGCACAACGTCGATGCTTTCCTTTCAAATCTGAAAAGCGTCTGCGACCGACACAAGTTAACTCCAGACCGCATCTACAACTGTGAAAAAACGGGCTACACAACTGCCCACAATCCGCCAAAGATTGTGGCAGCACGTGGAGAGATGCAAATTGTTCATCCCGAGCTACCTGCGTGGTAGAGCGATGTGAGACAGTATCACTGACCTCTTTGGCACAACTTGTCCGTAGAGGCAAGCACACCTGCAGATGGCGCGGCGAGTGACAGCGGCAACAGCTCCAGCGGTGCCAAGGGCAGTAAGCTCTACACCACATGGAAGCTGTGGCTGCAGTGACTCACCGTGATGGCGTAGCGAGTTCTCGCAGCCACTCTTGCTACTGGCAGTGCCGTTGCCTTGAGATAGCGCGTGAGCCCCTGTCACAGGTAGCCACATTCCAGCATTTGTAAAATGCTTTGTTTCTTATGTATACTTGAAAGAATGGAGTGCCAAGATATGAAACGCAAACACCAGCTGCTCTTTCACCGAAAGTGTTCACCAGTATGCCTTTAAGTGCATCAGCATGTCTGCTACGCAGCTACTGCACTTTCTTCTGCTCAAGTCGAAATACACGCCGAAACAGCTCGTCCGCCAAGTGAAATGCCTCCGTGCACAGCGTGTTTCGCCGTTGCTTACGTCGACCTGCCCATTTAGCTATATAGTTGCGTTCGGTCACTACGTGTTTGATGAATGGGCATGAAGGAAAACTGTAGGGTGGAGACTGCAAGGCACCAGTAAAAGGTTTGTTTTTGCATCACATTTATTCATTCGTCACATAAAATGTTTTTCGCCACGGCTGTTCATACAAGTTTCCCTACTGTAGAACAAAGCAGGGAAACGAAAGTATGCAACATTAACAGTAAATCGCATATGCCTTGACAAGTGCTGCACAAATTATGCTGGGTTGAGATTGCACGACAACAGGTGTATCTTACAATCTGGCCAAACGGGCGTGTTGTTTACACATGTTTAAGGAGGAATAGTGCGAAAGACATAGACGGAAAGCAAATGAAACACAGGACGAGCGCTCGTCCTGTATTCGCTTTGCTTTATACTAAATCTTACGCGCTGTTAGCTCTTAAAAAAGCTGGATATTGGCTGCAAGCTTGAATGCTAGTAAGTACAGGCTTGGCACGTTGTGCACACTTAGTAGGCCCAGGTTTGCACTTAACTTTTCTGCAACACATTACATAACTGGCAGAATGCGCAGCAAGTGTTACACAAGGCTGCCCTTTGTGCATTTTACTGGACTAAAAAACCATGTCACGTGTACAGGACACACGAGTATCACAGACGATGATGTCCATATGGCTGCTTTTGAAGTTGTAAAGGGACCCACAAACGAGAGCCATTAACGTTGTTGCATCATACCTTTAAAGGCGGAGCTCAAGCGTCCCCGAAATTGTTTTAGCCTGCATTCATTTCAAAATCAGTTCATAAGTGAATTCGGGCAAATGCTGAAAACCTCATTTTTCTTCGGGTCTCTTCAGAATAGAACATGTTACAATGCTGCCGCGAATTGGTAGCGCGTTCCCGACTTTCCCAAATAGAACGCTATCTCGTGCATTTTCGAACAAGAGATGAAAAAAAAACACAGAGATTACACAAAACAAAGCAAAGGCCTTTTTGTAATTTAAACGAAAAGGGACCATTAAGAAACACAGGCGCCAACAAGAAAAACAAACACTCAGGAAGTGAACAGATCTACAGAATAAAAGGGAAGAGTTCACCAGGTACTGAGCGCCCCAGGTGAAGCGGGGATGCCTTGCAGACAGGGCGGACACGAGAGGTTGTAGTGCGACGTCTCGCTGGCGCTGCGTCGAAGCAAGCGACGGAAAGGAGCCAGGTGGTATTAGGAACGAAAAGGAACACAGGGAGACGCCGGTGGTCTCCCGTCACGAGCCCGACAAACTTGGCAGCAGCAAGAAAAACGTAGCCGGGTCCCGTCGATGGCGTTACGTAACGCCAGATGCTCAAAGCAGGCTATCCAAGAGTGCCTGGCGGCAACACGGACCCTCGGTCTATCGGCTGCCACCAGCACACTTGCAAAGAAAGCAAGAGGCTTACGTCAGTTATCCAAGGGAGGTCACGGCAGCACGGACCCAACGTCCGACGGCTGCCACCTCCACGCTTGAATGACCCGACCTCCGCTGCGCTGCCTTCCTTTACACCTCGGTTTCCTGACGCGTCAGCTCTCCGCTCCTCGTGCTCGCCACGCTCTTTGTCGCCGTCGCCTCGCAGACACCCTTCACACGCACACACGCGCACCGCTGGGCTGGCACGTGCAGTGCTCCGCTGTCCAACGCACTACTGTCAACGCACCGCGTTCGCCTATCCTCCGCGGATCTTTTGTGCACCTCAAATATGCCCCCCAATCGAAAATGTTTTTTGACAGACAAAAAAATGCCTTTCGTGCACACAACACTTATGATAATGTGGTAACCAGACAAGTTAAACACTGGCGAAGACACCGCAGGCACTTTACACAGTAACACTTGGAGGCATATGGAAATGCGCACTGAGGAAACATGTGGTCAATAATAATACATCTAGAAAAAGTGAAAATATAAACCATAGAAAACATTGGGCGCAAACTTTGAACCAATCTTCATCATAAAGGTGAAAATTTTCACACTGAACAACATATAACTGGAAAACGAAGAGAAATATACAACTTTTAGACACTCCTAGACTACATTTGCGCAGGTAACCCTTGCAAACACACCGGATAGCAGCACTGTATGTAAACTCGGCATTACCCGCCGGTGATTTACAAACCACTCATGCAATCAGCGCCTATGTTTCGTGATCCTGCCAACTGCTTCGATTACAACGAAAGAAGAAGCCTGCATGGTCTCTTGGGACTCACGGTCTTCGTACGGTTTGAGCACATTGATATGAACCAGCTTCTTTGTGTGGCCCAACTCGATAAAATAATCCACGTCGTTCTTTTTTCTGCAAACCACAAATGGATCTTTCCACTGCAATAGAAGTTTATTGCGGCTACTCCAAAAAAGCATGAGGGCACGGTCTCCAACCCTCAACTGCAACTTCTTGCTGTTCCTGTCATAGTATCTCTTCTGAGACTGTTACGCACGCAACAGATTTTGATGTGCCGCTCTCACAATTTGCGCGAGACGTTCTCTTAAATCGAGAACGTAGCCATATGTCGTCTCCTTGTCTTCTCCCAGCTCTTCCCTTGTCCAGAGGCCTTTGAGCACTGCGAGTGGTCCTCGCAGATGTCGTCCAAATATCAACTCAAACAGAGAAAACCCCAGACTCGCCTGAGGCACATCTATGCATGCGAAAAGAAGCGGAGTGATATAAGGGTCTCTTGTTTTGGGCTGCTCCCTACTGAGCTTACGCAGCATCTGCTTGAGTGTGCCGTAAAAGTTCTCCATCGACCCATTACACACTGGATGGTAAAGGGTCTAGCTAACATGTTTCAGCGCCAAACGATGATTGAGCTCTCTCATCCTTTCGGAAGTGAAACAGGAGCCTTCGTCACAAAGGATCTCTCTCGGAAAATCTATACGAGAGAACATCTCCACCAAAACTTCAGCCACGGTTGCTGAATCTATCTTTGGCAGGGCCATGGCGTCGGGCTACCGCGAGGGCAAAATGGACGTGAGTGAGAGAATATCAATTCCTTTTTACCGATGTGGGCGACAGCGGACCGACAATATCGAGAGCGACCTGATCAAATGGAGTGTCGATAAGAGTCATGCGTCCGAACGCAGCTTTCCCTACTTTGCCTTTCACGTCCTTTGACATGAGTCGCATGAACTGACACACCTCATAATCTCCTCCTGCACTCCCGGCCAGCGAAATTCTTCTAGAACTGGATCTGTAGTCGTCTTAATGCCCTGATGCCCCGTCAACGGGCTATCGTGGGCAAGACTTAACACCTGCCGTCTACAAGAGTTTGGAAGTACTAACTGTCGAACCTATCTGCCAGAGGCGAGATGTTAGAGGCGGTACAGCAAACCGTTTTTAACAGCACACAAGTGCGAAGTGCAGTGCTTGCCTTGGAACGCCTTTGCTACTTTCACCCAACTCTCCTTTAACGACTCATTGTCTCATTGCTCTTTTTCTAGCGTTTCCTTGGTGAACCTCGTGGGTCCAACCCTTAAAGCAGTATTTTCACTCTTTCGTCCACAAAAACTTCCCAGCCAATACAACTTTTGGATCCTCGCCTTCATCATTTTCACTGGCAAGCTCGTCATTATCTATGCCAGGGCATAATTTAGCAGCGTCCTCCGACTTCCAATTACTGTCCGGATATAATGGCTCACGGGGCTCCGGTATATTTCCAACCATGACGCCGTACAACAGCGTCTCATGCATTTCACCAGAGCCGTGCCAGTGAAGTAAGGGGAAGCGATAGAGGACTCTGCCTCGGGAACTTCCAGACTACTGCCATCAATGAGAAACACCGTAGATGTCGAGCCCGTGAGAGCCGAGTCAGGAACTAGGGTTCTCCGCACCACCACTGTATTGCTCCCCGTGTCCCGTAAAACACGTACGGGTTGGCTTCGGAGCTCGCCCTCTAGTGCAGGCATGTGTTGGGCATATGTAGGCTTTTTCCGGACAAATCCGACCACCAGGTTATCATCAGCTGGTTCAAGGCTATCTGCCGCTGTGGACACCGTTTCGGGCGCAACACAATCTGGCTGAACACAACAGGACGATTGATTCTGGTTTTCATGCTTTGAGCAGGAACTTACATCATGCCCTGTTTTTTGTCCATAAACGCCATAAAGTTGCTTTGGCTTAGATAGACATTCGGCAGCCTTGTGTCCCGGTCGGTTACAAATACGACACATTTCTGACTGTCTATTTGATGGAACTTCCTTTTCTCTCGGGATGCCCACCTCGAACGATCCTTTGAACGAAGAAAAATATCTTTGGCGGTGGGCCTCTAGAAAGTTTTCTGCTGCCTCAGCCATTTTTTACAGCGTCTTGCACTCTCTTTTCGAGGAAAACCGCCACAACACTATGACAGATCCTCACGAACTGTTCCGCCTCCACCCAGTCATGTAAATCATCGTACGTTGTGGCCGTTCCCGACATCTCGACCTATCGGTCGAAAGGACTGAGCAAACATGATGCGTATTGCTTGCCTGTTTCGTTATAAAGCGGCTTAGTTTCACAAAACCTTTCGCTATAACCTTCTGCCATAAGCCGAAAATGTTGGAGCAAGGCTAGTTTCACCTTATCATAATCCAATGAATCTCCTGGGGACAGTCGACCGAACACATGGGGAGCTTCCTCAGTAAAAGACATACTTAGTGCTGTCGCCCATTTTTCCTTGGGCGAGCTGTGCCCTTCTGCGATACGCCGAAAAGGCTTTAATGTATGCATCTAAGTCATCCCTGCGATCGCCAAAAGGCGGAATGAATTTGTGTGGGCTAATTGGTACTGAGGGCCCCGGTGCGTGTTCTCAATTACCTCCACCAGCTTCTGCGAGCCTTACTTGGAGCTGCAATCTACGCTCTTCAGCCTCTGCCTGTCTTTTCATGCTCGCGTAGTGCCTGAGCATGCTCTTGATCGGCTGCACGCGCAACGCGTTATTTCTCTTGCTCATCGGCATCCCACGCACGCAGCTCGGCATCTCTCAACCCCAACTCTTTTCCTAATTCAACCAAATCCTTTAGAGTTGTCATCGTTTCTTTTTATGGACCTACGAAAGGGGACAAAAAATCTCACGCCTTCGTCCTTTCGTGGACGCCAATTGTCGCTAATTGGTAGCGCGTCCCCGACTTTACTAAGGGGGAACGCTATAGTGTGCAGGTTCGAAGAAAAGAACAAAGAGATCAAACAAATCCAAACGAAGCTGTATTTATAATTTAAAGGAAAGAAATGAAAAATAAAAACAGTATATGAGGCTTCCACACCTGGCAGAGCTTATAATACATTATTGGAAGAAAATAACAGTGTGTGAAGATTCTGGGCCTGCAGAGCTTACAGGAAATAAAAAAATTATGCACAGCACAATGCAGGGCTGATCTTGAATAAATACAAAAACAGAAATCTTGCATAGAAGCAAATATTGTAAATAAAAAAAAAACATAAACCAGCACTTCAAAAACACAAAGTAAAAATTTTACGTCTCTACAATGGCACAGAAGGAAAAAATGTTTTTAATGAATATAAACATATATAGCTGTTGTTTGATAAACAAAAAAACACGTAAATAATGATAATAAAAATGAAAAAAATTCAATGCGGTGCAGGTGGCTCAAGCTGCTTTTGCAAAATCACTGACATTATATTCACGGTCCAGCTGAGCAGCCGTTGCTACCCATTTGACGCAAGCACAGGAGCCGCCACCTCCCGCATAGCCTGCATGTAATACAGCTGCCATTACAAATTAATAGTGTTAATCAAAACTGAGATGTCACTTCAGTTTTATGCTAAGGGTCGGGTACTGAGATATTTTGGAAAAAGTATGGTGTAACAAACTCCTGTCAGTTTCTTAAATTCAGCTCTCCAAACCACCCCCCGCAAGAGGCGTTAAAACAAAAGTTGAGGTGTTGTAAAAATAGCAATGATATTTATGCTTAAGATGACAGTTTCTAGTCTGCAAAGTGCAGTGTGCGGGGTGAATACACACCTCCAGCGAGCTCTGCTGAAAGTCAGCATCCTGACTGTTCCGGGCCTCAGTAAGGTCCGGCAAATGCCGCGATTCTTACAGCGTCTGGAGCAGCACCTCATCGACCTCATCGTCGCTTCCCAAGAAGGCTAGGCGTTGCACGCGGTGCGTGCTGTTGTGGCAGCTCTTGCGTGGGCTGCCGAGGGGGCTCTGGTGTGGGCTGCAGTGAGGGCTCTGATTTGAGGGCTGAGGTGAGGGCTGCGGCGACTGCTTTGGTGTAGCTGTCAGGAAAACAAATGTGCTTATCATGCAATGCGGTATGGCGGGAAATAAGCAAAGCATTTAGTACAGTGTATTGGATGACATGACATGAATACATAGGGCAGTAATCTGGGGCAGCATTGTTGCAGCATATTTCATATGCAGATTCGCTAGACTACTAGGAGATATCGCAGTTTCACTGCAAGAGAAAAAACATTCTACACAGCGTGAGAAAGCGAGAGAGAGACAGTTTTGGGAATAGTGCAAAATCACTGCAGTTATTTGGCTACTGCTGCAGACGCTGCCAGAAAGGCTAGTGCTATTACTTGCAAGCAGATGCCAGAAAGGGTAGTATGCAGCATGAATAATGGCAAGTCAAGTCACTGTCTCTGGGGCTCAGTGTGTCTTGTGGACAACTTTCTCAGGCTCTCCGTTCATCTCCTCTGCTGTAACAGGGTAAAAGGTCCGGCTAGTTGGTACTGACAAACCATTAAACGAAAAGAGCACCAGCAAAAGAGAAGAAATCAATAATGCAGTGCATCAACTAGTTTATGCATTGCTGTACCTCCTCCGACACTGAAATAAATCTTAGATGAAGTATGCAGTGTTTGTAAGGAGCAAGACGCACATTAAGTTGTTAAAGGGTCTATCTACACGGGGTTGCGCACGCAGCCGCCCGTCGCCGCCATGGTTCCAACCAGCACCCTGCTGGCCAGATAGGCGACATGCTGATCGAATGGAGACTGGCCATGTGCTTACGGGTGTACTGGCGGCGTGGTGCTAAGTAAAGTCGGTGACGGGCAGCTGGCGACCATTGGCGACGGGCGGCTGGTCCTCCTATGGCAAGAAGCCATAGCGCCATAAATTCGTACACGAGCGCCTTAACGTTCTTCCCAGCAGGAAACGTTTCAATTGCCCATGACGTCGTTGCGGTTTACAAACGACAGTGTAGAGCCACTTCAGTAGCCTCAGCATCGAAGAACGACGGCCTGACGCCTATGGCGCTGTCCGTGCCTACAAGAGGGATAATACGGCCTCCCCGGCCGTCAAGCACGCCTCCTCCGGTGTGCCTGTAATAGGATGCGGCAAGGCATGTTAAACTGGCATTTCACAGAAAGACGTTAAAAGACTCACCTGGCCTGTTGGTTTAAGCGCGCTAATGCTGCCCTTTTTCGGCAACAAAGCACTTGCGAAAGGTGTCGCCAAACGTCTGCGGTGTTCATGGCCGGATTCTCGTTGTTGTGCATCAACGCGAGTAAGTTCCACATCTCACGCTTTTCAACAGCTGTGTGTGCGTTTGTTAAGTCTCCAGAAGCCGTATTAAGATCAGCTCTTTGTCGCTCCGCATTCCTTGTTTTGGCGCCATTTCAAGACTAGAATCCCGCGTCAGGAACTGCAGCAGCGAACACAGCGGGGAAAACAGACCAAATTTGTCTAGTTTCTCAAAAGCAGGGAATAACAGAGAAAAACTACGCTCTGGGTTCGGACTACTATGTTTTCACAGGAACATATGCGTGAGCTGCGCTGCAGCAACTTGTAGCACAGTGAAGAGCGAGCGAAAACAAGCAAGGTTGTTAGTGTACGCCCATCCACCTTACTTGATTCTTGCTCCTTTACAACTGAATAATTTGTGTGTGAGACGTTTATGCGGACAAAAATGTTTATGTTACCCAAAGAGCCGTGCTTCGTGGTGGTCTTGTATTTAATTAAGTAAAAGGATCATAACCCCAATTACATACTTGGCATATGGCACCTTTAACCCAATAACACAGGCTTATCTCAAGTTGTCTTCATCAAATTTTCGGGCCTGACGTTCGTTGCAGGTTTCTTTCTGAAGGCTCGTGGCCTTCACTGGCTTCGATAACTGTTCACAGCGCACTTTGGGCAACCACATAAAACCTTGATTTCAGACGACGCGTAAAAAACCGGGAAGACCGCTATGTTGACTGTTCAAAACTGCCAGCGCGCCCTAACGGCACGAAAAAGCTACCCACAAAAGCAGCCCTTTGGAAATGTGAATATTCTTCTTGTTTTGCTTCGCGTAGGTGAAAATGAAAGACATTTTTTCTAAAGAATAAACCAAACTTTATTTTATTAGCTGCGCGTTTTTGTAGAAAAGATAACATACGGTCTCTTCTCGTGCAAATAAATGCTTCTGAGGCAGCACCCTACAAGGCATTGGTTGATTCCGCGTTTCGTCACCCATTGACGCCTCGCCTAGTCGTCATGCTGCCGTCATTTTGACGTCACACTTTAGAACTTTACAGCGAGTTCCGTAATTCGGGCCCTGGTTACGTAATAACATCTAGGTACAATTATTACTGCATAAATTTCGTAATACTTCAAGAAGAATTGATCAATTTGTTACCTAGAATAACCCTTAGAAATACCACATCTCTGCCACCAATTTTCTTTCAGAAAGTGCGTGGAATAGCCAGGTACATCAAGGACTGCGTAGCTTTCACGGTATCATATCTGTGTAATCGTTTCCTCGACAAGAAAATAAAATCTCTTCTGCAGACCACTCATTTTATCTTCCTTATGGTGAACACACTGAATGCTGAGATGAAGAAAAATAATCAGTCTATTTACTGTAGCAAGATGTGCTCAGACTGCGCTGTTTAGAGTGTTTGATATTTACAAATGAAAAAAAAAGAACGCCAAATACTCCGCAACCTTCGACTTCGGCCATGTTTTATTACCCGCTGACTTCATCTGAAAGCCAGAAGAATATTCCCTGTTATGTGCAAACGTATTTTTTCCTGCACCGATTATAATCACCTGTTAAACTATTTGCATGTTTAACGGTCAAGGACAGAAGTTTATTCAGTTGTGAGCTATGCGCTCACTCACGCGCTGGGCTTGTTGCTGACCCGGCAGAAACTGCCTGCTACCAATCGTGCTTTAAGTGCGAAAGCGCTACTTATCGATGTCTAATCGGCTCGCTGAGTTTCTGTGAACCGTGGCCTTGAGGGTGACCATAGGCAAACCATAAATAAATATATAAAGCAAGTATTGCCGCCCTGGGACTGGAACCTACGGTGGTGCAAAACGATCAGTTTTGCTGCCACTGCACGAGAGCCCTGTTGTATTTTTTGAAACATGGCATTCATTGCACTAAAATGAAGCTCTATTTACATTAGCTATTCAGAAAGGTTTTGGATAACGCCAAGAAAAACATCTCAGAAAGACAAAGCAGCAAGGAACTAAAGAGTAGGTATGTCTAAGCACATCAAGAAGAGGGAGTGGCAATCCGCTTTCAAGTCTATTCAAACGCTTCCATCAGAAGATCAATCAATTGGCACAAATAACATTTTTTCTAAAGAACTGGTTAAAAGTGCAGGTTCAATATTGTAGTTTTCCATAAGCTTTGTAGATAAATAAGAAAACATATGAACAGGATCATCAACATACTGCACTCTTTCGATGTATCGTGTGGTATGAGAAGTGAATTAAATTCGTTTTTTCAATGGTTGTTGAAAGACATCCGAGAACAGAATTTCCTCCTTACAACAGATGAGTCCCGTAGACTTGTATCAGGAATATCACAGAGATGGCAGCTCAAAGATAAAACAGAAATGTCCTTCTTTTTGTGGATATTGTGGTTCCTTGATGATATTGTGTTTTGATAACGGGACAAATTTTATAGTACAGTGTCGTTTATGCAAACCCTTGCTTTAATTCTTGTGCTTTGGTGGGTAATAAATTAGCCGTAGCTTTTAGCACTGCTATTGTTATGTCGCCCTTTTAGATCAGCATGGGCTCCGCTCATACTGTTGTAGGGCCTACTTGTCAATTGGAAGCAACAGAAGGGCACTATGGTTGCGTCGGCGCAAACGGTCTCAACGCGCGGCTTCGCGGCAACCCACAATCGAACCTAAAAAGCGCGGGTTCGAGTCCGATTCAGAGGTATACGTAACCACTCGTGTTTTTTTCGGGTTTTCGTGTGGTGTGGACGTCCGGCTGGACGCACAAAAATTTTGCATAAGGGGGGCGAAAATATAGCAGTTAACTTTACTCCCGCATGTAATGCAGACTTCGCTTCAAGGCTACATCCCGCTAATATCGCCAAATGACAATAGGTCCTTAGTTGAGCGCGTAAAGCACATATAACACCGGTGGTTGTGCTATGCGCATGGAAATGTGCATTAGATCATGATGCAATATCTCCGAAATAAAAATCGAAGCCCCGGTAAATCTCCTTAGCAGTTCTAGCGGGCGCAGAGAAAACCTAAAAAAAATCGATGTTTAAAATTTATGTTGGTTGGAACGCTTGCTTCGGCAATTTCAAATTTTTTGCAGCTCACTGGTGAATGGTCTCTTCTTGCGTGGTGAAGCTGCGACGTTGATGTTGTAACCATTAATGTGCGAGGAGGCAAGCGCAAGATGCCAGTTAGACAAGGAGTGGGCAAGGCAGGTGGGTGACACCTGTGGGGGAGAGGTGGATGGGTCTGATTGGACATAATGCACCCTCCAAGGAACGTTCTTGGGCACTGAGGACCCAGTTCTATCTGTGGGCACCACGCTTCATAATCAAACCAACTTAACATTTCAGCTTAACACTTTTTATTCATGTTGCCCAGAATTGTAATGGCTATCAAAATTTTTACAGCCGACCTGGTAAAAGCCCAGTTCTGGCTGGAGCTCTCTTTTGCGCGTACTGTCATGAAAACTATCATGACCAGATGACGGAGTGTAGCGTATCAATGAGGCAAAGTGTTACGACTGGGGTCCAGGCGCGGAAAAAATTCTTTTTCAGATAGGAGATGGCACAGTAACTGTCTCACTTCTCAATCGGCGCCTCAACCACGCCACAAGGATGGGGTGAAGAACAGAGCGAAACAAAAAAGAGAGAAACAGCTGCCATTGTGAAAAGCTTCAGGGAGGAGGAGGGTGATAGAGAGGAGGATCACAGAGCGTGGAGTGCCCATATTAGTTCCTTGCACGGTGAAATGCTGCTCTCTCTTCCTCCTGCTGATCGGACAACACGCTTCATTACTATCGAATGTACTTGCTGCGGCTGGTGTCAAACCTCACCTTACTTGCGGCGATCTCCTCTTTGGAAACCTGCCAATTAAGGCCCTAATTAAGACTCCTATTAAAGGCCACCTCGCTCACCACAAGGGCACTTCGCCGCCATTAAGGTTCGACAAGAAGGAGTCGTCGCATTTGCTAATTAGGGAGCAAAATTTCTTTCAGAACTTGTCTCCACTTTGCTTTTTTCCAGAAACGCAAGGAATTCATGATAAGAAAAACATATCGCGAAGTCGACACAAAACCGAGCTGCGCTACAACTTCGTGTTATAGTTATATGCGTAAAGTTTTGTCGATCTTTTTCGTCCTTAAATCCTGATTCCTAATGCACTATATCTTTATCAAATGTAAAACCAATGAAAATTTCTCTTCTTCTCATACCCATGCTTAACGGAATAATGGCGCTGATCAAGTGACAGGACAGCAGAAGAGTACAAACACACACAAGCGCCAACTTAAAACTTTATTGTTTGGCTGCCAATATGCCGAATATATACCAAGCAACACACCCAAACTGCGACCAATTATCAAACAGTCACGCACAAGGAGGCAATGTGCGAAGTGGCAAATCATGAAATCGCACGAGGCAAACAACATGACGTGTGCACAAAGCTCTACCGCAGCACGTGGAACATCCCTGTCTCAGATGACTAACTGGCAAAAAACAAGAGGTAAAAGACGGGACGACACAAGCTAAAACCTAAACTAATCACTAACATATCACTGAAGAAAAATTATGACGGCAGGCCACGTCACAAAACCAGGGAAATGACAAAGGAGGACTAAAAGGGCTAAAACCATGGGAATGAAACCTGAAACGTCAACAGAACACGCAAAGACTCAGCCGTATTCTAAAACGCTCCTTACCTTACTAAGGGCGCCTCACGCACCGTAAGGCTACCTTATGTCAATTCTGAAACGTCCCTTACAAAGGAGCCCTAAGTGAGGGCCGCCTTGGTGCTTCCCCACGCTAAGGGAGCCGGCATGCTACCTTCATGCTTCCTAACCCCGCTCCTTTACCTGAAGGGTTGCTTTCCCACAAGGGTGTGTACACAGTACCGCTCGCAGCTCGTATGCACACGTCCCGCAGCAGCTCTGCGCGCGCGTAGCGAAGACAGCCGTCGAGCCAGCCGAGCAGGCGCGAAGTGCCTGCCCGCCCCGTCGTCTTTCTTCCTGTGGCGCGTGATTGTCGTCGAGTGTGCTTCCAGAGTTCACGACAATGCTGTCACGCGCGTACGTCTCGGACGATGGCAGCTTTGAAGCCTACGGAAGGATTTTACGACGCGCAGCTGGACTTCTGCACGGCGATGTTTATAGACCTCCGGTGTCGCCTCGGCTGCGGAGTCTCGCAGATCGCCTCAACCCATTGGAGCTCTACAACGACCACGAATTTTTAGCACGCTACCGCTTTTCCAAAGAAGCTGTGAAAGCCATACTGGCGGAGCTGCAAACTACGGACATGGCAGACAACAGAGGAGCTCCGCTGTTGGAGTGTGGAAAAGAAGGTTTGCGTGTCTGAGCAAGCAAGAAACTGGAAACCAAACTTGAAAGAACAACTGCAATCATCACAGCATGCGCAGCTCTTCACAACGTTGCCTGCTCTTTGAGGGACCCACTTCCTAATGGAGATGAGCCAGAACTTGAAGAGGATGATGAAGCAGGGCCAAGTGTTCCTGATAGTCATCTGGGCACGCAGCATAGAACCCGCCTTATCGATCGTTGCTTCACAAGGGACCAAAGTGACGCAAACGACAATGAAATGGATTCCGATTAGAGGTAATACTTGGCGATTACTGCAGTGTAAAAGTTTTGCCTGAACTAAGGAGGCTGAAAAAGGTATTATTAACGGAAAATCACATGCAAAAAAGCACAATGGAATGTCCCTGAGTCCAGTAGAAATTTATTTTGCCCTTTATGGCATCTTCAAGCCGTTGTCGTTCGTGCTTTTCACTGCTTCAAGCTGCTTGGAAAGAACAGCCTGTTTGAGTTGCTCAGTTTTTAGTTTCGCTCTCAAGACCCTAATTTTCAATCTGTAAACGGCACTTCTCTTGTGCCTTTCATCCACATATTGTTCTTGTTTTGCTGCATGCTCATCAGTAATCATCTTCATTCTTGACTTGTGTTCGATGCACCTTTGACATTTGTCATCCTCCGCAGCCTGAAGACGAGCCTCGAGCTCAGCAGACAGCGCCTGCTAGACAGCAGCAGCTCGATCTTTTTGCCTACGGCGCGCTACAGGCTCTGATACTTCATCCAGGCTGCATGGTGGTGCAACTCTTTCATCCTCAGTTGACGGCCCAGCAGCACTAACGTCAGGTGCTGGTGAGGCCAGCAGCGTGGCATCAGAAAGTCCGTCTTCGCTTTGGAAGATCACTGTAGACTCTGCAAGAATTGTAAATAAAACATTCTATAGTCCAGTTTGTTGCAGATTATTATTAGGAATTTTTTGTACTGTGCACGACTACCAACAAGGCAGGCAATACGAACTTTGTTGTCATTGTTTAAGGCATAGCAGCTTGCAAACTGCGAATTCTGGCCATCAGCAGGCAGAGGGCATGCAGTACAGTGGTGCACCAAACAAAAGCTGCAGTGGTATAGTAAATTTGTAAACTTAAGCGGTTGACAACCGAAAGGCTTCCTTCTCACACCAGAGGTGCCCCGCCGTATGCGGTCTTTCGACGATTTACGATGTCAGAACAGAATCATGACTTGAAGTTTTTTATACAGAACATTAGTTTCCAGGCTGCATGACGCGCCCTCCAACTTCGGCAAATAAATACTCGCCCTAAACGGCACGCAAAAAATAAACATTAAAATTATTTAAAACCTGCGAAATTCCTAGCAATGGCCTCGAAATGACTGGTTTCATGTTACGCGTCCAGCCCAACAGCTTCCGTAGTGTACTGTCATTCCTTCATGAAAAACGTAAACGTACAAACATTCCTCGTCGTCTGAACTGAAGGAATTTTTCTTGAGGTTGGTTGACCTCCGGATCTCCCGGTTGTTGGGCATAAAAAATTATTTGAGGGACTGCCGCCGTCGCTGACAACAGTGGCACCTGGGCCGGCTCACAGTTCACACAAGGAGCTAAGCCGTTCCGTCGCCAGCGCTTTTCTGGCCCTTAGGTTGGCACGACCGCTGCCAATTCGTCAGGTAGAAACACTCAAGGCGCTTTGTTAAGTGCACAGACACTACGCGAATGCTCAAGCGAAGTGAGCTCGCATGGCAGCCATGGACAAAGGACCGCCGAAGAGCGCCTGATCCAGATTCGCACACCGCGAGACACCACGCCGTTTCTAGAAATCGGCCCTTTCAACAGCCACCTGTTCAACGGGCTGCTCTTTGCTTTCGACGGGGCGCTTCTGGCATCGCGGTAGCCACTGTAATCGCAGTGACAAGCGGAACTGAAGGCTGCGAAAAACTATTCGACTGAAGACAAGAACGCATTCATGTCGCTAGCCAAGCGGGCGCCAAAAAAAGATTCTTCGAATATATCGACAGCAGCAAGTGTTCATCAGAAGTGGCGACCATTACACTGTTCACAAGACAAAGTAATATCATTATAATAGCACCGCCAACTACAAAATTTCCTGACTGCAGACAAGTATACTTTGGCGAACTGCATTACATAGGGATAGGAAAAATGTGCAGCTATGAAAGCAGCAACAGTAAATATATATATATATATATATATATATATATATATATATATATATATATATATATATATATATATATATATATATATATATATATATATATATATATATATATATATGGTCCAAGGGGATGACCGGCTCGACGAGAGTGACGGCGGTAAGTGCAACTTACTGCGCTGCTTTTAATATATATATGTATATATATATATATATATATATATATATATATATATATATATATATATATACATATATATATTAAAAGCAGCGCAGTAAGTTGCACTTACCGCCGTCACTCTCGTCGAGCCGGTCATCCCCTTGGACCATGCTGGCGATTATATTTTAAACGTCGGCGCTGGCTCGAGGCCGGTCACTGTCAAAAGCGTTTGGTGCCGTCGTAGCGATGTGCGGCACTATCGCTTCTATTTGTGAGAGCCTTTCATCCACCGGCTTTGATGGAGGACCACCACCTGTCATGAAACATGCACACTTCGAATTAGTACTTATCATTTGCAAAAAGCACGGAAACTTACCTGTACCCATAACTCCTCTTGATAGCCTGGCCAGTTCTTTCTTCGCCTTCTGCTTCATGTTGTCCCACAATTTCTTCAGTTGCTTCACTTCGCGAGGTCGCACGTTCGGCATGCTGTTATATTCACAGCACAACCGCTCCCAAGCTCTTGATTTTGCGATGAGTGAATCTCCGTCGGTTTTCTTACATTCAACTAAATGTTTGCATTTTCCAATCAGCTCTTGAAGAATATCTTTCTCTTCCTCGGTGAAATACAACTTCCCGGGGATATCGGCGTAAATAATAAACACAACCCGAGCACAAACGACACACACACGAGAATAGCGAAGACTGCGGCCCTTGGTACACTCCGCCGGTGGCAGCGGTTTTTGTTGCCAGACTCAGTTTGCTTCGTTGCCAAAATCAGACGTTTTAAAACAGTCAACGAAGTTTTTACGAACTAGATAGACACTGTGCTGACGAATAGCAAATAAAGGTAATTTTATGAGCAAGTTCATTTTAATTTTCGCAAATAGTGCTAAAATCTTTAAGAGTTCTTGTGCATAATCTCGACACAAGTATGGCCATGACACCTCCCTTCCTCCGTAAGGAACTCCATTCGTGAGGAAGCCCTAAGGAAGCCTTCAGCATTCCGAGCGGCCATCTTAGGCCGCCTTACATTTATGCAGCATGAAGGCCTCCTAACTAAAGGTAAGGAAATGGTGTAAGTTAACGAGCGTTTTAGAATTCGGAGTGGTATGTTCCGCTCCTGTCAAACTTTCTGCCCTTTGTAAGAAATCCTGTCATGTCAAGAAAGCGAAGCCAGACTGCATAATCAACCATGAGAACAAAATCGTAGCCTGTTCTGAAGGAGTCGTTTACAAGCTCTCTCTAACATGTGGTGCCAGTTACATGGGCCAAACAGGAAGGTGCCTCAACGAGCGTCTGAAAGAACATCGCAGGAAGTTACGTCAATTGGCACTTGAAGGCCATTTAGCCGAACACTGCAGGTCCTGCAAGTGCAGGGCGCTACTCATTAAATGCTCTGTTATTTACAAGCACAAAGATCAGCTCACCCGGGAAATTGTAGAAGCGCAAGAAATAGCGCGAGCTGAGAAGACTTGCATCAGCGCGGCATCAATCTGCCTAACGAGAAAAGAATTAACCTTCCTCACCGAACGAGAGCACTCTGGAGGTGGCAGACCTATTTGAAGGGTTTTGATTTTGTTCTCCTTTACACGTCATACAGGGCCCCAAGGTCGTGTCAGCATGTTTAGTATGTTTTTTGCGTTTTTATACCAGGTTCCTTGTTATTCACTTTCATCGAATTTAGCCGTGTTTTTGTTGGCTTTGTAGTTTTGTTTTATGGGTCTTGTTTTACACTGAGTATTTGCGTGTTCTGTGGACGTTTCAGGTTTCATTCTCATGGTTTTAGCCCTTTTAGTCCTTTGTCATTTCCCTGGTTTTGTGACGTGGCCTTCCGTCATAATTTTTCTTCAGTGATATGTTAGTGATTAGTTTAGGTTTTAGCTTGTGTCGTCCCGTCTTTTACCTCTTGTTTTTTGCCAGTTAGTCATCTGAGACAGGGATGTTCCACGTGCTGCGGTAGAGCTTAGTGCACTCGTCATTTTGTTTGCCTCGTACGACTTCATGATTTGCCCCTTCGCACATCGCGTCCTTTTGCGTGACTGTTTGATTATTGGTCGCAGTTTGGGCGTGTTGCTTGGTATAAATTCGGCATATTGGCAGCCAAACAATAAGGTTGTAAGTTGGCGCTTGTGTGTGTTTGTACTCTCCTGCTGTCCTGTCACTTGATCTGCGCCATTATTCCGTTACGCATGTCTGACCAACTTGCCCAATCCTTTACGCTTCTCATACCCACTCGTGCAAGAAAACAATCTCGTCTACATCGCGCCATTCAGGAGTGGAAATGACCTAGCCTATCGTGCCTCACAAATGGCAGACTGTGCTCTTTCCCTTGATCAGCATAAAAATGGAGAGTGGAGAGTTTCACATAGAGAAAGACGGAGAGCGGACCTAATTTAGCCTTTGAAAATTTAGATGGATGGTTTGCTCAAGACCGGAAACCACTGTCGAAGGCAGCTCTCGAAGCCTGTCCTATCAGCCAAGAATAAAGATTCTTTTCTGGATAGTAAGAGAAAAGGATATTTATTTTTTAAGGTTCGGGCAGTCAGTGTCGAAAACTACCTCGTATATGCCTGTATCGTTGCAGGCGTCGGAGAACGCCTCGGAACACTTCGTTGGCATACCGGTGCAGGCAGCAGGAGTGGTGAGCAGCGCCATACACCAGATTCCTGCAATATAAAAGCGCGCATGCGTCCCCTAAAAAACTTTTGCCAGCCTGTTTGCTTCAATTCAGATCATAGCCCACTCTACTATTTTCAGGGGATGCAGATGGTTCGCCTATAAGAGCAGGCCACATTATTGTTAATCTTTTTTTAAGTGTTTTGTGGAACCATGAAGCGTCTCTTTAGTTTTTGTTAATTTGGCTCATCTAGATGTAGGCTGCATATTCTATGCTATTGCCTTGAGGGGCGAAGTTCCTCTCTGCGAATTCGCGATAATCTGATAAAAGTGCAAATATATTGAACATTAAAAGCCAAATTTTTCTCTAACTGAGAATAAGAAAGACTATATTATATTGAAAGCATTGAATATATGCCTTTGAAAATTAGGAATCTCTTGGGTTTTGTGTTAAAGTACGTGCTCATTCAAGGTTATCCGCCATTCCGCTGCAGTGGTCTTATCTTTTGCTCGTTAGCAGCAATATGGACATTTCAAACAGTCACGCAGTGTTATCTTTTAAAATACAAAAATGTCACTGACAAGCTGTTACCAATGTCAATACACACAAATATTTGCATGAAAGCCACAAAACAGAAAGAAACACTTAACATCAATAAATAGTGCTTCATAAGAATACAGCAAAACATAAATACTTTGAATGGCGACAAAAAATTCGAAAAGAATTTCGCTGTTCTCATTCTTTTATGTACCCTTGCTGGCTAACGGTACAATTGCGCCGTATACCTAAGGTATTTTAAGGCTGCAGTTGGCTGCAAGTGGCGAGTAACAAAAGATTTGCACAAGTGCGGCATCAACGCAGAGGTGGATTTGCAACGCATGGCGGTGCAACAGCAATACAACTAGTTTGTTCGGACAGCAGAGTTTAGGAGAGTCAAGGAGACGGTCACAGGAAGTGCAAGGATGTTTTTTAATGAGAACCTAGGTTTTTAACGCAAGCGGTAAAGTTTGTAGAATACTTCACCTCTTTTTATCAATATTTCCGTAAAAAATTGGTTGCAGCTGTGCGATGGAAAAATAGCTGTGATAAAAGAAAAAGACTAGCCTGGAAAAGTTGTGATTGGGTGCTGCAGAAAGCAATAAAACCAGCAAATATACGTGGCAGTTTATGGCGCGATATTTGCGTCAGTTGTCAATGAAGCCAGTAATGTTATATAACTTTCAGGAACTTTCCTACAAATTAAGACATCACTGCACACGACGATCGGCCTATAAAAATGTTATTTGCAAAGATATGCTCCGGCCAGCGCTACATTCAGCCCAACAGCACTCGTACAATTTTTAAACTATGCGTTTGAAAAAGACTGATTCCAGCCTACCTCTCGCCAGCTGCAAATATGGGTTTATCGCTTACGCCAAATTCACGAACCGCAGTGCTGTACGCTGTCATTCCGCTGCTCTGGTCGTCTGCCGCTTGTGCTAATTTGTTTACTTGCTTCTATAACATCATTTTGCCCGCCGGTTTTTCCCACTCTTGGGCAGAATCCGCAACATAAATTTTTCCAAATTCCTGTAATTTTAAGCCCCCTAATGTCCAAGGTACTTCCGTGGAAACTCAGGATATAAGATTATCTCAGAACGGTGGAATGCTCAGTCGTTAATAATTTCTCTCAACGCGCTAACACTAGAAATGTACTGAATAAAGCATAAATATGAGTAGTGTTATTTCTTGTTCTGCAACGATTCCTGGCGCGTTTCAACTGTTCAGGCTAAATTTGCGACACCTGTTTTGAAAAGTAGTTAGCATATACCTTTTCAGACATTCGAGCCGATGTTGCTAAGAAAATATTGAAAACGCTTTACACTAGTGATGTCCTGTGCGCACATGTGTATCATCTCACGCACCGCTGTATTGCTCCGCAAGCAGGCCACAGAGCTGTCTTTGTAAATGTTTGCATAAAGCATTGATAAAATCCTTCAATCGTTGAGGTAATTGTGAAAATAATATGACAATTACCAGAAATAGAGAGAGCCTTCTTGTACAACCAATTTTGTTTCACCTTATACGTACCTCCCCATATGCCGGGCAGACTCAAAACTGAGCAGTTTTCATAATCAGAAAAAACGAGTGTGTAGTTCCTCGGGTGCCATGTTTCTGTTAGTTATAGAAAGGATAAAGAAAGCACAATCTTGAATAAGATAAATATTTAAAAAACTATGACTCATAGACAAAAACAAGGACAGATTCTAAGCATGCAGCAATAGCAGCATTGTTTTTAAATTACGTATTTATGTCTTTATTAATTTCTGGAGTATAAATGAAGCAGCCTCAGTGCACGTCTTGAATTGTGTCCAAGCGAGGAAATAAAAGCTGCGCATGATCCTCAAGGTGCAAAAAATCGCAGCTCGTTAGCTGCTATGGTTAACCGCAATAAAAAGCTAGTAGCTTGTGCGTATCCGTGAAGGATAACTTTGTCAGTAACTTCAAGCGGAGAGCTGCACCTTTCTCACTAACAAGTAGGCGATCATTGTTTCTTTTCCGAAAATATCGCGATTGGAAAAATATTAGCCAGTTATAAATCTTGTCTTTCATTTAACGTTGCAGGCAACACTTGAGTTTCGTAATATTTAGGTACGTTAATTCTTTGTTCGTAAGAATGCACAGCAATTGTTTTCATGCTAATGTTCCTAAACTTTTTAATCTAGTGATTGCGATAGCTGCATATAGTAGGAATCGAAGTGAAGTTTCAGACATGTTATTGGTGTAGATATTTGTCACAGACATCACTTAATGGTTGCAGGAGCAATATTTGAGTCCTTATAACCCTTTTAGGCGCCGATTGTGACTTACGTGAAAATCTTTTTTTTCCTAATACATACTTTGAAGGTACAAACAAAGCCACTGAACTTGGGGATCCAACACAAACCTCCACCATTCATTTTATACAGGTAAGCAAACAATTGTGCACAAAGCGCCTTGGTGGTCACTGATTTTCACAATTAACATGCCCTGTATTCAGCGCTGTTAGATTTTATATTGAGCTCGTCAGGCTCTCTGCCATATGGCAACCCGTGTTAGAACAAAAGCATGGTACAGCTTTAGCTAGTGGCTAATTGCAAATGGAATGATCAGTCTGATATATCTCATTTTTTTATTGATTTTCATAAACAAAGATGCCAGATTGAGCTGCCCGTCTCCTTAGGCAGGCTAGCACCTCCTTTGAAAATCTTTCGAATTACTTCCGAAGATTTCAGCTGCACGGCAGAAGCCGACACTTTTTAAAATGTGCCATGCAATACCGCAATGCTTGGGCCCACGCATGACTTCAACTTACACTGCAGAACAAACTGCGCGGCGGCTTCTATTCATTCAGCATGTGTCACTACAATTAGAAAGCTTTGTTCTGCATGGACATTTTTCTCAATTATTTATTTGGCATGAGAGCACCTGGCTGACACGTAATAGCCACTGTTAGAACTTCTTCATCGACGGATGCCGATGTCATCATCACTTGCAAGTTTCCATGGAGCTGCGCCTCTCGCACTGCAGCGCTTCATTTTCATTTTAAAAAATGCTTCGTTCCTTTCTCTCACGGCCTTCATGGCCCCGCTCCTTTGAGGTGTCCACACAACAGCAGGTAGACCCTGAGGTCTTTCACATGGTGCCTAAACCCGGCATCCTCACATGACGCCACCCTAATCAAAGCAAGACAGAATTAGTAAAGTCGACAGGCCCAGCCTGCGACAGTGGCCAAAAGGTTTCCTGCTGTAAGCATGGAACGCTATCGACGACGATGATAAAGCCTCCGAACCAATATTGGCACTAATATTGCCGAAGCGGACGAAGAGCTGAGCCGAGAATCAGAATTTATTCGTCGCGAGGCGAACGTTCTTCACGGGACTGAAGTGTTGTACCAGCAGATAAACAACCTGGATGAGATCTTCGAGGAGACTCCGGATGAACTGATCGCAGGCGAGTGTTCAGACGCTGCGACGGTGATGAGAACAGCGAAACTCCATCTCCGGCTCCGGACCCAAAATCTACCCAGACAGTGCGTCAAGTGGACGAGTCGCGGACGTCCCAAGCGAAGTGTCGAAATGATTGGAAGGCTGGTCAAAATTTTTAACTCAGTCAGCGATCGCAGGTGTTCAGCCGACTACCGACTCCTACAAGGACGCCATTAAGTTGCTTCAGAGGTGTTTCGTCGATTGCAGAACCTGCAAGGTCTGTTGGATCTAAAACAGATGTTTTTCATCATCCTACGTTCGTTCACAGTGCAAATAAATGATGTTGTGCAGGAGCCTATGCACAGTTTAAATGCCCAAGGAATAATTTCAGCAATGCATTGCACTATGCTGCGGGACGCTTTACTGAGAACACTTCTATCTGGCATGGTACAGCGTTTTGCTGACCTGCACAATCCCAAACCATCAACACGCCGGCTGCCTTCTTTAAAGTAAGACTCTTCTACACAGGGTTTGACAGAGGCGGAGCAGGATCTACGAGTTCTTGCTTTTTTAGGACGTGAACTGGAATGCATAGAAGTGGTGGCGGAACACAGCGCCGAGTGTCGGTAGTTTGTAAAATCGCCAGACGGCCAGAAACCAGCTTTCTGGCGCAGTACGTAGAGAGTGTGAGCCCTACAAACAACCACTGTGAGCCATCTGCAAGCACGTTTTTTTCTGTGAATCCGCACAAGCACTTATCGGACAACTGCGACTTGCCTCACATCATTGTAGCACAAAAAATAGATTTGCTGTAACATAACGACCGGAGCTTCCGCTGTTTAGAGCAAGGTCACTTTGCCGGGAACTGAAAAAAATATATAAGATGACCTAAAGGTGCACTAAGGCAAGCCATATCCATGTTAAATGCTGAGAAACCTCCTACCGAATCTAAAAACAATATATAAGCGCATGTCAACCTTGCAACTTAATAATACGGATGTACAGTGCTCCTACAGGCGTTGAAGGTTAGCAGCTCATAAATTACATTATATGGTCACTAGCGATTTCTACATGGCGGGAGTCAAAGGAGTTTTATCACTGCAGTCATACCGCGCCAAGTGGGTTGCGATATTAATGAAGAGATACTTGACAGTGGCTGTATGTCGGCAATCGAGAGGAACGAAGCATAAAAAGAGTTCGTGCAAGAGCTCAGTATAGTAGGTAGACGCTCAAAATGTACGCAGTATGCAATAAGCACATTCCTTCCCCTCCCGAAGAGAGAGGTGCAACGAATGGGTTTAGCCCCAGGTTTATATCACCTTTAGGCTTTCAAGTAAGGTAGGTCTTTATTTTACTGGGTCTGATTATTATCGGGAGACTGTGACCGGCAGAGTGAAATATCTCATGTTAAAAACGGTGGACATAGAAAAAAGAGTAGGCTGGACTGCTGAAGGCCCACTGCCTTGCTCAATCAGTGTGATATATCGTCGCACTTTCGGCGAATATGAGTAAATCTCTCATGCACTCAAGAATTTTTTGGACCTGGAGAGCATTGGCCTCAACGAAAGCGGTTCGCAAACGACAGCCCCCATCAAGGAATTTGTCAGTCCGGATTTTGAAAGGAACATTATGAAGACCAAAAGTTGTTACGTGGTAGCTTTTTAATGGAACGCGGGCGTAGAGTAAGCCAAGAGTCCTGCTTTAGCAGCCAAGCACTCTAACGCTTTGATCCGGAAGCTAAACGGCGACAACCAGTTGTTTTAAACATATGACCACACCATTCGAGCTTTTTAAGATGACCATGCCGAGAAGGCACAGCCGGCAGAACAGAACTCTCCTGACAGGCAGCATTATTTTCCTCATCGTGCGGTCATTCGTGAGGATCGAACTGCAACCTAAGGTCCCCAGTGTGTTCGACGCCTCATCGCATGAGAGGAGTGGGAAATAGTGGAAGGAGAATCTGTCGGCAGGTCCAAATTTAAATCCTGATGTCCTAGCGCTGATGCTTCGGTTCCGACAATACAAGGTAGCCCTGACAGCTGACGTCGAGAAGGCCATTCTTTAGATAGCGTTACAAGAGGAAGACAAGAACTCACTGCGTTTCCTTTGAATGAAAACACCATCAAAAAGTGATGAACACCTGCCAGAACAAGAGAATTGGCCAAGACAGCTTGCGTCCTCCATGACTCCATGCACAGTCTGTGTCACCCTTGTGTAGAGCGCTCGAGCAGTGTGGTCTATGCAATAAAAACTAAAATTAGAAAGTAGCCCACGGATTCCAAACATAGTGGGTTTTGCCATCTTGCTTGCAGGTCTATGGAGGTCTACTATTGAGCAAGCGTCACTCCTAAATTGTACAAGCTGCGGCAAGGTGTCGGTTTTCCTGGGGGAGTGTGCGCCTCTCGAGCGCTCTACACAAGGGTGACGCGGACTGTACAGGAATGATCTCATCAGAGATCCAACTGCTGAAGACGCACTTTGAATGCAGAAAGAAATTATCGAAAATTTTAGGGACGGGTGTCTGAACTTCCTGAAGTTGATATCTTAGGAGCCGGAAGTGGCAGCGGTCTTAAAAGAGAAAAGGACGCCAGAGGAAAAGGCATGTGTTACCCATCGAAAAATTAAATGGTATTCGTACTCGTCTGAAACACTATGACAGATACATTCTAATTGAGCCTCCTCAGTATGCTCAATTTTATCGACCAGCACTAAACTACCGAGAGGTTCGCACTTCTCGCTGTCACAAAATAAACGATCCGTTAGGGTTTCTTTCCCTGTTTTGTTACAAAGGTTTTTTCTAAAAGACCTCTGGAAGGCGCACCTTGATTGAGATGATAAGCTGCCACCACCTCTTCACAAATTTATTGTTCCTAGGTTTCAGGGTGGAGACATGCAACGTAGCATGGAGATTCGTACTTTTGCGGACGCACATCTGAGATATACAGCGCTGTAGCGTACGTGTGTACACATGAAGGTAACAGAAAGACTCGCAAACGTGCTGTTTGCGAAGACAGGAGCTGCACTGCTGAATCCAATAACCCTGGCGTAGATTTAACCGCTACGTTAACAACCTGATGAACAAGAAGAAGGCGATTGGACCACATTCGGCAGCACAACCTAAGAAAGCGGAGCATCACATAGTTAACAACGACCAGCAGACCCAATTTGAAGGCGAGGCAGATTCGGTTGAAAGAAAGCCACATTTTCTCTACAAAGTCGTTCCGATAACCTGCTGATGTTGTATTTTCATAACGATAGGCTGCTACGAGTCCTGGGGCGAGTGATAAAAACACAAATTCTATGCCTGGAGCACGGCATCGCATCCTTTTGACGAAGAACTCTTATTTTTTGATTAATCGTCGAACAAGTACACGAGCAGGTTTATCACTCTGGCGTTTGAAATACTTTAACACAAGTGCGCTAAGGTACTGGATTCCTCCTGCTAAGAAGCTGCTTAAGAACGTGGTCCGATGATACTTCAGCTGTCAACGACTGCCAGCAAAGCCCCTTCAACAGGCAACACCTCCACCACCCATCTACCCCACAACTAGTCTTCCCCTCTCCTTGTGAGAGGAGTCGACTTTGCCTGACTTCTGTGCACCAAACATGCCGGCCATGAGATTGTGTACATTACACAATTTACATCTCCCGTAACAAAATGTGTACATTTGGTACTTGCTGGAGATTTACAACAGAAAACTTGCTGTATGCCGCGCAAACATTCGTTCCTAAACACGGGCTTTGTGAGACAATGTACAGCGATAACGGGAAGACGCTTCCGAGGTCTGCTAAAGAGGTAAAAATGCAGTCGGAGAAAATTAAACATCCTAATGTTCACGCGAACTTCGCGGCTCATCATGTTCAATGGCAGCTTATCTGCCCTGGTGAAGTATATCCTATAACGTATATAAAAATGTTTCAATTGCGCTCACTCAGTAATGCTGCACTGAGCACGTTCCTCACATTAACTGTTGTGATAATCAATTCACGCCCATGATATACGCCTTTATGACATTGAGAAGCATTATACGGTGTCCCCGACCTGTTATAGTTGCTCGAAGGCTGATGGCGCTTCCACCCTTTCCGGCGTCATCTTCACAAAACTGTTCTCCAGCCAGATTGAGAAGGCTTTGGCGAGAACAGGATATTGAGCTGCAAGTTTTTTGCCCACACTGGGTAAAAGAGTACCTGCGTGAATTCAGAAACTTGCAAGAGATCAGGGAAAGCAACCCAACCTGTTGAAGTCTGAAACAATAATTCTTTTTGGCGACTGAAAACGTCCAAGCCTTCTCTGGTTTCTTGGAAGAATTAGACTTTCATCAAGGGCGCAAAGGCAAAATGCGCTTTTGCTCCCTACGGTTGCACTGAGGACCAACGTCAATCATCCGCTCCAGCTCGAGTACCCTATGGAAGTTAGCCAGTGTCATTTTCAGCCGGGCAAAATATTGAAGTTCCATCGACGGATGAGGATGTAACCATCATTTGAAAATTCGTGTGGATCTGTGCCTCTCGCGCAACAAAGCCTAATTTTCATAAAGTAAGAAAGAACGCTTCGTTCCTGTCTGTCACAGCCGTCTTGGCTCCGCTCGTTCGGGCCATTCACGCAACAGCAGGTGGACCCTGAGACTCATCACAGCCACATTCGGCTAATTATTTGACTGTTTTCTAGAGTCTAATGTGGCCTGCTCCAGGATCTGGTAGAGATCGTGTTCTCAAGATATTTTTTAGCCCTGTGGATATTTTAAAATGAAATGATGGCGGGAAAACATCGTGAAAAAAACATTGGTGACTTTCACCATGAAGGCTTTCACCCTAAATGCAATTACCATAAGGCTTGCATTTTATTGGCATTTGACCTCATATCACTTGAAATATATGAATAAAACCTCATAATTTCATACCCGCTGTCTCGCTTGCTTGAAAGCTGTTATATAATCCGTCTCCACATTCTGAGTGGTTGTCGACGTGCGAATTGTAAAATTTTCCGATGTATTCAGTTTTCCACCTGCGAAAGAAAATAGACTTAATGGCATTTTTTGTCCTAGTTTTTTATATAAAACATTGCAAAAACTGATTTTTGTGCGATTTATACTGAAAAAATATCCGCCGCGGCGCCTCAGAGGTAAAGACGCTCGTCTATTCAGCCGGAATACCCGGGTTCGGGCCCAACTGCGGCGGCAGCGTTTCGATGGGCGCGAACCTCAAAACGCGCCCGTGTGCTGTACGTTGTCAACGCACGTTGAAGCTCTCCAGGTATTAGAGATGAATCCTGAGGCCTCCATTATGGCTTTTTTTCTTTCTTCTTTCACTGCGTCCTTTATCATTCCCTTACAGCGCGGTTGAGGTGTCCGCCGAGATGTGAGACGGATACTGCGCCATATCCTTTCCTCAAAAAATATTTTTCATTTTGAAAAAATAAGGTTACACAGCATTTTCACCAATACAGTCTTAAGACTACACTCCCATCTGCCGTTCAATAAACCCCTGAATTGATAACTTTGGCACAGATATGGTACCTTAAAAAACACCGCCTCGACCTTTTAGGCATATTTCGAATAGCGTCACCCTAACTGTTGCGGGGCACCTTCCCCTATCCTGGAAAATATTCACGATGCTCTCCTGTCTGAGACTTGCTTCATAATCGTGTACTTGGGCTACTCGGTGGATATGCTAAAACATGTCGGGAAAACAGTGCATTCATGAGGGACACGGCAAGGCATGGATATTTAGGGCCATGTCAGCGTGCTGTTTTCCGGTCATAGTATAGTCAAAATGCTCAGAAATACAATCATGACCGGATAATAGCATATCCATGCTATAACGTATTGTGCTTTGTTTCATTCAGAATAGCCCAAGACTGAGAGCGTAAACGATCGTGCTCATTGCGAGAACTGCTTTCTCAAGCTTGTGATTCGATACCACTGGCGCAGAAAGAAACAACGCGTATATGAAGGCTACACATGCATGTGCAGCTTTTCGCAAAGAGAAATATACCCATCGGGTTTATTGCTGCGGCTTGCTGTCGTGCGCGACTTTCATAGCCAGCATTCCAAGCCTCTTGAAGGTGGAATGGAAGCTCATACTCCCTCCTATCAAGCTTCAAACCTCCATCTACGGTGGAAAGCTCCAGTACGTAGCTTATGTTCGAAAATAGCGTGCTGTGTAGTTTAGATCAAAAATATAAAAGTCGTTCCGTAGAGCGCTTGTTGTCGGAAACATTTTCTCACCGTCTTGCCCAAAACGGTTATACCTTCTATCTGGAACTACATCAAATGCTTAAGGAAAAATGATTTCTGAACACCGGTAGCACTTTCAAAACCAGGTATTTTTAGTGTCAGTAAAGAAAAAGCAAAACGTTTTTAAATGGCTTTCTCTGTAGGCTTTCTTTCCCAATGCGCGGGAGCACAACTGGAAGTTTGTTCTTGCCCATATCGGTTCTTTTCTGGTAAGAAATTTTCATTAATCTTTTATCTTTGTAATGTAAGGCGTTCAACAACAGAACGCGTTCGGGGTTTACATTTACATTTTAATACCGTTAGCTCTTATTAATCACGTTTCTCGATTTCTTGCGCTCTGCTACCACTTCTCTTCGGCGTGAAATTTTCTGTCCGAGGAATTCAAGATGGCGGCCCCCACAGTAAATCGATATAGCAACCGAATACGTGATTCATTGGTGACATCATTAGTATATCGAAATACTGATTGATTCTTAAGGTCACTGATTTCGTGGCGTCCTAATTACCTTCACGTGACTAAGTTTAATCGCTTATAACTCAGGCATTGCTATTTTGTCATGGTTATACTTGTATTTATTTGCTTATAAATAAAATAATTACCTGATAACGCTATGATCTAACTAGTAGCAATTCGTAACGGGCGCGTTGAGTAGAACATGTTAGAGACCATTATTGCCTAATTAGGTTAATATTTAGTTGTGGTTAGGCATAACATGGCGGCCGTGACGTCAGCACTCGGAAGCTCACAATTTCATACCTCAAGGTGATGGGGCACCTACAGCTTTGAGGCAAGAAAAATGGCCCCCCAAATAGTCGAAAAACTTTTTCGCCGAAATGGTTAAAAAATATGCAACCTCAAGGTGGTGGGGGCCCGCTCACCCTGAGGTATGAAAAAAGCCTATTGTCACAAAGTGGTGACTGCACTCCGGAGAGCAGAAAGCCTGAGAAAATGGTGTGGAAACAAAACTCTTTATTTTGGCTCACTTGCGCCCACAAACGACTGAATCGCTCAGCGGCGGCGTAGCAACAAAGGTGCTCGGCGGTCGTCGAACACAATGCCCGCAGCTGTCGCTTGTGCTCAATTTATAGCTGATAGCGAACTTTCGAGATAAAAGCGCAAAGTTACTAGAACATTCCGGAATTACGTAGAATTAGCTCTGCATGGCTGCGATCAATCGAGATGAATCTAGTCGCTCCTTGAGTCGCAAACAAAGCGATAAAGTGGCGTGGCGGCAAATTTGATAAGGAACAAACACAGCAAAGATTCGCGGCATTACTCCTCTCTCAAAAAAGCATCGACCCGATGTATTGAAACAAATAATGCTATTAGCGACAGATAAAACGGATCGCGCGAAAATAAACACAGCGTGAGGAAATGCAGCTTCCTTTAGCACGCATAATAGGGCTTCAGACGAACGACATCGACAACTTCTGGTCGTACGCGGCGTCGCTGAGATGCAGTCATTGCGTCAGGGATGACTTCATATGCCAGTTCACCTAGCCGACGAAGAACCTTGTAAGGGCCGAAGTAGCGTCGCAAAAGCTATTCACTCAATCTACGGCGGCGAATGGGCGTCCAAACTAAGCCTTGTTCCCCTGGCTTGTATTCCGCGTTGCGTCCTCGTAGGTTGTAACGTCTGGCATCGGTCCGCTGCTGCTCTTCGATCCTTAATCGGGCAAACCTTCGAGCTTCTGCGCGCTGAAGGTAGGCGACGGCGTCGACGTTCTCTTCTTCGGTAACGTTCGGCAGCATGGCGCCTAGCTTGGTCGTTGCCTCCCTGCCATGGACGAGCCTAAAAGGCGTCATCTGTGTGGTCTCCTGCACTGCGGTGTTGCAGGCGAAGACGACGTAATACAGGATGCGTCCCAGGTCTTGTGTTCGGCATCGACATACATGGCGAGCATATCGGCGACGGTTTTGTTCAGGCGCTCGGCCAGCCCGTTGGTCTGCGGATGGTATGCAGTTGTCCTGTAGTGGCTGGTTTGGCTGTAGCGCAGGATGGCTTGCTTTAGTTACGCCGTGAATGCTGTTCCTCTGTCCGTGATGATCAGATCGGGGGCGCTGTGTCGCAGAAGAATGCACTCCACGAAAAATTTGGCGACTTCTGCTGCTTTTCGTTCGATAGAGCTTTTATACCAGCGTAACGGGTCAGGTAGTCGGTCTCTATGATGATGCACTTATTTCCAGACGTTGACTTTTGGAAAGGACCAAGCAAGTCCTTGCCGATCTGCTCTAAGGGCTGTGAGGGGGTTCAATGTGGTTTAGAAATCCTGCTGGTCGGGTGGGAGGGGTGTTTTGTCGCTGAGAACCTCGGCAGGTTTTCACATAATGTGTGACATTGCGGACAGTCGGCACCAGTAATATTTGTCTTGAATGAGGCGGAGGGTACGAGTAAACCCGAGATGTTCAACTGTGGGCTCGTCGTGTGAAGCCTTTAGAATTTCGCGGAGACAAGTAGGTACAACAAGGAGGTAGGCTCTTTTGTTCGCTGCAAAGGTCTTCTTCAAGAGGACGACTTTCTGTACACAGAAGGAAGAAATTCCTCGCTTGAATGGGGCAGGGGGTGAAGAAACTTTCCCTTCCAAGTACTCGATGAGGCGTTTTACATCGGGGTCCGAGCGTTGCTGATGGGCAAAAAAGCTGGAGCTGATGGGTCTCAGGAAGGCGTCCTCATCGTCGTCCGCCGGCGGAGCATCTACAGGGGATTGTGAGAGGCAGTCGGCGTCAGAGTGTTTGTAAACGACGGTGACGTCAAACTCCTGGAGGCACAGACTCTATCGATCGAAGCGGCCAGAGGTGTCCTTCAGATTGGCAAGCCAACACAGCGCGCGGTTATCGCTGACTACCTTAAATGGTCGTCCATATAGTTAGGGGCGGAATTTCGACGTAGTCCAGATGACGGCAGGCGCTCCTTCGCAGTCGTCCAATTGTTAGCCTCGGCCTTGGAAAGGGAACGGCTAGCGTAAGCGATGACTCTTTCCGGCCCGTCGCTCCTTTGAACAAGGACAGCTCCTAGGCCCATGCTGCTTGCGTTGGTATGAACTTCACTATCGGCGGTTTCATCAAACTGCGCGAGAATCGGTGGGGACTGTAAACGACGGTGAAGTTCTTTGAAGGCTTCTGCTTGCGGAGCTTTCCATTTAAATGGCACGTCTGCCTTCGTCAGTTTTGTCAGGGGCTCGGCGATGCGGGAAAGTTTTTCACAAATCGTCGGTAATATGCGCACAGTCCGAGGAATATGCGGCAGTCGTGGCATAGTGGTCTGGGTGTCTGCTTCGGCTGCGGGAGGTGGTTGGTTCGAAACCCACCACCGGACGCCCACCGTTAAAAATAGGTACAAGTCAACCCCCGTCCCGGCGGCCGGCTTCTTCAGGGGTGTGTGCTTGGAGGAGGTTCCGCGAACCCCGCTGCGCCCTTTCGGGGGCAAACCCAGTTTCGAACAAGTTAGCCTGCAAAGGTGGTTCGTCTTTAACTCTCAAGTGAAGAGTTCGACTCAAGCCTCATACGCTCTAACCAGCGTCAATTTCAATGCTGAAATCTTTCGTCAGAAGCGATTCAGGGTATCACTGCGGTCGTGGGCTTGTCTGGTTTTTCGGCTGTTCGACTTTGTGAGAGAAAAAACCGCAATCGTGGCCTTGTGCTTGAGTGCTCGCCTGGGCTAACAGAGGTCGGGGTTCGATTCCCGCGGCCGCCGGTATACACATCCGGTAAATCGAATGGGAACAGGCGGTCCCCCGGCCTACTACTCGGCTCTCCGGGGGTGCTCCGCGTGGAAAGGACAACCTGCGCCTGAAAATTCTCGTCAAATGTGGACAAAAAAAAACCGACTCCCCGAAGTCCAAACCAACACTCGCACCTTGTGCGTTACAAAACATACAACGTTCACATCTGAAAGCCTCACGCGAGATGTGCACTGCACTCTCCGCTCACAAACACCCCTGGAAAAAAAAGTTGGAGATTGTGTTGTATAAGATCTTCGTCTCATCAGCCGGGCTCGGTTGGAATGAGCCTGTAAAGCAAGCCAAAGGCTGGCTGAGGTTGGGTTCTCAGTAACATGGGTGTTCTCTCACCCGAGGCGACCCTATTGAAAAAAGGGCTAATCTGTAATCTCTAAATGTGGTACGGCGCCTCGGGGCCGACGGTTTTTGGAGGGGGTGAACCGCGGCCCCAACCAGAACATTGGCAGCTTCGCTGATGACGGGCTGGATTGACTGGGCCATCTGGGCTCGGCTGCCGAACCGGAGGGTTTGGCTACCTGGTCGCAGTCTAAGTCTGCGACCGGGGCTGTGGAGTACTAGATTTGCTCCCAGGCCGGGTAACACTGGGAGGGGTAGCGTTCTCCTGTAACCAAGCCGGGGTGTGCTTCGGCGATGAAGGCCCTAGGCGTAACGCCAGAAGTAGTTACATGCTCCTGTAAACCAGTGAATTGGGGGCGACTGTATTTGGTGACCGTGGGACGGGCTGTGGCGACCTTCTCCTTATAACCTGAAGCGAGAGAGTTCATACGCAATGGCAGCTTAGGTATAGGCTGCTTTGGCCAAATTCAAGCAAAAACTCTCCAGGGGAATCCCCGCCGGCTAAAGTCATCAGGGGTAGGGGCGTCTATGTGTAACCCGAGCCCTACCATCACTTGGAAGCGCTTCTTAGGTCTGCCCTTTGTCCCTTCCGGGAAATCAGGGCCATCTCTGGGAAACCGTGAGGCCTACAGGCATCTCACTAGGCTAAGAGATCCAGGGCGAAGCGAAGGCAGAACTGGCGCTTGCGTCCTTTGAGTCTGTGAGTAGTACCGCTGTGAGACCATTGGGGTGTGGGATGAAGCCCACACTCGCGCTTCCCGGTACGTAGGCGGTAGGTCCTGACCACCAGGACCGGCGCCAAATTCAAGACGCTTAATAAAACTTGGTACAATCAGGAACTCGCTTGTGGCGCGGCACGAAGAGATTACCCGTAGTCAAGGGCACCTCGGCGTCTGGCAGGGGTGCGCCGCATGGAAGCGCACCACGGAGAGTAGCGACCTCGCCTATCCGAAGCTCCTGGGTTTGACGCAGAGAAGACCAACGGGGCTGAAGAATAGGATCAGCTCACCACGCTTGATGGGAGGGCTTTCGGGCCCGAGGATGACCAAACCTAAGTTGGTACAAGAGCAGTCTCTGGTGTGGGGTCCATCAGTTGTCGAGCTTGCTCCAACTTATGGGACTCGCTTCTTGGGAAGTGGTCTGGCCCTAGCCTACTCCGCGTGCGTATGGCTGGGGGAACTTTTGTGGCAGACCGAAAACTTCTTACAGTTGCTCTGACGGATCAGAAATAAGTTCCGCCGTCAACAACCTTAAATCCGCCTCCTGAGGCAGAAGCCCATTTGTGGCCCTTTTTTCTCAAGGTGGGGTCAAAGACAATTTTTCCCAAGCATTTCACCCTAAATAAGCCGAGCACCAGACCAGGGGAAAGCTTGTAATCATTGTATCACCGGTGGGCACCCGGCGGCACTGGAGATCGAGCCCCGCACCTCCCGCATGCGAGGCGGATGCTCAACCACTTCTGCACTGCTGCAGTGCAATGCTTTCATATCAGCTGGCGGTGGAAACGGTTCAATAGCAGCTGCGTTCTGCGCGTTTGGGCGTACTCCTGTCTCGTTAACGATGTGGCCTAGAAACAGAAGCTCTTCGTAGGCAAAGTGGCACTTCTCTGCTTTAAAGGTTAGGCGAGACGACTTGATGGCGTCTAGTACTTTTCGAAGTTTTTGAGGTGCTCATCGAAGTTCGAGGCGAAGACAATGACGTCTAAATATACCAGAAAAATTTGCCACTTCAGGCCTGCCAGTACTGTGTCTATTACTCGCTTAAACATCCCATTCGGAGTGATGAATTCCGTTGTCTTGCGTTCTCTTTCATCGACCTCAATTTGCCAGTAGCCACTCTTGAGGTCTTTTGATGAGACATACTTGGCTTTGCAGAACCGGTACAGTGTTCCGTCGATGCGGGGGAGTTGGTAGACGTAATTATGTTGTTCAGGCGACGGTAATCAACGCAGAATCGAAGTGCTCCGTCTTTTTGTCTTCCTAGAACAACCTGTCTCGTCCATGGGCTGTTTGATGTCTGGATGACGTCGTCGCGAAGCATTTCTTCCACTTGATCCTGGATGGCTTGTCGTTCTCACGGCTACACGCGGTAGGGGCATTGCAGAGAGGTCGGGCGAGCTGGTCGGTTATAATACGATTCTTGGCAATCGGCGTTGGTCGGACCTTCTGCGATGACGATAAACACTCGCTGTAGCTTCGAAAGAGATAGCGGATCTGGTCTTGTCTCTTCCTGGGCGTGGCCGGGTTGTTGTCGAAAGTTGGTGAGTTCTCTTGGTCAGGCGAATCTTCTTCGGATGGGTCGGATAGGGCGAAGGAGTCTCGTACATAGGTTATTTCGTCAAGGAAAGCTATCGTCGTTCCTCTGCTAATGTGCCGTAATTCTTCGCTGAAGTTAGCAGTACTTCGGCCTGGCATTGCGGAAATGTGCGATGCCTCTTGCAATGGTGATTCTTCGGTCTAAAAGACACTGCATGTTCCCCTAGGTGATTGCTTCAACGTTAATGGCTTTAGTGTCTCCTATGGCCATGATAACGCTAGAACGAGGTGGGACGCTCGCTTCTTTCTCCAGGACACTCAAGGAAACGCGATTTTCCAGAGTTTTCTTCGAAGGGATGGCACCGTTCGTCAAAAGCATGATCAGCTTGCATTTCAGGTCGGTGATCGCCTGATGCCCATTAAGGAAATTATGCTCAAGATCACTTCGCGGGATCATTCCGGTAGCACAACAAAGAACGCAGGAAAGGTATGTCCTTTGACTGTCACGTGCGATATGCACCGCCTAGATGTCGTAATGAGGTGGCCTCCTGTGATGCAAATTTGTGGGCCATCCTAAGCGGTCATGAATTTCCTCAGTCGCGCAAAGAATGTTTTATTTATCACAAAGTAATTGGCTCCTGTGTCGAAAAGAGCGGTAACTTTTCGGGCGTCGATAGTCACTTCTATGATGTCCTGGCTCTTACATTGCAGTTCGGCCTCGGCGTCGGGTCACGGCTTCGTCATGTATGCTAATCGCGGGTGGGGCAGGTCGTCGAAGCTTTTCTGTGTGGCGGCGTTGTTTTGAATGCAGGTCGCGTCCTGGTCGGGTTGTCATTTTAAGAGGCGTCAGAGCAACGAGTGTAGCTTCTTCATGCGGCGTAGCGGGTGCAGCGTCTTCATGGCGTGTGGTCGCTGGAGGATCTTCGGCGTTTCGCTCGTGAGCAACCTCACCTCTGGAGGTTGCTTCTTTAGTTTTCTCTACTGGGTCTGGGAGAACTTCTTCGTACCGCAGCTTCTTAGCTGCGGCGTGGCGATGCAAATCGCGAGGTTGACGGCGATGGTGAACGCGAAAGGCGGTTTGGCGTGTACTCTCGACGAAAGTGCTCGTCCTATTCCTCTGGACGTTGGCAGAAGCGTGGTCGTGGGGCATCAATGGCAAATCTTCAAAGACCGATACGTCGGCACGGGCAGTGACAAAGAATATTGCCGACCTCACCGCAAGAGAAGCACAACGGCAGGTGGTCGGAAATACTTCAGGCGTTGCATTTCCGGGGGCTTGAGCGTCGCTCATAGGCTGCGTGGGCGGGGGTAGGGAGGCGGCGTTCGGGAACCAGTGGTTCATGTCGGAGAAGACGTAGGAGTTGTCCTTGGGGCTGAGGAGTGCGTACTGCAGCGGCGTAGGTCGTGGCTTGGGGTTGTGCGGCCGTCGGGGTGCCAAGTTCCTGTTGCACTTCTTCCCGTACCACATCCATGAGTCACTGCTTGAGGCTGCGAGGAGGATGGCAGTAATTGGCATAGCTCCTCGCGGATGATTTCGTGGATCACTTCCCTCAAGTTGTCGCTGGTGGTGGCCGTCGTGTCCAGACACATTGCACCGACAGAGGGAAGGCGGTTGTACTGCCCGCGCTCGGACGTCGAGGGTCTATTCGGTCGTGCAGGCTTCATGCATGAATTTCTCCACTGTTTTTGGCGTCTGGCGGGCGAGGCTGCCCAAGAGTTGTTCCTTTACGCTGCGCATTAAACACTGAACTTTCTTTTCTTCGGTCATCCCGGGGTCGGCGCGTCGCATGAGGCGCTCCATTTCTTCCATGTAACCGCGGAGGGGCTCACTCGAAATCTGGATCCTGGACTCGAGCAGTCGTTCAGCTCTTTCTTTCCTCACGGCACTGGTGAATACCTTCAAGAGTTCCTTCTTGAATAGCTTCCATGTCCTTAGGGAAGACTCGTGGTTTTCATACCCCATACGTGCTGAGCCCTCTAGTGCGAAAAAGACGTGTAGCAGTTTCGCCGCATTATATCAATTGTTGAATGATGCCACGCGCTCATATTGGTCCATCCATTTTTTGGGGTCTTCGCCTAGGGATCCTGTGAAAGTTGGCGGCACCCGGGGCTGCTGCTGTGTGATCGGGGTACATCTTTGGAGAAGTAGTGGTGCTCGTAGCGGCGTCCTTTCGCTGTCTGGTGCGGTCCGGCAGGGTCCCGAACTCACGCTCCTCTCCCTGGAGACGTCGGCTGGCTCGCTGAGCTGCTGGCTCGTCCTCAAGTGCGAACCCATAGGGCTGGCAAAATGAATTGAAGGGTGCGTCCGGAACATGGAAGGCTTCCCCGAACCTCCACCAGATGTCACGAAGTGGTGACTGCACTGCAAAAAACAGAAAGGCTGCGAAAATGGTGTCTAAACAAAACTTTTTATTTTGGCTGATTGCGCCCACAATGGACTGAATCACTCGGCGGCGGCGTAGCAACAAGCATGCTCGGCGGTCGTCGAACAGAATGCCCGCCGCTGTCGGCCATGGTGAATTTAAAGCTGTTAACGGAATTTAGAGATAAAGCATGCAAATTTACTACAACGTTACGGAACAACGTAGAATCAGCTCTGCCTGGCGGTGATCAATCGCGATAAATCTACTCGCCTCTTGCGTCGCAAACAAAACGATAAAGTGGCGTGGCGCAGATTTGGCGAAGGAATAAACACTGCTAAGATTCGCGCCACATTCACGTGGTAATACTTAGCATTGGCTATAGATAGCGCTGCCAAACAGCTAATGCTTGTTACTTTAACATCTTACAGACGGTGGCGACATTTTTTTTCTGTTACATTACTTCTCATCGTTATTACGCACTGGCGTCTTTTTCACAAATCTTAAACGTGAAGAATTTTTCCTGAATTCATTCAGCAAAACTGTCAGTAGTTCCACAACCTGAACTTCAACTATTGTCACTCGAACGCTTGCTACTAAATAAAATTTCTTCCGCGTCCTGTAGAAGTTAAAATTCGCTTAGAAATCCGTACAACAGAGCGGAGTAACTAAGCAGAGATTTAAGCCACTGTCCTGATGACACGGCAACATACTCGGACCTGCGTTCTTCTGTCTCCAACACACCCTTCATATCGTGGTACTTTTTAGGGTTTAAAACAATGCTCCGAACCTAGTGATGGCTTGTTATCCCAGCCAACAGTATCACAAGAAATCTTTAAGCCTATAGCTGCATTGAAATTGCCCACATGCCTGTATCAGCGCTGCTAGAGGGGTGTTAATATATTGGGCAGTCCTATTACAAAACAAATTGTGCCGTTACATTTCACTCAGTCGTTTCCTAGTCCTAAGTCCAGGTTATTTGTGTGTGTTTAGTTCAAGTAGTGCGGATTTCCAGGAAGCTGATTTGCATCGTATGCGCTCAGTATGAAGCAGACTTTAGCTTTCACAAATGAGGGATTCCGTGACTAAAAAATTCCTTACAGACACCAAATATTTCTTCTGTAAAGAAGATACGATTGCGCTGCATGATATATGTTTGCCGAAACGCCTTTGACGCATATACTGGTAAAAAAATTTGCGCCGAGTTGTGCACTTTCACCAGCATTGCAACTCTTGAATCTAGAAGAGAGACTTAAAGGTTCAAAATTTCTTTCCTAAAATTCATGCTCACGTGAAGATAAGAAAAGGCAGAACTTAAGAATCTGCCTAAATTAAACAAAATGCATCGCTATTCCATCTACTATCGGGCACTAAAGTTTCCGGGACAGGTGAATTCCAAATGAGGCGCATATACCTGCTATAAACCGGTGGCTCAAGAGACTTCTGAAAATGAAATTCGAATTCACATGCTGTGAAGAATTACTGCTAGTAAAGTGACCTATTTTTCTAGATGACTTCCCGTGTGTCGTGGAGGCTTCTGTGGTTGACAGCACTAGTCTGTAGATTTTTTTTGTTGATTGTCGTAAAAAGATCTTTATATCGGAAGTAATGAACGGTACAATCGTCTAGTAAATATCAATTCCAAAAAAAATTCTAAATGCCTTTCTTCAGAACCTGTGATTAGAACAAGGTCTACATCAGTAATGGCAACCATGCCCTTTTTGGTTTTGTCCTTCACCTTCTTTTGTAATTGTTAGGGGATGCTTTTGTTTACATAAATATAAATCCTCCCGGAAGCCAGTAATTTTCGATTGCCTTCAAATCAACAACACATTTTAAAGCCTGACGTTAGCGGTAAACTAATCTAAATTCAATCAGCTGCTATTGTACCGCTCCGTAATTCCTTCGAGATTAGAGCCCGATGTAAACCATCCTTGAATGCTTTATTGCGCATTGCTAGCAGTAATGTAGGTAACAGAACGTGCCTTTTCAGCCGCCATGTAAGGGGTCACGAAAACACTAGATGTTACTGAGTAATAGAACGCCATATTTGCTCACGTGATCATCACATATTTAAAGAAAAACAATTATCTCATAACTTTTGTCGTGAGTTCAGTACCGTGTAAAACGTCCTGAAAATTTGTGGGAGTTGTCAACACGAAAAAATTCAAATTGATTGAATAAATGTCACACTTGGTACGACTGGCCGTTTAGGCAAAGTAAACCACACTTTCCATCAAGGCTATATTGCTGGAATGCACAAGCAATAGCTTGTATTTTAAACTGTATTGTGTCAGGCGCGTAGTGCCCGTAATGCAGTTCAAAAAGAACACAGTTGAAGTTGGCTCCAGCACAACATATTTCCATGTTAAGCCGACCCTGCAACGTTTCTACAGTACTGAATACGAGACATCCGACACAGAAACAGTTCTATGCAATACATGGTGCCTTTTGGACCTCGGATTGCTCAAGGCACATTCTTTCATATATATTCTTGATTGCTTCGGTTTTTGAAAAGACTACACCAGCTAGAATTCGTTATTACCAGCAGCAGAGCGCGACAAAAAAAAAATGACTGAGTTTATTACGCGATTAGACAGTGCTTCTTGAGAGCCTATGCAGTCGATGCGTTAATTATGCTGGCGAGTTCCTCGCACAAACAGCTACGGTACTATTGACAAAAAATTGTTGATGGTGTATACTATATTGTATCACTCACCGGGTACCATTTTCCATGTAGTGACTTGAGTAGTTCATGCCAGTCTTATGAAGGTGTGATACATTAAACAAAGTACAGCTTCTGTTCTTGGTATGTGATCTGTTGAAATTAACGGCATAGAGCCAATAGGTATCTGTTATGTTAAGTGCCTGAAAATAAATAAAGAATACTTGGTTACGGTTTATAATACAGTCCTGGGGTACGATTACGCTGCCAGTCCTTGCCCCAGCCGGAAAAAAAATATGTGGTTGGGTTTTAACTCATTTAATCCGAGGAGACGTGCGTATACATATGTGTTATTTTCAGGCAGATCTTTTGAGGCATCTGCATATGCACACTGCAGCGCTTTTTGCTCCTCATCTTCCTCTCTCCACTCGGCGGCAGCTGGCGCAACGCTCTCCTTCCATTGGCTACAGCTCGCGTGACGCTGCTCCAAATTAACTCGAGCTTTCTTGAGTTACTTCGATCACACAAGGCAACATTCTTGCTTGGGGTTGGTACGTCTAGAGTAGTGCTACCGCACTAATTCCACCGCGGAAAAACTGCACAAACGAGACAGTGAACAGAAACACAATGCGTGAGGGTTCTCTTTTTATAGAGATTCTCTACTGGCTGTTGTAAACAATGCCTTTCTAGGGGCAATTGAAAGCTGCTTCCTCCAATAAGCGCCTAGCTTTCCTTGGGACTCAGATACATATAAGAAATATATAACGGGCACCTGGCTATCAAATAGCAACAAAATGCAGAAGATTCCCGTTTTCTAGAAACTAAAGGGTAAGCAGATATGTCTTGTTTTCTTTGCTCTCCCGAAGTTCTATTGCTGAAATCCAACGGAATGTATACCGAGGAAAATTGTTTGACCAAAAGTGGTGCTGCTTGTAATGGTAAAGTAGAGAATTTTTTTACACATAATGCTTTCGGAGTCACTACGGAGCTGCGCTGTGTTTGCCTTGGCAGAGGGCTTGTTTCTACCTTCAGTCCTGGCAACTTTGTGTAATTTTACGCCACATAACTTTCCTTGGAGGCATTGGTGAGGTCAGCAGTTGACCTTAGCAAGCGGAGGAGTGTACTCAGGAACATAATGCGCGGTGTTTTGTCTTGCAGCCTGCTAGCTACGGATTTAAGAGTGTTAGCCCTTATTCATCACGTTTCTCAATTTCTTGCGGTCTGCTACCACCTCCCTTAGGCGTGAAATTTTCCGTCCGAGGAATTCAAGATGGCGGGACCCATATTAATTCGGTATAGCAACCCAACTGGCCATTGATTGGTGACGTCACTGAATTTGTGACATCATAACTACCTGGTCACATAACTATGTTCAATCGCTTTTAACTCAGCAATTATTGCGGTCATCATAAATGAATTAGATACTTGGAATGCTCTTGATGAGTAGAACACGCTAGACACCAATAATAACTGAGGTAATATTTATTAAGGGTTAGGCTTAAATTGAATTGCTCATAATTATTTAACCAAAATTTGTCATGATATAACTAATGGCATATTTGTAACGAGCTCGATGAGTACACCATGTTCGACACAAATATTGCATAATTAGGTTAATATTTAGGTAAGGTTAGGCTCAAAATGACGGCCGTGACGTCAGCACTCGGCAGCTCAGAACGCGGTAGGCGCCCGCTCGCCGTTAGTTATAAAAAAGTAGACTAATGACATCGTAATACTTCGCATGGACGACAAATTGCACTCTGAAACAACTAACGCTCGTTACTTCACCGTCTTCCAGACTGTGGCGGCATAACTTTTTGCCTTCTGTTATATACTTTTGAATTTCTCTTCTGCGACACTCCAGACCTCGATGACCTCACCCGTACAAAAAGAAACTAAGAAACGGCGCAGTGTTATGGGAGCCGCAAGCGAATGCCCCCAGCTACAAAAAATGATAAAACAATTATGCAAGCTTCTGGGAGTACATTTATTGCGCAGGCCATCATATAGGCGTCTGCAAAGAATTCAGGCTACACTGGTTGCGCACTGATCGAAAGTGAGTTGATCGGCGACGAAACCTAAACGGCGCTCTTATGGAGACAAATTCGAGCTCATCTCCGCCCTTACCACTCCGCCACAATCTAATACAAGGGGCTTAAAAAAGAAAAAATTATCAATACATCACCAGCCAAAAGGCCAGTTAGCGAAGACTGCTGCATTTAACGCCACCATGGGACACAAGCCTTGTAAAGAAATAAACAAAGTGTTCAGTTTTGATTGCCTCTTTCTCAAAATTCTTACAATGGTCTGCTGCTGAAGATTGCGGACCTGAACTCGTCACAGCTGTTTATTCTATTTTCAACCCGTCCCTTTTGTTTGACTTTCTATACAAACTCTGGTATAATCAGAAATATCTGATAGTGTGAGCCGTACAGTTCTCGGTTCTTCGCAGTACATACTGCATGGCAACAAAAGTGCACAATATAAGAACCAAGGATTTTTGTTGGGCACAAAATAAGGTCTTCGTGACGCTAAGCATATAATCAGAAATCCAGAGAAGTCAGCACCACTCTTCTACCATGCTTTGTCATGTCTGTAAGTGCTCCATGAGGTGTACAGGTGAAAATATTTGTTAAAAAAACAATCGGCAGGTTTACTGCACAAAGTTAAGTGCACTGGGACATTGAAGTATTAATGAGATACCAAAGAAGTTTAATCAAAAATTCATAAAAAGTTTGCATGGAAGTCTGCGCCGCCACTGAAAACGTTACTTTCAACATTGGTACGTCACTCGCACGTAGGAGCCGAAATTTAAAAATCCTGCGACAATACACACGGCCATACTGCAGGCCAACGGAGGCCACTTTCAATCCATGGGAGCTATAATGGCCACTATAATACCTCAGGTGCGTGCGTTCTATAAACAATTCAGTCTTCACATTAGGGGTTTTAATAAGACTTTCAGAGTTGCCCTTGTGGTATTAATAGCAGATGTACTTGAAACCATTTGTTTACCGGAAAGAGCACTACCTGTGGCAACGCGACTGTGGGAAAGGCAGTACACATGGGATGCAGTCACAGCTAAACATGTTCCTCTTTTGATGCTTAGTTTTGTTATTCGATCAAGATATGTTAGCAGATGGTGCAGGCGCACCAGGCCTCGAACCCATGAAACAGCATAATTCCCTCGGCAAAACTTGCAGGAAGTTTCAAACGCCGAAGAGTGTTCTCTAATGGTTTCTGCCTCTGCATATATAATGGTGCGCGGGACATTAGTGCATTCCCAGAAACAAGTAGGCGCACAGCCTAGCAGCCGTTGCGCCTACACCTCGTGGACCCGAGCACCTTGTGCCAACAGCTCAAATAGGAATGAAAGAAGTTCACAAAAGGTGCCCACCAAAAGATCAGACCTCAACCTTCTCTTCTCTCGGCCGCGCGGCCCACGTCTTGCTAAATAAGGCACGATCGGGCACCGCAGTGACGAAGGAAGTGTTCAGCAAAGAGGCATAGGAGAACTGTGTTCATAGAAAATAAAAAAGAACTGCCTAAACCAGACCCTTACCCCCACTGCGCCCAGTAGCTCTCAGTCAAAGCCTGACATAAAACATCTCATTTTGCATTGGCCGGCGCTCACCGCAGCACGCAACTACGCCAGTCCCCATACATTCAATGCAACGATGAGTGCATTTAACTGAATCAAAATTCCGCTGCTGTCGAAAGCCTGTGCACTTCTCCCGTGCATGCAGGCTGCAGCTCATAATAAATTGTGCAGGGGTGTGCAGCACTCGGACATGTTCTGCACTGCATTAGGTACTTAAGGCTCTCCTTACCTCCCTTCTCCGCCCTGCACTACCCTTACTCACGCTCTTGTTTATCGCGCTCTATATTAAAAAGAATTTATTCATTCACTCACAGAAATATTACGCGTTCCACGCGCACTTTGCATACTCTGAAGATAGCTCGCTGTCCTAAAGCAGGCACGTCCAGATTTGGCTAGATGACTGGATTGGTGAACTGTCACGATATTGAGACCTGGACATTATCCAAGAACCCCAAAGCGTCATTATTATTTAAAACGTTATTTATTCGAGCCAATATTTAGGTGCTGAAAAGATGGGAGTGCGAAAAGCAATCTGAGTCAGGTATTTTGTAGTGATATATTTCCAAACGCTCTATTTCCGTAACTACCACAATGAATGGTTGTGACACAGAAAACAATTAGTAGGCCTTCGTAAGCGGGTAAGAATCTCTGAATATTTATCGAACAGAGGAAACGTAACACCATGTATGGCAATGACAACTTAAGAAAACGCTAAAGGAAAGCGAAGAACACATCATTTTCATTATGGCAGAATGACACTTAAGCAAAATTACAAACAAATCTAAAACTAAGAAAAATGGTGGCCACTGACTATTACAAAGTATATGTTATAGCATTGTTAGTATGGCGGCAGTCGTAACAGGCACAACTCGCACCAAGACAAACCAGAAGCAGCTGATCATTAAAAGTATGAAAGGAAGTAGCCAAATCTTTAAATTAATATAAAGGACAATGCTAAGCAAAACAACCTAGACGCAAGAAAGAGCCTCTAATCTCAAGAGACAAAAGACACCGCCTGAGTCTCGTCTTGCCTTTTTATGTCGTCTACAAATTTTTTTTCACTTTGCCATCCTTGATAACAATTCCACATATTTGAATATTGATACACATGTTTATGTGTACCATGCATGGATGTGGCTTGGTCTGGGGCGGGCTTGGGGAACGGAGGGGGTAGTTCGGAGGTCCTATCTTCTGGTAACGGTATTAGAAAAGGGTAGTCGTCTTATATTTAAAAAAAACACAGCACAGAGCACTATGCAGAATACATTAGTTTCAAGTGCATGAAAACTGCACACTATTGCGAAGATGTGGGGGGGGGGGGCGTTTTTGAATGCTGGATTTTTCTAGGGTGAATTAGTGCAGTATATTTTCTTGACACACTTAGCTGTAGAGAAAATTTGCTCCGAATGAACTTAGTGCAAAAATTAAGGTCTACCACTGTCAACTTGGATGGCTGCGAACTGGGCGAGTTGGTACTGATTCATATTTGAACAGCGCAATAAAACAACGTAACACAACGAAGAATGGGCACCACAAGCGCTGTGGTGTCCATTGTTTCTTTTGTTCTGTTGTTTTATTGCGCTGTTCAAACATGAAATTGTATGGTATTTGAAGTGTTCAAAGAGTAGAAGTTTACAGTATTTGATTATATTTTCTGCATTGTTCTTGTACTTCAATTTATTAGGCTCGGGTAAAAAGAACTTTTAATTGAAACAGACCGAAAAGTGCACCCATATTATAGATAAAATTATTTTTGGCATTTGTATTTCATTCGCCGCGGCATCAAAGTAACAGAATCGTTCGCAAAATATGAAGTGCAGATATCCTAATATTCTTCTCACAAACTGGGAAGCAAGTGCTATATCAGACTCCACCGTATTATTTGGTGCAGGCCACTGCTGCACACTTTGTATTTTTAGCTTCCTGTAAAGTAACCAGAATTTTCCCTAAATAACTTTATGTCCATGTACACGTTGTGATAGCTGTGCCTTTCCGCTGAGTTGCCCCTTGTTGGTTTTATCCGTTTTACCTATGCAAAGGGTCAATATCTAGAGCGGCTCCTTACCGAACAGTTGTGTATCGACGTGACCCTTCGTGCAAAGTACGTATTTATTTCTTCCCTACGCTAACGAAACCTGAGAAAGTTTTTGTACACCTTACCCATCGTACAGACGAGTATTATGTGAGGTCTACGAACTCGGATTTCATCACCCTCAGGAAATCATGGAAAATGTGGTGATTCAATTTTCACCCGCTAACAACGTAACACCTGAAGCATCTTTCATTCTACAGAACAAGTCCTCGTATTTTCTACAAGATGGCCGAGAAGCATCGCCGTCAAAAAACATTGCTTTTAAGAAGGAAACCTTAGGAAGCTTTTTCATTTTTTCCTCCGAGATAGTTTTTTAAAGCAAACGTAAATTCCTCAACATGAGTAGCCACAAATATTAGTTTTTATCACTCGCAGTTCCACAAGGTGGTGCCGCCCTGGATAGCTGGCTTCATATCGTACTCCGTTTTCACCTGCCCTTGGTCGGGTGCAGGGTCTCGCCCGCCCCTGTATTTACTCTCCATCGTTTCACAAAGACTTCCGAGGCACGTGGACACCTTCGCATTACGGTCCGCCGCCGAGCTGGCCCGCCAAGCGCCTCTATGACCTTAAAATGGCGCGCCTGCACCTCTGGAATGCAGCGTCTGACCAAGCCCCTGCACCCGAGTACCACAGATGCCTCGCCGCTCGCCCCCTCTTCCGACGCCAATGCCGTTGTGCCTGCAACGATCGCGCTCAATGTTATGAGCGACGCCAAAAATCCCAGGCCGACAGCCATGTCTCAGCCGCTTGCGTTCAGCTCCACCCATGCCACCATGCTCAATACTGTCGCATTCAACGCTGTGATCGACGCTGAGAGCTCCGGGTCGACAGGTGCGGCGCAGACGGCTGCGTTCATCGCCGCCGCAGCGTCCACTCCTACAAAACTCCACGTTGTAAGCGAGTGCGAGACCTTAGGGGTCATAGACGCGTCACAGCTGGCTGCGTTCGTTGCCGCCGCGGGTTCCCGCGCCAACTCCAACCACAGTTATTATTGACGACAAGACCTGCAGCCAAGCACCCGCATCGCAATGGCCGTCTTTGATGCTGCCGCTCCTACCGGGTTTAGGGCCTCGCCCATGTGCGCCAGTGCAGATTCAAAGTCCGCCGAGGATTTTCCCAGTCTTCCGAGCCGAGCTATGCTCCGCCCGTCTCTACCTGTTTGCCCACTGCGTTTAGGGCTGCCGACTCGTCTGCAGACAGGGATCGGCCGCCGCCTCCGGTAAACAATATATCACTCCAACCCCAGAACAAAAATTGGCTGGAGCACCAATGGTGCCAGCCGAAAGCCTGCCTACTCCGCCCGACTCCCGAAGCCGTGCCGAGCTCATCACTGTTGGCATCCAACTTCCCCCTGCTACCTTCACATCCGAGCTGCCTCACTACGACATGCTCGCCGCAATCCTCTCCGCCCCACATCTCTACTCCAAGACCAGTGCAGAAATCACCGTTCATACCAAGCCAGCCCAAAGCATTGCATTTTTAAAAACTCTTTCTCCTCCCACCGCACACCTCCTGCTTTCTCTCACGCATCTCCAGCTTCACCGTAAGCCCATCAGTATCAAAACATATGCCCCCAACTTCCCATCTCATGTCTCGGCGCAATCCAGAACGTTGGTAGCGACTTACCTCTGCGCACATTATGCATGGTAATGAATCTTTCTCTACAGATATTTTTGTTGCTCGCATGGTGAACACCACTCGATCCGTGCTCATAGCTTCCGCTGACACCGTCATCCCATATGTTGTATATTTTAAACACGTTGCCTTCAGATGTCGCCCTCGTAAACTCAAGCTACCCTCATGCATTCTCCCGTATCGCTCCGGGACATCGTGCTCAGCAATGCACCCAGCGCAGCGTTTCGGGCATGTGCCGCCGCTGTGCGGCTCCTCCCCGCCAACCCTACCACTCATGTACGTGCCCAACTCTGATGCGTTCATTTCGAGGGAAATACCCGACCCTACCTCGACCCCACATAGCCCCCTTCCTCCTCGCTAAACAACGCGAGTGTGGCAAAGCTGTGTACCTCCGTCGCACAGGTTATCGCCGGGCCACGCAGCCTACCCCCTCCTCCTTCTCTAATCGTGAAACTCACTCTACTTCGTTCCCGTCACAAATGGGCTCCTACGCCACCACAGTTTAAGGGTCATCGATTCCCGTGTCTCTTTCTTGCACTATAACCTCTCTCCGCCTCTGACTGACGAGAGCCGCTCCTGCGATCTCCGGCTCGCAAAGGCCAAGAACGTGCATGTGGCCAAGAACGTGCAAGCCCTCCACCGTGCTGTCACCACCTGTCACTCTCACTCACCTGCGGCGCGTGGTCCCTCGGCGCTGGGGTCTGCTCAAGAGTCATCTGTGCCGAGTTGCCCACGCGCTCGCCTTCAACAAGGGCTCCTACTTTGTACCTAATGTTTCCTTCACTCAATCTCTACGTTCTCGAGATTGCCCTTGTAGCGAAGAATGTGGTGGTGGGGAAGTTGCTTTGACATAGTGACTCTCGGAATGCTCAGGCAAGTTTCAATGCGAGCCCTGATGGAGGAGCAACCATGGCGCATTTCTGAAGGTGAGCACCTACTAACAAGGTGTAAGACATCAGTTCACAAGTTTATAGATATGAAAACAATGTATACCTTAAAGAAGATTGCCTATCCCTCTTATCATTCGATAAGTACGGCGGATTTGTTGTCGTACCGAAGGGGATGTTACAGTCAGTGGCGTCAAACGCCCTCACCGCAGTTTATCGAAATTGCAGAAAGGTGTCTCTAACTAAAGTCTGAAGCACAGCCAAGAAGTTGTGCAAAAGGGCGAACTTGAAGAAACTAATTAATGCAATCGACTCTGACAAAAAGCTTACCTTAGGGGTGTTTTTCACGGCTAAAACTCCCAAACCGGAAAGCTCATTACGGGCCCTGATATCAGAAAATGGTTCAATGCAAAAACAAGTTTCCTTATTCCTCCAGCAACATTCAAGTATGTTGCCGGTTGAAGACGCTTTTCGCGTAAAAAAATTCAGAAGTAGTGGTGAAATTTTTGACGCAGAATTGAACCAAAAGGATGTACGCCCATTGAGCCGAGAGCAAAGACCTTTACTGTTCAATACCGCAAAAATAACTGATAGATTATGCCAGCAACAGTATTGATAAATATAGAGCTCTTGCCTTCCAGAATGCTAGCGCTCTAGAAGTAGAATCGTTCCTTGAGGAGTTGTCTGCCTACTTAAAGTCAACTTATATGGAACGGAATGGGGAACTTATTCTACAGAAAAAAATATATGTATGGGCTCAGCTGTGGCCTTCGTTTTAAGTGATCATTTCCTTGAAAGACAAGCTGTTAAAACAGAGCTTGCAAGAAACGAATGTGTATCAAGTCTTCAGATTTGTTGTTTTTTGCTTTGTTTTCAATTGTGACGAAGAGGAATAGTGTATCAGAGTGTCTTCTGTTCTTTCTGCATTTAATAAAGCTTTGTCCCCTTTATTCTTGACTCAGGAGCTTCTGGTTTTGAATGTTTTAAAGCTTTTAGATTTGGAAATTCACCTTTCTCTCTGTTTGGTTAGCTGGGCTTACAAACAAATGGCGAGCACACCTATCTTACTATTTATTCATCCCATGCCAAAGTGTGAAAATAATCCATTGTGGAAACTTGAAAATTTATGCTCTTTACAAGTCATGCGAACATCTGCTTTTCTTTTCAATATTTAGGTCTCTTGTCTTTAGCATCTTTCGATATTGTTCGTATATATAGCGCTCTTTTTTATGTATGCAATGATTTTTCACTGCCCCACCCCCTCTATAATGCGAAAGCCCTGAGGGTAAAATAAATGAAATGAAATGAAAGCAGTTTCCAATATCAGGTCCGCCGCCTCAGAGAGTTGGGTTATCCTCACGATGTCATTTCATCAGTCACAAAAAAATGCTCAAGAAGCTTAAGAAACAAGAAGATGCACACAAACTTCAAACAAGACTTCCTAGAACTAAATATGCTGTGATTCTAAATCCAATCTAAAGAATCTAAAGAAGGTAGGAGCAAGGGCTGGCGTAAAAGGGCTTTTTTCAGATTGATGTGGGCAAATGTAATCTCGGCCCGTAGAGAGCCGATCTGTGGTAAGAATCATGACCAGAAGCACGTCATTTGAGATAAGAGAGTAGTATATTTCATTCCACGCAACTGTGGGTCCACATACGTTGTGCAATTGGGAAGATTTGTAAATGATAGGCTGTATGAGCACCAATATAAGATGGACTATGAGCATTCTGTGCATATAAGTATTCACTCCAAAAAGCATGGATGCTAGCCTGACTTGAGCAAGACTTCCGTACTGACTAGAGCGGAAAACGAAATTACCAAGGGAAATATTAGAAACTATGGAAATCAGAAAGCGCGGTGAATCATGCATCAGTAATCCTTCGACATCGCTATCGTGAAAGGAGTTGGCATATCTAGGGATGAGCTCATGAACGGCGATGGTATTGCGGGTGTGCTCATGTTCTGTGCATGAAGACATTTTTCATGTTTTTTGTTTGGCTGCTGTAGTTTATCTGTGCAACAAGAAATAAATTGTCAGTTGCTAATGCGCCTTACGTGTGCTGTTCTTAACATTCTTTGTCTCGGTGCTGGACGCTTGAAATATGCCTATGTGGGCCTCACAAGGCAGCTCTCAACCTTTCTAAAACTACCTCTATCAATAAGGTCTTTACCGAAGGCCTCTTTTATAATCTCCGTTCTCCTCTAACTCTGCACCATGACTCACCGCTTCCGCGCTTTCTTTTACCCGTCAGGGTCAGTGGTTAATCTATCAGGTGGGTACCTCTCCATTTCTTGTCCCGTCACAACCTTTACCTATCCTATTCCCACGCCGGCTCACAATTTTCGTATCGTCACCTTCCCGACCAACATGTCCCCCCGTCCTGCACGCTGGCAACCGTCATGCGGCCGCGCATCACAATTTCCCTCTCTGATACCATGGGTGTGGCCTAAACGGACGCCTCTTTCCTGCGTCCTCGAGTTTCCCGTGGCTACGCCCAGTACCATCCCCACCTCCCTGCGCCCGAAACCCACACCAGCGGGCGGCACCAGCGCCTACCGGACGCATTGTCCCTCGAGGTCCTCGCCATTGCGCATGCCCTCCAGTCATTTGCCCTGCTTCCCTCTCTCCAAAGTACACAGTCTATTCAGACACTTATGCCGCTATCTGCCACATACAGAACCACTCCCTGTCCACTTCACTCCAACAGGAGGCCGAAAGAGCGGTCTACGCACTACAGCCTTCCACAGTTTTGCTCCCTTGGGTGTCTGGCACTCAGGGATTGACGGAAATGAGCTAGCCTATCAGCTCGCCCATCAGCTCGCCGTTGATCCCTTGGCCGAAGCCCTCGGAAGACGGTGGAAGACTCACCATGCGCCCCGCCATGAAAGTCAATTACGAGCTCCGCCTTGACAAACGTCTTTACCCCCCCCCCCCTCATCAATGTGCCGGAGGCTCGCTTTCCTCAGCACATTCAAATGAATGCAGTAATCACCCCTTCCCGCCAATTCTTATACCGCTGTTGAACGGGCCCTTCCTATCCCCACTACCCCTCTATCCATGCAGACCTGGCCCATTGCCTCTTCTATTGCCCAGCCGCTCTGCAGTCTCGTTCCTTCTCAATCCATCGCCACCTTGCTGGGCTAGCTTGGCACTGAAGAGAAAGAAGAACAGCGACGACTGGTCGCTCAAGTGGTCCACATGCTCGGCCTGTAAATTATAGCCAAATGAAGTCTTAAAGCTACTGCTATCACTCTAAGCTGCACGCGCATAGGGTGTATACGAATCCATGTCCTCTGCCGTTATCTTGCCGTGCATGTTTTCGAGGGCAGCGAGTTTCTGCGAGATTTTGAACTCTGAATACAAATCAGGAATGAACACAACAATTTGTGCTGTGTCAAATTCGCGGACACATCCACATCTAAATCCAGAAGATAGTTCGTGAACGTGTTATATCTCTGCAATTTGTTAGACATTAGCTCGCCCCGTGACGTAGTTTTTGAGTGGAACAGCAGTAAATGTATGCTAAAGTTTCTTAGTAATACTTTGTGCGAAGCAGCCACGAAGCCACTCTGACCCCAAATTCCTTTGCAATTCTACCGTCAGTAAAGCACATCTCCTTTTTGGGCACCCATGCGCCATGTCATACTTTGCCAGCCATTATACCTTTATTATTTCAGTCCTCTCGATACCGGATCTCGTTGTGATTGCACAGCTCGTATCAGGGCAGCGTACTTGTCCACACGCTTTGGTCCAACCAGTTTCAATTATTTTATAAGCTTTCCCCCGTAGTATCGACAAAGGCTGTACTCCTATAGGACCGCAACGGTTTCCTTAAATAGAAGACATGATTTCTTTTTTCCGCATAGAATGAAAAAGCAACTAACTCCATGTTCATTTTTGAGCATTTGGCACGCTCTGTCTATTTTTCTTCTGTGCCTGTTTGCCTCTAAAAGAAAAAGTGAAGGAGCACTGTGAATATCTGTATCTGTCACCTCATCGTTTATTTCTACAAATTTTGTGGGCGCTTCCAACACCAGTACATTTGTTCGCAACTAAAGGTAAATAAGCCAATCATGAGGTTCTCCTCTGGCTCATGCACCTCCCTGATGTCGCATGCTGAGGCCTCGATGCTGCGTCCCGAATCAGCGCCGTTTCTGCTCTTACAAGGAGGTCTAGCTGTGCTCGGACTAGCGTGATGGGGATTGAATAAGTGTTATTATCGAGGCTAGCTTCAAGAAATTAGGCGACAGGCAACTAAGAGTGAGTATTTTACACCGTTTATTAGGTCGTGTAGTTTCGCGAGTGAAAAGAAAGCAAAAAGACTCGGCCCCAGCGCGCCTGGGCTTATATAAGCGAACTCGAGAAAGATTCGGCGCTTGCTCTGATATGTTGGCCGGAGTTGCCATTTGGTGCGTCGCGCGCTCCCCAAAAGGTTGTGTCATGAGACTGTCATTTCATTGGCGCTGCGTTCGACATGATGGCGTGATATTGAGACTACAATAAAGCTGGCTCTCAGGCAGAAGCGCAATTGCTCAACGCTTTGGCAGAAACCCTGTCTCAAGGCGGTGGCGCAGAGGAGGCCCTGTAGCGTTATGTAACACCGCAATAACGAAGGGTGTCCGTCTATTTGTGTTAACAGAGGGGGCTTGTGCTTGAACTAAATAGCGTCAGTAGAAACAAATGAAAAAGAAACATGGCAGAAAAACGAAAATACTCCTGCCCATGGCAGTCGTATTGGTGGTCAGTGCATGTCGTCGGGGTTGTACATTCTTCTTTTTATGTACCTACTGGCGATGGCACGTCAACGCGTCTTTCTTGCTCTTTATTACTCTGTTTTTTTTGTAATAATTATCTGTTAGCCATGGAGACCCAGAGAACTTTGGCTGCACAGAGCTCGAGCGCAGGCTGTTTTTCGGTCGGCAGTTCGCCGGTGCCTTCGGCACTTGTTTGTCGTCCCGTTCAGCTGGAATTTGTTTTCATGCGAAATCATTGCATGGCTCATCAGCAAGGCAACCTGGTGGCGCTGACTAACAAAAGTTATAACAAAGCTTCTTGACATCACCATGGTCTCGCATGTAGTCATCAACAGATCATAAGAGGGTAATTGTTGATCATAAGCAATGAAGCAAAGACATTTGACGATAATGTAGTCGTTAGGGATAGCGACATCTAAGTGATACTTTTAGGGATACTGGAATGGTAAAGTACGTTAATAAATAATGGTGATGGTCATTAATGAAAATAAAAGTGATAAAAGCCTTTATGTCAGTGACCGCCAAGGTAAATGCGTTGAGGGGAATAGCCTCAAGAGCTCAACGCCCAGGATACGGATGCTCTCACTGTTCGCAAGTTGCAGAGCATCGCTGAGGCGTGCTTCTCGCCGGCCAATTAAAGGATGTTTACTTTTTTTACCAATTGAGGTCGGCCCCAGACATCCTGCCCTACTGTAAAAAAGATGAAGGCAAGGTTGGTGGCTCGCTTCATCACGTAGATACAACGTAGTGTCGTCGGCTTAAGCGGATTCTCGTAGTGCCTGACAACTAGGGAGAGGGAAGCCGATGATGCCTGGTAATTAATGACGTCTCTATGAAAAGGCTGCAAGCTAAGAGCAAGCAGACGAGATGAGAGGGCAAACGACGGGTTACAGAAAAAGTGGAACTTTCTCACCCGTCCACTGCCAGTATGTCTCATACCTGCTTTTATTGAGACAGAAAATTCCGCGAAAACTTAAAAGCTTCAGGGTACCGAATATGTAGCCATGCTCCAGCCGATCGAAAGCCTTATGTTGATCTAAATACACAGGTATGCCAGTATCAAAATGTCTCTGTAAGGAGTCTCTAGTGTGACGCGTGATATACAACAAGCTCTGGATTTCCCTTCGCGGTGTAGACCACACCAGATGGCAACCAATGAGGGAGGCCATCACACCCCTCACACGTCGGACCAGAATGGCAGCAATAGCATTGTAGTCGACATTCAGAAGTGTGATCGGCTGCCCTTCCTCCCGATGAGACGACCCGGGATAACTCCTTGACAACAAAACTATCCGCTTTCTCCCAAAACTGGCAGGGAAGTCTGACTGCTAAAAACACTGTCGAAGAACACTGGGGAGTTCCGGACCGATGATGCCCCAGAAACCTAAAAGAGTTCTACAGGGGACCCATCTGGCCCAAGCTCTGACTCACGCTTCATTGACTGCAGAGTTGCCCGTACCTCCTCTAAAGTAAGAATAGCGAAAACTGCCTCGCACACCAGCCGCCTGACCACCGGCAACCCGGCCAACATTGCATGCGTCCGTGTAGCCCACAGCCCATACATCAACCGAGATGTCCGAACACGCTCTAGCTCTGAAGTTCACCGAAAAACGCATGCAGTCATGGGTTTGATGAAGAGCAGAGGAGGGCATTCCACTTAACGCCTAGCTATGAGTGTAATAACGCCGCGCAAAGTGCAGCAGTTCCGGTTTCGCAACGGGGCGACAGAGGTACCGGCTGTACAGCTCGTCACACCATGCAGGCATCACAGCGGAATTCCAGTCTGCCCTTTGCGCAATGCACAGCTTCGCAGCCATGTCTTCGAGTTCCTGAGACACGCGGCGACACAGCGCACTGTACTTTACTGAACAATGTATACGCCAAAGTTAATTGAGCCTATCCCATGAGCTGTCGCCGCCGCCATCTATCGAATCATCCAGTGTACGCGACAAGCTCTAGCGTGAACGCGAATTGTGCAGTAGACGCACATCGAAGCGTTATAGGCGAAATGTGGCAGTGTCAAGGGTAGAGTGGGTGAGAATGGCCGGCCGGGAGTCAAATATAACCAGGCGTTAATGGGCGAGGCAACAACATTCATAGCCGTCAGGTGTGCAGAGAGCACCAGCTGCATATACTCGCGGTCAAGGCAGCTCGCCAATAAACACCGACTCGATGTCCGGCAGAACCATGAGCCATGCACTAGCTCGTGCGCGTCATGAAGCGCAAACAGCTCAACAAGGCGCTGCACGCCACGTGCGTTCCAGCTAGACCGACCCGAACCGAAGCCCTGCTCGTGAGCGTTCCAGAAATGACGGAGCCAAAATCGTCCACTGTTATGACATAGCAGCCGTATAGGTGCTATACTACCAAGTCCCGAAAAAAATCAGTGCTCTGAATTACGTTTTCCGGCATATAAATACTCAAAACACGCAATCTTAACAAAGAAAAGACGCAATATAACGCCAATACACGCCAAAACCCGTCATACATGAGATGATGGTCTCGCAGAAGCCACTATTAAAACTACAATTTCCTCCTCACCTGAGAGCGAAGTTGCGAAGGAAAAGAAGCATTCCAATTGCAGCATGCGTTTGAACACCAGTACATCAGAAAGGATTGTAAAATTTGTCACCTGCAGGCATAAAACACCGTACTGGGCTGTTCAAACTAACTCAATTATTCCAGTCTTCTTCCATTGGCTTCGATGCCCTGAGAAATCAAAAAATTAATTTGAATCGGTACATAATTTTTATACGTTAAATATTTTTAATCGTTAATTACGCTAGAATAGGCCAATGTGCATATGGGCACGTCATTTTTTTCAGCCTTACCAGGGCCTATTTGGGACCTACAGAATTTCATGTGCTCAGGTTCTTTTGGGGTAGGAGATATTGTCACAGCATGCGTCAATATGGCTGCCGCTACTGCATTCATGCCCCAAAGCGGGACCAACGTGGGCAGTATTTGGGCACGCCCGCTTTCCAGCCCTGCCAAGGTTTGCGTGAAATCTACAGCGCTTTTGTTTGTGCGGCCCCATTATGCTAGCTGTTGTTTTTTTTTCTACACAGAGCCCACATGGACGTTACATCTGTCCTGATGTACTAAACAAGAGATCCATGGGGTGTAGATGTACGAATGCGGTCTGAGGTACGCCTAGCAACAGCGTTATGGGCACCATGCAGAATCAAAGGTGAAGGCCTGTTTGGGCTGTCCCACTTAGTTCCCAGAGGGAGCCGGCGTCGGTGCTACATAGGTATGTAGGGCCCCTTACTGTGTGCTACTTGAGTACGAACAAAATAACCTGCTTTCACTGCCGGCGGTTTCATCGACACACGTGCTGTAGCAGAGGTCGGTAGAGCCTAAGAAGACACCGCCCAGACGCATATGTCAGAGATGTTTTCCTATGGCGACGAAGGCGGGAAACGGACAAGAAATAACAAGACTTATCGGTAGGGACACGGACACACAGAGCATGGTGGTCCGAAGGGGTGTGGTTGAGATAAAAACGGCCAGCTGGGAGGCCGACTTTTATCAGAACGATCGCTGCCACCCATACTCCGATCGGGAGGCTCCCGTGGGCCGGCTGCGGCCTACGCAGTGTAATCTTGAGAGCTCTGGTGTTGGGCGTCTGCTCATTAAACGACTAGCTTCTCGCATCTGGGGGAACTTTTTTCGGACAAATAGGTTCATGACTCCTAAATTTTATGGGTGTCCATGCCGGCTTTAGATTACGAGCTAGCGTCAGTTTCACCTTGGTTTAGGTTTTCGAGTGAATTTGGTGAGGAGATAAGCTAAAATTATGTCATAGCTCAAGTGCGCACTTCATTGATATATCCTTTGCACCGCAAATGCCCTCCCGCGACGGTGCCAAGCATTCTTCGTTTTAAGTCTGATTCTAAACCCAAATGTTTCTAATCCGAATTCTTCGGATTGCAGTGTAAATACAGCAAATAGCCCATCTGAATAATTTCACATGCTTTAGGAAATTCGCATTGCTTAGTTTTCATTTAAGGAGCCTTGCAAGGGGTTCGACATGAAGTTCAAGTGAATGTTGCAAAACAATATCGAGTAGTTTCTGTGCAATAATTCAGATTCAGAGAATGCATTGAGCCAAATTGCTCTGCAGCCGCAAAATAAAACACAAATGACGCCATTATATTGATTCCATGATCGCGTGACAAGTTACAATATGATATAGGCAGAAAGTTATGAGAGACAAGGCAAATATGACACAGCAAAAGATAGGACGAGAGAAATGTGGAAAGAGACAGCATATTGACAGCACATATACCCACGCTCCCCAAATAATGCACCAGAGAGACAGCGGAACTATGGTTTTTTGGAAAAATTCAAAATGAGAAAATAAACATTTTCTTTGGTGTTCCTTGCTTTTTCGACTTTCAGTACATTCTAATTCTTCCGGAACAAAATTAATTAGCTTTACAGCAATTACTGAAATGATGACACCGGTTAAAATGTATCCAAGAGCACATTTCTTTTAAACGTTAAAATCACAATCTTTCTGAATGAATTTATCCAAGATACACGAGGATATTTCACAGAAAGGTTAAGGTGAGCATGACTTTCCACGCTGGCCATCAGATGCATCGCATTCTGAAATTATTACTTCAGTTCACCAGAGCAGAAAGACTTTTTTTAAGAAGCAATTCAGATGCTTTTACCTTGAAGATGTCTTGAGCAGCGGAAACGTTTCTCTGGCAGTTGTCATTTGGAGGCTCTGCGCATACAGGGTAGTCAGTAAAGCTTAGGAACAGGTTAAAAAGAGCTGCCAATGAAAGTATACAGAAGATCATTCTGAAGGGATTTTGCTCTCAGAATATCAAACTCCTTTGCCATGCAGCTTCATGTTTCTTTTATCTCAACGTTGACCCCGGTAACCTGAGGTGAGCAGAAAAGTTTGCCGCATCACGTGATGTTTTGGTAAGTTAAAGGACTAAACCTTTGTTCAAACAGATGAGCTCTCGCGATGGCAGGCGTCATACCAAGGAACTGTCGTCGTGCTAGATTGGCGGCTTCATAATATTTCTTTTTCTGTCTGCTCATTTTCTTGTAAGGAATGTTCTGAACTCAAAAGCAGATGGTTCAGCGGAACAATTAACAATGCGAAAAAATATCTGCCAGAGCGCACAACAGATGGTCGAAGACTCAGAGTGGGGGCTCATGGCGCTAACTTTCAATTGCTTTTCATAATAATTTTTTTATCGCACGTCTACAAGAGTAGAAGAGCGACGAATGGATATAGATGTTTTAAGTCGAATTTGAACTCTAGTAAGAGGCGTTGATCCTTGCCTAGGCGCACATGTAACGTTTTTTTTCTTTTCACAAAGGAATCTTGAAGTTCTAGCAGGTCATGAACATCACAAATGCAATTATTCAAATCCTGAGCGTCCGTCAACTACAATACCTTTCATGGTTTATGTGGTTTAGCGTCCCAAAACGACTATGTCTACAAGGAGCGCCGCAGTCGGCGGCTCCGGATAATCTCGACCACTGACGTGCACTTACATCGCACAGCAGACGGGCCGCTAGCATTTAACCACCATCGAAATGCGACTACGGCGACTGTTATCGAATGCGCGTCTTTCGGGTCAGCAGCCGAGCACCATAACCACTGAGCAACCGCGGAGCTTCGTACGTAACTTCTAAAGGACCTGAGATATTAACAGAGCAATATCATCTTATTTTTGTATGCCGCGCCTTCTGAGAGTTCTAAAATATTCTGTGCGCTTCCTAATGCCACGTTGACACATATATGCCACGTTGACGTTTTCACACATATTTTCAACATTTTAGCTCAGTATATATTGTAGTATTAGGAGCCAATAATAACGCCCGTCAGCACAACGAGCGAGTAGTTGTATCCGGGTTATCGGTGCTAAATAGTTGCATCCAGATTGTGTTGCATGCTAGAAAACAATCGGCTCCGTCACTGTCCCAGCAATGTTTCAGAAGGAATAAATGTTGAGCGCATCCGGCGGGCTCAGGAAAAAAATTATCAGCGTCCAACAGTACAATAGCGACTATATCACGGATGCCTTTTGCGGTGTGTCCAGGCAACTGGTACTGGACGCGAAAGGCGCAGATGTGCTCCATTCAGGACAAGGTATGACCTTTACTATCACCACATTCTTGGGAAATCAAAGTTGTTTCCAGTAGCCGATATGAAAAAAGGACATACGCCTGTTGATGACATTTCGGATGCGTAAAAGTAATGACGATGAGAATTTAGGCTTACATATTTTTAGAAATAAGCGCCAAGTGGTACGTTAAATGCAGCTGTGTGTATGCTACCTAGCCAGAGAGACCCAAAGTGACATAATTGTCATTGTCAATCACCTAATTGACCAAAACTCACAGATTAACTTCTCAGCCTCTGCTGCTACTGTGAAAGGTTGTGTCTGAAAGATAATAGCGGTCGCATTTTGTGACTTCTCCGTTTGGTGTATTTCTTCTAGAACTTGCGTGTTCTGAGAAATCCGCCTCTAGAGTCCACTGATTTCGCTCAATTACGAAGTCTAGAAACTGGACGAACGCGAAAAGCTCTTCACCAGTGTGACGCAGCTCTTGCGCCGGACGTTTCTTTCATTTAGATAGGCGGAACTGAAGGAGGAACAGTTGCCAGCTCCTGCGGTCGCTCTATGGCGTTTGGAGACGAAATGCCGATCGTCACAGCCTTGCATGCGGTAGTAACAACATTGAGCGCAAAGTTTGTATCCAAATATACAGAACTAAAGACGCGCTAGCCTAATTTCACCTAACGCAACTGTTTACAATAATACTCCATATATTTTTCATTGCCAGCATGTCCACTGAGTGTAAGCAGTAGAAAATCTATTAATGGATGCTGCTTATATATGTGCATGACGGTAACAATATCCAGTTTTGCGTGCCCTTGGCCGCAAAACTTGCATGCAGAGATGATTTCGCATACATCGATGCGGGTAATTTTAAATGCGGAAAGGCTAATGTTTATCATCGTATATGATATAAGTTGGTATGAAATACCTTACAGGTCCAACAGGCATGTGTAAGGGGAGCGCCAAATTCGGGCAGTACATTATAGCACAATAAGCAGAACAATATGCAAGAAGTTCAATGCACAGTAAAATTATTTGAACACATGAAAAACAAACGCAGTAGTAGACCAAATGAAGGGAAAATAAGAAAAATATATACTAACTCTGGTTAAACCAGAAAAAAAATAAGATTCACGTACGTTCTGTCACTGTGAGTGCGGAATAATACATACGTTGATACAACATAGTTCAGTGTATGTTGCGAAAAAACTGGACAAGCAGATTAAACATAAAGCACGAAATACGCAAGAGGAAAAGATAAGTGCAAAAATAGCATTCAAATTGAACGTAACAGGTGCAGCAAAAGAAAAAAATGGATAAAAACATATGATCAAAGGCGTCTGAGCAACGCCTTCAGTTAATTGCTTTGAAATTTGTGCTGTTTTTGTTTTTCTCTTTTGAAGACTCCTGGAGATATCATGTTATGCTTACTTGTATGTCATTTCCTATTCATACAGTGCTTAGGGTTACGAAGGCGTGTTTAAAAGTTATGCCTAGAAATATCTTGATACTCATTTGACTTTCTCGCGTGTGTTTTAGTAGCTACTTTTTCTATGGCCTTCTTATAAGGGAGAGACCACCAAGCTGCTACGATGTGAAGTACCCTGTCACCTGCCAAGGTAGGTACACAGTAGAAGCAGCTGAGACCTGCCTGGCAGGTTCCGAACTGGAGAGTGGGACACCCACCTTTATGTTTGCATAATACGTTGACTTGTGCATTGCAGCCCAAAGCAAGGTTCTTATGCTGGTGCATTGTTACAGCGATTGGTAATTAGATATCCTTGAAATTTTAAAATAAAATTGAGCCTTTCATAAATCTTCATTGGCTTCTCATAATCACCCTCAGCCTGACTTGGCCCACAGCAGGTGAAAGGCTTAATCTATCCGAATAAACGCGATATGCGTGCCTAAATGGGCACCGCTCAAGCTACATACCTTAAGGACGTCTCGCCGACGTAATTGACAGAAACACCTTCCTTTGAGTAGGCACTGTGCTCACGAGGCGAGCACTCTCGCTTAAGCATTTTGTGGAGACATTACATTAGGAAAAGAATGATGAATACTCTTAGAGCAAGTGGATTTCTAAAGAAAAGTTGATTAATTCCACACTAAGAAGCACCTTCCTTTGAGTCGGCACTATGCTCACGAGGCGAGCACTCTCGCTTGGGCATTCTGTTGAGACATTGCACTGTCCCTTTCAGTGGGCACTATGCTCACGAGGCGAGCACTCTCGCTTAAGCATTCTCAGGAGACATTACAATAGGAAACGAATGAGGGATATTCTTAGAGCAGGGCGGTTTGGACAGAAAATTTGATTAGTGCGATACTGCAAGCACCTTCTTTTGAGTGGGCACTTTGCTCACGAGGCGAGTACTCTCGCTTGTTTAAGCATTCTGTTGAGACATTACATTAGGAAAAGAATGATGGATACTCTCTTGCAAGTGGGTTTCAAAAGAAAATTTGATTAATCCGATACTCAGAAGCACCTCCCTTTGAGTGTGCACTATGCTCACGAGGCGAGCACCCTCGCTTTAGCATTCTGTTGACACAGTACATTACAAAAATAATGATGGATACTCGTTGAGCAAGTGAGTCTGTAAAGAACATTTGAGTAATGCGATAATGAGGGCAATAATTTGTTACGGATGATTTGTTATCATGGGTTAAGGTAGAAATCTATTTATTGTTGCTGTCACCGAGCTAACAGCGAGAAAACAACACTGCGAAAAATGACGTGCTTTCAAAGCTTTGATACCCCAAGAGGAAGAAAAATGATGGAGCACAGCGACAAAACTACGCATGAGGCCCGTCTTAGAAAGTTAATTTATGGTGGCTTATAGTCACGCATGGCAGATAGTGCGCCACATTTTTGCCGTTATTTTCAAGGATGCCCTCACCGGTACTGAAAAATATGAATACATTTTTATAAACATGTTCTGACAACCGAAACATGTGGCAACCGAACCCGTGTACCGAAGCTTAGCCGTGTCAGGCAGTCAAAGGTCCGGGAAAAAGGGGTTCTTGGTAATTTACTCGATGCCGAGTGTTTGTACATATAAGGCCCCTCGGCGGAGGCAACACACAACTTTGACCCAAGCTTCCCGCTGACGGTACCTGCGGGCGGACCCAACCGGGGCAAATAACCAGTAGCCTTTTCCTGTCCACCTATCTTCTTACAGCTTTCCTGTCTCCTCCTCCTTCTTATTTATTCGATTTATTTTTCCTCAATACCGGGGTTAACCATCTGTGGCTGACTACCCTGGCTTCTACCATATTACGATATTGTTGTGGTGTAGAAATGGCCTGAGCAAGCCTTGCATTGAAGTTCCTGTCCCGTTTTTTTTTTTGAGCTTCTTGGTGGGCGGCCGGCACTGTGCCCGAATAACCGATGCACTATATGGCGTCCGAAACTTACTCAAGTTATTGCTCTCTCTAAAAAGAGTGGAAAGAAACGGCAGATATCTTCATTAAAGAGAAGGTAATATTCTACAAGTTCCACATTCCAAGTTCCACCAAGCTAGGATCCCATTCCTGGCCCTTGTGTCGAAGTGCTTAGCAGATGCCTTGGGCCCTGGCTATAAGTTATTCAAATCGGCTAGCGACGGTTTATTGCTGGAACTCCGTGACAATGCCAAAACTTCAAACTTGCAAACATTGTGTCTGTTGGAAAAATTCCTGCCTCCGTCACAGTACAACGATCCATCAGCACTGCATGGCTTTATTTAAATTTTTATTTATTTATATACCTACAGTCACAGAATGGCCATTATTGAGGGGGCGAAACAAAGGTAACAAAACAGGTAGCACATTGCAAACATCAAAACACTGTGCTATGGGTAGAAACAACACAACATTCAACAAACTATTAACCTCAAATAAAGTGTATATAAACAATGCAAACAAGATCAAATGAAAAATAAGACCAATTTTAGAAACTATCTACAAAAATGTGGATATTAATAATAGAGCTGTCTCAGCATATAAGTGAAGCAGAGAATGATTTCATACATCCGACTGAAAGAGAAATGCTTGGAGGGCTCACCCAAAAAAATGTCACACATCTTCACCTAATAAAAATTCCGAAGGATAACAAAGGAAGAGATAAGAAAATACACGGTACTCACATTCAAAAACAGACTTTAAACCAGAAAAGTGGGATACTTGGAAGTAAATTGTCAGACACTAAATTTCTATCTCCCAGAGTTGTTTCAATCGGTAGAGGTTTGGCAATGGCTCAAAGCGTTGCCGCGGCCACACCTCTAAATGCGTTGCGATGGATAACTCTCCGCAGAACTGCCATGAAGGTGCGCTACAGTGTGGAAACTGTGAAGGAGAGCACGCTGTCTACTGAAACTTGTGCCCAATATGCAAGAAGAAGAAAGAAATTATAACATGAAAAAACAAAACTTAAGTTGCGGACAAGCACGAAGCCGACTTACAGAGGCATAGAACACATTCTCATTCAGCGCAAAAATGAACTTCGCCAATGTGGTGTGTGGGCGCCGCACACCACACCTACCTATCCCACCTTCCCAGCTCACACACAGTGAGGAGGAAGCAGAGCCACCCACAACTATGGTAGACGCAGCGAAAGCTCCTATGCCAACCCCCGCTAAAAGGGCATGCCAGCCACGTAGCCGTCAGTCCGCAAGGCTTCCCCCTTCCGGAGAAGACCCGCAATGCGTCACCCTGTGGGTCTTATGCAGAACCAAGACAATCCACATAGGCGACGGACGCAAATTGAACATCGCCTCCGCTGCAGCAGAACTAAAGCTTTCTTAAGTGGACAGAAATTCTGAGGACACTTAAGTCTGCTTACGTGGAAGAATGTGAAAGCGTGTTTTGGGGAAAGGAAACGGCGTTGCAGCTCTCAGATCTCTGAAACAAAGTGGACACCTCAACCGCGTCTTAAACATTTTTTACCCATGACTCAACACTTTTCTGTGACCCAGTTTGTTCCCATGACTTAGCACTTCCAGTGACTCACTTTCTGACCCATAATTTATCCCAGTCTGTGATCAATTTTGTGACCCATGGCTCTTGAATCATGACATTACTTTGGTGACCTATGATTGTGTACTTTTCGTGACCATGACCAGCACCTTTTCTTTGACCATGACTCACATGACAATTACGGTGTACTCATCACCATTCTACACCAAGTGTCACACACATTCGGTCATGACTGCTGACGCCACCAGCTGATGATGTTCCATCAGGCAACACATTCTGCAGACGCATTTTGCATCCACGTTTTGCGGACACTTCTGGTGCCGACTTACCCTAATAATGCTTTCGCATTGAAAGAGAAAACTCGTCACCGTCCCCAAACAAGCTGGAACATACGGCTTTAAATGCATCCCCCAAAATTATCATGGCGTTTCTAATCCACTGTAGCTGACGTTTAGGTACCATTTAGGTACCATTTAGGACCATTTAGGTAAGCAGGCGCTCTTCCGAAAAAGAAATTTTTAATGGCAGTTAGAAAACGTTCGTAAGTTGTTTGTCTTAACAAATAAATTTTTTCTTCATAATGAAAATGTCATACGATATAAAAAATAAACGTATTTTCTTTTCTTTCAAAATATACAAAGTAGAAATCTGATGCCGGCAGTCGCAATCAGCTTGACGCAAGCCGAATTTCTTTTCTTGTTCAATGCATAAAAATAAATCTATGCATTGAGCTATGATAAATTTGACACAATCAGTTTTCATTGCGTTAGAGTTGAATTACCGAAAACAGAGTTTTTGAACGTGCATATTTTCAGAAAAATGCGGCACTAACAAAATAAAAAGTACGATTTCATTTTTGTGGTTTATTTTATATCTAGATGGACAAATAGTAACTGTACCAAGTTTGAAAGAAAATTTTCACACAGGGATAATGCTACGATTGCTCACCTAAGGAGGTATTGCAAAAAAAGTGTGTTTCGAAAAAAACAAGAAAGAAGACTTGGAATAGCTACGCATGGCCTAAGCCAACATCCCAGATCCTTAAAATCGACCGCATTAATTTTGTAGCTGAGTTTCTCCTTAGTCTTAGTTTTTCTTGATTTGAGTGAGACTTCCAGATACGCGCGGTTCTGACGCGACAGCGTTAAAAGACCAGTTGAGTAGAAAATCCGGTTGGTTGGTTGTGAAACTTTATTTCCAGCGGATATAGAGGAGCGACACGAAGTCGCCCCCCGCTTAAACGGCGGCCCCTATCCCTTGGGCAGCGGCGGCGTCTTCAGCCAGCTGGAGGAGCTTGATCTGTATCCCCGGGTCGGGGCTGAGCAATAGAGCCTCCCAATGAGCAGAGTCGGTAATGAAGTGACTCGCGGGTAGGGACTGCGGGCAGGTCCTGATCATATGATTTAGATCGGCTTTCGCATCACAATGTTTGCATTTGTTTGAGTAGAGTCCTTCCGAATAGAAGCTACACAATTGGGGATTTGGATAGGTGTTAGTTTGAAGTTTACGCAAGGCTTTGGCCTGTTGCTTGGAGAGCGTTTTATCTGCTGCGGGAATCTGAGTCTTGCAAGCCTGTAGTGCTGCAGGATTTCTCTGTAAGAAAACAACCTCTCCTTGCCAGAGTATAGGGCGGGTGGGCTGCACGACCCAGCTCGGCGGGACAGTTCTCGAGCTAGGTTATGAGCCGCATCATTACCAGCAAGGGAAGCATGAGCAGACGTCCAGATTAGGCGAATGCGCCGCGTGGGCTGATAATTTAGCAGAATCCGTGCTGCTTGTGGGGAGATTCTTCCAAACGTGTAGTTACGTATAGCCAATTTTGAGTCGCTGACAATGGTTTCTGCCGAGGATCCCACAATGGCTAGAGCAATGGCTGTTTCTTCTCCAACATGTGTGTGCTGAGTGCGTATAGTGCCCCCAGTTATGAGTGTACCACGTTCCGTGGTGACCACAGCTAGCATCTTGTAAGCCGAAGAATCTGCCGCATCTACATATACCACAGAGGTATCATTAAGAAAGCGTTTGCCTAATGATTTGGCTCTCTCTGTACGACGTTCAGCGTGGAAATCTGGGGGCATGTTCCGATGTAGTGGAGGAATGACCAGAAGGTGGCGTGTATGTTTGGGAAGGTCAGTTGTGGGTCCGCCTTGTCGTTCGTATGTTATGCCTAGTGTGGACAGAATGTGTCTGCCAGTTGGTGTGGCCGATAGTCGTTCGTACTGCGAGACGGTTACCGCTTCAATAATCTCGCTCAGGGTGTTATGAAGACCGAGACCTAACACTTTCTCAGTCGCTGTGTGCATGGGTAGCCCAACTGCCTGTTTTACGCATTTTCTGATCATGGCCTCCACGTTTTCTTTTTCAGCTGACTTGAGATGTAGGTAAGGGCATACGTAAGCTATGCGGCTTATCACAAAGGCTTGTACTAAAGGGAGAGTATTGCTTTCCTTCAAGCCCGATTGGCGTTTACTAATGCGGCGAATGAGTCGCATAATTTGCTGCGAGGTTCCCTGAAGCTTCCGAATTACGTCACCATTGAAGCCGTGTTCTTGTAGAATTAGGCCCAAGATTTTAATTTTGGGCACTCGAGGAATGGGGACTCCGCGCATACTGAGTTCGATGGCCGGTGGGGTTTGCGCAAGAGATCTGATGTTGCGGAATATGAGAAATTCAGATTTGGCTGGAGAGCACCGCAGCCCCATAGGGTCTACATAGTTCCCCACGATATCTATTGCATGCTGTAGTCTCTCCTCGATTTCGGCATCATAGCCTTCGGCGGTCCACAAGGTGATATCGTCAGCATAGAGGCTGTGGTGGAGTTGCGGAACCTGCGCTAATTGGTGTGAAAGTTTCAACATTGCAACGTTGAAGAGAAATGGTGATAGGACCGATCCCTTCGGGGTGCCCTTGTTGCCGAGGGGGAAGTCATGCGAGTGGAGACCTTCTACTTGAAAATGCGCCTTTCTACCTGAGAGAAAGTCGCGGATATAGTTGAAGGTGCGGGCTCCCACCCCGAGTTCATGAAGGTTCTCCGGGATCGCATCATGTCTGACATTGTCAAAGGCCTTTTCCAGGTCAAGTCCGAGAATTATTCTGGTGTCCCGCGTTTTTGCCTCAATAATCTGATGTTTGAGCTGAAGCATTACATCCTGCGTAGAAAGTTTTGGTCGAAATCCAATCATGGTTGGAGGGTACAACTCGTTCTCCTCCATAAACCGGTTGAGGCGGGTATGAACTACGTGCTCCATGAGCTTACCTACACAAGACGTGAGCGAAATTGGCCTGAGGTTCTCAAGGCTGAGTGCCTTCCCTGGCTTTGGGATGAGAATGATCTCTGCCGTTTTCCATATTTGTGGGATGGAGCCCTCCGACCAGCATTTCTGCATATACTCAGTTAGTGATTGTAGCGACACTTCATACAGGTTGCGGAGGATCTTGTTGGAAACTGCATCTGGGCCAGTGGCGGATTTGCAGTTTAGCCTGGCAATCTCTGCCCTAACCTCATCCACAGTAATGGGGGAGTCGAGCTGCGTGTTTTCCGGGCCAGCATAATCTGGGAAGGCTTGGATAGGAGCATTGCCAATATATCTATCTTTAAGTTCAAGGAAAAGGTCCTCTGGTGGGCCTGCATACTCATGCACAAGCTTCTGCAGGTTCTGCCTCTGGGTGGTTCTGCTACCTGTAGGGTCAAGTAGATGACGGAGCAAGTGCCAAGTCTTAGAGACTCCCATATTGCGATCCATTTGGTTGCATATGTCATCCCAGTTTTGTTGAGTAAGTTTAGCTGCATGATCCTCGATCTCCTTGTTTAGCCTAGCTATTCTTCTGCGCAGATTGCGGTTCCACCGCTGTCGTTTGAGTCGGTTCTCGAGTCCTCTCTTTGCCTCCCATAGGTGAAGAAGCCGGCTGTCCGCAATCTCCAGGTGGTCAGCCGGGTCTAACGTATGGGTGACTGCTTTGGCATCTTGACAAAGATCCTGTGCCCAGATATCTGTCTAGTAGTTCGGGGGTATCAGCTTCTCGGGCGGCTCTTTTAGCGCGGAACGTGTCCCTATCGACAAGGGTGGGGCTTGAGCGCTACGGCGTTTGGGGCCAGTTGAGGTCACTATTTCCAATATGTAGTCATGCTGCCGAAATATTGTTGAGTGTTTATCCATGTTGGAGTGCCCGAATTTTTAGCAAACGTCAGATCGGGAGACGTATCCCTGGAAACACTGTTACCACAGCGGGTGGGGACTAGTGGATCTGTAAGAACAGTCAACCCACACTATTGTGCGGTGAGCCACAGTTTTCTACCTGTAATGTCCTCCTGTGCGTAACCCCAAGCCGGGTGTTAGGCATTAAAGTCTCCCGTGAAAATGACGGGGTGATTGCCGGCGAGCTTCAGGGTCGCCTGAAAAAGCGGGCCGAAGCTTGCTTTCCGTAACTTTGGGCTGCTATAGACATTCAGCACAAACAGACTGTGGTCGGGTTTCCTAGGCGGAATTAATTCGACTAGCACGTGTGTGACATTTGTGACTGGGGTATCGTGCTTTACTACCGTAATATTTCGTTTGACAAGAGTCGTGACTCCAAGCGTTCCACCCCCCGAAGAAAAGGATTGATACCCAGCTAGCTTGGTATTAGTTTGTGTCTCTTGTAGTGCGATTAAGTCCGGTCCGTCCCTATTGTTGACGAATTGTTGGAGTACTGCTCGTTTGCGGCTAAATCCTCGGCAGTTCCACTGCCAGATGGTGTAATTGGGTTTTGGCGCCATGTTGTTGCTAGTCGGATACCGCTTCAGAAGAAGCGGGTTTGCGAATTTTGTGAGGAAGGAGCCTGCTCTCTGCTTCCTGCTGCCTAAGTTAATTAATTCCTGCCGGTGTCTGCATAATTCTTCCATGATGGAAGTCATTGTAAGCTGCACTTGAATGAGGGTGCTGTTAGTCTGCGTTTGCGCTTCTTCAATTTTGTGAGTGGTGTCGGCTAGTGTTTGGCCTTCGGACAGGGAATCGCCTGCTTTTCTCTTAGGCGGGGGTGCCCGCGTTGATTCAGCATGCATGTCCGCTCCGGCGGAGGTAGAGGGGGTAGGGTTATTCGCCATCGGTCGTAGGCGGTGACCCAGCCTGCATTTGTTGCTGTTTTAGAGCGGCATTTTCTTTCTTTAGGTCCTCGACCTCACGAAGAAATTTCCCTACCAGCACTTTCAGGTCTGCTAGTTCAGAGGGGTTGGAGTTAGATTTCTGGGAGGCTTTATCTGCCCAGCCTACCTTTTGCATGCCGACGGCGTCCTGGTTCAAACCGGGGTTCCGTGGCTGGTGTGAAGGAGTCCTGGATTTGGAGGCGGACCGGCCTCTCGATTCCAGTCGTGGAAAGGAGCTGGATCGATGTCTATAATTTGTTCGTCCCCTGCTTTTGGAGCGGCGGCGTCGCTCTTTAGACTGCGGCGACTCTTGGCTATGCTGGGTCAGATGTTGGCGTTCCTGTTCCCAGCGGCGTTTGCTGACATTGTATGGAGTGCGGTAGATTTCGCGGCATTTGTTGCTGCCCAGTTCATGGCCCTTACCGCACAAGGCACGCTCAGGCTCATAGCTATGTGTCTCAGGAGGATTGGCCACGCCGCATCCGCGGCAGCGAGCGTTTTTCGGGTCCGTGCAAACGTCTCTGCGATGTCCGAGTTGTCCGCACAAAGAACACACTTCATATTTTTTTGTAGAGGCAGCAGCGAATCATGCCACCACCGAAGCTGATCCAACGGGGAACTCGCTCACCGTTGAAGAGAATGAGGACCGTCTGCGACTGCGCACCCATGCGCCGGACTCCACATATTGGAGGATTCCTTGGATGCTTAAAGTTCGCAAAAATGTCAGCGTCCGGTAGATGTATCGGAACGCCTTGGATCGCTCCTTTACCACTGCCATCCGGCGTGGCGACATACGAAGTGATGGCGATCTTGTTCTCGCCGTAGATGAGCTCCTTGATGTTTAAGTAGCGTTCCACTCGTACCGCGGAATGGGTGGCCACCAGTATGGTGTGTTGCTTAAAGTTGAGTAGCATGCAGTCTTCAGATGATTCTGCCAAGGTGAGGCCCGCGGCGTTCCGGATGAGTTGAAAGATGCCGAGTTGGCCACAGCTCTCGAGTATACGGAGGCCGCCCGATGGCCGGAATATCACCTTGGTTAGGCCCTTGGGTAGGAGAGGAAGGTTCGACGCCACCGATTGTCGAGCAAGTCGTCGGCCAAGCTTTTTCGCAGAGGAGTCGGCAGAGTGCCGCATGCTGCCCTGTCCTTGGGCGCGATCGGTTCCATTGTGTGCCGCGGGGTTATTCCTTTGGCGTTCGTGACCGGAGCGTTTCGATTCACCGAAGGTGAACCAACCATATTGGTGCGAAACTTCTTCGGGGCTAATGTCAGTCCCCTCCACCGTGACTTCCATGTCCAATCTTGGAGGAAGATCCCACTCAGATAATGCGGCACAGCCCCGTCAGAGTGGGGTCGCTAGGCCTGGCGTGGGCCTAGCGGGCCGTGCGTACCGGCGAGAGCCGAAACGCAGAATAGTCCGCAGAAACAGGCAAAAAGGGACTTGCCGATGCGTCCGACGGCGTTATCCGAGCTTCGAAGACGAAATCCAGGTAAGAGCGGTGTTGACCGTCACTGAATTCAGCGGTGGGCATGGGTGAAGCGAGGAGCGTTCGCGCGAGCGTCCGATCCACGCCACGTCCCTGAGATGTCTCCAGAAAATCCGGTGTCGGCGTTGTGAGCGAAAAATCACGAGCATAGCAGTCGCAGGATCTCTCCAAAGAACAACCTATTAGGCAGGTGAGCCACATAGGTATCGTGACTTTGCGGCGTCATAATAATCTGTCTGTGGGTACTGCACAAACTGCTTACCTTGACAGGTGGAATTTAAAAGCAATCAATGGTTGCTCGGGAAGAGCAAATTGGGTCGCAGAAGGCCCACCACTGGGAGTACCTGCCATCGCAGGGCAGTGATGTATCGCTTAATGTCTGCACCACTGCTTAAGGAGGAGTATGAGGACTCCCATTCATATATGAATATAAAGTATAGAATTACCTTCTTCATAAATGGGAATTAACATATTGCACTATCGCGGCATGCACTCAAGGCGGAGCTTAAGCGTCCCGCAATGTCTGAAAATTATTACAATACGCTCAATATATTCTCGACCTCATCTATCTATAGCACTCTATGATCAAGAAGGAATTTTATTGAGTAACCAGGGATATGTATGGCAGTAATTGACTTTAGGCGCACTTCCATTTTAGGGAAGTACTGACAAATACTGCAGGATTCATTATAGAAGGTACTACATTTCCGATAATATCTGCCTGCTCAACACAGGCAACCATAATTTCTGCGCCGTGAACTGGGGTAAGATAAGCTATTTAGATCTTTCCTTTAGTTCACCTTTTTTCACTGCTAATTTTAAGCAGCAACAAAGGATAATCATGCAGCGGCAATCGCCTTATCATCCTGAACCTTAGTCCTCCCTTTCATGCTGCACCGTTGGAAACCGATGACCTTAGTGTCGACTAACCAAACGAATTATTTGCAACCTGGGTCATCAGGGCTGCTTGTCTCACTATTCTGCCGTCATCGAGTGTTCTACGACAATATAACAAGGTCCTGAATGGTGTTGCAACCCAGGTAAATACGAAGCTGTTGCAGGCACCGGACTTCATGTTAAAACGATCACAATATGCGCTACATATCTTATGCCGAACATAACAGTCACACTTTATGATTTGGAAACAGTTCTAGAACAGCTAGCGGAGCGATACGTGATAGTTCCAGATTTTAAACCCACTCCGGTTTTTTGTAGAAGTGAACATACGTATGCTGCAGGTCATATGCTTGAAGATTTTATTCTTAGCAATCATGTCTGCCTCCTAAATACAGGCAGAAACACACACTGCTCTCCGAGCATGGTTAAAATGGGCTGCACAGATTTGGCTTTTTCTTCACTGTCTGTTCTATCTATTTTAAATGGGATGTAATCGACCACCCGTATGGCAGCGATCAACTAAACATCTGCACCAGAAGTTACCACAACAAAACTGTGCCATTGACAGCTTTATTTAACGGACTGGAAAATTTTTAGAGCAAAAGCCACTTTAGAAAAAATAGTTTTAGAAATATTAACGTCGATGATTATATTGAAAAAATAACCCTGAAGTCCAGTACAGTCTACGTCGAAGACTTTGAAATAACCTGCCCGTGCTCCAACTTAGCGGTATGCAGGAGGCAAATATAGTGAACTATAAACCAACTAGCGACATGGGAAGACAAAAATTGATTCCCAAATCTGAAGGCAGAAAATAGTGTCTTCTGTTCTTACTCAAACCAGTCCTACAGTGCGACCCCACAATACACCTAAACAAAACTGACTAAATTATAAAAATGAAATAAATACCGGTAAATGGTGTTTGAGGTTGCTAGTAATACACTTGCATTATATAGAGTCTAGGCCTTCGAGCGTTCATGCAACTTAGGAAACCTCAAAACCGAGCCTACCATTTACAATATATCTTTCAAAGTTCGCGCTCCCACGCCTCGAGGCGACCAGCAGTGCTTGGCTTTCGCTTGAATCCACCCGCAATGTTTCATGCTGCACTCGCTACGTCTGCAGGGGAGGGCTATCATTCGTTCGCCGTGCCAGCTCTTTCTGACATCACGCAGCTACCATGGCCGCGGCCGGAAGCTCCACCCCCCCGCGGAACTCCAACGCGGGTCCGCAGCCGGCAGAGGGGTGGAGTGGATGGGCCTGGTGGGTGAGCGCCAACATTTCAGTGTACAAAAGTGACGAGAAAAGAGAGAACGGTGCGAAAACGCAGAAATTCAAATTTTGATACAGATAGCTCCGCTTTCATAAAACGGAATATTAAGATTCTTGCTGGAGGATTGTTCTGAAGCGGCGTCCTTTAACATCCTAGTCACACTGCGAGATTATTCACAGCCCCTTTCAGAGCCTCTTTATAGCACTGAAAAATAAATCCTCCCGATTCTGAAGATACGTAAAAATACTCTGACCAAAACACTCGGACTGCGACAGGATTTTTCTTTATACATTATTCGCTCTGTAGGCTATGGAATCATAGCTTTATGGGTCAGCGATACTATAGTAAATTAAAAGAGCGGATTCAGTAATTAGTTTAAGCTTGCGTCTTTCCGTTGGTGATACAGGACGCCGCTTATCAACATTCTTCACGCAGATACCAACGAACCACCACGTACTGACAGAAGAACCATGCTCACATGCTCATGCATTCTAAAACTCTGTTAACAACCAAAATATATCTGTTACCCAATAAATAAAAAAACGATCATTTGAACACTTTAATAAAAAAACTTCAAGCCAATCCCCTCTTGCGAATTAAAGAGATGTGCCAGAATCTCGGCCTACTGGTCTCATTACCTGGTGTCGCGCCAAGACGAGATCCACTGCCTTCATGGTGCCATTTTCCTACAATGTGTGCTTTCACTCTTACACAGTTCCGCATAAAACAAATTCCTTGCACTCGAGGAGAAATAGGTGGCTTCACAGACTAATAGAGCCGTGTGTCAAACACAAATGTTTAGAGGGGCAGACTCCCAAAGTGCGCATCCGTCTACAGTGTCGAATGCCACGCATTGTGTGTGGCAATACAACAAATTGAATATGTGAACCTCACAAACAGTTGTATATACATAGACTCCCTAGGCGTACTTAAAGCTCCTCACTCTAAGCCTGCAATTACTTCGCTGCTATCCAGTCATACCAAAGTTCAACGCAACGATAGAGCAGATTTGTGTGCTGCTCAAGCTTGTGGCAAGCAAATAAGCAAAGTAGACCTTTAAGGATTGCACGAAATTGGTAAACGGTGAGAGAAGAAAAAATGGAAGTTAGCTTGGAACAACGAAGTAAACTACAAATTACAGTTCGAAATTTTCTCTGCGCCCTTCGCTATGCGATGCTGCAATGTTGCGCCCGAGGTGTAAATGCGTATTGAACTGCAATCCCGCAGCGCATCACAACAGAATAAGGACGTAGATGTCCCGACGTTATACGCTTTTATATATAAATTAATTTTTTTCAACTCTGCGGTAGCAAGCGAGAAAGATCATTGCCATGCTAGGAAGCGGGTAGTTGCGCTAGCAGCTCTTATTTTTGTTCAAAGTAAACGAATGTGCACTACTTTCGAGGATCGCTGACGACCACATCACCGCATCACAGAACCTAACGCCTGGTATTGTGTTGTGACTGCTAAGCTTGACAAACTCCAAGCTAGCAGCATGCTTAGAAATAAAGGGTAATTCCTGCAATTAAATAAATAAATACTAAATCCTCCTCTTAATAAAGCCAATTACGTTCGTGGTCTCTTGCGCTTAACACAACGCAAGATTGGCGTTGATCAACCCCCCACCACAAAAAAACGCCACTGTGATTGACGTTACCTGCGCTGTTTTTGTTATTTTACGGGCTTTGTCCTGCGAGAAGAGAAAATTACTCAATGTGTCCAGCGTGGCATTATTACTTTGAAATTCCCGCTTTATTTCCTTAAGCATCATGAATCTCGACACAACACATGAGAGCGCATGTTTATTTTCTGCGTTCGATTTCCTTGGTAGTAAAAAGGCGGCAATGTGTGGAGATTTTCCAAGGATTGTGACTTTCCTAAAAACACGAGCTGAACGAGAAGCGAAAAGTCGGAATGTCTCGGCTCAGTAGCAAACGTTTCAACAAGAACTGTTTTCGTCTGTGCAAGTGTAGTCACAATTGGCAGGAAGAAATACATTCTTCACTGCGAGGAGAAAACAATGCAATGCAAAGGGGCGAGAGCACGCAGTGGAGAGGAATGTAAAGATGGTGTGATGGCGGGCGTGAACTTGCTGAAGCTTTTGTTCAGGCATGGCAGCTTAGTGCGCTGACGTTCATGACTGAAGGTGTGGTGGCAAAAAACGAAAAGCAGAAATGGCAAGCGGCAACGATTGCAAAACAGTGTTTCTCTACGAATGCAAAGACGTAGAGAGACGTCGCAGAATATCGCTTATAGCGAAAACAATGGTGGCTTAGCAGAAGGCAGAATATCTGCGTGTGATAAACATAGCGTTGACAGGAAAAACCTGCGGCATGGTAAAAAAGATGAAGGAAGTGCGTCGGAGAAGTTCGGGCGTCGTTTCTAGCACCGTCGGAGAAGCTGGAAGAATGCGTAATATGCCCTTTCTTGATCCGCACAGGGTATCCGTACAGTGCAATAGCCCATTGTCACAGGATCCCGTCTGCATCAAAATATGCTTGATATATAGTTTTATTTTAGTAAACTTATTCGTGCAAATCGAAATTTGTTCGATTGTGCATTAAGAATGACTACGTCTATTTTTTTTGTGTTCAGCACAGCGAACGTGAATAATAGAAATTATGGTTCAACCTCATCAAAGCTATATTCAGGATGCCTAAAATCATCCTCTGAGTTTTATTGATAATAATAAATAGCGCTGTGCTTTGTGCACTACAAAGATGATAGAAGAGCGTGTTGGGACGAACACGTTAGGCACGTTTCGCGCGGAAATCATATCAACCCTACATTGGTTAAGGAATCTGTTCCCCTACACAAGAGAGTGTGGATTTTCAAATTCTCTCGGAATTATCCGCACAAACAACTAATCAAAATCAGGGATTTTTGCTTCAAATGATAACTTCTATAAATTATTAGACGGTATGAAACATCGACAATATACCTACCGCTAACAGTATGCGGCGCACGCGTCCAGAGGTACACTCAGCGAGACCTGGAAAGATTTTTGTGCCTTTTACTGAGGAGAGGCTCAAAGGGAGCAGCGACCGGTAAATACCAAATTTCGTGTATTGCCGCTACAGCGAGCGGGAGTCGATGCAAGGGCGCGCACCACAAAAAGAAAAGAAAAAGATATCTTCTGAGCATTCCCGAAGGCACGTGCGGCTGAAAGCGCATCCCAGCACCGGGCGCAGGAAATCCTCCAATGGCGACCTTGCCGAGGTGGGGCGCGCGCGGACTCATATTTTTGAGAGTTCCGACACTTTCGAGAAAACAGTTCTCCGTGAAAGAAGAAATCGATGGCCGTCTCCCATTTTTGGATCTGCTTGCCACAAGAGATTCCTCTAGATTACATTTCAGCGTTTACCGGAAACCTACACATACCGGCCGTTACCTCAGTTACAGGTCAGGCGGGTTCCAGGCGGGAAGACCAAGCGGCTGAATCGAAACACATACGACGTGATTTGACGACCTGTGGTTACCCGGTGCACATCATCGACTCCATGCAGCGAAAACTTGACCGCCCTAGGATGCAGCCAGCCGAAAGCACAGAAAAGCGAACGGCTCTCCCATACGTCCCAGGCATCAGTGATGCACTTGCGCGTATCTTACGTTCATATGGTGTGCACACTGCTCAAGTGCCATCTCAAAAACTGAGAAGCCAACTTGTCAATGTCAAGGACGGGCTTAAGAAAGAAAGATTCCCTGGCGTTGTTTATCAGGTTCCATGTGCCGACTGCCCATCAGTATACATAGGCGAAACAGGAGATTTTGCACGCAGATTACGTGAACATAAGAATGACGTGAAGAACCGGCGCGCAGAACAAAATGCGCTTGCCGAGCATTCAGTATTTGCCAGCCACAACATCAACTTGGCAGAGGCACGTGTGGTCGCCAAAGAAAAAGACAGGAAATCACGGCTCTATCTTGAGTCGCTGATCATCGAAACAACAGCGCATACTATCAATCGAAATGACGGGAATTTTCCACCTATCTACGCGAGATGCCTGGGATCGCATATACGCCGCATAAAAAAGGCACCACTGCAACGTTTTGCCTCATTGTGAACAAGGCTCCCGTGTGGGAGCCGAAACGTCATTCCATCTTAATTTTTGGTCGCTGCGACTCAGTAGTATCATGAGTGAACTGAACTCCACCAGCAATTGGTTATATTTTGAAGATTTCGTAGAAATGTTTTTCAAGTGGTTCTGTACGAAAAACTGTTTTGAACTTTGTATCGCACAGCTCCGCACGAAAAGATAAAAGAAGAAAGAAAAGCGAATAATACGAGCTTAAATGTGTGCGTCGCAACAATACCTTATTCAGAAAAACAGCACTGGCACCAAAAGATAGTTTGGTGAGGCACACGACTTACTTTCAACGCGAGGGCGTTTAGGAGCTCACAAGAGGAAAAGCCGGCGTCGCCTCAGAATAACGTAGCCGCGGCTCAGTCGCGCCATTCACGACGAGAAATCCCAGGAGCACTCGCGGCGCACGCTTTGCGCCAATACTCCACCAAGGCGTGAATGCGCCCCTCCCCATTCTCTTCGTCGATCAGGGGTGCCGATAGCGGTTGACCATAGGCGGTGGACGTATACGCTACCACGTTCTACTACTAAAGGCGAGGCTTAAGCGTCCTCCAAGTTTTCTCTTTAAATGCGAACTGTCCGCAATACATCACATTTGCCTATGTGGGTGGTTGCCCTTAATAATATCTCACTTGTCTTCTATTACATATCGGTTTAATTTTCTTGCTATAGCTTAGAAGCCTCGTTTTAGTGAAAACAAACCGTGTAAGCCGTGGAACAATGTTGTAGCCGGGAACATATTTTGAGAAGACTTGTAGGTTCATACAGTTATCAGTTGGGTTTCAGTCAAAGTTAGTCAGTTAAATATCGTTAATTTTCGGTCGTATTAAACTCTATCGACTGTGTTAGGAAATAGACGTGTCATTTATTTATGGTTTTTCATCGCTAATGTTTGATTGCTTTCATTGAAGAGAAGAGAAAATTTGTTTAGGAAGCCCAAGTATACTGGAAATAGTTTGATATTGCCTAGGTATATTTTTTGAAGGAGTTTTTCACGTGCTTGTCATCGTCTTGTTTTCTTAAGTCAGTGTTGCGGAACCGCTCAAATGCATTTTCAGAATTCAAACCAAAGTGAACACCGCTACATATGTGGGGCTTGAACAATCAACCACACGGTTGCAAAAGTTTTTTCCACGTAAAGTGTTTTGGTGGTGTGGTGGTGTATAGGGGTTTAACGTCCCAAAGCGACTAAGGCTATGAGAGACGCCGTAGTGAAGGGCTCCGTGAATTTACACCACGTGGAGATCTTTAACGTGCACTGACATTGCACAGTACACGGGCCTCTAGAATTCTGCCTCCATCGAAATTCGACCGCCGCGGCCGGGATCGAACCCGCGTCTTTCGGGCCAGCAGCCGAGCGCCATAACCACTCAGCCACCGCGGCGGCTCGTCAATGTTTTGCATTTTTCAAAATTGCAAGCACGGCCAAGTGTTTCTCAGAATCTGACGCTTCTGTGTATTTGCATTTCTAAACGTAGAGAAGAACAAAAAATTTTTGAACCCTCTTGATTTATGGCTGAGATTTTTTATCTAAAGTCCCGCCCATAAGAGGTTCGAAAAACATCTTTGTGTGAGATGCGTCAAGCAGCATTCCTTCTAGTAGATGGCTCTACCACTTTAGATCAATTGCTTTCCATTGTATGGCTGGCTGTGTTTGCTGTTGAGTTCTCCGTCGCGGCGTTCACGACGGAAAACCTCAGGAGCTGCCGCGGCGCACGCCTTGCGCCGCTACTCAGTCAACGCGTGAATGCGCTCCCCCCCCCCCCCTCTCTCCGCGCAGGGCTGCCGATAGCGGCTGACCATAGGAGGCGGACGTATACGCTACTACGTTCTACGATTAAAGGCGAGGCTTAAACGTCCTCCACGTTGTCTGTTCAAATCCTTAACTGCCTTCACTACAGCACAAATGCCTGTGTGGGTTGTTACCCTAAAAAATTTCTCACTTGTTCTCTTCTATCTCATATCGGTTTAATTTTCGTGCTGTAACTTAGAAGCCTCATTTTAGTGAGAACCATCCGTGCGCCGGTTATGTACCACCGGATCGGAATGCGACATACAGGTATTTATTTCGTCGGGGGCGCGATTTGAACCCGCGGTGGTGCGAATTGATTAGCTTCGCTGGCCTCTGCATTCAAGGTGTTCCTCAGGAATCGGTTTTAAGTCCTCTTCTTTGTTAAATATTTATGAATGGTCCATACTAACAACATTTCAAGTAAAACAGGCTATATGCAGACGACTGCTCTATCTACCGCAACATTTCTTCGGAAGCAGATGCAGCTATTTTACATCATGACCGAAACTACGTGTTCTCTTGGTGCGAAAAATGGCATATTGCGCTAAATCTCTCGAAACGTAATCTCATCCGAACCACGAAGAAGAAAAAAAATTTCTTATAGACTATTTTCTTTGACGCTGTAACATATCTGCTGTTTGAACTTAAAGTACTAGGAAGTCTTTTTCTCGGCTGACCTCTCATGGAATGCACACGTCATTTATATATCAACTAAAACCAGCCCCGCATAAGCTTCCTCCGACGGAGCATTAGGGATGCTACAATTCCACTCAAGGAGACATTATTCATGTACAGCGTACGCCGTGCAATTGAATACACTTACACCGATTGGTGCCCTCACACAGAACAGAATATCGAGGAACTTGAGCATGTCCAAAAACAGGCTGCTTGGTTTGTCTCTGGCGATTTTAATTTCCAGAAAAGCTCTGCCGGTTTGTGCGACAAGTTGTGGTGGTCGTTACTTGTAAAAAGTAGAAAATTTTTGAGACTCTATTCCTTATATATTGTGCTTAATAGCAAAGCTGATATTCAAAGAGAAATACATACTTGGCCCAAGTTACATTTCTGCCCGCACCGACCAAGCATTAAAAGTGCGCGAGTACAATTCCCGAATTTACACATTCAAATATGTTTTTTTTCCTACGACCAATACATGATTGGAAAAGTCTGCCTGCAAAAATTGCTGCTTCTCCAACATCTTCTTACGACTCTTTGCAAAACCACCTGTTAATATAATCGTATTAAGTGGAGATGTCCATTAGTATCACTGGTAATATCAGCGCATCAATATTTCTTATCCTAGTGCATTGTGTCCTAGTCTTTTGTTGCCAAAACACTGCTGTATTTTCAATGTTATTTTCTCCGTGTCTCTCGCAGGCGTGTTTGCCATTCTGCAACGGTTTCATTTTTATCTTTCCCCCTCATAGCCTATGGGTTTCTCAGTGTTTTGCGTTTATGATGTTTCCCCCCTGCAACAATGCCCAAGTGGGGGCAGCGTAGGTATTTTGTATAAATGAATAAATCAAGTTTCATTGGCTCACAAACACAATTTGAAAAAAAGGTAAATGGGCTGATAGCTATCGCTGCGTGCCCATAGCGCTCTCCTGGAAATATTGCCGCCTTCATCAACTTTAATCCAGTTCAAAACGCAATGTGCAAAGCAGAAAAAATAAATAGTCACCTCACGTCATGGAGCGGTACGGAAAGGTGCGAGATTGGAACCACTATAAGAGGGTCGCCTAAAACATCCCAGAGTGCTCAAGCCAAAAAAGTGGTAAATTGAGGGTGAAAGTTCTTGTAATCTTTGAGCTAAAACTCTGAATGGAATCGTTTCTACTGTGCCTATTTGGTAAGCATGAGTTATCATCAGCTTCAGGAGTGCTCGAGCACCTTCCATTAGACTATCATATGGGTTATACAAAGCCGGTCCACTAATGCAAAGCTTAATTCCCACTACTCCACGGTAATGAATTTTCTGGGGCTGGGCTAATACCAAATATTTTAGCTCCTTTAGAATATATGAGAGCCGGCCTACTTCAAAATTTTTGGGCCGTTCTCATTTTGAAATTTGGCGGTGCTTTATGATTGCAAAGGAGGGAGAACTGATGGTCCTTAAGGGTAACAGAGTGCTTTTTATGAGAAGGCAGTAGTAGTTGAGGCCTGCAGAAAGTTGGGTAGAAGGCTGACGAATGAGGTAGTCAGGCTGATTGTAATGATTGGGCCACTGGTGGCCACGATGTGTTAAGGACGTCACGACACTCTCAATCGCATTTATAGATCGCGAGGAGTTCCCATAACACTAGTGACGCATTATGCAGTGCTTAAGCGATGCGCCAAAGCCCCGCCAGACGGTTTTTCAAACGCAACCACCACTGGGGCTAGTGAGATCGAAGTTGCTCTTCACGATATTCCAGTAGGTCTAGTGCGCAATGCGAAAGAGTAAGGTGCGTAAGGAAATTACTGCATTGAATTCGCTGCACTGGACCGCTGGCTTAATTTCAAAGGGCATGTTCACAGCTGCCACGGTGGGCAGGTTCCAATAACATCAAGAGGTCATGTGACTTTTCTCGACTACCCAGACAGCACATGCCATTGGCCCGACATTTGGAACGAGCTGGCGAATCGTGCGCCTCGACAACTCGTCGGCATGTTGTCGCTGGCGCTTCTCGTCGTGCCCGGGCGCTGGTGCTTGTCATCGTGCTTGTGATGGGTCCTCGGCGGTTTTTGGCGGCTGGCTGATGAGGCCGCAAAGAGTTGGTAAATGAGGGCGTGCATTAGAAGCTCAACCTCCTTCTTGGTCATCTCGTGGTCGGCACGACTAAAGAGGCGCCTCGTTTCTTCGAAGTAACCAAGGACGGAATCATGCGGGCGCTGGGACCTGGTCTCGAGGTGTTCTTCGGCTCCCTTTCCTCAGAGCACACGTGAATGCCTTCAATTGTTCCTTCATGAAAAGGACCCATGTCAGTGAAGCTTCGCGGTTTTCATACCACGTGCTACGTGCTGAGCCCTCCAGCGAGAAAAAGACGGGGCCGATTTTTCGCATCATCCCAAATTTTAACGATGCCACGTGCTCACATATCTCCAATCATTCTCTTGGCGTTTGCCTGGGGAAGTTCCATTTTATTTTGGCGGCATCCTCTGCTACTGCAACACGTTCAAGGTCGACGTCTGTGGCAAGGTGATGGTATACGTTTCGGCGTCTTTTCGTTGTAAGTTTTGATCAAGCAGAATCCCGAACTCAGGTCCCGCTCCTTAGAGGCGTCGCCTGGCTCGATGAACAGATTAATCGTCCACCAGTGCGAAGCGCACAGGGCTGGCATAACCACTTCCAGGGGGTGTCCGGTTGTTGGACAGCAACCCAGCACCTCCACCAGATGTCACGTAGTGGCGACGGGCGTCCAGCGAGCAGGACGACAGAGAAAACGGCTTTCAAATGAAACTATTTATTTTACCAGTCTCGCGTCTGCAAATAACTGAACGACTCGCCAACGGAGCAGCAACAAGCGTGCTCGGCGGTCGTCGAGCAGATTTCCCGCCGCTCTCGGCCGTGCCCAATTTAACGCTGATAGCGAACTTTCGAGTTTCGGCGTGCAAAGGTACCACAGCGGTTTGGAACAGCGTAGAATCGGCACCGCCTGGATGCGATCAATCGAGATAAACCTCGTCGCGTCTTGCATCACAAACAAAGCGATAAAGTCGCGCGCTGGCAGCTTTAGATATGTTAGAAACGAAGAGTAGAGGATGCGCGACAGTGTCAAGTGGCACCATTTGCTGAAACAGAGGGTCCAATAGATCACCACAATTCACGTATGATTTAAGAGAAGCAAACGAAATCTCTCCAAAGGAGCAGACATGCGTGGTGCGGCGTTGTGTTTTATGAAGGACACTGTTATCACCGGGTAAGAGTGAAGGATATTGCACCGTCGGCTGAAGGATTGTGGCAGTATAGATAAGAATCTCAAGACTCAGTAGCACCTCTTCCAGAAACGTTGCATATTGTAACACCTGCTTCTTTGGAAGAAAAAATGCTCCACCAGATGCATTTCAAGCATCCGGCGCTGGTGACCCCACTCACCCATGTGTAAAATTTATTTTGCCGACAAAGTAAATAACTAACGTTCTTTAAGGTCCTGAGGTTGACGGCGAAAGGCGTTCTTTTGTGTTGTCAACCACCGCAATCAGAAATAGGGATGAAGGGCCGCTGATTCTGCGGCAAAAGAGAGCTTATGTTCTAGGTCCTTGTTGCCCCGAGTGCGCATAAGCGCAAGGTATACGTCATCTTCTTGCCAAAAACGAAGGTGTGATGAAAAAAAAACTGACACGGCAAGCGAAATATTCGTCGTCTCTCACTAATTACACTCTATTCGTTTTCCCTATACGTCACCGCCTAAGCGAGCTTCACCTGACGAAGATTTGACTTAGAGCGGCAATTGTTTTTAACTTTCGCGTATAGTTAAAACAAGTTATAAACTAAAACTGTGCTTTCGATGCCGATACTTTAATGGTCGCCTTTTTAGCAAGCGATACCCAATACCGGCACAAAAAATATTTTGAAAGATAGTACCCAGGATAAATGTATCTTCGATACTGACTATGCCTGGAGCTCAACATTGTTGAGATAAAACTCTTGAAGGTGAATAAAAATGTCTTTAAATAATAATAAAATCTGTCCATTCCTTAAAGACCGCTAAAAATGGGCGTGAAGAAGGCTAGACTGAGATTGATGAACGTATTGTAGGTTCGCGCCTTCGCACCCAGAAAAAATTTGAACCAAATTCGATGAAAACACAAGGAAAAATTTCATCACAGTGGGGGATAAAAAATCCGTGCACATCGCTCCGGTGCTAAGATTTATAACAATGAGTGTTTCTTGTGGAGGAAATAACAGATTGCTTCGTTTGACGTATCAGAAGCATATCAACATATCGAATCTTTCTTGAAGGCATACGCGTATAAAATATTTTGCAATCTATAAACAACTCTCTGAACAATACCTGCTATTCTTTCACAATTGTTCCTCGCAGAAAAGGTCTGCTTCGACAAAAACATCCGGAATTCCATCACTGCTTAACAGTCGATCCAAACATCCTCGGTCTTTCATTTGACTTTCGCACGAAATCAGAATTCACAACTCTCTGTCTGATTATAAATACCTTATCATAGAGCTCCATTCAGGCATATGCGCCCATAATAACGTGAAGAGTTCGAAAACAACACAAACAAACAAAATACAAAGATGGGCGCTGCTGTGAATGCGTGGCCAAATGACACTGGCGACAACGAAGAGGCCAATCCAGGGGCCTTTTGGTGGTTTTACTAATTTGCCGTGAGCTGAGAGATGGAATGTTATGGAAGGAATCGGCAACTTTGTCTCGAGCATTTCGGCAATAACGCACACAATTGGTCTGGGTTTCAGTGAGCCATGCTTCCTACCCGTGGCTCACGGTGATTCTCCCTGGGCGGCTCGTCGAACTAACTTTGTCTCGAATACCTGTTTGTAGTGGCAGAGGGCCAGGCTGTGACAAAGCTTTCCATCTTTAACAAAATAAAAGGACAAAGAAAGCAAAGAAGGAAGGTCAAAGTTCATCAATACTGCACGAGGCAGTATAGATCGAGTAAGGAGGGGTATGAATGCCTGGAATATACACTAGGAGTTATAAAGGGAATATGAGAGTTAGCCACTTAACGAGAAGTGTTGGATTATTTTGTTTGAAGGGCGTGGATAATAGAAAAAGTACCAGACTTTTCGTAAAGACCTTCTTGAATAGGATTAACATTGTGGATAAAATAGGATTCACGTTGTTCGCGTTCTCGCTTGTTTTTGAAGCCCCCTTGAATAATTGTTACCTTTAGTCGGTCAAATGAGTGTCCTTCTGAGCTTGCATGCTAGGATAAGAAAAGATTTAGGAGCGACTTGGAGTGTGCGCAGTGAATGTTAAACCGAATGCGGAATGCAGTGTCTATCTGTCCTAAGTATTGCTGGTTACACACGGTGCATTCAAGGAGTTAAATATTGTGTGATGAATCGCAGTCAAATTTGCCGTTAATTGAATGCCGGAAACGCGACATCGTACTCGCTGCGGAACACGTAGTCTGCGCGTGTTTCAAACCGAGACCCCTTATGTGTATTCTTACCCAAGTGCTTGTGGCAACGCAGTCCATTCCTTCTCTAACATTTCAGCTCGGCGCTCACGGCAAATTAGTGCCCACCCCCCCCCCCCCCCCCCAAAGAAAAAAGAAAGGCGCCTGGTTTGGTCTGTTCGTCACCGCCAGTGTCATTTGCGCAGCCGCACCTCTTTGGCCGCGCATCTACAGTGACGCCTATCTTTGCATTTTGTTTGTTTGTTTTATTTTGGCATTCCTGTCGTTGCCGCGCTGCCCATGTCCCCCGACCGTCTTCATCTCCCGTTCTCACGTTCCGGCTTCTTTTTTTACCGTCCTTCCTTGCTAGCTTTTTTCTTTATTTTTCGTATTCACTTTTTTTTTCAAGAAATTCAGACAACCAGTGCCTTGGTGCAGAGGGCAAAAGGCGAAAATAAATCCGCCTGACACAGATCCAACATATGTATAGAAACTAACTGTGTACCTAGGAAATAAAACAAATGTGCGAACAGTAGAATTATTTAAACAGGAGAAAATAATTGTGCATTTTCCACAAAGTAACTTTCCGCTCCTTTACGAAAAGCAAAAGAAAGGAAGATTTCAAAGACTGCATACTATAGTTCTAGTTCTTGGATTCTGTATATTTGTGCTTCTAAACTCATATCGTGTTTGATCTGTCGTGTATTTAGAAAAAAATTCTTGCCGATTGGCTATGAGTTCCAAGAATGCCAAGTGAGACAGTCGCTCATGAGGTAATGTTTGAATAGGTGGTATTTGGTTCTTGCCTAATTAGGAAGTCAAATCTGGATAAATTTTAAATAAAGGGAATAGATTTCTTTTGCAATAAAAAAGGCTTTCATGATTAGTTTTTCCAGTGACTCCCCAGATAAGCACACAATAGAGCAACCTGGACTGAAATGCTGTGAAATAAAGCTGGCGCCTTTGTTGGAGTGGTGGAAATGGGTGTAGACTGTTCAGCATTCCAGTGCATTGTGCTATGGTACGCTTAATTCGCAGAATATGTGGTGTCCAGCGGAGATTTTCGTGGACTTGTAGGCTTAAGAATTTTTCTTCCGTAATACACTCGAAAGGTCGAGACTAAAAATTATCGGATTATCGAGGTGCATTGTTCTGTTGCTAGAAGAGAATACAATATATTTCGTTATATTAACATTGAGTGCTATTTCGTTGGCTACAAGCGAGTGTGACAAATTTCTCCGCCATAAGTTTATAGTAGTAACTGCAGTTAATAAATTAGGCGTAGAAAAGAAAAACTGGTGTCGTCCGAATGCAGAATGATTTATGGCTTGCCTGGTACGCATACAGTGTCATTAATATTTATGAGAAGGAATAACATAGGGCCCTATATAGAGCCTTGCGGTACGCCATATTTTATACTTCTTAATTCAGATTTACCGTTGTTGGCAAGCACATGTTGGGAACGATTTGAGAGATAAGTTTCTAGGAGGGTAAGGGAAGTACCTCTCACACCACAGAAGGGGAGTTTTTTAATAGGTACGTCATGGTTAATGGTGTCGAACACTTTGCTGAAGTCTAAGAATATGTTCAGTGGATAAATATGAGTTTCTTTGTTCTGAATAGGTGTTTTTATATTTAGTAAAGCAGATTCAGTTGACTTATGCTTCTGGAACCCATATTGACTGCTACATATCAAGTTATGTTTCTGTAGATGACTAGTAATGTGAGAATTAATAACGTTTTCAAAAATGTTTGAGAACAGCGGAAGTACTGAAATTGGCCGGTAATTTCCAAGACCGTTCACCGTGCCGCATTTGTAAAGAGCAACCGTCCTCGCTATTTTCATCTTCTCTGGAAAAATGCCCTTTGTTAAAGTAAGATTTGCTCTATGACACAGCAAATGACATTATAAGTCACAAATTTCTTTTATTGGTGCTGCTCTGATACCATCATACCCAGAGGAGATGTTGTTTTTTAAACTATATTTTATGCTGCCCATTTCTGCAGGGCTAGTTGGAGACAAAAACATGGTATGTGTGAGCCTATGCGGTAAGTATTTCTCAAAATGTCCGGAGTCAGCCCCATCGAAATTTCCAGAAGTTAAAAAGGGCTTGTTCATTACAATGGCAAGAGCTTCACCTCTTAGGACCTCTCCTTTTTTCCATTTCAAACGGGATTTGTGTTCGCGGTTTTTGCAGAAGTTCCTTTATAGACCAGGTTTTCTGCGGATCAGAGTAAATTTGCGTAAACCTCCCACTGTAGTAATGGATTCGAGATTTGTGTATGTTCGTGTCTAATTTATTCCTAACTTTTTATACTGTTCTAGAATTCTCAGATATTTCGTTTTTATACAGCTTCCAAACAGATGGTTTCGGTCTCTTATGCGCTTTAAGGAATCAGAAGTAACCCAAGGTTTTCCCGCTTTTTTGCACTTGGTTAAGACTACTATAGGAAAACCGCAATCGCACAACTCGAATATTTTTTCTATAAGCATATTGTATACTAGATTAAGGTCAATTTCGCAAAGACAGTCGTTGCAATTTACGTTGGAAACCAAGTTTCGTACGTGTTCAATTCTTTCCTACGGTATATGTTGAACCGTAACATCCGAGGATTTAGTTGTAGTGATTTGTGCACGCGATCTTGGAATAAAACAAAAGGTTGAGAGGCGGTGACTAAAATCGCTTAACAAGACACCTGACGACAGGCCCTGTACGTCGCAATTAGTCAAGCATAAATAAGTTAGGGTACCACTCGAGCTAGTAACACGTGTAGGCGCATAAATAATGTTAGAGAAACCATATAAAGATATGTCGCGAAAATAACTTGTTGCCGTTTATTGTGCCAAAACATTTATGGTAAAATCTTCCATAAGTACACATGGTTTTTTATCAGAGGACAGCATACCAAGTATATTATCAACAAAAGAACAAAATTTTTGGAGAGACGAAGGGAGCCGATAAACAACACCGAACACAAAATGACTTGTTTTGATAAAAAATGTTTCATAGTGCAGACTTGAGAAACTGTACTCAGGCATAGCCTGATATCAAAGAGTATTTTAATTGTACAGTGCAACTCCACCGCCTTTCTTATTTTTCTTTGGCATTGTTTCGCACCTGTATCCTTCAAAATGGATGATGTCTGCAGTATCTGCATACTATGCGTCCCTGAATGCCAATACGTCAACACCATGGTTTAGAGAAGATAAAAGAATGTTGACCACCTCATCTTTATTTTTTAAAATACGCACATTTGCGTGATAAAAGGAAAATGTACACCAGAGTTTTGCGGCCGATTTTAGAACATCGAAAGAAGTAGAAGCGTGATAAACACAGTCTCGTGTCACGAATGGCATTCCGTAAAGAGCTCGCACCAAGAGTCATACAGCTATTCTGTCACTCCGTTTCACTCAGGTCATTTTCATCTTGGATGCGAATGACGTTCTGGCGTGCAGCCTTTCGCGCAAGGATATTCCCGTTCTTCTGTCCCACGAAATCGTAGCCATTTTGTTTACCCTTTACAAGTGCCAGCCGCAGTAGCCTCTTATTCATGGGTGTGAGATTATCAAGAAAGTTTACCTCTGGGGAGTCAGTTTGCAGGCGTGAGCGACACTTTATCCACATCTCATTCAGATGTGTTGAAACAAATCGGACAAGTATGCTATATTCTTTACCTTTTTGTTGTGGAAGACGATGCAGAGCGTTAAGATCACTGTTCGCCAACTGCGGAAGCACGAGCTTGCCGGCCAGGCCGTTCATCTTGTCAAGCAGGTTTTAATTTGCCTCTACCTTGAAGCCATGAGCCGCAATATTCTGCCTTCGACTATACTGCTTTAGTTCATTGAGCTGTTGTCAAAGATCTGTTGTGTCTGGTGCATTTCCCTGCTCAATAGCCTCAACTTTCTTCTGCGAAACGCAACGTCGGAGGCCTGCTTGTGAAGCATATCTAGTATAGTATCAGACTTGTCGGACATCATTTGTATTGCTCCGTCAATGCCACTGACTTAATGAACTGGCTGTGCAAGGTCGTTGACCTTAGCCACAAGAGGTAGCAATAAAGCGAACTTTTCATTTAACTTAGTAAGCCTGAGCACGACATTAGATCCTTGCGTTTCTTCGGACACATTTCCTTGCTGCTTTCGAGCTGACTCACAGTTTGGGCAATTCCAGGCAGACATAAATGTTTCTACATTGCTTTTGAGATTCCTCGGCGTTATACGAGAACATTTGCCAAGGTGGTACAGGTAATCACATGAGACGCAAGTTAGAAAAACACTGTCATCAGGTACCAGGTTGTGACAGTTCTGACATGCCATACAATCCATCACAGAGCAAAATAGAACCGCAGCAGCAGCAGCAGTAGGAGTAGAGACGTTACTAGCTAACAAAAGAAGTGAAACGCCAGCAACCTGCGAAGGATAGCAGACGCAGTTTAAGCGTGTTGTCCAGTGTCGTCCCCTGCCGCGGCGTGCGAGTGCCAGCGGATCGCTCACGTGCTCCTTTCAAATGCTGGGCTTGGGGACTTGGCCAGCGCAGACCACTTGATACGCGGAATCCCTAGGAAATGATCAGGCCGGCGCACTTGTCATTCGGCTTGGAAATACTTCGGAGCTTCCAGGTTAGCCTGCGAAGGACAGTAGACGCCGTTTAAGCGAGTTGTCTAGTGTCGTCCACTGTTGCTGCGAGCGAGTCTTCTCTTCCTGCCCCTATCTTGTCCGTGTCTGCTGTCATCACCCCCATTTTTCTTTAATTTTTTCCAACTGTTGCTGCTATTTGCGTACTACATTCCTTTTTGCCCTAAGCTGCAGTTAAGAAAATGAAACGCCTATCTGACGCGATTCCTCAACCAGACCGCACAGCGGCCGGAACGTTGACAACAAATGTGCTTCTGCAGAAGTGCCTACTTCTCTTAACACACACACGCGCACACACACACGCGCACACACGCGCACGCACAAACACACACACCTATATGCTGCGGCACCTCCGAAGAGCACTGGACGCGATATTCGGAGGTCGTGGGTTCGGATCCCACCGGCGGCATGGTTGTTTTTTCTGGTGCATTATAAGTAATTTTCTTTAGAAAAAAAAACTAATTGATTCGCACTAGATATTAAAAAAAAGAATCATTCCCCTATGCACCTCGATTTCGGTGACTGTTGGCTTCCTTAATATGTTTGTCAAACGAGCCCCTAACTTCATTTGCCTATATATATATATATATATATATATATATATATATATATATATATATATATATATATATATATATATATATATATATATCTTACGTTATACATCTTGCGTGCGCCACGGATTCAGAGGGCGTGGAGCGGTGCGAGGCAAAGGCCGGTGAGGGTGAGGCACTGAAGGAGCGAGCGGCGGCTCAGGAAAGACGGTGCAAGGTGGCGCATAGGCAGGAACAACCGGCTGAGGTCCTGGCCGGACGACAGCTTCAGCATAAGTCAGCGGTGCAGTGACAACAGGAGGTGGATTAGCGGGCGGCAGTACCTCTGCAACCTGCTCCTGGATGACACGCTGAACAGAAGGCGACAGCCTTGGCGTTGGAGCGGGTGGGCAGGTGACCAACGATAGCTGGCGGGCTACCTCCTCCCGCACAAACTGCTGGATCTGCTGAAGAAGGGTCGACTGATCGTAAGCAGGAACGCTGACAGCCAAGCTCGAAAGGGTGTCGTATGGGCAAATGGTGCGGCGGGTGACAAGACGCTTTTTCCGATGCTCGTCATAGCTCTGACAAAGAAAAGACGTCGGAGATGGTTTAAGGATTTTTGGACACTAACATTTGAAATGCATCGTCCTCAATCCCTTTAAGAGTGTGTTTGATTTTGTCCGCGTCGCTCATGGATGGATTGAGACGCTTGCATAAATCAACGACATCCTCGATACAGCTTGTGAAATTCTCGCCGCTCTGCTGGGCCCGACTACGCAACCGTTGTTCGGCACGAAGTTTTCGGGCAGCGGGGCGGCCGAGGACACCGGTAAGGCTTGTTTTGAGGACCGCCCAGGTAGAAAAATCGGCTTCGTGGTTGCGAAACCACAAGTTGGCCACGTCGGTGAAATAATAGTTGACGTTTGTCAGCTTGAGGCTGTCGTCCCACTTATTATAGGCGCTGACGCGTTCATAGGAGGCGAGCCAGTCTTCGACGTTGGTGTTGTCTGTGCCGCTGAAGTTCGCAGGGTCGCGCTGACGCACGGGAGCGGAACAGACGACGGCGGCGGAAACAGTGGAGCCAGGCTGGGGCTGGGTGTCAGTCATCGTGGTAGAGGCTGTTAAAGGGTGTAGATCTACAGGTCCGTAGATCCGCAAGGTCTGTAGCTCCAGGGTGGGAGCATGCAGCACCTCCACCAAATGCAAAGACGCAAATCAGACGCACAAGAAATGTGGACAGGGAAAATCTTTGTCGACACAGCGTAGCTCCAAGCCAAGAGTTCGAGAGCGTCAGCTTCGTCTTCTTCGCCAACTGAACTTTGTATACATTCCTCTCTAAACGTGTGGCTCGCTTTCGTGTAGATACCCACTTGTCTAACCCACACCACCTCACCCGTGGCACTCCTCAAGGTGCTGTTCTCTCTCCTACCCTTTTCAATCTCGCTATGGCCCCTCTCGCCTCCCAGCTAGCTGAAATTCCCGACCTGCATCAAATATTTTACGCCGATGACATCACTCTCTGGTGTTCATCTGGCTCTCCCGGTCACGTACAGGACACCCTGCAACGTGGCCTAGATCTCATCGACTCCTTTCTCACCACCGCTGGCCTCTCTCCTGCTCCTGAGAAATCCGAGCTTCTCCTTCTCAACCATTCCTCCTACCAGCGCTCACACAACCACTTCGTCTCTCTCCACCTTTCTGGCTCTCCCATTCCTGTCGTCACACAGTGCAAAGTTCTTGGCTTCCCTTTGCATGCGGCTAAGAATGTGCAAGCCCTCCACCGCGCTGTCACCACCTGCCACTCTGTAACTCACCTCCTGCGGCGCGTGGTCACTCGACGCTCAGGTCTCCACGAGGCTCACGCGTGCCGCGTTGCCCACGCGCTGGCCCTCAACAAAGTCTTGTACTTTGCACCCTACGCTTCCTTCAATCAGACTCAACTTAACACTCTCGAGACTGCCCTTGTGGGCCTCTACAAGGCAGCTCTCAACCTCCCTATCACTACCTCTACCACTAAGCTCTTTGCCACAGGCCTCTTCCATCCTCTTCGTTCTCTTCTCAGTCTCCATCGTGACTTGCAACTTGCCCGGCTTTCCCTTACCCGTCAGGGTCAGTGGTTATTGACTCAAGCGGGTATCTCGCCCATTCCAATCTCCCCGTTTACCTCTCCTATTCCCACCCCCGCTCCCAATCTTCGTATCCTTCCCCTCCCGACCAACATGTCCCCCGTCCTGCACGCCGGACGTCGTCATGCGGCCGCACAGCACCATTCTCCTCTCTTTGATACCCAGGGTGTAGCTTACACGGATGCCTCCTTCGTGGCTCCTCGAGGTTCCTGCGGCTACGCCCTGTACCATCCACACCTCCCTGCTCCTGAAACCCACACCAGCGGGCCGTATCTACACCCTCCAGACGCATTGTCCCTCGAGGTCCTCGCCATTGCGCATGCCCTCCAGTCATTTGCCCTCCTTCCCTCTCTCCAAGAGTACACAGTCTATTCAGACTCACAAGCCGCTATACACCACATACAGAAACGCACCCTGACCCCTACTCTCCAACAGGAGGTCGAACGAGCGGTCTCCGCACTGCAGCCTTCCATCGTTTTCCTCCGCTGGGTCCCTGGGCATTCAGGGATTGACGGCAATGAGCTGGCTCATCAGCTCGCCCGCGACACACTTTTCCGGGCACCGTTGATCCCCTGGCCCAAGCCCTCGGAGGACGGTGGGAGGCTCACCCTTCGCCGCACCATAAAAGAGGTCTACCTTGAGCTCCGCCTCGACAAACGCCTTTACCCTCCTCCTCATCCATCACTCACGGTGCCGGAGTCTCGCCTTCTTCGGCACATTCAGATGAATGCAGTTATCACCCCGTCCCGCCTCTTCCTCTATCGCTATCGATCGGACCCTTCCTGTCCCAACTGCCCCTGCATCTATGCGGACCTGGCCCATTGCCTCTTCTATTGCCCGGCTGCTCAGCAGTCGGGTTCCTTCCCCCCACCCTTTCTATCCATCACCACCTGGCTCGACTGGCTTGGCGCTGAAGGGGAAGAAGAACAGCGGCTTCTGGTAGCCCAGGCGGTCGACATGCTCGGCCTATAAATTATGGTCGAATAAAAGTCTTTACTACTACTACTATATATATATATATACATATATATATATATATATATATATATATATATATATATATATATATATATATATATATATATATATATATATATATAGATATATATATATATATATTGTAAGGTAGGACTTCAAGAGAGACGTTTATTCGAGCCCGCTGGCAAAGACGAGCTCCCAGCGAACAGCACCAAGCGATGACGATGGGAATGTACAGTGCGTGAAAAGAAGATGAAGTCGCAGCCAGAGAGGCGACGACGATAAAAGCGCATAAAGTGCTCACACTAACTACCCACGCGGTCAGAAGCGGCCAGCCTGGCCGCGATTAGTCTGATGCAAAGCGCCGAATGAAAGGCTTCAGGCGGGAAACGTGGACAATTTCAGTCCCGCGGTAACGGCGGTCCGGGGGAGGATCAACAGGGGTGACGCGGTAGTTCACTGGTAAAGTATGGTTGAGCACCAAGTAGGGACCAATGAAACGAGGCTTAAACTTGTCACAAAGACCAGGCGTTCGCAAAGGGGTAGAAAGCAAGACTTCGTCTCCAGGGTTGAACGACACAACGCGGTGCGTTATGTCGTAGTCACTCTTGCGATCCTCCTGGCAGGTGTGAGTGTTCAGGCGAGCAAGGTGGCGGCATCGGGCCACGCGGGAGAGAAATTGCTCGGGGAGAGACGGTGAGGAGATCGCAGGCGTCGAGAAGTGTAGTGGGAGAACGGCCGTACACGAGGAAAAACGGGGAGTAATTAGTGGTTCGTTGCAAGGCGGAGTTGTAGGGAAAAGTGACAAAAGGAAGGACTGCGTCCCAATTCCGGTGGTCAAGGTCGACGTACATAGCAATCATATTTGAGAGGGTGCGATGGAGCCGCTCAGTAAGACAATTGGTCTGGGGATGGTAGCTGGACGTCATCTTTTGAAGTGTAGAAGAAGCTTTACAGAACTTCGGCAACAACGGTCGAAAGGAATTTCCGGCCGCGGTCACTGAGAAGCACCTGAGGGGCGCCATGGCGGAGCACGATGGATTGGAGAAAGAAGGAGGCAACTTCGGGCGCCGAGCCATCAGGCAAGGCTGCGGTCTCGGCTTAGCGTGTGAGATGGTCGATGGCAGTGACTATCCATCGATTACCTCGTGCAGTGCGAGGAAGCGGGTCATACAAGTCGATGCCGACGACGGCGAACGGCGTGGCGGGGCATGGGAGAGGCTGCAGATGTCCAGCGGCAGGTGAAGTCGCCTGTTTTCGGCGCTGGCAGAGCGGGCAAGATGCGACGTATTTAGCGACGCTGGAGCAAAGGCCAGGCCAGAAGAAACGGCTCTTGACGCGGTCATACGTTTTGTGAAAACCGAAGTGACCGGCTGTCGCGTCATCGTGGAGGGCCTCCAATATACGGGAGCGAAGTGTACGTGGCACCACGGGACCCAGCGGGTGCCATCAGGGCAGTAAACGTAGCGGCAGAGCACATCATTTTCGAGTTTGAACTGGCTAAGCTGCCGACGCAACCGAGCGGCAGGAGGGTAGGAAGGTCTTGTGAGACGGTCGATTAGGGAGCGGCAATACGCATCGTTACGTTGGTTCAATGCAAGGTCGTTTAAATCGTCCCATGAGACGCAGGGGAGTGCGGCGAGGTGCTGAAGAGCTTGCCACGATGAGGAGGCGCTGTGAGATGCGGAAGGTGGGGTGGAAGACAGACACGAAGAGTCCAGAACAGGGCAACGAGAAAGAGCATCGGCGTCTCAATGTGTTCGACCGGACTTGTAGGTGACGTCAAAACGGTATTCCTGGAGACGAAGAAAAGAACCCAGCGGCCAAGGCGGCCAGTCAAGTTTTTCAGGCTAGACAACCAGCATAAAGCGTGATGGTCTGTGACGACCGTGAAGTGGCGACCGTAAAGGTAGGGGCGAAATTTATGCACTGCCCAAACGACGGCAAGACATTCCTGCTCAGTGATAGTGTAGTTACGTTCGGCAGGTGTCAGAGTACGGCTGGCCAACGCAATAACTCTTTCGCGAGGAGTAGTATCACGCTGCAGAAGAACAGCACTAAGGCCGTGCCCGCTAGCGTCAATGTGTAGAATGGTTGTAGCAGCATCGTCGAAATGGCCAAGGACAGGGTCGGAGTTGAGAGCTTGCTTTAAGGCTTGAAAAGCACTTTCGCATTGCTCAGTCCAAACGAAAGCACCGTGAGCAGTGAGGAGCTGATGTAATGGCGCGGCAATGGTCGCACAATTTCGTATAAAGCGCAAAAATAAGAGGACAGACCGAGGAAACTACGCAGTTTTTTAGTGTGCTGGGGCCGGGCAAAGTTCAGGACAGCGGGAAGCTTGTCAGGGTCGGGGCGAATGTCGTCCTGACTGACGAGGTGGCCTAAAATTGTGATTTCCTTCCTGGCGAAATGGCACTTTTTCGTATTTAGTTGAAGGCCAGCAGAAGCGAGGCAAGTGAGCACTTCATCGAGGCGGCCTAAGTAGGTAGCATAAGCGGGTTTTCCATTTCAGGCCGCGAAGGACTATATCAATCATGCGTTCAAAAGTAGCAGGAGCGTTACACAGTCCAAAAGGCATAACATTAAATTCGTAAAGGCCGTCAGGAGTAGCGAACGCGGTTTTTTCCTTGTCGGCTTCATGCAAGGGGATCTGCCAATAACCAGAACGGAGATTTAGGGTCGAAAAGTATTCAGCTCCTTGAGGAGAGTCGAGGGAGTCATCAATCCGGGGCATAGGGTAAAAGTCTTTACGAGTGATTTTGTTGAGGGCACGGTAATCAACACAAAAGCGCACTGACCCATCCTTCTTCTTCACCAAAACCACCGGGGAAGACCAGGGGCTGGCGGAAGCGCGAATAATGTCTCGGCGGAGCATATCACTCACATTGCCCTCGATGACTTTGTGTTCAGATAAGGAAACGCGGTACGGTAGGCGGCGAACAACCGAGGTACCCTCGGTCACGATTCGGTGCTCAGCCACAGAAGTCTTGCCCAGGGTAGAGGAAGCCACATCAAGAGATCCCTGGTGCTTGAGAAGCAGGTCTAGTAACTTTTGCCGTTGCGACGCTGGGAGATCTGGATTGATGGTGCCAGAAAGGACGGAAAGAGAAGCATCCGCGGAGGGAGGCGACGAGGAGGAGGGTGCGGTAAGCACGACGAGGGAAACCGGGTGCATGTCCAATGTGCAGGAAAAAGAAGTGCCTTTGGGCAATACTAGAGGTTCACGAGAAGTGTTCAAGGCAGCGACGACGGCTGACCCATTTTCAAACCGAATCAGGCTAGGCGGCAAGGTAAGGCCCCTGATCAGATGTCGAGCAGAAGGCGCGATGAAAACATCCCCATGGACGATGGTATCAGAAGTAAGTCGTACAAGATCTTGACCCCAGCGGGCAAAACCGTATCAACAGCGGCAATGAGGCGATGACAGGGCTCGAGGACTTCGGATGATGGGTCGCTCTCGGTCATGTGCACGATGCGGTCACGGCATAAAATAAAAGCACTGACAGAAGACAAGAAATCCTAACCAAAAATCATAAGGTAAGCGCACGGAGAAAGCACAGCAAATTGTACGCGGTGACGGACACCGTCAATATAAACCCGAACAGTGCACTTAGCGGATGGGCGAATTAAGACGTCGTTAGCGCCACGCAGGGAAGGCCCATCGTACGGCGTTTTCACCTTCCTTAAGCGAGAACACAAGTCTGCGTGAATAACAGAAACTGAAGCACCCGTGTCAATCATTGCCTCTATCTGTAAACCTTCAACCCACACTGAAACCATATTAGACGGGCGCTCCGGAGGTATATGTCGGTGTCCGAAGCATGCAGCCTTCCCTCCAAAAACTGCAGCACCGGGTATTCCGAGCGCAGGTCAGGCGCCGCAGAAGCCGGCCAAAGCGGAGAAGAGCGGCGGAACGGCGAAGGGGATCGAGCTCTGGTGGGCCGATAACCACGAGGGCAAGCAGAGGTGGGGGAGGTGAAGAACGTCCCAAAGAGTCAGGGAAGGCATGGCGTTGAGGAGAGGGTGCACGAGTAGAGTAGCCGCTTTCAAAGGCCGCATACCCGCGACGTTCGTCTTGAAGGCGCCGGCGGCAGAAGCGGGCAATATGGCCCCGGAAGCCGCAATAATAACAAATCGGGCGGCTGGGGCACCAGGGCGAGGAGAACGCAGGATTTGAGGCTTGATTTGCTAAAGCGGTGACATGGTCGCGGGGCGGCGCTGGCGTTGGAGGCGGATCAAAGATATTTGGCATGGCAGCGACCTGAGCGTACGTGGGTGGAGGGCGAATAGCAGGGGTGTCTGGTGCCAGAGAGCAGGCTACTGAGGCCAACTCTTCTTTGATGATGCTGCGAAGGCCAGCACCAGTAGAGGACGGAGCAGAAGGTGCAGGTTCGGTGAGGCACGGAGAACCGTGAGTGAGAAGCTCGTCACGAATGAGCGCACGAATGAGGGCACGAAGGTCGGAGTCGGCCGACAAAAAGGAAACAGCCGGGTCAGGTTGTAAACGGATAGATTGCAGCTAATCGAGGCGTTGACAGGTCGCGATGATAGCATCGACGGTAGTAGGGTTTTGGACGGCAAGACCATTGAACACCAGAGAGCCGATGCCCTTCAGGACGTGGCGAACACGGTCAGCCTCGGTCATGGTGTCATTGACGCGGCGGCAGAGAGCAAGTACATCCTCAATATAGGAAGTGTACGACTCGGCAGGGCACTGGATGCGGTCAGCAAGCTTCTTCTTAGCGACTTCAGATCGAACAGCCGGAGAGCCAAAAATTTGTCGCAACTGCTGCTTGAAACTTGTCCAGTCGGGAATATCCGTCTCATGATTTAAGAACCATGTCCGCTCGACGTCAGTTAAATAAAAGGACACATTCAGGAGTTTAAGGGAATCGTTCCAGCGGTTGAACGAACTCACGCGGTCGTAGTGTTCAAGCCAGTCATCCACGTCGTCGCCGCGGAGGCCGGCAAACGTCCAGAGGTCGCGTTTACGGCTGCTCATGGTCCAAGTTTCGGGGGCAGCAGAGGGCGAGTGGGAGGAACCCGGGCCGACGGCGTTCTCCTCTTGAGGCATGACGGCGAGAGTACACAAGCGATGACTGGAACGCAGCTCCAGCGAGAAGCGGGAAAAGAGGATACGGGGGATCCAAGGAGCACTTCCACCACATGTAAGGGAAGACTTAAAGGGAGACATTTATTCCAGCCCGCTGGCAAAGATGTGCTCCCAGCGAACAGCACCAAGCGATGACGATGGGAATGTACAGTGCATGAAAAGAGGATGAAGTTGCAGCCAGAGAGGCGGCGACGACGAAAGCGCATAAAGTGGTCACAATATATATATATATATATATATATATACATATATATATATATATATATATATATATATATATATATATATATATATATATATATATATATATATATATATATATATATATATATATATATATAGTGCAGTATTACGACAAACGCGACTGTTCGTTTTAAAGGTTTATTGTGCCAACAGTTTCGGGAATGGTATTCCCTTCGTCAGGGCAGGCTTACAATGAAACAGTCTTGTCAATATAAGGACACAAAGCGGGCGAGGATGTATAAACTCCGCCCTCAAAGCAAACTTGAGAATGAGGGCCAGGGGCCGTATAATGGACCGCGCAGCAGCTCTCACAGGGGCAGTGGCTAAATTAAACACAGAAAAAACGCAGAGCAAAACGGGGAGGTGGAAATAGTAAAGGAGTAGAAAAGACAACGAATTTGAACAGCGATAGAAAAGGGAAAGGAGCGTTAAACACGGCTCTCGGCGCACCGGGAGGCCGCACTCCCCGCCCCTTCTCTACGACACCCCCGCAAGACGCTGCCGAGTCCGCGCCGCCGGCCCGTATCAGGTATCCTGAGACGCTTGCCGGGGACGCGCACGAGAGACACTTGTTGCGCGCCGCAGCAGCAACCTGCAGTGGTGTCGTATGCGTATATTTGCTTCTTTTCTTCGGTAGGCCCTTCCGTCGGGCTTTTTCTACCAGACATCCTGGCGCCCTTCTTCCCATAAATAAACTAGGCCGTTTCAACCCGTGTCCTGCAGTGCGCTTCCCGTGAAAAAGGGGCAGCCGTGGAGGAAAAAGACAACAAATATTGAGCGAAGCCCGAGTGCGTAATGAGAAGGTAGAGAGGAATTTGGGAGAGAAAACGAAAAGGAAAAAGAGGAGAAAAATTAGTAGCACAAGAGAACTTTGAAAGAAGAAAATATTAACACACACAAAAAATAAAAAATAATAAAAAAATATATATGAATAGAATGGGGCGCCAACCAAATGCCAAATGGTTAATGAGAATGCATAGGGTGCGGAGGACATAGCACAGAATTCAGGAAATGTATCGCACGGAAGTTAAAAAAAAAGAATAAAATAATAATAATACATGTGTGCGGAAACCGTGAAAGGTTTGCGGCCCGCGGGGCTGCCGCGTGGTCCCAGTGGGCTAGGTGATAGAGTTAGAATATAGGTGTTTATTCCAGATAGAACATGGAAGCTGGCTGTAAGTTGAACAAAGGAGATTACTGACAAAATAAACAATATACAATAAAATAAACAGCTACATTCCCAGCCATTTAGAGCGTGGTTGAAGTTGTCATGAACAACATCCGGCGTATTTTGATTTATAATGTTGTCCAGATCCTATGACGGGTGAAATTTTCTACGTTGCCTCCCTCAAGCAGGAGAGCCTCCCAGGAGTAGCGTTCATGCCATGGGAGAACGTGCGAAACTTGTGAATGAGGTATGACTCCCTTTGTTCCCTGTAATTGGTGCTAGGGAACCCGGACTGGAGAAGGATGACGCGGATGTTTTCGAAACTGTGGAGTGGCAAACGCAGGTGCTTGGAAAGGGGTAAGCTGGGTAATGATGACACGTGAGCTTTGTGGTTATTAAAGCGGATGCGAAATGATGTCTTGGTCTGACCAATATACTCTTGTGCACACACCTCACAATGAAGTTTGTAAATCACATTGCTTGAGTCGCAGTCGAGGTCTTCGCTTATGTGAAACACAAAGCCGTCGAACTTGGATTTTGCCAGTTTGGTGTCTAAAATGTGCGGACAGACTTTGCACCGAGGTTTTCCGCATGGGTGGCACCCACCCTGGGTAGAGTTCTTCTTTGTTTTCGCATTGACAAGCAAGTCTCTCGGGTTCTTGTCCCGGCGGTACACCACTCTGGGCGGTTCCTTGAATATTAGTGACAACTTATTACTTTGTCTGATTATATTAAAATGACGGCTTAGTATGTTACTTACTCTGGGAGCCGTTGAGGAGAATGTAAGGATTAAGTTTGTTTTGCTGTCGTCTTTGACCTTGTTTTCTGCCAGGATGGATGTGCGCTCTAGGTTGCGAGCGCGTTCAATCGCGTCATCGACTATTTCCCCGGGGTATTTCTGTCGTGACAGAGCGGCTTTGAGAGTCCTTGTATGTTGGTCAAATTCCTCTGTTGTAGAACATATTCTTCGGTATCTGTGCGCCTGAGAGTATGGAATGCTTGTTTTGCAGTGTTTCGGGTGGCTACTCTGGAAATGAAGATATTGCTGCCTATCTGTGGGCTTTTTGTGTAGTGTAGTCGAAAAGCAGTTGCCGTCTACCGATATCTGAACGTCGAGAAAATTAATGCTAGAGTCGGAGATACTGTGGGTGAACCTGATTGAGGGGTGCAGGGCATTAAACTGAGCTATGAATTCCAACAGGCTTGCCTCATCATGTTACCATACAAGAAATATGTCGTCCAGGAAACGCTTGTAGAAAACTGGTTTTTTTGGATGTTTCTCAAGGAACGGAATTTCTAGTGACGCCATAAATATTCCGGCGTAGTTAGGTGCCATTTTTGTGCCCATCGCAGTACCGCTCATCTGGAGGTAGTGCTCACCATGAAAAAAATTGTTCGAATTCAGGACCAGTTCAAGAAGGACGGAAAGAGTTCCATTGTCCAAATCTACCGAAGATTTTGAGCTTTCGAAGGCTGCCAGTGTTGCCGCTATGCCGTCGGCGTGCGGAATGTTTGTATACAGGGAGCAAACATCCATAGTCGCTAGAAGGCCTCCTATGGGGATGGTCAAGCTGGAAATCTCCCGAAGGAAATGACTTGTGTCCTTGATGTAAGAAGGAAAACTGGGAGGGATGTCCTTGATGAGAAAGTTGATAAAATTAGATATGTTCTCCGTCCCAGCCCCATTGCTGGACACGATTGGACGGCCAGGATGGTTGGCCTTATGTATTTTAGGGAGGAGATAAAACCGGCCGGGAGCTGGATTGCTCGGCAACATTGATTTTAACATTGCCGCACTTATTTTACCGTTCTCAGCGAGTCCAGCAAGAGTGTCCTCTATTACTATCACTAGTTGACTTGTGGGGTCATTAGGAAGTTTCCTGTAGAACTGAGCATCGTTAAGCTGGCGGTGGCCTTCATTTAAATATTCTGATTTTTCCAGGATTACTATAGCTCCACCCTTGTCAGCCGGTTTTATTACTATTTTTTCGTCTTTACGCAACGTTTCCAAAGCCTGTCGTTCCTTGTTCGAAAGATTACTACGGACCGGACGTTGTTTTCCGTACGCCTTGATGATATCCTTCTGCACCGCAGATATATACATATCAAGGTGTCTGTCGCGTTGTTCGCTCGGTGTCCACAACTTATCTGAGACAGTGGGTATCGTTTGTTGTCTGTCGCTGGTGTGCTCGTGGAAATACTCCCTAAGGCGGAGGTTTCGTGCGAAATTGTCCAGATCCTGAAAGAGTTGAAACTCATTGAACTTACCAGATGCTGGACAAAAAGTTAAACCTTTGGATAGGAGGCTCAGCTCGACGTTCAGGCTCGACGTTCAGATATCGGTAGACGGCAACTGCCTTTCGACTACACTATACAAAAAGCCCACAGATAGGCAGCAATATCTTCATTTCCAGAGTAGCCACCCGAAACACTGCAAAACAAGCATTCCATACTCTCAGGCGCACAGATACCGAAGAATATGTTCTACAACAGAGGAATTTGACCAACATACAAGGACTCTCAAAGCCGCTCTGTCACGACAGAAATACCCCGGGGAAATAGTCGATGGCGCGATTGAACGCGCTCGCAACCTAGAGCGCACATCCATCCTGGCAGAAAACAAGGTCAAAGACGACAGCAAAACAAACTTAATCCTTACATTCTTCTCAACGGCTCCCAGAGTAAGTAACATACTAAGCCGTCATTTTAATAAATCAGACAGAGTAATAAGTTGTCACTAATATTCAAGGAACCGCCAAGAGCGGTGTACCGCCGGGACAAGAACCTGAGAGACTTGCTTGTCAATGCGAAAACAAAGAAGAACTCTACCCAGGGTGGGTGCCACCCATGCGGAAAACCTCGGTGCAAAGTCTGTCCGCACATTTTAGACACCAAACTGGCAAAATCCAAGTTCGACGGCTTTGTGTTTCACATAAGCGAAGACCTCGACTGCGACTCAAGCAATGTGATTTACAAACTTCATTGTGAGGTGTGTGGACAAGAGTATATTGGTCAGACCAAGACATCATTTCGCATCCGCTTTAATAACCACAAAGCTCACGTGTCATCATTACCCAGCTTACCCCTTTCCAAGCACCTGCGTTTGCCACTCCACAGTTTCGAAAACATCCGCGTCATCCTTCTCCAGTCCGGGTTCCCTAGCACCTATTACAGGGAACAAAGGCAGTCATACCTCATTCACAAGTTTCGCACGTTCTCCCATGGCATGAACGTTACTCCTGGGAGGCTCTCCTGCTTGAGGGAGGCAACGTAGAAAATTTCACACGTCATAGGATCTGGACAACATTATAAATCAAAATACGCCGGATGTTGTTCATGACAACTTCAACCACGCTCTAACTGGCTGGGAATGTAGCTGTTTATTTTATTGTATATTGTTTATTTTGTCAGTAATCTCCTTTGTTCAACTTACAGCAGCTTCCATGTTCTATCTGGAATAAACGCCTATATTCTAACTCTATCACCTAGGCCACTGGGACCACGCGGCAGCCCCGCGGGCCGCAAACCTTTCACGGTTTCCGCACACATGTATTATTATTATTTTATTCTTTTTTTTTAACTTCCGTGCGATACATTTCTTGAATTCTGTGCTATGTCTTCCGCGCCCTATTCATTCTCATTAACCATTTGGCATTTGGTTGGCGCCCCATTCTATTCATATATATTTTTTTATTATTTTTTATTTTTGTGTGTGTTAATATTTTCTTCTTTCAAAGTTCTCTTGTGCTACTAATTTTTCTCCTCTTTTTCCTTTTCGTTTTCTCCCCCAAATTCCTCTCTGCCTTCTCATTACGCACTCGGGCTTCGCTCAATATTTGTTGTCTTTTTCCTCCACGGCTGCCACTTTTTCACGGGAAGCGCACTGCCGGACACGGGTTGAAACGGCCTAGTTTATTTATGGGAAGAAGGGCGCCAGGATGTCTGGTAGAAAAAGCCCGACGGAAGGGCCTACCGAAGAAAAGAAGCAAAGATACGCATACGACACCACTGCAGGTTGCTGCTGCGGCGCGCAACAAGTGTCTCTCGTGCGCGTCCCCGGCAAGCGTCTCAGGATACCTGATACGGGCCGGCGGCGCGGACTCGGCGGCGTCTTGCGGGGGTGTCGTAGAGAAGGGGGGGGGGGGGGGGGAGTGCGGCCTCCCGGTGCGCCGAGAGCCGTGTTTAACGCTCCTTTCCCTTTTCTATCGCTGTTCAAATTCGTTGTCTTTTCTACTCCATTACTATTTCCACCTCCCAGTTTTGCTCTGCGTTTTTTCTGTGTTTAATTTAGCCACTGCCCCTGTAAGAGCTGCTGCGCGGTCCATTATACGGCCCCTTGCCCTCACTCTCAAGTTTGCTTTGAGGGCGGAGTTTATACATCCTCGCCCGCTTTGTGTCCTTATATTGACAAGACTGTTTCATTGTAAGCCTGCCCTGACGAAGGGAATACCATTCCCGAAACTGTTGGCACAATAAACCTTTAAAACGAACAGTCGCGTTTGTTGTAAAACTACCACTTACACTTGTAAACTGGCGCATTGGAACCCCTACAGAATACAATATATATATATATATATATATATATATATATATATATATATATATATATATATATATATATATATATATATATATATATATATATATATATTCAAAGTTGAAAACGCTTCATTTAGCCATAGATTTATTTTGAGTCGACGTTTCGGACAGAGCCTGTCCTTTCTCGAGACTGAAGTTACAGGGGTCTTCTTCCTCTTCTTAAGGAGTTGGCACTGGCACACATGTACGACACATGAACAAAAGAAACAAACGGTGGCAAAGAATACTAGAAAAGATACAGATAGAAAGAAAAAAAAGGGGGAACAAATAAAAAAGAAAAACGTGTTGTACCCCGCCGCCCCCCCCCCCCCCCCCCCCCCCCCGAAGCCGCGGGGAGCCGACCCCGGACGAGGGAGACAAAAAAAAAAAGGAAAACACGGAGCGGGAGAGGATAATGGCTACCCATCAAGGCAACAGAGCGGCGGCGTGTAAGGTGGACAGGAGCAGACGGTGGCGGGATCGCCCTACACACAAAAGTTAAAGACGCGTGCACTCGCGTGCCCCGTACACAAAGAGTAAACAAATAAACAGAATAAAATGCAGGCCGGGTCGGAGCTTCCGTCATCTTGAACCACTTCGGCAGCCAGAGCCAAGGCCGAATCAGCGGCGCCGTGAGCTTAACTAAACACACGTGCACTGTGCATGGAAACACCCAGACACACAGCAGTAAAACATCTACGTCATGCTCGCGGTATTACAGGACGTGCTACGTCCGCCGCTATGGTCGAGGGTGGCGCTGGTGAACACTCTCAAGGCTCGCTTACACCCAGTAAACATAAATACCCACGAGAGCAGCAAATTGGACAGCCGTCGCCGTAGCTCAGTTGGTAAGAGCACCGGACGCGATATTCGGAGGTCGTGGGTTCGGATCCCACCGGCGACATGGTTGTTTTTTCTGCTGCTTTATAAGTAATTTTCTTTAAGCGATTTATTAATCTAAGTATTATTATCCCACTGATAAGCATAACACATTAAAAAAAAATTAACGTTCCCCTATGCACCTTGGTTTCGGTTACTGTTGGCTCCATTCATAATATTTGTCAAACGGGCCCCTCATTTCCTTTAACTTGTCTGCTAATAGCTTAACGAGGGTCTCGGTTCTGGCAGCCTTGATGCCATAGGTAGCATAAGAGGGCTCTCGCACAGTTTCCGCCCTCGCCGTTAGATGACGGTCTACGTCATGCTCGCGGTATTACAGGACGTGCTACGTCCGCCGCTATGGTCGAGGGTGGCGCTGGTGAACACTCTCAAGGCTCGCTTACACCCAGTAAACATAAATACCCACGAGAGCAGCAATTGGACAGCCGTCGCCGTAGCTCAGTTGGTAAGAGCACCGGACGCGATATTCGGAGGTCGTGGGTTCGGATCCCACCGGCGGCATGGTTGTTTTTTCTGCTGCTTTATAAGTAATTTTCTTTAAGCGATTTATTAATCTAAGTATTATTATCCCACTGATAAGCATAACACATTAAAAAAAAATTAACGTTCCCCTATGCACCTTGGTTTCGGTGACTGTTGGCTCCCTTCATAATATTTGTCAAACGGGCCCCTCATTTCCTTTAACTTGTCTGCTAATAGCTTAACGAGGGTCTCGGTTCTGGCAGCCTTGATGCCATAGGTAGCATAAGAGGGCTCTCGCACAGTTTTCGCCCTCGCCGTTAGATGACGGTCTACGTCATGCTCGCGGTATTACAGGACGTGCTACGTCCGCCGCTATGGTCGAGGGTGGCGCTGGTGAACACTCTCAAGGCTCGCTTACACCCAGTAAACATAAATACCCACGAGAGCAGCAGATTGGACAGCCGTCGCCGTAGCTCAGTTGGTAAGAGCACCGGACGCGATATTCGGAGGTCGTCGGTTCGGATCCCACCGGCGGCATGGTTGTTTTTTCTGCTGCTTTATAAGTAATTTTCTTTAAGCGATTTATTAATCTAAGTATTATTATCCCACTGATAAGCATAACACATTAAAAAAAAATTAACGTTCCCCTATGCACCTTGGTTTCGGTGACTGTTGGCTCCCTTCATAATATTTGTCAAACGGGCCCCTCATTTCCTTTAACTTGTCTGCTAATAGCTTAACGAGGGTCTCGGTTCTGGCAGCCTTGATGCCATAGGTAGCATAAGAGGGCTCTCGCACAGTTTCCGCCCTCGCCGTTAGATGACGGTCTACGTCATGCTCGCGGTATTACAGGACGTGCTACGTCCGCCGCTATGGTCGAGGGTGGCGCTGGTGAACACTCTCAAGGCTCGCTTACACCCAGTAAACATAAATACCCACGAGAGCAGCAGATTGGACAGCCGTCGCCGTAGCTCAGTTGGTAAGAGCACCGGACGCGATATTCGGAGGTCGTGGGTTCGGATCCCACCGGCGGCATGGTTGTTTTTTCTGCTGCTTTATAAGTAATTTTCTTTAAGCGATTTATTAATCTAAGTATTATTATCCCACTGATAAGCATAACACATTAAAAAAAAAATTAAAGGTCCCCTATGCACCTTGGTTTCGGTGACTGTTGGCTCCCTTCATAATATTTGTCAAACGGGCCCCTCATTTCCTTTAACTTGTCTGCTAATAGCTTAACGAGGGTCTCGGTTCTGGCAGCCTTGATGCCATAGGTAGCATAAGAGGGCTCTCGCACAGTTTCCGCCCTCGCCGTTAGATGACGGTCTACGTCATGCTCGCGGTATTACAGGACGTGCTACGTCCGCCGCTATGGTCGAGGGTGGCGCTGGTGAACACTCTCAAGGCTCGCTTACACCCCGTAAACATAAATACCCACGAGAGCAGCAGATTGGACAGCCGTCGCCGTAGCTCAGTTGGTAAGAGCACCGGACGCGATATTCGGAGGTCGTGGGTTCGGATCCCACCGGCGGCATGGTTGTTTTTTCTGCTGCTTTATAAGTAATTTTCTTTAAGCGATTTATTAATCTAAGTATTATTATCCCACTGATAAGCATAACACATTAAAAAAAAATTAACGTTCCCCTATGCACCTTGGTTTCGGTGACTGTTGGCTCCCTTCATAATATTTGTCAAACGGGCCCCTCATTTCCTTTAACTTGTCTGCTAATAGCTTAACGAGGGTCTCGGTTCTGGCAGCCTTGATGCCATAGGTAGCATAAGAGGGCTCTCGCACAGTTTCCGCCCTCGCCGTTAGATGACGGTCTACGTCATGCTCGCGGTATTACAGGACGTGCTACGTCCGCCGCTATGGTCGAGGGTGGCGCTGGTGAACACTCTCAAGGCTCGCTTACACCCAGTAAACATAAATACCCACGAGAGCAGCAGATTGGACAGCCGTCGCCGTAGCTCAGTTGGTAAGAGCACCGGACGCGATATTCGGAGGTCGTGGGTTCGGATCCCACCGGCGGCATGGTTGTTTTTTCTGCTGCTTTATAAGTAATTTTCTTTAAGCGATTTATTAATCTAAGTATTATTATCCCACTGATAAGCATAACACATTAAAAAAAAATTAACGTTCCCCTATGCACCTTGGTTTCGGTGACTGTTGGCTCCCTTCATAATATTTGTCAAACGGGCCCCTCATTTCCTTTAACTTGTCTGCTAATAGCTTAACGAGGGTCTCGGTTCTGGCAGCCTTGATGCCATAGGTAGCATAAGAGGGCTCTCGCACAGTTTCCGCCCTCGCCGTTAGATGACGGTCTACGTCATGCTCGCGGTATTACAGGACGTGCTACGTCCGCCGCTATGGTCGAGGGTGGCGCTGGTGAACACTCTCAAGGCTCGCTTACACCCAGTAAACATAAATACCCACGAGAGCAGCAGATTGGACAGCCGTCGCCGTAGCTCAGTTGGTAAGAGCACCGGACGCGATATTCGGAGGTCGTGGGTTCGGATCCCACCGGCGGCATGGTTGTTTTTTCTGCTGCTTTATAAGTAATTTTCTTTAAGCGATTTATTAATCTAAGTATTATTATCCCACTGATAAGCATAACACATTAAAAAAAAATTAACGTTCCCCTATGCACCTTGGTTTCGGTGACTGTTGGCTCCCTTCATAATATTTGTCAAACGGGCCCCTCATTTCCTTTAACTTGTCTGCTATATATATATATATATATATATATATATATATATATATATATATATATATATATATATATATATATATATATATATATATATATATATATATATATATATATATATCTGACAGTAAATTACATTACAAGAGTTCTTAGCATCTGCACCGCTGGGGAGCGGGTCATGCTACTGCGCCTTTGTGTTTTGTTTCAATATATATTGGTGTTTTCCGTTTTGTTCTTTTCTTGTTTTCCGTGTTTTTTTAATTTCTCCTGGTGCTCGAACTTCTCGCTTCCGCAGAAGGAAACCTTTCTTGCTAAAGTCTCCTCGGCGAAAATCCAACCCTCTCAGCTCTGCTGCATGTCTGTCACCTCTGTATTTTAACTAGCTTTTTTTAACTTGTTTCACAACAATTCTCCTTTCCCCTTAGTGGACGGCGATGCATAGAGAGAGAGAGAGAGAGAGAAGGTGCCTCCTCTCTCTCGGAATTTAGGAGCGTAAATGCGCACATCTGTGCATTCATTCGACTTAACACTGATGAAGGACTGTCCACCGTCTGAAACCGTTGGTGAATAAACCTAGATAATCGAACCAGTTGTGACCTTTTCACTGTGCAATTTTTCACTGTCCCGTTAAACAACCCCGACTGCTTCCACTCCTCCTATAATGGCTGCCAGCATCCACACAACTGAACGGCTATCTATCCACTTTCCAAAAAATCCTATTGAGACTGCAGTAATTAATGACGAACTCTTTAAGCACGTATATGAATACCTCGATCCGGCGCGAGAAGGCACCCCCGGCTTCATCATCTACCACTAAGCGAAAATTTCGCACCTCCCCGCACTATTGGAGTACTTGCCCGCCACCATCGACAGAGTGACAGTTCACATCGGAGCTGCCGACATCGCTGCAGCGGGCGCCTCTGCCGCCCTGTCCAGCATGAAGGCGGTCATCGGCAGAGTCAGCCGCGAGCGACCCTCGATCAGACTATGCATGAGACTGCCCCTCCCGCGCGCCCTGAACCGTCGACGCCGTGGAGCGAACAGAAGATTTGTCACGTGGTTCAACGGCCAGACGCAGAACTTTGTGGACCAGGTGCGTTGACTGTGCCACCAACGACAGTTTGGCAGTGGAGTGACGTACCTCAACCATGCATTGCATAAGCTGCCACCGTGGAGGGCTCTCGGGGCTGATGGATATCATTTGAGCTTTGAGGGCGTGGCCATCGTGTGCGATCACCTCCGATGCGTACTCTGCGCCACAGCCCCCGCGACAAGATGGAGCTCCAGTCAGCGCCCGGTGGCTAAGACTCCATGAGGCGGCTGGACAGGCAACAGGACAGAAACAACGTTTATTACTCGCCCCCTGGTGCCCCCTGGTCGAATCACTCCCAGTACCCCCCCCCCCCCCCCCGCCGCCGCTACATGACGTGACAGGCCTGCGCCGAGATGGCACGCCACGCCCCGACACAGCACCGCGATTGACTCGCCACAGGTATGACCCGCTCCCCAAAAACTCACTCACCCTCATTTCTGAAACTGCGAAAATGTATCGAAAAACGGATCAGGTATGAAGCTCACGGAACAACACTAACACGATATTCAGAAGAGGAAAACGTACCCAAGGGCTTGCGGTTGCAACTAACCCCAGCGATGACCACCCTTGTAGCTGTCGAGGAGGCTGAGTGGAAAGGTATTCTGCACGACAGTTCACTACGCCTTGTAGACCTAATTATACGGCACAGTCAACGAAAAACTATCGAATTGAAGCATATTGAAAAATGCACCCGCCTCGAACCGGATCTAACGGCGACAGAAATAACGGAGCTAAAGGAATTCGAAGAATGAAAGACCAGAGAAACAGCCATGGAGAAGCTTAGGAAACTCCGACGGGACGGTGTGGCACCAGCGCCCCGTTCGATAAGCCCGTTTCCTACTGGAAATACGTCAGCCCCTGAACAAAACTGTGCGCCTACTACTGGTCAGCCTCCCATTAGAGCTGCCAACGTGGTGAACGTGTCGAGCCTGTCTCTCACTTCCTCGGAATGTGCGTTACTCTCTAAAAGTCTAACCTTCTGCCCCATGACGGGAAAATTCAATGAATTTCACTTATTCCAGGATCTAGATAACTTCGCAAGGAACTTACATCTGCGTGAGTATTTTGAAAACCGCGAAACGAAAAGGGAAATCAACATACCAGGGACATCCGACAAGTCATGGACTTCAAACGAAGACAGGGATAGACATTTGGATATGTACATCACTGCCATTCAAAAGGATATCCTATCATCGTATTCAAAATCAAAACCAAGAGCGGTAAACAACAACTTCTCGTCCGAAGAACGCCAGGCCCTTAACTCTTTAAGTCGGTGGTCCGACATCATCATCAAACCTGCGGACAAAGGTGGCGCTATCGTCGTTATGGACAAGACCGAATAATTAAAAGAAGGTTTCCGAATAGTGGAAAATAAACAATTTTACACCGAACTCACCACCGACCCCACAGGAGACTTCGAAGTAGAAATTAACAGTGAGATAAAATCTCTCCTCCAAAAACAAAAGATATCCCAGGACATGTTTAAAGCAATGAAGCGGTAAAACCAGTCCCCGGGTGGTTCTACCTCCTTCCGAAAATTCCCAAACTAAACCGTCCCGGTCGTCCCATTGTCTCAAGTAATGGCACACTCACCGAACAAAATATCTGGAGTTCTCGACTTTTTACCCAAGGACATTATACCAACTATCCCCGCCTACGTTCAAGACACTAATCACTTCCTCAGAGTGGTGTCTAACATTGAAATTCCCGATGTGAGCTTTTTGGTCACAATGAACGGGACGTCTCTGTATACAAATATCCCCCACTCAGACGCAATACGCGCGGCGGTGGATGCATACGTGCGGACCGAACCTCTAGTTCACCTGGATGGGGAAACTCTCGCAACTATTCTGGGTATAGTAATCAATTACAACGATTTTGAATTATAGGGAAGGCACTTTCTTCAGGTGAACGGTACGGCGATGGGGACCAAGATGGCACCTGCCTATGCCAATATATTCATGGCGGCACTCGAAACACAATTTCTGGACACTCAACCTTCGAAGCCACTCCTCTAAAAGCGTTTTCTGGACGATATCTTCCTCATCTGGCCTCACGATGAAGCTAGCCTATTAACATTTATCGGAAACTACAACAAATTTCACCCATCGATATCGTTCACCCACAGCATCTTCAAAACATCTATAAACTTCTTGCACGTGACAATACAGAAAAAAGGAAACGTACTTAAGACAACGATCTACAGAAAGCCCATCGACCGCCCGCAGTATCTACATTTTAAGAGCAGCCACCCGCACCACTGCAAGACGAGCATACCTTACTCTCAGGCTCATAGATACCGACGGATATGCTCTGAGCTCGATGACTTTGACCGCCATGCTGAACAACTAAAGACAAATCTCTTACTGAAAAAATATTCCGCTTCCATCGTGGAAGACGCTATTCGGAAAGCTCGCGGTCTAGGCAGAAATAAAATACTGAGTCCCTAAAACTTCCAGCAAGGTGAAAGGCAAACCAACCTCGTTCTCACACATTCATCAAACATGCCACGCGTGAACAATATCCTCTCAAAACATTTTAACATTATCGAGCAACGCAGTCACCTGTCCCGCATTTTTAAGCAGCCACCAAGAGCGGTATACCGGCGCAGCAAGAACCTCAAGGACATTTTAGGTAAATCCAGAACATCGCCCAATGCTAACCCAAACCCCGGGTGTCAACGCTGCCGAAAACCACGCTGCAAGGTTTGCTATCACATGCTGACAACAGGAATTGAAAAACTCTAGAAACTCTAGATTGCGACAGTGCAGATCTGGTACATATGCTTCACTGCGGCGTGTGCGGCATGCAGTACATCGGCCAGACAGAAACTCCGTTCAGGTTTCGATTCAGCAACCACAAGGCCCAAATTCACACACTGCCAAACCTACCTTTTTCTAAGCACCTATGTCTGCCACAGCACTCATTTGAAAGCATCCGGGTCATCCTCCTACAGTCGGGTTTTCAAACCGGCCGCCAAAGAGAACAACGGGAGTCGTATTTCATACATAAATTTCGGACATTAACCCACGGCAATAATGAGAACTTGGGCAATTTTGCATTCCTCAAAAACCATTCCAAATGAGAAAGAAGCTCCTGTCTGTTATTTTCCATTAGCTTTCCTTTTATCCTGCCCACCATGCTCCCCCCCCCCCCCCCCCCCTTCTTTTCTCCATGCCGGTTTCCCTTTTCCTCCTTGTCCTCCTATCCCCCTTCCCGGAATTGTCAGCGGTGGGACGCGCGGCGCAGGCGCCCTCTGACGAACGGCCGGTGGTTGCTGTCTGCGGCGGCTAGTTGCAGGATTGGGTTTAAAACGGCGTCTGGACGACCGCTTTTCCGCCGCTGAGGCGACACGCCGCCCTCGTGGCGGTCACTGGTGCCTCTTGAACAGGGCGAAATGACGCGGTCTTGACAGCTGACAGTAAATTACATTACAAGAGTTCTTAACATCTGCACCGCTGGGGATCGGGTCGTGCTATGTGCGCCTTTGTGTTTTGTTTTAGTTTGTTATGGTGTTTTCCTTTTTGTTGTTTTCTTGTTTTCCTAGTTTTCGTTATTTTCCCCTTTGCTCGAACTTCTCGCTTCCGCAGAAAGAAACCTTTCTTGCTTAAGTCTCCTCGGCGAAAATCCAACCCTCTCAGCTCGGCTGCATATCTGTCACCTCTGTATTTTACCTAGCTTTTTTTTACTTGTTTCACAACCATTCTCCTTTCTCCTTGGTGGACGCCGACACAGAGAGAGAAAGTGCCTCCTCTCCCTCTGCATTTAGTACCGTAAATGCGCACATCTGTGCATTAATTCGACTTAACCTTGATGAAGGACGGTCCACCGTCTGAAACCGTTGGTGAATAAACCTAGATAATCGAACCTATTGTGACCTTTTCACTCTATATATATATATATATATATATATATATATATATATATATATATATATATATATATATATATATATATATATATATATATATATATATATATAGTAAAGAGTTGAAGTACACTTGAAGAAACTTTATTTGCCAAGGATTTCAGACGGTGGGCTGTCCTTCATCAGGGTAAGATAATTGTGAACACAAAGGTCCGCGTTTTCGGAGCACCGAATGCACATCGAGAGGAGAAAAATGCTTTTCTTTGAGCAAACAAACAGATCACGCAAGACAGAAAGAAGGAGCGACCAGACTCCTCCCTTCGACTGAGGGAAAAGTGTAGGGTGGTGAAATAAACAGAAAAAAAAGTGGAAAAAAGAGCGAAGGTTAGAGAAAGCGGGCCCGCAAGGAAATAATGGCGCCGACAGGGATTAGTAATGGGGGAAGCTGCCTTCGGCGGAGGCGAGAGGTTCAAACACGAGGAAAGAAAACAGCATAAAAAAGAAGAAAAAAACAGCAAGAAAAGAACAAAGAAACGGAAAACACCACTGCGCGGATATGCATCAGAGCGCGACCCGCTCCCCACGGGTGCAGCTGTTAACAGTTAAAATGTAAGTTACGGTGGCGGTGCGGCCGGCAAAACGCCCCGCACAAACCCGATCCCGCAGCCCCGTGCCGCAAAGCGCAAATGTTTCTGCGCCGCGTCGCTTATGTTATCAGAAGTCGAATAAGTTTTTCATCGAAGCATATATATATATATATATATATATATATATATATATATATATATATATATATATATATAGAGAGAGAGAGAGAGAGAGAGAGAGAGAGTTACGACCAGGGGTGTATTCATACCAGGACGGACGACGACTGAAAAACCATCTGGGTTCATTTGCCTAGCTCGAGACACATGCACGTCGTTCACCTTATCTTCTGCGTAGTCAGCGATGCCGAACATATAGAATAGGCATCTCCTCTTCATGGGCATCACTCTTCCCCCTACGCAGCCGAAGCCCGCAGAGCGAGTTAAAAAGCTCCGCACGAATGGTAGGGCTTCAGCAGGACAACGTGAGTCTGTTCAGTTCGTGCAGAACGACGGCCACTTGCTGTGAGAAGCGCGATGGGATAATTGAGCTCGCTAATTTGCTCAATGAGAACATAGGGTCCATCGTAGTCGCACAGCAGCTTCTGTAACAATACCCGCTTTCTGACAGGCCGCCACAACCAGAACAAGTCACCGGGGCTGTAAGTGAGGTGACCGTGGTGGGCATCGTAGCGCGCTTTGGGACCGATCATGGGAGGCGAGAATACGAAGGCGAGCAAGGTGCCGGGCGTCTTCAGCGAGACAAAGTGTCCCGGCACTGGAGGGATCTTCATGAGGCTCGGCAGAAAATGGTAATATTGTGTCCAGGGTGTAGAGTGGGGGGCGAGCATATAGTAAAAAGAAGGGGCTGTAACCAGCAGTCTCATATCGTGCGGTATTAAAAGCCTAGGTGATGAATGGCAGAACGCTGTCCCAGGTTTCGCGCTTAGAATCAACGTACATTGACAGCATGCTAGTGATCGTTCGTTTCGTGCTCTCAGTTAGCCCATTCGTCTTTGGATGGTAAAGCGAGGAATGGCGAAAATGCGTTGCGCAGGAAGGAAGCTGCTCCACGACGTCAGCGGTGAACTGTCGACCACGGACACTGATAATAACATTTGGGGGTCCATGTTGAACACTATGGAGCGCAGCATAAAAGAGGACACATGATACGCTGTAGACGAGGATAGTGCTGCCGCTTCGCAATACCGAGTAAGGTAATCAACGCAAACTGCTATCCAGGGGTTCCCAAGACAGCATTTGTGAAATGGTCCCAGGAGATCTGTGCTCACTTGCTCGAACGGTGTGACAGGTGGTGTCACAGGGTGAAGCTGACCAGATGCAACGCTTCTGGGGCGCTTTATCTGTTGACACTGAGTGCAGCTGGTGACGTACCGCTCAGGCGTAGCCCGCATTTTCGGCCAATAGAAGCGTGCCTGGGTATGGTGGAGCATGCGTGTCGACTCAAGATGTCCCAGATGTAGGATCGTCATGCATTTCCTGCATGACAGAGGTGTACAAGCTCTTCAGGAACTACCAAGAGGAAGCGCTGGCCTTTAGAAAAATAGTTTTTTTTCAATTGGAGACCACATCGCACACAGAAATGGGTTGCACTGGAGAGCTCTTCAGCCTCCGCAAGGAGAGACCGCTGTGTTGTATCTCTCTGCTGTTCTGTTTTGAATGTGGTGAAATTGAAAAAAAACGGTGACATCGACGCGAGGCAGTGGTCGAAGTTATCGATGTTAGGCTCCGCCTCAGGAAGCGGCCACCGCGAAAGACAGTCCGCTTCAGCAGGCCGGTGACCCCTCTTGTAGTCGACTGTGTAGTCAAGCTCTTGTAGCCGGAGTGCCCACCTTGCAAGGCGCCCACACGGGCCACGAAGGTTAACGAGCCAGCAGAGGGAAAGATGGGCGATGACGAAGGTGAACTGGCGTCCGTACAGATACGAATGGAAACGTTGCGTGGTGAAGGCGACGGCGAGGCATTCCTGCTCGGTGACCGTAACTTGCGCTCCCGGTTATTGAGCGAGCGACTTGCATACGCAACAACGTGCTCTTTGTTGTCGCTTCGCTTGACGAGCACAGCGTTTGGATCAACACCGCTAGCGTCGGTATGAATCTCTGTGTGGACGGAGGGATTGATGTGGCGAGGTACAGGGTGGGACGTGAGAAGGAATTTTAGTTGGCGGAAAGCGGAATCGCACTTAGGGGTTCACTTTAAAGCCGCATCTTCCTGAAGCAAGCCCGTCAGGGGGTATGCGATGTCCGCAAAGCAATGGATGAAGCGGGCAATGTATGAGCATAATTCCAAGAAACTTCGCAGCTCTTTGACAGACTGTGGCGGCTTAAGCGACTCCACAGCTGCAGTCTGGGCTGGATCAGGTCTGACGCCGTCTTTGTCAACCAGGTGCCCAAGCACTAACGCTTGACGCGCGCCAAAGTGAAATATTTAGTATTAAGCACAAGCCCAGCTTCGCGCATACAGTCCAGGACCATAGCTAAACGGTCGTTGTGCTCACTGAACGACTTTCCGAAAGAAACAGCATTGCCAAGGTAGCACATACATACTTCCCATCTCAAACCGCGGAGAATAGTGTCTACAAATCTCTCGAAAGTGGCGGGCGCATTACAAAGTCCGAATAGCACAACATTAAATTCATAAAGGCCGTCAATTGTAACAAAGGCTCTTTTCTCATTGTCCACGGAATGCATAGGGATATGCCATACCCCGTCCGGAGGTCAATAGAAGTGAAGTAGGAGGCTGAAAAAAGACAGTCGATGGCATCGTCGATTTGAGGGAGAGGGAGTCCGGCAGGTTCCTTCCTCCTTCCTCTTTTTTGCTTTCCTCTCCTCCCGATTCAGCCAGACCACACCAAACATACCGATTACACAGCACCTAATTTATTCGCATCAATTCACAATTGCAGTGAGGCCAGTCTGCCGTCGGGATGCGGCCTCTCGTCTCGGCATCCACCACCCGTTTCCCATTCTTCTCGTGCCTCTCTCCTCTCTTCCAGGTCCTACTTTCCAGCTTGCTCTCTCCTGGCCTTGCTTCCCCGTCGTTCCTTTCGGTAGGCTCCTTTTGAAGTCATCTTGAGTGGTTCCCGGAATCCGACGGTCGTTACGGAGGCGCTGACTCTCCCAGGCGCAGACCTTGGTCTTGTCGGGCGACACCATTCTCCGGCGCACTTAGCCCGGGCCAGCATCTTGCCTCGGCAGTCAGCCGTCTCTCCGGCGCCAACTTCTCGCCACCTCGGTCAATGCATACGGCTGTTTTTGTGGCACGTAGGACCACCTCGCATACACACACACACACACACCCCTTATGCCCCCATAACTGCTGTTCGGGAGGAGGGGGAGGGGGTGCCTCTCGTCCGTCGCCGCTGAGCGGCAAGCACACAAATACAAACACAACGCGCCGGCCGTTTCTTCTGGCTACGTTCGGATGCGACAAGGCCGCGCGCCCGAAAGAGGGTATACATCATTTCTGTGACGGGATTGAGGTGTTTGTACTCCGCGCAAAAAGGATATGATCCAATGTTTTTTCGAACAAGGATTACTGGAGCAGCCCAGGGACACTAGGACTCTTGTATAACATCTTTGATGATCATCTCCACCACTTGTTCAAAGATAACCTTGCGTTCATACGGTAAAACTCGGTAGGGCTTTTGTCGCATCGGATGTGAGGCGCCAGTGTGAACCCTGTGCAGCGTGTGAGACGATGGTATGGAAGACAGGCCGTGGGCTGTGAAAAGTCGAACACAGCGGAGTATCGCCGGAGGATGGCCAACAGAGCACGGCGGTCTTGCCTGGAAAGCGAGTTGTCCAACATGCGAAGAAACTGCGACTTGTCGTAAAGCTGTGGTGCTGCTGGACCCAACAAATCCGCCAGCAAATAACAGAATTACTCGGCGACGGAGCAGCAACAAGCGTGCTCGGCGGACGTCTATCACAATGCCCGCCGCTCTCACGCGTGCACTGCTACCGAACTTTCGAAATACGGCTCGCAAAGTTACCACAACAGTCTCGAACAACGTAGAATCGGCTCTGCCTGAATGCGATCAATGTGGGTAAACCTGGTCGCGTCTCGCATCACAAAGCTATAAAGCCGCGCGCCGGCAGTTTTGAGGAACAAAGACTGGAAAATGCGCGGCAGTGTTAAGCCGCACCATTTGCTGAAACAGACGGTCCGATAGAACCCTACAATTCACCTATCATTTAGGCGAAGCAAATGAAACCTCTTTACAAGAGCCGACGAGTGCGGTGCCGTGTTCGCTTTTATGAAAATGCCTGTTTTTCATTGCTTAAGAGTGAAGGATATAGCAACGTCGACTGCAGGATCTCGGCAGTACAGTTAATAAGCTCAAGGTTCAGTAGCTCCTCTTACAGAACTATTTTACGCTGTAGCACCTACTTCTCTGAAAGGAAACAAAATGCTCCACCTGACGCATTTCAAGCTTCCGGCGCCGATGACCCCATTCACCCACGCGTGATATTTATCGTGCCGAAAAAGTAAATAATAAGCGCTCATTAGGCTCAGGATCTTGGCAGCTAAAGTAGTTCGTTTTTGTTTGAACTAGAGCAATCTGAAATACGGATGAAGGGTTTTTTATTCTGCGACCACGGAGAGCTTATCTCCTCCTCCCGTGTTGCACCGAGTGTGCATAAGGGTAAGATATACGTCATCTATTTGCCAAAAACGAACGCATAGCGAAAGAAAACGGATCCGGCAAACAGAATTTTCATCGTCTCTTATTAATTGCGCTCTATTCATTTTCCCTATATTTACCGCCTGAGCGAGCTCCGCCTGCCGAAAGTCCGACTCACAGCGACCTCAAATTCTGCGGCGCGTTGATTTTTTCAAAAAAATCGCATATCGTTGAAATAAGTTACAAACTCAAACTGTGCTTCCAATACCGATATTCTGATGCTCACATTTCCAGCAAGCGATACCCAATACCGACACAAAAATATGTTGAAAAACAGTATCCAGGAAATGTGGATTCAATACTACCCATGCCTGGAGCTCAACAATGTTGAGATAAAACTCTTGAACGTGAATAAAACATGTCTTTAAATAGTAATAAAATCTGTTCATTCCTTAAAAAGCGCGACAAATGGGCGTGTGGAAACTAGACTGAGATAGATGGAGGTATTGTAGGTTCGAGTCTTCGCATCCATATGAACTTTGAGCCAGGTTCGATGAAAATGCAAGGAAAAATTTGATCACAGTAGGGGATAAACATTTCATGTACATCGTTCCGGGGCTAAAATATCTAACAATGAGTGTTTCTTTGGGAGGAAATAACAGATAGCGTCATTTGACATCTCAGAACGATATCAACATGGCGAATGTTTGTCGAAGGCATACGCGTATAAAATATTTTGGAATCCCTAACCAACAAGCTGAACAATGCCTCCGATTCTTTCACAACTGTACCTCGCAGAAAAGGTCTGTTCGACGAAAACACCCCGAATTCCATCACTGCTTAACAGGCGATCTAAGCATTTATAGCCCCGCATGTGAATTTCACATGAAATCAGAATTCACAACTTCCCGTCTGATTATTAATACCTTACCCTATAGCTCCTCTCAGGCATCTGCGTCCATAATAATGTGAAGAGGTTCAAAATCTTTTTCAAAATATTATTATGCATGAAAATTTTATAACTTATAGAAAAACGAATTTGATGAACTTCTGGGAGAAAATTGGAGGAAAACAAAATAACTTCAAGCAGATTTTGTTAGCTGCATTTCTTAAAAAAGAATAATCGGATAAGTGGGTCACAACTTCGTTAACTGAGAGATGAAATGAGTATTATTCTTGAAATTCACTTTTAATCACTCCATAACTTAGACCCTTGAAAGCAAGCGTATAAAAGACTAGCAAAATGACTAGGAACGCACACGTTAGGAACGAAGGGTGTGAAAATGCAGGGAAATTGAAAACTTGCAAACTCAGCATAGAAAACTAGAGCGGCCATAAAAGTAGGAGCTCAACACGCATGCACAATAGTTTACAAAAGTATTTGCGATAACGATAAGCGATACCCAGAAAATGTTATTACTGATATCGATACGAACTATATAGCCGAAATTTTTCCCGATGCAGACAGTGGTCATTGTGCCGTTGATAACTGTATACATATATGAAATAGACAGAAATAAACAATCTGGTGCTCGGATAACTTAGGACACTTGTAAGTGATTTTTGCAATTTAGTTTTTTTTATTTAGAGCACTGTTTTTGAAACGAGTATAGCTAATCTGACCGCGCGGGTATCTATAACGATCAGTTTATTTAAGCTGCTCTCTCAGAACGGCAAGCTCGGCTATCTGTTGGATGTTCTTCTTGGAAATGAAGCAACCGTCTTATAGAGCCTTGTCAACAGAAGCAGAGAAGGACAGGAAGCGGCTGCTTCGGTTGTCTATGTTTTCTAGAGCTGCTACCGTATTTCCAAAAGCAGTATCCGCGGTCATATCAGCTCGTTTTCTAATCTTCAGCATTGCACAGAAGCAATACTGTCTTTGAAACGATTACATGCATAAGCATTCCAGCAGTTCCTTTTCGAAGCTAATATTCTTCACACGAACTACTCTCCGCTGAGTACATACAGAGCAACTTTTTCGAACATTTTATTGCACTAGGCTCAGCACCCCATTCACGGGTTTCGCCGCTGTCATTCCGATCCTTCTGGCAGGCAACAAACGGTCTACGGCGTGCAAGTAGGAGCCTGTCCACTGGATTGCGGGCAACCTTCGGGGATATGTGCAGCCTTTTTCCTTTGTTGTCTTTCATCAAGACATGCTAAGGACCCTGGTATATATATACACACGTATGCACAAAGATCAGCAGAAGGATTGACGCACAAGCACGCACGCACACACACACACACACGAATATATATACATATATTGGAGGCCATGTGCAATTTGCACCTGGTTCACAACACGTGTACATTATACACCATCGTCCAAAAGTCATATACACTGGGTGTCTCAGACAAATTTTATAATGAACTTTGATGTCTTTCTAAATACTCTACCGAGTATAAGACAACATTTACGTAAAACCGTGGCCGACATGCATGCTTGAAACGCCTGTAATATTAATTTTCTTATATATGTTATCAGCACCGTTCATTCTGCGCCCACACTACACACAACGCATTTTACATGCCACTTTCATCACATAGCTGCATATTGCGTGAGAAGGCCAACCACGATAAGAACAGCAAAACATTGCCGCACAATGGTGGCGCACCTAATAAACATTTTGCTTAACTACACAAATCAGCCATCACTTTTTCCGTTTCTTAGTGCAGTAATTACCGCGTTCCTTCTTTCCCTTTGCTCTATGCTAAAAGGCGCAGAAGTCTTGTTATTGCTTCTGCAATGTGTGTGACAGACATTTGAACTTGAACACTATAGGTCGAAACCTTGACGAGGAAAAATATAAGGCTTGCATGTTTTTAACACGCAGAACATATTTTGCGCATTCTTGTTATTTCACAGGTATTTTTACTTAACGGTAACAAGAAACGCCATATGGTTTAACCGACTGCCCGAAAGAAGCTTAAGGTTCACCATTGCTTTAATCAAAGCAACCAAAACCTCTCTACAGGAACAGGCGAGTGGGGTGCCGTGTTGTGTTTTATGAAGGTGCCTGTTATCTCCGAGTTAAGAATGAAGGTTATAGGAACGTCGACTGTAGGATCTTGGCAGTATAGTTAAGAAGCTCAAAATTCAGTAGCACCTCTTCCTGAACTATAGTATGCTACCGCACTTGCTTCTTTGAAAGAAACAAAATGCTCCACCTGATGCATTTCAAGCTTCCGGCCTGGATGACCCCATTGACCAATGCCTTACCTTTATCGTGAAGACAGATCAAACAATTAACGTTCTTTAAGCTCTTGACGATGGCGGCGAAAGGAGTTCTTTTTTGTTGTCAACAACCCCAAAGTGAAATAAAGATCAAGTGTTTTTATTTTGCGACCACAAAAGCTTACGTCCTGGTTCCTTCTTACATCAAGTTTTCAGATGCACAAGGTCTAAGTGATCTACCTGCCATTCAACAAAGGTAGGAAGAAAATAAACCCGCCTGGCAAACAGCATTGCCGTCGCGTCTTCCTAATTGCACTGTTCTCCTTTTCTCTGTATGTTACCACCTGAGTTAGCTTGGCAGGCCCAAAGTATGACTCGCACCGGCCTCAAAATCGGTCACAATTTCAATTTTTTTTTACTGCGAAAGCATTACTACGCTATGTCGACTAGGTTGTGTCCGCAAAACATGTCCGCAGATCTTGTGAGGCAATTAGAAGAGGTAGTGCCAACAAATTGTTTGATCGAAAGAGGTTGATGTCAAAAAAATAATTACGTCGTCAAGTTCATGTTACATATTTATAGCCAAAAATGTCCAAAAAGTTGAACCAGGGCAACTTGTGGCGCATTATTTGAAAAATCGGAAGTGTGGACAGCGCCAAAGCGCGGCGCCAAATTTGAGAACCAAGCGTGGCGCCAAGTTTGAAAACTCAAAATGGGCAATTGATGGATCTTGATTAAGTAATCACCGAATTTGAGTAACTGGGGATTTAAATAATTTACATCAGTGATTATGTGAGACGAAGGAACAAGTGAAGCAAAGAGAGGCAAGGAGTGAAGCAAAGAGGGGCAAACAGGAGCAAAGAGAAGCGAGGAGGCATCAGTGCTTTCGCATTCCACCAAAGCGTGTTACTGCAGGAACCTCAAAAGTTTTTACTACCGCGCATCGTTAAAATACGCGATAGACTTAAACTGTATTTCCGATGCCGGTACTTCGGTATTTAAATTTTTAGCAAGCGATACCCGATTCAAAAAATATGTCGAAAGAGAGTATCCCTGATGCATTAATCTTTTCTACTATCCATGCCTGGAGCTCAAGATTGTTGAGATGGTGAAAATTCTTAACTATGTTGAGAACAGATGATGAATTAGTTAATAAAACCCCTGGGCTTATGACAGCGCATCAGCTAACGATGTTATAGCGTTTGGCGAGGTTACATGACGTTCTGCACGTTCAGTTCTTTGGATCCGAATACCTTTTAAAGAAAAATGTTTAAAATTACTGGATGGAAATGGAATACCATGGGCCATATCCAAAATAGCATTGCCATAAGAAAGGAGCAGAAGATTTTTGTTTTAATTTACTCCTGAGCAGTAATATAAATATCGAATCAAACCTCATCAAAATCTAATTACTAGAGGAATCCTGCGATGACGCAAAGCGCGTTACCAATCAATCTGGGCAGGGTTCTCCATTATGTCTGTAAGCCTTCGAGGCCTGCTTCTTCGCAGCAATATAATTGAAGAAAAATCAATAAATATGCTAGGATATACACGAAGAAAATGAAAAATAAAGAAACGATCTATATACACCTTCCCGGTGCTACCACACCTCACAATGACTGCTTCTTGTGGACGAAATAAAAGATATGTTCGTTTCACATTTCAGAAAGAAATAAAAATTCTGCACCATTGCCGAAGCCAAGCGCCTCTGAAATATTTTGCTAACTAGAAAGAACTCAGTGAACATTGTATCCGATTCTTACACCATCTCGCGCGGCAGAAAAGATAAGTAGTCTCGCCAAATCCTAACTTCCAATATTGCGCAATGGTTGATCAATGCGGTTACTGGTGTCGCGTGTCAAAGTTAGCTTATGACATGAGAATAAAATACTCCACTGCTCATCGTGAGCACCAAGCATCTCCTGCCTAACAAAAACGTCATAGGAATGTTGAAAGTAAATATTTCACTAAAAATTGTGTTTCCAATAAAAAAATATTATAAAGCTCAGTTTTGGTGATTTCGGGCAGAGAATTTGAAACAAAATAAAAGAATTTCAAAGGGGTGATTTTTATAGCCTATTTTTTTTTTGTACCAATGTGGTAAACGCCACTGAATCAGCTGAAGACAAAAAGAAGAAACAATGTAACTATTCAGACTGTGTCACAACCTCCTCAACTGAGAGAAAAAAAATGGTTTTCTAAGTGCAGTTCGAATTGTACTGAGAAGTGAGTCCTGCAAAGCAGGCGTATAGAAGTGAAAAAACAACAACTAGGAACACTCCGCTCCTAAAAAGAAAGAAAAATACAAAAAGTGAAAATCAATAAATTAAGTATTCTCCTACAAAGTTAGTAATATAAGAATCTTTGATAGCAGGAATTCTTGGCCATGAATAAAATAGATAATGAAATTATTAACAGAATGTTCCATCTGACAAAGCACGCAGCAGGTAATTATGTCGTAGACAGGGCAGAGGTTTCAGGATGTTTTCGCCCGTCCGTTCTTAGCACCAGAAAAGTTTATAAAGCAAAATCGATTAAAATACTCTATAAGGTAGAAGCTGGTAGGATAATTTGAAATCAGCATTGCAACGTTAGAGGAAGCTCACGGTCCTTGTGTTTTAAATAGCTCCGGAATATAAAAGCAAATTACGGTCATAAAATAGTAAATTTTTGCCAATCATAGAGCGCCTTTCAATTAAACGTGCAGTATCCAAGAATAAGAAGGCTGTACTTCTTGCATGGTTGTTTCCTGGAAGCAGGTTACTTTCTGCAGCAAATGGTATAAGATAATAAGCGCAAACTGAAGGTAATTCAAAATGAAGAAGCAAGCAGTACATATTGTCACGGCGCTGCCATAACTCGCAGCAACTGAAGTTAAACTAGCACACGCATATAAATTCGTGAAAATGAACTAGCGTACTAGAAAGCAGTGATATGTATTTCTGGATTGTGAAGATGAAATATGTCCTAAACGAAAAAATGTCTTGTGCTTCGACACTTGACGGCTTTGCCTTTTATTTCGTACTAACTAGAGTTACGAAATCACCAAATAATCCAGACCAAAAAGAAAGTTCTCAAAAACGAAACACAAAATGTGCTGTTAGCACTTAGCGTGCAACCCTAGTCAGTAAGGCTCTTTTGTTTGCTTCAGTGAAAATGTCAACGACATTATACTCTTGGAACATGCGTCCACTCAGCCAGTTGTAAATGATCTGTAACTGGTAGTACGGACTCCTTTCAAAAGACCATTGGAGCCCTTAGCGAAAAATTCTACATTTGGAATATACGGCGGGATATTTATATTGATTTTAAACATATTTTGTATTTATGAATGACTTAAATGTATACAGGAAATAGTTTCCTGATAGTGAATGATTGGTATTAGAAATATGCTCTTCAAATGTTCCAAAAACGCCTTGCTTAAAGCATTCTCCTAGAACCTTTGAATTACGTGAGAAATATGCATGAAGTTTTCTTATCTTGCCAATGTATTAAAAGTTCACTTTCGTAAAAATAAAATTAAGTCGTCCGAATTATACGTAAATTGTAACAAACGCGCAGTAGAATAAACATATTTGCAGCACACTGCTAGGTGCCATACAACAATCTAGTGTTCTGAATCGCATTTCTGGAAATGGAACTTGCATGTTGGCCGTGTATTTAGACGTTACTTCTGTAATTACGAAACTAATTAGTGCACTGTATTTTCTGCAATTCTAAAAAATTGGAAGTCCGCGTAAACATATTTTCGGCATACTTCGTGCTGCCATTCAATAATCTAGTTCTCGAAATCAGGTTTCCGGAAATCGCAATTGCGTGTTGGCAATATATTTAAAGTGTGCTTTCGTAAATACAAAATTAGTTCTTCCAAAGTATATATCAATTCTAACAAATGGCATTGCCTTTTAAGCATATTGTCAGGATAATTCAAGCTACTGTGCAACAATCTCGTCCTCTAAATCAAACTTCGAAGAGGTTTAAACCACAAAATTAAAAAAGAGCATTGTAATGTTACCAATTAGAAGACTTAATCTGGGAACAACCTTCTGTAATGGTTCAATTTTCCTTATTGACTTCCTTGTGTGCGATGTTTTGTAGACGTCGACCACGGAGCTTAACATGGAGCGAAGGAAAAATAAAATGCCTCCTACGTTCACCAAAGGAACATCCCAGCTCAAAAAATTACTTTAGAATGACCTGTGCAGTGCATACAAATGTCGCGCCTGTGGATGCTCTATTGGAATTTCTATGGCCGGAGGTTCTGCATGTTTTCTACTTCGCCGCAAGATACGATTGAAAGGAGTCACAAAGTACTCGGCTATAGTCGAAGACAATGCATATTAAAGAAACAGGCATGGTGCATCTTCCCAGCGCTGCCATAATTCATTAATGACACTCTGTTGTTCATGATATAAAACATCTATTCGGTATATAAGTAAGAAAGAAATAAAATAGTGCTTGTTGATCGTAGGCGTCTACGGCATATTTCTCGGCCCACAAAGCACTTGAAGAACAATGCCTCCTACACTTCAACTACTTTGAAAGTCAGGAAAACAAAGCTTCGACGTGATGCTGAAACGCAAACATCCCGAAGCCTGTCACTTAAAAAACAGTAAACAAATATGGTACTTGATGTAGCATACAATGGTTACGAAATCACAAAGAATTAAGTATTTTGTGCTCACCGCAAATGCCATACATCCCGTCACTCGCAAGATGAACAGAATATTGCAAATTATCTGTATTTCTACAAAACATTTGATATATACCCTTCCAAAAATCACAATGTTCCTCTTTATATGACGAACATTTTGACTTATTGACTCGCGTGTGTTGTGTGAGTCGTGAACGCCTACCACTAAGCTTAACAAGGAGTAAACTAAACGTAACATGCTGTATAGCTCAACCAAAGAAAGATCCTAGCTCCAAAATTTGCATTAAGACTCCAGGTGCAGAACAATAAATGTAGCACCGGTGGGTGCGGTTAAAGAATTTCCTCACTCAGAACGGCATTGCCGCACCAGGCGTGAATTTCACTCTTCGTCCCGACAGACGCGCGAAAGAAGCTTTAAAACTTCAGATCTTAAACTCGAGTCTGTTAAGCCTCGGCAGACACTATCTTTACCGACAAAGTCACCGACGCCTTTCTTGAAAGCCGGAAATGATGTTCGGGTATACAGAACTATAAACTGTGGGATCCAGGAAGACGTACGTCGATGGAAGGCAAAAGAATGTGATTTTTTTTTCTGCTCTATGGCGGTCCTTTATGTTTGGTTTTTATGATTAGAGGCAGAATGCATGAAAAATTATTGTATGAGACCACCAGCGAAATCAACTGCAGCTGATTTTTATAGCTTCGCTGCATTGCATTGCTGGGATTGCTACAAAAGAAGGAAAAAGACGGAAGGAATTTGTTGCAGTTAACAATAAAATCTGTTCGTTACTAAAAGAGCGTTAGGAATTTACGTGTGGCAGTCTAGACTAAGATGGATGGAAGTCTTGCTGATTCCCGTCTTCATACTCAGATGAAATTTGATCCAAATTCCAAGAAAATACTAGCCTAAAGTTCAAGACAATGGGTCATAAATAATCTATGTACACCGTTCGAGTGCTAACATATCTCACAATGAGAGTTTCGTGTGGAGGAAATAATATATTCGTTTGACGTATCAGATTCATGTCCACATTTCGAATATTTGTCGAAGCCATACGTGTATAAAACATTTCGCAATCTACAAAGAACTCACGGAACAATGTCCCCTAGTCTTTCACTACCTCTCTTCATAGAAAAGGTCTGCCGTGACGCAGATATCCTGAATTCTACTTGTTCTCAACATTCGATCGATTCGGTCGACGTGATATTATAATACGACATCACAATTAAGAATTTTTTTGCTGATCCTAAACACCATACGACACATCATTCCTCAGGTAAAAGGACCATAAGAAAACAGAAAGTTCGAAAATTTCCCTGAAAATGGAGTTATGCACAAAAACTGATAAAAACGAAAGTTTGTTCATGATGTGGCCAAAAATTTCACAAAGAATATATTTTCAAGCAAAAGATTGTTAGCCCCGTTGCTTCAATCGACTAATCGGATAAGCAGCGTAGAAGGCAGTTTAACAAAAAGAGGAGAAACGCAGGAATGATTCACATTTGTCACAAGTTCATAAACACAGAAAGAAAGGGTATACATAATTTAAATAGAGTATTAATACACTGGAAGATGCCTCCATAAAAGCACACATAAAAAGCTTAGGAAAAAAATGGAAACTCGCTGGTCGGCAACAAAGCGAGTGATAATGCATGCAACTGAGAAGTGCAGAACAGTATTTCAAACTGACATTGGTATAAAATTAGGCGCTCAACAGGACTGGCCACAATGCTGTACAAAAGTATTTTTGATACGAATAACGGATACGCTGAAAAAATTGCACCCCCGAAGCTGATATAAGATACATAAACTAAACAGATTTATGGTACAAATACTCGATACGGCGCCGCGGATTCTTAGATACGTAAACAAAATCGGAAGTAATAATTAATCTTGCAATAAGCTTCTGGTAATCTGGTATTATACAGTGACGCCTATTTTTGTGTTTTGTTTGTTTGTTTCTTTTGTTTTTGTACGCCTTTCTTTCCGCGCAGCCCATGTCCCCCGCACCGTCTTCCTCTCCCTTACTCTCGGTTCGCCATCTTTTTTTGACCGTCCTTCCTTTCTAGTTTTCGTTCGTTCCTTTATTTTTTGCCCACTTTTTTTCTCTTCTCCCCCCCTAAGCTTGTCCCTGTCTGCTCCCTGCACCCGCATTTTTCTTTATTTTTATCAAAATGTTGCTGCTATTCGCGTGTTACAATCCTTTTCGTTCTCGTCTACAGTTCACAAAACATAAAATGTCAATTTGACACGATACTACTGCAGCCCTGAAAAAGACGACACCGCAGTCGAAACGTTGACAATAAATGTGTTTCTGTTCCTTCAAAGGTGCCTACGTCTCCTAACCTACGTATATACATATTGTAAAGAACGAGACAGGCATACGCGCGAGAAGCATGACCATCGCCTGATGCATGCTCCTGGCCGGACTAGCTGACCTCGGACTGCTGTTGGCTCTGTTCCCGTTAAGAAGCTTCTCCTAAGAAACCCCACCTTACATTTGGTGCAGGTGCCGGGTAATATCCTCTCACCCTGGAACTCATCAGTCGAAGGCTAACTCCTACCGCGATACTTTCCGATGCCAACCACCAAGCCGGACAAGTCAGCCCGGCTGCCGTCGCCTTCCTTACAATGTTACAGTGCTGGTTCTCTCCGTCAGCGAGCCCCAGCTATCATCAGCGGCACGGACGACCATGATGTTGAGGATTGGTGCACGTCGTATGAGTGGGTGATGGCATACAACAAGTGGCACGCGGAAACCAAACAGAACATTGTAATTTTCTATTTGACGGGCGTGGTGAATCAGTGCTATGGGAACCACGAGGTGGACCTTATATCATGGTCTGCTTTCAAAGCAAACTTCTCAGAGGTATTCGGCCGTCCGGCTGTCAGAAAACTCCGTGCTAAACAGCACTTGCGTTCGCGGTCGTCGATCTGTGCAAGAGGGTGAACTTAAAGATGTCCGAAACCGACAAGATCAGATATTCTCAAGTACATTGATGATGCCTTTCAGACGTTGTTGGCGCGAGGCCTGCGCACCGCCACGGAAGTCTTCACCCTATGTCGTAGCTTCGACGAACTACGCAAGGAGAGGGCTCTGACACGCGAACCCACCACGAACGTCGACTCGCTTGCTGGCCTGAACGATGTAAGAGACCAGCCATCGCTCCTGCCGCACCTCAAGAGCTTATAAGACGGTGAAGAAGTTGCTCGGCTGCTTTCGATTATTTCACGTCATCGAGAGCCATCACCATACATAACTCCGAATCTGAGAGACATCATTCAAGAACAGGTCGCTAAGTACTCCCGGAAGCCCCTCAGCCCACACCTCTCGCGGCACCGTTGACATAAGCGGATGTTGAGCGACCTGGAGCACCCACCTATGCTCAGCCTCCTGGTACCATTCCAGAGCCCGCTGCTTTTCTTCCACCGCCTTATCTTATATAGACCCAAGTAGCACAGCGTTTAGAGCCCATCTGAGCCCCATGTGCGCAATGTGGGCTTTGGAAACACCTATTTAACTCAGCTTGGACCCTTGTGGGCATCACGTGGGCAAAGAAGATTTGGGCTGGCCCATGACAAGCCATTTAGGGCCCCATAGAGGTAGTTATGGGGCCAGGTGAGCCCATGCTGCGAAGTTCAGCCCGCACAGGTTTATTGCCGGCACCATTAGGGCAAACTTGAAAACGAGTTGGGCTCAGTGCAGAAAAACTAAGGGCGAGCCCAACTTGGGCAGCCCGCCTATCACCCCATTTGGTCCAAAATGGGATATAAAGGGGCTAAACAAGTTCTTATCCCTTAAAAGCCACATGGGGTCATAGTGGGCTCTGATAGGGCTGCTTTGATGTAGAACTGGGCTATACACAGAAACATAACGGGCAGCCCTAATTTGGACAGCCCATCTTGGGCCCAGCTTGCATGCTTCTGGGCATCATATGGGCAAAGGCAATTTGGGCTGGCCCATGACAAGCGAATTATGGCCCCATATTGTAATTTTGAGGAATTGTGAGATCATGCTGCCAAGTTCAGCCCGAACAGGTCCCATGCTGGCAACATTAGGGCAAACTGAAAAAACGAGTTTTGCACAGTGCAGGAAATTTAGGGGCAAGCCCAACTTGGGCAGCCCGCCAATTACCCCAATTGGTTCACAATAGACTATAAAGGAGCTAAACTAGTTTTCATCCCCAAAAAAGCACAAATGGGGCCTTAGTGGGCTGTGATAGGGATTATTTGATGCAGAACTTGGCTATACACAGAAACATGACGGGCAGCCCAACATGACATGCAGCCCTAATTTGTACATCCCATGTAAAAAACAAGTGTCCCGCCTGTGTGGAGAAAAGGCTAAACCTAACGTGCATGCTACGTTTATCCCCTCAAAAGCCCATGTGAGGCCAGCTGGGGTACCACAAGGCATGTCTATCACTTTGGCCCCTCTAGGGCCCATGTGGGGCCCGCTAGGTTCATACGTATTCTTCCAATGTTGTCCTGCTCGCAATACCTTCAGGCGCAAAATCCGACCTTGCTTACCCCACTGGGGCCCGACGTGCGATTACATTGGAACATGTAGTGGTTTAATTAGCCTCTCTGGGTCTCATGCAGAACCAAAAGTAACTGCCCAAGCTCGGCTTGCTCGTGAAATTTCTTCCCATAGCGCTGGTCTACACCAATTTAGCCTACGCAAATACCTATCAAAGTGCCTTGTATACATATTACATGGGCACATGCACCGGTTTGCCCCTCCAGAACCCATGTGCGGCCCGCTAGGGTATTATTTGGGCCAACCAAGTTGGGCCTGCCCGCGTTCTTTGTGCAGGCAGCCCACCTACTTCACCGAGACCCCATGCGGGTATAACAGGGCTCAAGCCCAGCTTGTATAGCTCATGCAGAGCCCATGTGGTACTCTCTGGGCTATTACATAGGCCGTCCAAGTTGGACTCGCCTACGATCTTTTTGCAAGTTAGATTGACTGAAATACCATATTTTTCAGCAAGCCCCTCGCCCATGAAACGAAATGCCAACGAGCAAATCTTGCTAACTGCGCGCTACTTTGTATGGGGCCACGAATTCATTTTGAATGCTGTTTGCAGAATCCCGGCAGTTAGCAGAATCATGCACTAACTATCCGCAGATATTAGATAACGGCCATATTTTCTTCGTCAGCAGTGACACGGTAAACCATTAAGTCAGTGTACAGAGTAATAATTCAGATATCTGTAGCATGCTCTCAATTCAGCGGTGATTTTTTAGTCTTTTGTAGGTGTCAACAAGAGTGTACTCCACTACTCAGAATTTTAATGAGCAATCAGAGCTGACAAAAATCTGTGAGGTAAAGAAGCCGCAATCATAGCACAGCAACTGGACAAAAATGTAAATCACATGAACAGCAACAGATAGGATGCCACTTGGGCTGGCGCAGATTTTTAATACTACATTCACTACAGCATAAGGTGCTTGAAAACACTGAGAGGCAGACGCTGATCACCTTGGGTAAATTTTTACAAAAGAAAAAATATAAGCACATTAGGCATGGAAAAAGGGTAGAAGGAACAGCTCAGTTTGAAGCATTCAATTTCATGACAACTACTGTTCCTCAAGGCTAGTTCACACCTTATATTTAGAATGTACTCAGTGATGTTCACAGTATAGAAAACGAAAATGTGAATCATAATATGTGTTAAAATTTATCCAAGAGAACCACTGTGATAGGTGTGCTGGCGAGTCTGTCCCTATATAATTTAGAGCGGCGGAGATTGTAGAGTACCCTACATATTAGACGAGTACGACGCGGACAATGAAAACAAAGGAAGAACCAGGCGTGATACTGCTTTTATTTTCCTTAGCGCATGAGTGCGCGCCGCCGGAGCCGGCGCTTGTTGCAAGCCGAGACGGCGCACCATTTATGGTAGCAAATTACGGCCGCTACACTCTCATAGATCGCAAGACAGGTAGCCATGTTTCTCGAGAGCTGCCGGCGCCAGACAAACTTTGTATTATACCTACGTATGTACTTTTCGGACCTGGGTGTTTCAGTGAGTTTCTATATTTGCAATGTGCAGTCTGCTTAAGACCAATAAGAACATTAGATTAAGTCTGGCAATGGCATAGGAAGGCAATGGCATAGAGAAGCAATGGCATAGGTGTGAACAAAAAAAAATGAGGGAAAGCTATAAAGGCCGCAGGGAAACAGTGAACTATTTCTACTGTATGCATAATAAAATTTATAAAGAGTTGTGGCTTGTTAATATGTACAGTAGGCTCCTCAGTCAAACTGCTCCTAAAGCAAGTTGTCTGCAATAAATGATTGTGAGAAAAAACAGTAAATATGCTCTCAAAATATGTTCAGGTCGCTTCTGTGTACAGTAGTTTGCAGTGAAGTTGTAATTTGTTAAAATTTTTAAAGGCCCAACTGCGTCACCCAGACGGTAATTTTATTTATCTTAATTTGATGTTCTCTGAAGTTCTGAGAAGGTTATAAGGTGCATAATGGCGTCTCAAGACGTAAAATGTGTATTTTCTGGTATTAATGCTAATGTGCTGTAAGCCGGTACTGCATTTTCGCACTCAGTCTACCAATACGTGCTGACAGTGGTTTTCGATATGAGAGATTCTGAACAGAATTTTTACTTCACAGTCATTCAATGTAATAAATAGTAAGGCGCATGGACGGAGCACTGTCGCATTGGAAAACACAAAAAATAAAATGAAGGCATAGTCGTGGCATTTATACATATTTTCATTAAAATTTCAAAGTGCAGGTTAAGAAACATATGTATTGGGAAAATGAGGTTTTGTCTTGATTTGTTGCCTGTAGTCATATGGCTGAATAAAGTAACACCATTAGGATCTTTGAATTTCCACTTTGCCTTGGTCTACACAGTGAATTTCATATTAACGCGACAAAAATACATGAAAAAGTTTAGTCCCTCTAAAAATTGTGTTTAATTCGCTATATTTGCTGAGCAGTGGAGCTAAACCAGATTACAAGTTAAAAATTACCTCAACGGTGCATTTGGGATGAACATGTCTTGCATAGTTTTTAAATCATAGATTATATTCATCTCTTTCATGAATAAATACTTCCAGGAAAAAAAAACATGGATCCAAAGAAGTTAGAAAGAGTGCAGGCTAGTTTATATGTGCAGTTGTCTTGCCTAAGTACTATCCTCAGCGCGTAATTTTTCCCGTGTAGGTCATGTAGTAGAAAAGCTTATGATCTTGGGATGGAATCCAGATATGGTAGCAGCATTTTTATACAGGCAAAATCCAATATCATTCATTTGCTCTGCAATTTTGATGCACGGTATAGGGCCCCAGCTGGTCTTAACTTATCTGGAACCTTTTACCACAATATCGTTCGTAGCCTAAGCATCATTTTCGGGCTAGCAAACCTCCGCATATTACAGCAGATAGCATATATATCCTTATATAATGAAAGAACCACTTCAGATAGGGACGAAGAAAAAGAGACAGGAGGTGCAGTAAAAAGATAACTGAATTTGTTACCTTGAGGAAAGACCAAGTAGAGTTGAAGAGATCATGTGTACACTGCACTGCAACTAACACAAAAACAGGAAAAATACAAAAAATATTCTTTTAGAAACATATGAGGCAGACTTGCACTGACATATCCAAACTCCTTTCGTGAAAAAGTAATATATCGCCTGCTAAGCAATTTTCACCTTCCCCATATTATGCAAGGTTTTACAGATTTCGCATTGTGACTACGCGCCTCATCTACCAAGCAGATGTGTAGCGCCGTTGGTCGGCTCAAACTCATAATGACTATCTAATAAGGAACGCCTTGCAAAGCACAGTGTCTCGAACAACCAGCGGTACAGTCCAAGCACAGACCAGCGGCAGCGTTCGGTCATAAGTACGCACGAGGGACCGAGCGTTCGGCCCATGAGCTTCAGAACGTTAGGCGCTTCTCGCCGTCTTCTTCGTTTAGCGCAAGCCTCTGAAGATTCTAAAGCCGAAGGCCAGTCTTACAAGTACCCCCGGGCGAAAAGGCGCCATCCTGGCGGCCTAGGGCGCTGTGGCGACGGCGTGGTCGTAGTATGGTTCGAGGCGGGTCGTGTGGACAATTTCGCGGCCTCGGCGACGATGATCAGGGGATGGCGTAAGGGGTTCGATGAGGTAATTGACGGGGGATGCCTGCTGAAGAATACGGTAGGGTCCCTGGTACTTGCTGACAAGTTTGGAGGAATGGCCGGGACCTGAGGAGGGTACTCAGAGCGAAACCAAACAGTCGGGAAGGTAATCGGCAGGAAGTACAGGGGGATCACGGGTGCTTTTCTACTGCTGCTGGGCGTTAGAAGTGAAGGACCGGGCAAGCTGTCGGCATTCTTCGGCATAAGTGGGGAAAGGCAGCGGCTGCATAGGAGTGGCCGGTCGCCGAGGTGGATGTTTTCGTCGCTGGCATGTGGTGCAGGACTGAACTGGCTGACATAACGAGCCATCCCACGCGAGTAGTACTGCTGCCATAGACAGGTGCAGTTCTTCAAGAATCCGGCATGCGCACACTGGGGATCATCGTGGTAGGAAGAGCAAATGAAGGAGCGCAGATGTGTCGGAATGACGAGAAGCCACTTTCGACCATTCGGGAGGTAGTTCCGGCGTTAAAGAAGCTCGTCTCGGATGGCGGAATGGTGGAACTGACGACGGAGAGCACGAGAAGGAGGTCGAGACGATTGGCCAGATTATAGATCTAAGAGGCAAGTGATCCACGGGTCTTTGCGTTGCTCGGATGCCACATCAGCGGACTCAAACGTCAAAGAAGGCAGGGCGGATATACAAGGCACTGCTTCAGATAGTACAGGGGAAGGTGAGAGGGCATCAGCATCGGCATGTTTGCGGCCGTAACGATAGATAACACGAATGCCGTAGTGTTTTAGTCGCAGAAACCAGCGCGCCAGTCGACCGAAGGATATTTCAAAGAGGACAACCAGCAAAAGGCGTGGTGATCGGTGACAACGTCAAAAGGGCGCCCGTACAGGTAGGGGCGAAATTTGACGATCTCCCAAAAGGATGGCTAAACACTCCTTCTCGGTGACATAATAGTCGGCTTCAGCTTCTGTGAGTGGCCGGCTAGCTTAAGCGGCAACCCATTCGTTAAAGCTTTGCTTGCGCTGAGGGAACACTGCACTGAGGCGGACGCCGGAGGCATCGTTGTGGAGTTCGGTTGGAGAACGAGGGTCGAAGTGACGCAGAATTGGTGCAGTGGTCAGGAGGCAACGGAGTGTCATAAACGCTTCATCACAGGCTGGCAACGAGGCGGAAAGGTCGTGGTTGGAAAGGAGCTTGGTCAGGGGGTCGATGATAGTGGCGAAATTGCGGGTAAAGCGGCGGAAGTAGGAGCAGAGAGCAAGTACAATGAAGAAGAGAACTCAGAGCACTGCATGCAGTCGAGGGAATTGTCGATACTGGGAAGAGGGTAAACGACCTTGCGTGTAATCTTGTTCAGACGGCGGTAGTCCACGCAGAACCGAATGGAACCGTCTTTTTTCTTGACCAGGACCACTGGCGATTCCCACGGGCTGTGCGACGGCTGCATAACTTGGTGCTTCTCACTTGGTGCTTGGTGCATCATTTGCGCATGTCGGTCACCTGCTCGTCAATGATGCGGCGCTCAGCGGCTGACACGCGGTACGGACGTTGGCGCAAAGGGGCATGGGTTCCAGCGTCAATACAGTGGGTAACGGTGGTGGTGCGGTCCAAGGAAGGTTGCTGGTAATCAAATGAAGCTTGAAAACGCTGCAGAACGGCGACAAGCTGATTTCGTTAGGTAGACGTCAGGGTGGCGTCGACGGAACGGTGAAAAATATCGACGGAAGACTGATTGGTGATGAGATCAAGCGTAATAACGCTGACGTGAAGGCCAGCCGCGCTATCGACGAGGGGGTATGCTGAGGCGGGATCGAGAAAGGCGACACTACCAAGCGATTGGCCACGGAGTAAAGTGGTAGGGCAGGAGAACGGGTTGGCCACTTAAATAGCGCTGGAGCCGCAAACAATTGCCAGCACGGCATGAGGGAGCAAGACCGACATCTGGTCAGCGCATCCAAAAAAGGGGGTATAAGTGACAGTTGCATCTGAGACAGCAGCCCAAGAAAGAGGCACCAGCACTGAAGAGAAAGGCGGAGCGTCTGTGTCTTCTCAGACGACCACAGTAGGAGCGGAAGCACTGATTACACCCTAGGGGGCGCCACTTTAGGGTGACAAGTCCAGCTGAGCAAGGGCGCAGTCAATAACGACGTGATATGAGGAGAGGAAGTCCTAATCAAGGATAACGTCGTGAGAGGAGCGGGCGAGGACGATGAACTGGATCGTGTAGGAAACGATCTCAATGAGCAGGCGGGCTGTGCAGGCGGCGAACGGTCGAATGTCTTGAGCGCTGGCGGTACGGAGAGAAACGGGAGTAAGGGGCGTGGTCACTTTTTTGAGTCTGCTACACAGGGTGTGACTGAGAACGGAAACGGCTCCGCAAGTGTCAACAAGTGCTTCGACGGCGACTCCCTCAACGAACACGGTAATAATAGTGGCAGGCACAGAAACAGGTCTTGAGTGAGTCGCTAACGACGCAATTCTTGCCTCCGGAACTGCGGCAGTTAGTTTTCCGCGTGGACGGCGGGTTAACAGCGGAGCACCGGAGAACGGGAACGGCGGGCAGGAGAGGACAAGTGGAGGGAGAGGGGATGGTAACTGGGAAACGAAGAATCCGGAGGCGGCTCGTGTGGTGCAGGCGAGGACGACGGCGGAAGGTCGTACGTCGGCTCACGCCTATAATCGTAGGGACGGTGGTCACGACTGCGACACAAACGAGCCACGTGGTGAGCGACGCCACAGGCGTAGCAAATAGGGCGCTTGTCTTGTGTGCGCCAGGTGTTGAGTGGCGGCGGCTGTGATTGAGGGCGTCCAATCGGACGGTAAGACGGGGTTGAGGTTGCTGGGGTTCAAACTTCCGGGTAGGTGGCCTGTAGACAGGGGCAGCAGGTGAGGGCCGTGACCGCACCACGGCATCGGCGTACGTCAGAGGAGCCGCGATCAGAGCTGACTGAGAAAGAGGTGGCAGGACTTCAGAGACCTGCTCCTCGATAACACGCTGTAGGTTGGGATTGAGCGACGGCACAGGCGTAGGCACGCAAGTAGACAAAGGTAGCTGGCTTGCGATTTCCTCACGTACAAACTGCTGAATGCGTTGAAAAAGCGACGGTTGGTCCAGGGTACCGTCCCCTGGGAGAGCGAAGCTGGAAAGTGTGACCTTCTGAAAGCCTGCACGCCGGGTAGAAAGGCGCTGTTTGCGCAGCTCATCGAAGCTTTGGCACTAGCCGATGACACCAGAGACAGTCTGGGGATCTTTGGCGACGAGCATCTGGAAGGCATCATCCTCAATGCCTTTCATAATATGTCTGATCTTGTCGGCCTCGCTCATAGAAGGGTTGACAGGCTTGCAGAGGTCGGTGACATCTTGTAATAACTGATGAAGTTTTCACCGGTTTGCTGGACCCGACTTCGCAAGCGTTGCTCGGCGCGAAGCTTACGCACTCCGGGACGGGCAGACTTGTATCAGTATGGTTTTGAGAGCTGCCCAGGTTGAGATGCCAACCTCATGGTTTCTAAACCAGAGATTGGCTACGTCGCTCAAACAAAAGATAACATTGGTGAGCTTGATGGTATCGTCCCACTTATTGTATGCGCTTACGCGTTCATAGGAGGCCAACCAATCCTCCACATCCGCATCATCGGTGCCGCTGAAGATGGTCGGGCACGCTGCCGCGCGGCGCCAGAACATATGACAGCCGACGGAAGCGGTGAAGCGGTTTGGGTGACGGTCTCAGGCATCGTAGAGGCGGTATATCTATAGGCAATGCGCGGGTGTGAAGCTCCTGGGCAAGGGGTTGGTTGGCACCTCCACCATTTGTAATAAGGAACGTCCTGCAAAGCACAGTGTCACGAACAACCAGCGGTACAGCCTAGGCACAGACCAGTGGCAGCGCTCAGTCCAGACCACGCACGAGGGACCGAGCGTTTGGCGCACAAGCTTCGAAGGGTTCGGCGCTTCTCGTCGTCTTCTTCGTTGAGCGCCAGCTTCTGAAAACTCTAAAGCCGAAGGCCAGTCACACCTGCAATTTTTTTTCTGAAATGTCCACCATGTTAATGATTCAACGCCTGTGCTCTGTTCTCGGAGTTCACGATTTAAGCTGTGTCCTGACTATGCGTTTTTCAAGCTTTAGGTTTGTTCTTCACTTCTTGGTGTTGGTACGTTTGACGTGAGTGCCAGCCACGTGCTTCGTCAAACATCATAAGATTTCCAGTCCAAAAACATTTCGATATTTATTCACTGCAGCCCATTATTCACTCCAGGCAGCCCATTATCAAGTGGTTGGTCACGTGACCAAGTTCCACTCAGCCAGCTGTAGGCATCGCGTCACTCCAGATTCAACCAGAGCTAAACCACCGCCAACTTTGTTTCGGATGTTTCATTTGGTGGCGGGGCGGTCGGCTTACATTCAAGTTCACTTACAACAGTAAACACGGTACGTGGTGAAATGTGCAGTGATGATTTGGACATGGTGCAGAAGCAATGAACAAACAACACGCACTGAGCGCATAAGCTGCGAACACTGAGAGCAGGTACACGGGCCACTGAAACACCTCGTTCACTTCGATGTCACTCTGATTATCCGCAGCACGGCCCTCCGGGCGCAAAACATAGTCGCAGTGTAGTCAGAATAGGGCACATCAGGGCGGAGCGATTGGTAGAGTCTGAGGCAAAAGAAGTTTACAATATCAGGTTGAGGTGGGTCGAAGGGAGTCTCCAAGAAGGCCAGAGTGATATCATAGGTGACGGCAGTGACCTACTACCGCACAGAAAGCCTGATGCAGCGAGATGGTGAGCAAAGCAGGACAAAGTAGCTAGGGGTGAAAGAAGCCATGTGGTGAAGGCGGTTGTAATAGTCCTGCTGTGATTTCTGTGAGGCGAGTAGTCGGGGGCATTCTAGATGGTGGGCTTGGTCGGAAAAGGCAATCACGTCGTGGGCATATTCAGAAAGTAGAGCAGTAAAGGTAGAAATTAGTACCCATAGATAACGGGGGCTCTTAGTCGTACAAAAGATAGACTAGGGAGCAACCACAACGTCATGAAGGGAAGAGTTCTTTGCAAATGTAACGTAAGGGAAAGCAATATCTCAGTCACGAAGATCCAGGGAAACGTATATTGCGGGCATATTGGTAAGAGTACTGCTAAGGCGTTAGGTGGGGCTGTTTGTGCCCATCATTTGTTCGAAGGTGGCAGGGGCATTGCATGAGCCGAAAAGTATAACCTTGAATTCATACAGCCCAGCAGGTAGGTAGGTAAACTCTTTTATTGCGCCCAAAAACAGGGGACCAGTCAAAGGACCGGTTGCGCTGACTTAGAGGAGGTCGGCGGGGATCCTTTGGGATGCCGCGGCCTCCACCGCGCGCTGGATAAGCCAGCGTTGGTCTGCTGGCTTGGAAGTACACAGGAGAGACTCCCACGTCTCTGGGGTGTTTGCGTTGTCTCTGTTGTAATGTGGACATGTCCACACCATGTGTATGAGTGTGGCCGGAGTTGAGCAGTGTTTACACATGGGGGCTATCTGTTCCGGAAATATCTTGCTGTATAAGAGGGGGTGTGGGAAGCTTCCAGTTTGTAGTTTGCGCCATTGGACGGCCTCGCGCCTTGTTAGATCGCGGTGTGCGGGAGGATATGTGCACCTTTGGAGTCTGTAGTGCTGGAGTATGTCCGTGTAAGTGGTGAGTAGAGATAGTGAAGCGCGTGGGATATTAGTGTCAGCGGAAGCAGGGTGGCTGATCATACTCTCGGCTCGGCAGCTGAGATCTCGAGCGAGTGTGTGTGCCTGGGCGTTTCCGCTGAGCGACTCGTGGGCTGGAGCCCAAAGAAGTAAGCGAGATGTGGAAGAGGGTGCTGTAGAACGTAGAATGTGTAACGCCTGGCAAGAGATACGGCCAGCATCGTAATTGCGAATAGCCTGTTGAGAGTCACTGATGACGACTTTGGTATTAGGGTCGGCTAGCGCGAGCGCAATGGCAACCTCCTCAGCTGCGGTGACTGTTTCTGTATTGCGAATGCTGCAGGCTGTGTACCAGCTGCGGTGAGGGGCGAGAGCTACCGCCACCATCGCTGGCCTCGATGGATGGTAAGAGGCGTCCGTATACGTGACGTCCGGACGTCCGCTGAAGCGTTTCTCGAACTGACGAGCCCGGTCGGCCCGTCTCTCGGCGTGGTGTTCCGGGTGCATCCGTTTGGGAATGGGAGGAATGCGGAGATTTAGGCGATATTCCGATGGAAGTTCAGCGTAACTTGGGGCCGATCTCGGCGGGGAGATCCCAACTTGCTGCAGTACCGCTCGGCCAGCGTGTGTGAGTGAGAGCCGCTCATACTGGGCGGTGAGGGTTGCTTCGATCAGTTCGCTCACGGTATTGGAGATTCCGAGAGCCATGAGCTTATGGGTAGCTGTGGACATGGGAAGACCTAGGGCCGTCTTGTATGCTTTTCGAAGTGACGCGTCTAGCCGTTCGCTTTCGGCACGAGTGAGACGTAAGTAGGGTCCAGAGTAAGTAATGCGGGAGCAGACGAAAGCTTGAACGAGGCGCAGGAGGTTGGACTCTCGCATGCCATGATGCTTGTTGGAGATTCGCTTAAGGAGGCGTCCGATCTGCACAACCGACTGGTCGATGCGTTGGATCGTGATGTTGTTGCTGCCGTTGGACTGTAGATGCAAGCCCAGGATCCTGATGTTGTCTGTTCGAGGAATCGGGTTTCCTTGCACCTGGAGGTTGATGTCCGGAAGTATCTTTGAAGGGCGTCGTCCCGGGGAAGGAATGATGATATACTCGGACTTTGTCGCCGAGCACGTGAGGCCAACTGTACTTAGATAATCTCCGATCCGTTCGATCGCGGTCTTTAAAGTCTCTTCAATCTGGCCGTCTTTGCCGCGCGTGATCCAAAGTGTGAGGTCGTCAGCATAAATGCTGTGATGCAGGTGGGGGATGTCGGCCAGTAGCTTCGGCAGGCCTATTAGTGCGACGTTAAAAAGCATCGGCGAAAGTACGGCGCCTTGCGGCGTGCCACGGTTTCCCGGAGAGATGATGGAAGGATCTCCCGTGCCGGCTTTAAGTTGCACTGTGCGGTCGGTGAGAAAGTTTCGGATGTACGCATACATGCGATGTCCGACACCGAGAGCTTGAAGTTGTTGAAGAATCGCTTCATGGAGGACGTTGTCGAATGCCTTGGCAACATCGAGGCCGACGATGACTTTTGTGTCTAGTGTACGTCTCATGACTACCTGATGATGGAGAAGAAGCATAATGTCCGGGGCTGCTAAATGAGGGCGGAAGCCGAACATAGTGTCTGGTAGAAGATGGTTGTCTTCAAGGTATCGTGAGAGTCTGGTCTGGATAACGTGTTCCATCAGCTTCCCAACGCAGGACGTGAGAGAGATGGGACGGAGGTTGGCCAAGGTTGGTGGTTTGCCTGGCTTGGGGATGAGGACTAGATTGGCGCATTTCCACTCTTGAGGGATGGTACCGCTGGCCCAACATTCTTGAAAATAGTCGGTAAGAGCATGAATGGATGCGTCGTCTAGATTCCTAAGCATTTTATTTGAAATGCGGTCAGGACCGGCCGCCGAAGTCGTCTTGAGGCGATTGAGTTCTGCTCGGACCTCCGCTAAAGTGATCGGAGCGTCTAGACAGAGATTTTCCGCGCCCTGATAGAAAGGGAGGTTGGTTGTTGGTTCAGGGCGGATGTAAGTATTTATAAGCTCTTGTTTAAGCTCGTCAGACGTGCCAGGATACTGGTGGAAGATTCGCTCGAGCTGTTGGCGTGTTTGGAGCTTGCCTCCTTCTGGGTCGAGTAAATGTCGAAGGAGGTTCCACGTCTTACGAGCGTTTGGAGTGTTGTTCATCTGGTCACATATGTTGTACCAGCTCTGTCGAGTGAGTTCTATTGCATATTTCTCGATATTCGTATGTGCGCGCGCCAGTCTACGTCGGATATTGCGGTCCCATTTCCGAGTGGCAAGTAGAGCTTCGAGCGACTTCTTGCGCTCCCACAGATGGGCGTAGTAGCGGTCGCAGTGTGGGATACTGTCCTCTAACTCGACGGTGTGAGTGGCGTCGGCCACTTGTTTGACAATTTCGGTTGTCCACGCCTTGATATCAGTTATAGCGGGAGGTATGTCCTGCTGGTTCCTGTGCTTCCGGAAGGAGTCCCAGTCAATCACCTGAGCTGGCCGCGTACATTGCCTGGTGGGCTCGTGTATTACGATTTCGAGTATGAAGTGATCACTCCCAAAGTTTTCGTGAGTATGACACCAAGTCGCTTTAACTCCGGAGGTCGTAAAGGCCAGATCCGGCGTTGTATCACGATGTAGGCCTGTACCGTGTCTAGTGGGGTAGGACACGTCCGTGATAAGAGTCAGCTGGTTCATATGCCAGTCATTCCAAAGGCGTCGACCTTTAGCGGAGTCATAGTGGTAGCCCCAAGCGCGGTGATGCGCATTAAAGTCACCGAGAATGAGGAGGGGTTGCCCCTGCGCCAGCTGCTGGGCTTTGAGGAAAAGCGGACCGAAAATATCCTTATGAGCTCGGGGAGGGCTGTAGACATTAATTATAAACAGACTAGTGCAATGTTTACGCGAGGGTCGGGGTAATATTTCTAAGAAAACGTATTCGGGGAAAGTTGTATCTAAATTGTGTTGGAGGACAGTGAGGTTACGTTTGACGAGAGTAGCTATTCGAGGTTTTACTCGTTCCGATAGGTATGTACTGTAACCGGCAAGTTTCGTGTTCTTGTCGCATTCCTGGAGAGCTATTAGTTCGGGGCGATCACTCGCGGCGAGGAACTGCTGGAGGACCGGACGCTTACGCGCGAACCCACGACAGTTCCACTGCCAGATGGTGGTGTTACCCGAGCTGCTCGCCATGATTAGGCGGGGATAGTTGTGGGGTTTGAACGGGTGTCGGCGCAGGGGCCGCGGGTACCACGGCAGCGAGGAGTTTGCCCTGTGCTTCTATAGCTTTTTTCAGCATGTCAAATTGTTGCGTGACTTGTGAGCCGATTGTGTGGAGTGAGCGTTCGATGTGTGCTTCTAAAGCTTTGATGCGAGTTTGACTGAGGTTGCAGCTTTCCTCAACTTTGGCAAAACGCGCCTGCCAACCCGCCGCGGGTGAGTCGGTGTCGGACGTTGCTTTGCGTTTTTGTGCGGATCGGTTGGGAGGAGCGATATCCATAGGTACTGATTCATATGATCCCTGCGGATGCGGGGGAGATGAAGGGAGTGTGGCCATTGGCTTTTCGAGAGCCTCTACTCTGAGTATAAGTTGGTGGATGACTGCTGTCAGTTCCATAATCGCTTTGTGTGTGTCTAGAGTAGTGGGAGTCCCTTCCTGCGTACTCACCGGTTCTTGACGTTCTCGTAGATCGGGTAGAGATGGTAGTGGCCCAGGTGGCTGCTGCAAAGGATGAGGAGAGTCCCCTGTCTGCTGGACGACTGCAGGTGGCCCGGGATTGGTCCGGGAGGGCCCCTGAGAACCCATCCGTGGAGCGGGAGACTTGAGCGGTGGAAAAGAGCTCGAGCGGTCTCGGAGCTGCCGCTGCTGGCTATCGGAGCGTTGCCGGTCCCATCGGCTGGTGCGCTGGAGTGTGATCCGCTTGGCGGTCTCTTGGGTCTTGAGTTTCTCTGCCTCAGCATTTCGAATTTTCTCCCACTTCCTGCGCTTGACTTCGTAAGGAATCCTGAAGATTTCCCTGCAGCGACTATCGCCCGTGAAATGTTCTTTACCGCACAGGCGGCAGATTGGTTTGCACGTGTGGTCGGTGGTAGGATTGGATAGTCCGCAACCTCTACACTTAGTAGTTGGGCTTGCACAAACATCGGCTCGATGACCGAGCTCGCCACAGCGATAGCACACCTCGTACTTCTTCTTGAATAAGTTGCATCTGTGGCGACTATTGCAAAAGTAGACCCAGGTAGGCACTTGGCGCTGAGCGAATGTGATGAGTACTGCGGTGGTGTTCCCGAGCCGCCGAAAGTCCAGAATGGGTGGGTTACGGTTGTCCTGTAACTCTGCTTGGATTGTATTTCGATCCAGTCGGAGGTCGACGCCGCGAATCACACCACGGCTCGAGCTATCATCTGGAGCGCAGTAGACGGATATCTCATACGCCTTGTTGTCAACGGTGATCTCTTTGAGTTGCATCATCCGTTCAGCTCTTTCGACGACTGGGGTGCAGTACGCGAAAGTATTCTGGATCAGGTTAGCTTGTATTAGGTCTTCGTGACGAACAGCGTCCCTGCGGAAGCGAGCAGCAGTGCAAATTGCTTCCAGTAGTTGGTAGGTTGTAATCTTGGAGAGTAGCAGTCCGCCCCGTGGGCGCACAATTAGCTTGAGAGCGTTGCTGGGTAAGCGAGGCTGGTTCGATGCTACAGATTTTTTGGCTAGTAAGCGTCCTCGTTGCCGAGGCGTGAGTTCAGCTTCCGTCTTCGCACGTAGCCCATTGTCGATTTGGGACGCTTGGTTCGGTCCCGCTTTGTCTCCAGGGAAAGCTGGCACGGCAGGCCCTGATGTTGTTCGCGCTTCCCGGAGCTTGTTAACTTTAGTCAACCAATCACTGGCTGCTAATTCTTCTCGAGAAATTGGGATGCCTTCTACGGTGACCCTCATGGCGACCTACGGCGCGCGGGCACGGTCCACGGCGCAGCCCAGCTGGCGAACGCTGCTGCGACGCAGGTAGCGAACGCCACTGCGACGCAGAGCTCCGTATTCTTCGGCGCGGCGCAGTAGGCCTAGCGAGGCATCTGGCGTGGTCACGGGGAAAAGTTGACCTAAAATGGTCAAAACTTGTTGTACGTACTTCTGGTTGGTGTCCCTGGATTCCGCTCGTCTTCAGGAAACCGGTGATATCAACGGAAGTATTGTAGGGTCTCACTGTCTAGGGTAAAAACACGAAATCAGCGGAGCTCGCATGGAGTTCGTCCGTTGTCGCTCGCGCTCGCAGCGCCCCCCCCAGCCCAGCAGGTACAACAAATGCCGTCTTCTTACGGTCTTTTTCATCCATGGCAATTCGCGTATATCCAGAGCTAAGGCCAGTGGAGGAGAAAATTTTGACACCTTAGAAACAATCAAGGGAGTCATCTATTCGTGGCAACGGCTAGACATCTTTTTTGGTTAATCTTACTGAGGTGCCGGTAATCCATGCTGAACTGCCAAGAGTCATATTTTTTAGAGTATGATTCCCAAGGACTGCGGGAAGGCTCAAAAATTTTCTTCGCAAGAATTTTTACTACCTCGTTTCAGATAACCTGGCGCTTGGGGTGCGACAAACGCTAGGAATGCCACAGTCAGGAGACGCACCACAAGTTCCTATGCGATGCGTGACAGCCGGACGGAGGGCATGTTTACGAAGATTAAAAATGTCCAAAAAAGATCCGAAAAGTGTGAAAAGCTGGGCAGATTAGGCAGGTGAGCGGTCCGTGGCTTACATGGTATTGAGCACGTCCGCTGAGAAAGGTAAATCCTGGTGGGTGGCATCGGGGCCGCTAACGAGGGTAGCATCTAATGCAGCGACTTGGTAACAAGGAAGGCTAGAAATCATGGTCACACAGATTCCGAATGGAAGGACTAAAGGGCAGAAGCTGATATTCAGAACTGGCAGGAACAGTGTGTTGGCCTTTACTGCAGCAAACGTAAAGGGCAGCGCAACTTTGCAGATGGCAGTATATCGAGAATAGGTGCAACCATGTAGTCACCATCAGGAAGCGGTGACAATGAGTGCAGGGCAACAAAGGATGGAGCTTGAGATGGCAGGAAAACATTATGTTCTTAAAATAATAAAGGTCGGAAACCCACAAGGCCGTAATCGAAGAATGAGACCTCAATATGGCCATCCTATAAACAGCCAATGAGGATTGAATGTTCCGACAGGAAATCTAAACCGAGAATCAGATCATGGGCGCAAATGAGTCAAACGGCCAAACATGTTCGGGTGCTATGGCCAGCAGTAGCAACACGAGCGCTGCATTGGCCGTCAGCAATAAGAACCCAAGTATCCACAACAAACAGGCACGATGTCCCAGAAATAAGGACATTGCGAATGCAGGGGTGAAGTTTGCAGCTCATCACGGACTCATGCACGCCAGTGTCAATGAAAGCATATATGCAGCGTCACCTCTAGGGGCTGCATCAGCTAGCTTTTCAGATCGGAGCGACATGAGACGACTGTGGGGATTGAGAGCAACAGCTAGAAGCGACAACAAGAGGAAAACTCGGCGAGAAGCGTGCCTCTGAAATCTGTGGTGGAGCTCGTGCTTAGAAGCGGCAGGGAAAGTCTAGGCGGGAGCTAGAGGTGACGGCACTGATGGGAGGTGAAAAGTATGGAGAGCGACTAGTGGAGTTTTCGTGGGGGTGCGAAGACTAGGAGCTGTAGCAGTGCCGAGCAATGTAGCCTATGTGAGAGTAGCGAAAGCGGATTGGTCGGTTGTCTGCGGGATTCCGGAGAAACAGTGGGGGTGGATACTGGTGGCTGGAACCTTAGTGCCAGCCGGGCTACCAAGAGCACACACATATCCGAATTGAGGTTCCAGTTGGCAACTTCTTGCTACACGAATGCCTAGATGAGCAACACGATAGGCAGAAGCATACGACTGCGATAGGTATGAGGGCCTCTAGTTCACGTCACACAATCCTTGCGAGTGTGTCTGCGAGGGCAGGCATTTCAGAGAGTGGACGTGGTTGTAGCTGCTGTACCTCAGATGAACAGGTTGCTGCTGTGTTAGGAAGTCCAGAAAACAGCTGCAGAATACTGCAGCTTTCAATTTGCTCGAAGCGATGGCACTCCTTGATGATGTCAATGATAGTGCAGTCCTTGCAGAAAAGCAAATGAAAAGCATCATCCAGAATGCCATTGCAGCCCACGTTGTCTGATTCAGTCAAAGCAACGTCCATTCTTGGGCGATGTGCCAGGACATCCAGAATATAGGTATGCAGACCTCTGTGGCAGGCCTGGCTCACGGCGAAAGCTGTTGTTTCGAGGTTACCTTGCAAGCATCAGGTCTTGCAAATAATAAATGTTGTTTTTCCTCACAAGTGTCCCAGCTCACGAGCTCATTTTTATGTTTCATATTACACCCTGCAGGTGCCGGTAAGTTAAAAGATGACATTAGCCGGCATAACTTTTGGGTCCCACAAAGTTATAGTTGATGTCTGGCACTTATAAGAAGAGCCAGTCATCAACATCCGTGTCATCAGTTCCAAGGATACCGGGGTATCAGGGTGACACCATGACTACGAAAGGAGCGCTAGCCATCCTCCGTGAGTCTGAGCCGGTTTGACTCTTCAAGTTTCATGGCGCGATCATACACCCGGCTCCTCCAGCAACAACATTAAGTGGCGAATGACAGTGACGAGCCTGACACTGTGCACAGGCAAAAACACGGAGCCTGCTCTAGTCACAAAAGAACCGAGTACCAAAAGCGGTAACACGCACCACGAAAAAACATCATTCACTTTGACATCATTCTGAATGTCATACGCAGCAATAAGCGAATTCAAAAACAAGATGCTTTATCTGGTAGAAGAAAAATCACATACAGAAAGCCTGGATTCTGCACAACAAGCCTCAGCACTACACGACTGCAAAATGCCTACACGTGGCTCATAAGTGAAAGGGGGGAATCATGCAGTGTCACTTGTGCTAGATAAGAAGGCACTAGCACAGTAAAGTAGTAACTCAAGGGGCACTGGCAACCCTGAAAGGGGTATTGAACACCGATTTGTGCAAACTGGTGCTGTAAAATAATAGCAGAAGCAAGGCATATTAGCGTGTGCTAGCCGAAGCTCTCGAGGTAGAGATAACAACCCTAAGAGAGGATGGCTTTTATTTGTGGCATCAGAAACCTTCATAGATAGTCCCAGCTACACCAACAATGCATCGGCTGAGCTGCGATTCGAGCGAAGCAACATGCCATGCGCATCGGCCTGAAACCGCGGCCGCGGATACCTCTTAGCACTCAACCCACATTACACAGCGTGTCGCCTCTCAGTTTGCTATGCAGCTGACCCATGTTTCACAAGGGGAAGTTTTGGGTCACTTGGCCAGACATGATGTAGAGGAAAAAGAAACCGGAACTTCAGACAGGACGCAAGACTGAGAAGTGGTCTTACTTCCTGTCTGAAGTTGTGGTTTTTTCCTCTGCAACCCATCAGTGTGTTCACCTCAACCACTTCTATGTAGGCCAGACCGAGATAGCATATCTGTGAACACTAACCAGAAGACGTCCTCAGTTCAGTAGACATTAGAAAGACATAAAGCACGTGTCTGCAACCGAAAGAGCATAGGTAGCATGTGTACTCCACCGTTATCACTACAACTCATGAAGAAGATACACAAAAGTAGCTATTGTGTTTGAACAGAACAATAAATGCTATTTTTACTGTCTGCAACCCCCAACACTCAGTTAAGCAAAACACTCAGATAATACTGATATGATATAACAACACTCAAAGTACACAGCTACTACCTATGATACACTAAACCAAGATACACTTCTGTTAAATATGATAATCGAGCGGAAAAACAACACTGAGAATACACTTATACCATGCTAGACATCTGCTGGCTATGAAGATGAAACAAAATTCTGAAGATAAACTGTAATATAGTCTTAGCTATTAATTATTATGAAGGAGAGGAAACAAACAAAACAGTCCTTCACACAACTTTCACACATTTCAAGCGAAATGAACCCACAGGCCACATCCTTGACTCGTGTGAAGCATTCCTGTGCGGAATATCTTGAGCTGTTCTGATGGAAGCGGTGCATAGAATTTCCTTGCATGAAGAACCTCATGGCCAAAAAGAAACTTCGGAGGCACCTCTGTCAGACGGACAATGCTGCCATTGCTTAGTAAGCAACACGAGTCCTCTACACCTCCTTTCAAGGATGATACATCTGTCGAGCGCCCACTCGCCGGGAGTTCTCTCGGTTAATAAGCCAACTCGGACAATCTGCGGCTCACCTGTCCAAGTGGCTTTCTGCTGGTGCACAACAACCGTTTAACTCACCCCAAACAGTTCTCAAATTGGGAGGCAGTAACATTGTCCATCGGACCATAAATTAAGGCGTCCTCCGCAATGTGACACATCATGTGTACATTGTAGATCAGAAACTCAGGTCTATAAAGAACCCCACACAGCTGTGAAAAATACTTCAGGAGATCTGAGGCAAACTTGTTCATCTCTGTTGCAAGAGCGTCACTGAGCAGAATGCACATCGTCACATGAAGGCACAGGAGGTGTTTGTATTGGTTGTCGTCCAGTAAACCGCGTAGCACCACAGGGCCAGTGTAGAGGAGGAAAGACCTAAACTTAACTACCTTCCATCGCTCCAGTTCATCAAGGCCTCTGGGTTGCCAAGCAAATCCTGACGGCACACTTGTTTTCTGCAGTCTTGGCACTCATAATACTCTGCTGCTGTGCGCCGAGACGATGCGGCAATGGTCCAATGTCCACGTCTGCAGCAACTTTCGGACCACTCCCAAGACCACAGTGTGCATGTAATCCGCCGGAAAATGTTTCACCACGTCCACATGCAAATCCAAAAGTCGACTTTCAGAGTGGTGATGGCCAGCGTAGGCCATTGTGCCGAAAGAATCATCTCTGCGATTCGATTCCTGAAAGCAGCACACATGGGGAATGTTTGCCTGTGCTCAATTCTTTCTCTTTTATGTGTGCAGCGGTCACAAGCGTAATAACCAGTGCCAGTTGGCACATTTGACATACGAACAGGCTGGCACATCACAGATTACTGCAACAAGTGAGACACTGTGTTATACACCTTTGATGACGAAACTAAAAGCTACCATACTTTTCATTTCTTATACAAATGGTCGCAAAATCAGTCCAATATTTGTAGGCTTCATTTTTTCACCTATAGATACAGACAACAAATGGTCGGCTGTCAACTGCATTCGCCACTGATCAGAGCAAAACCCAGAAGATCAGCGAAGAGCTCTTGAATATCGGTAATCTGTCGATGTTCATGTGGAGGTCAACCTTAGTACCTGCCCCTTCGCGAATACCGCTTTTCACTCTTTCAATCATCTAAATTCATAGGCCAAAATGCACGGAGTCGTTAAGAACATTAGCTTTTCGCTGTCGTCAGTAATGTGCGAGCGTCACGAGGTAGCGGATGGCCAAGGCGAAGCAAAAGCAGTCAGAGGTCATTAACTGCCGAATAAGTGAGTGAATGGTTCCGAGCTATATCCGCTAGCTCTCGTGTAGCATCTGTCGTTTAGGGGGTTGCTTCTGAGCTTTCTTGCGCGGTAGACTGATCCTCCTCTCACGAAAACAAATATTCGGCACTTTCATCAGAATCGGTTAGAAAGTGAGGGCATTCAGAATCACCGATTCGTCCTGGGGTTGCTTCGAGCATTCTTCGCGCTTTTTGCGTGGGTCCGCATTATCGGCATCGAATTCACTGTCTTCGCGTGCCGTTGTGGAAGGCCCAAGGTCGCCTTGGGCGGGGGAGGAAATGTCGCGGTGAAAATTCGCTGACCTCGTGGTTCAGCCGCCGGTTTTCAGCCACTTACTGGGCATTCTAAATGAGCACGAGTGCGATCGAGAAGACTCAAGTGGAGCGCGGAACGAGCTGGAGCTCTTCAGAGGTCGGTGAGCCGATAGGCTGTGCTGCTCAGCCGGCTCAACGGTCAGCGGCTTGCGCGAAAAAAAAAGTGGTGGAAGCGGAAGTGGTGGAACTACGTGTAGGTGGGCTGAGGTACCTGGGAAGCGAAGTTGAAGCTGCCAACTTAAATTCAGCTTTTGGAAAGTTTTTGTAAAACATGATGACCTCTAATAGAAGATTTGAGTGATCATTTTCATTCAGACAATGCAGCTACTGCTACTAAGTGATTTTCTTCAACCATGACTGTAACTGAGTTATTAGACGAGCAAGCTGGCAAATATCCACAGTGCTCGGATCCAGACGAAACGTGCATTCATTATGCTCACCATTAATGAGCGAAATTCATATCACGCTCAATAAGTAAATCGAAAATCGTTGGTTGCTTAAAGTTCTGCATTGCTACATAGGCTTAAAGCCCCTCCATGACGTTTTCTGGGAACTAACTGAACGATGACTGCGGTACTCGGCAATGCTAAGTCTGAGCGCAGGTCTTCAGGTATTTAAGTTTTGTGTTTGATGCAGGTTTTCTGTGACTGATTGGATCAAAAACGATGTGAACACATGAAAAGGCGTATTCAGTATAAAAAGAAAATAAAAATAGTAAAAATAAAATAAAAACGAAATTAAGGAACGAGGAAAAAATAAATCAAAATTAAACCAACAAAATTTCTAGTAATAAAAAAAAGAAATTAATAATTAAAAAATCAGGGAAAAAGGAAAAGGAAGGCCTTCGAATTACTGCTGTTAAGCAGACTGAAGTACATTCCTGTAATTCTTTCAGGCGAAAGCCTTCAATGCCTCATCGTTGTCCGTCCATCCGCCCGCGAAATGTCACACCATGACGTCATCAATAGCATAATTGCTATAATGCATATACTCTTAGCAATTACGAAGTTTTGGGCGATTACGATTTAGTTATCAATTAGTAATGAGGCAATAATTTTTAATTAGGTTATAATTGGTAACTAATTAAAAATAAAAGTAAGAAATAGAGATAACAAAGAACTCAATCAAGAATAAAAATAAAAAAGAATTCCTATAACAGTTAAAAATCAAAGCAGCAAATGAAAAAATAAAAAGAAACGATCGTTAACGTCCCCCTTAGTGTTCCTTTCTCTGTAGCCATGCTGCCCAACAAACACTCATTAATTTGTAATTACTCAATAATAAGCCAAAGTGGGTGAGAAAGGCTTTCACCTCACGCACTCAAGCTCGCCCTGAATTTTTGTAGAGAAGCCGCAAAAAATAGAAATAGGATCGACATCCAGGGGCGCAGAAGCAAGACGACGAAGACGAGGTGATTAAAAAGGGAGTGTTGTGGGGAACAGCTGCATATCCCCTTTGATGCGTCACAATATATTTATGTTGCTCCTGCCAACTTGGAAGACTTGCATTTGAGTTGCCCATCCCCAAAATGAGGTCGCAAAGTCCTTTAATGTGGATGGACAGTCTAGATTTGGACGGTGGAAACCGTCTCATTTTATTCTTCTACTCACGCTTTTCTACAGAGCGCTCGGTGATTACTGAACATCTTCTCAAGATTAATCTACAATCAGCAATCACACGAAAATATTTTTTGCATTTCCACCTCGACTGTTACGAAGTTTTTTCACTCAAAACAACTAGGAGACAAGAGTTTAAACATAGGAATGTGTTTTGTGCTTGTCTGTGCTTCTCCCACGTTACGGCAGTTTTCTGCACAATATTCGTTCATCCCCCCAATGCATGCAATGAACCTCGACTGTCATATATGTCTTAACATTTATAGCACGAAAATAATTGACTATACATAGCTAATTCACCGTCTTTTTATTCTTCTTTGTAAAGCACTGTGTGGTCAATTTTGTGTAACTTGCAATATGTGCATCATGGCCTAAGGCGCGACCTCATAGGGGCATGGTCACGCCTTTTTATGCATGAGCAGCCGACCACCATAGGTATAGTGGTCGGCTGCACGGCAACAAAGTTATAGCAAGAAATTACGATTCGAAAGGCAGTACTTATTCTTTGATTTGAATTTGGGTGGCTTCAGAGCGCACAAATATATGAACACAGATATACCTAGGAAGATATGACTGAACATATATTCTATTGAGACGCTTTGGTATGTCGATGCCAGCCAGATTAGTATCCCTACCGTCTGGTGTTCATCGAAAATGAAGGTAACGAGAATATCCAGAGTAGACGTTCTAAAAAAATTGATAGAGTCGTGGTTTAAAAGTACGGAAGTTCTGTCTTTTTCCGCTGTGACTGGTCTACTTTCACCGCCGCCCAGGCTCAGTAGTAAAGACGTTCGGCTACTGACCAGAGTACCCAGGTTCCCGGTCCACCGCGGCGGTTGTGTTTCGACGAAGGCGGAACACAAAACGATGTCAGTGCATGATGAATTTCCGAAGGTGGTCGAAATTATTCCGGAGTCCTCCAGTACGGCGCCTCTTTTACTCCCACCTTCCTATCTTCCCTTACAGCGTGGTTCAAGTGTCCACGTAGAAGTGAGACAGATACTGCGCTTTCCTTTCCTGAAAGATCAATTTTCGTATCACTGGCTTATGTCTAGTTATTTCCCTGACCCTGGTAGTACACTCTAGGCAGTAGCTCGTGTGTTTAAATGACAATAGAGATATCGTTTTTTAAATTCAAGATAAAAACAAATGGCACAGAGAAAGGCGCACAGGACGACCCAGCGTCGTGCTGTGTGTCCATCTGCACCCTTCGGCTAGTTGTGTTTCTTCGAAATATGTACAAATGATAGGTGTAACGTTAAGAGACCGGAAGCAGCAGAGTGGGTGAGAGAACGAACGCTGCTTAATGATAATCTAGTCGAAATCAAGAGGAAGAAATGGTCTGGGGCAGGGCATTTAATGCGCAGGCTAGATATCCGCTGGTCCTTTAGGGCAATGGAGTGGATTCCAAGAGAAAGTAAGCGTAACAGGGGGCGGCAGAAGGTTAGGTGGCCGGATCAGATTAAGAAACTTGCAGGAATAGGTTGGGCGCAGCCGGGAAAGGACAGGGTTATAATTTGCGGGGCATAAGAGAAGCCTTTGCAGTGGGTGTAGTCAGGCTGATGATGATGATATATAGATAGCTTTTGGTTGCGTGTTTTATTCTTTGGAGTGATGCGTAAAACAATACTATGCACTGTTCACCATTTGGCATTCGTCATTCACCTGTTTCGGTTTCAACACCAGAGTGGTGTAAAAAAAGGGTGCGTCGTCCAAGTTCAGTACTGGTGATGCTAGGAATGAAAAGTTTCGGTGTAATCCCGCCTTCGTCGTTGCGATTTACTTCATCGCTATAATGTCTTGCGCATCACTAATAAGAAGAAAATATGCAGCCGAAATTTGGTGTCTGCACTCGATGCCACAGCCAGCTACAATATTTCCTTCCATTTGGTGTTGCTTTGTTAAGCCACGATTGCCAGGTCAAGAAATCTTAGAAGTCAGCAGATAACTGATTTCATCATACGATTTCATTAAAATTGTCTTCGAGATTAAGAAAGAAAGTGTGAAAAATGATTTCAGAGAATGGTCATGGTACAGAGTAGTCATAGTGGCGCCAGTGACTGCTCTATTTAAAAAACATAAACATATTTATTCACTTATACATGGTTTGAAGACGGAAGCGCCAATATCAATCCTTGGCAGAATATAATCCTAGTTATAACGGGGATAAATACTTAACCGAGAAATTTGTACAGAACATTTTGCGTCAATTTATGCCGATAAATTATAATACATATGGAAACCTGTAGATACTCAAGGAATTGTGATCAAAACTGTTTCTTCATCAGCGCAGAGTGATAAGGAAACAAACCTGAACTTTCGGCCCGCACTACTAAGGGCAGTGACACGTAAGAACACGGCTCGTTTTTGAAAAGAGTTCTTCCCCGTGTGCCCTTCGTGCCCGTTTTGCCCGTGTTGGAACTTATAGGTGCGTGTAGTGCGTGCAGTTCAACTGGAAGCACCAGATTTGTCAGCTTTGTCATCCGTTTTGTGGACGACTGCTCTCCAAAATAGCAATTAAACTTATGTCAGTACTAGCTTTGGTTTTCAGTAGCCACTTTTTATGCTACACGTGGAATTGGCATAACACGCATGTGTATGTATACAAAGGCTATAATGAAGCTGCGCCGCTGCGCTGAGAGTGCTTCGCTCACGTGGTTAAACTATCACCTATTGTGCAATATTGTAGTCATGCATAAATCTCTCTTGCACTTCTCGGGTGCATTATGACTAGCGTAGTATGCATGCTGACAATCTTAACATGTGACCACCGCCTTGCTGTCAACCGCGAGTTCTGACAACGCGGAATGTTTCAGCCGTAGTGGCGCGTTTTGCTTTGAAGCGGTTGGCCGTTTTCTACATTTGTTGACAGCAACGATAACTGACGCCTGAGCAGTTAGAAATCTTTGGAACGGCATTCACGACGTTGGTCCAGAATCGCTGTGGCATCCACGTAAAATGTTAAGCGGCTACTTAGGTGTTTTACATGATTTGCTAGTAATGCAAGGAATGTTTGCATATTGGCAGTATGGCTTCCGCGCTTTTTTTTAAGAAACCCTTCGCGGTGGCTCAGTGGTTATTGCGCTCGGCTGCTGACCCGAAAGACGCGGATTCGATCCTGGCCGTGGCGGCTGAATTTTGATGGAGGCGAAATTCTACAGGCATGCGTATTGTTCGATGTCAGTGCAGGTTAAATAACCGAGGATAGCCGAAATTTCCGGAGCCCTTCACTACGGCGTCCCTCATAGCCTGAGTAGCTTTGGGACGTCAATCCCCATAACCCATAATCCGCATGTTTAAGCCTAGTAGTCAAGTAAGGGCTGTAGTATTTCTGTTGGGAACGTAAATGTTTCAGCGAGTGTCAATATGCCTGACGCGTGTAAAATTTCGCGAGTGTCGACAAGAGCAATGTTGAACGAGGCAAACACGAGCTTGGTCTATATATTTGTGGCTTTACCTTGCATAACTGCGTTTCAGAAAAAGGAAGAGGCCAAAGCCACAGTACCTTTTCTGAGTGGTAGCGTTCACAAAAGAAAAAGAGTCAGTTGGTGCAGTGAAGACTAACTGGCTGACGAACTCAAGACAAAGGGGCTTGTGGGCACCTAAAGACACTACGCAGTCTGCTATTGAGAAGATGGCGAGGAAGAGGGTAGATCCACTACTGGACTGGCAGCGATGCCGTTTTAGGGTGTTGGGATATGCAGGTAAGAAAGGAGATGTGCTTTCGAGAATCTCAGAACATTTTTTTCACTTTTTTCTTTCGCTGTCATAGAGCTGTAGGAAAAGTTGAGTTATGGACTTCAATAAGAGTTGGATACATATCGCAGAGTAGTAGTCGCCTGCTTGAAGTGTAAACACAGGCTATCACATGCACATTATGATTACATGGCGGTAACCAGGAGTGGTTCTGCATTTATCCCACTGGAACTAACAGCGTACGGCAAGCTCTACAACAGGAAACCAGGCGTTTTTCGTGCAAGTGCAACAGGACGCATAGCAAACACTCGAAGCTTGCATACTCAACACCAGTAGCTTCATTCCGGGTAGCAGGTAAATATTCTAACATCTGAGATATAACTGCCGCAATGAAAGAAGCAGCTAGAAAGACACTTAAGGTAAAATCGAGCAGATTTTAAAAATAAATGCCCAGGGTATATCTAAGAATTGGTGCCGCCACTCGCGCTACCAAAGCGTATCATCTTCATTTCTTTGCTACAACTCATACTGGATTAGGGATGCTAACGGATCGACGTCATGTAGTCAGAATTGCTAGAAATATATTGTGGCAGTTCTTTTAGAAAACACTTATATGATCGAATCAGTCTCTCTGTGTCCTGAAGAAAAAAATTTACTGGGTTACTGGGTCATCTGGCATGCAATTAGCCTTAGCATTCAGATCGCTGAGACGTGTCTTAAATATGAATGTGCTGGATCTGTACGATGTATTTTTAGCCACAGCCGAAACTAAAATCTGAAAAAAACAAGATTTCTAGGCTTTACATTTCAAGTGTCCAAGATTATTGCGTTTTAACATTGGCAATTCAACTTATTTATATTGGTAAGCTGCAACTTGAATTACTTGCTTCCTCGTGATGAATTTGTGGCTGTTTGTTCATAACAACGTAAAGTATGCCACTAAAATCGATTGGATTAAGTCGATATCTACATCGTGATGTATTGTGTGCGACAAAAATATGCCACAAATATTGGACTAGATTAAGTTCATATCCACATCAAGATGTCTTGGATATGTATTTGAGAAGCAAGACCGAAGTGAAGTTCAGATGCAGTTAAAAAATGGCAATGTAACTCCTGAGACCATAATAATGCATGTTAGCTGGTTATAATTGGTTTGTAGGAGTTTTTCAGTCTCAGCAAAAGAGTGAGTAGGCGAGGTATCAAAGCTGTCTATGTTCGTTTCCACTGTGCACTTTGCCTGCGCTCATTGCAGATTGCCTGTGACCAAACTTTCTGCCAATGTTACGATCCAGTAAACCACCTTTTTTATGCATAAAAAACTGCAGGGTTGTTGTTCATAAGAATCACCCGAAGTGCCATATACCTAAATTTTATTTCTTTCGTCCGTTTTGAATGAAATGTTAATAATGGAATAAGTTACCTACTGGGAAGGCATCCTCAATGGAGTTGTAGGAATGGAGAATACTTTACAGAGAGAGAGAGAGTCTGCAGTTTTCAAAAATTTTTGTTTCTTGTCTGAATCCTGAACTCAAATTACTGACATTTTGATTTCTGTAAGTTACGAGTTTCCGCGAGGAAAGCTGTGTCGGAAACCAGCAGTGTTGGTATTAAGTTTAGTGTACCATAAGTGTTACTTATGTACACCCCTTTATGCTTGTCATGCCTAATTTTGCTGCCTTGTATCTCCTACAACCTAGTCTCCTATGCGAAACCCTGCGAAAACATGGCACTAGCCGAACAGACCTCACACTTGGAGTCTGCAGACTCTAGTGGCGAGGATTGTGCTTTGTCAAGAATGGGTAAATATTTTTTCCTTTTTAAGTTTTGTTGCATTTATCAAAATTTGCTTGAGGGCACACTGTAGGCGCTGTAACGGGGGCTTAGGTTAACCCTCAGGCAGCGGCGAAACCACGGCGGCGACCGACTCTCGTCTGTTCAGGTGAGCAGGCGCTCGCTCAAGCGATGGCAGTGCGGCTAGGGTGATAACCTTCTTCCCTGGGTGAAAAGGAGCCATCCTAGCGACTCATGGTGCCGACAACACAACCGGGTCATAGTATGGCTTGAGTCGTTGGACATGTACAGTCTCGCGACCATGTCGGTGGAGATCGGAAGACAACTTGAGGGGCTCAATAAGGTAGTTCACGGAGGATGTGAGCTCCAGGGTGCGGTAGGGGCCAATATATTTCAAGAGAAGTTTCTTTGAGAGGTCGGGGGCAGTGGAAGAAATCCACAGCCAGACGAGTGATTCGTGTGGGAAATCCGGATCAAGCTGACCGTCGTCATGGCAGTGTTTTTGGCGCCCCGCATCTTCACCAAATGTAACAGGGGGACTTAGGTTAACGCTCAGGCGGCGGCGAAATTACGGCGGCGACCGAGTCTCTCGTCTGTTCAGGTCAACAGGCGCTCGCTCTGAGTGATGGCAGTGCGGCTAGGATAATGGCCTTGTTCTTCACTGCGCATAGTATAACGCAATTTAGTTGTATGCAACCGATGAAAAAAGCAGCAGATGCCCTTTGAAGGAGGCCCTTCAGCCATTGGTGTCTTGCGACTTTCGTGATTCGCGGTTATTCCGAGTAAGCGATGGTGAGCCCCCTTTTAGTGGTTATACCTGATGAACCTATGATTTTCGGATGTAACGTTAATGTTCAGCAGCCTCCGAAGGGAACAGCATGTTACGATAGGTAGCGAAATGCTGCAAGTGGTAAGTGAATATGTCTACTTAGAGCAGGTAGTGACCGTAGAGCCGGATCATGAAATGTAAATAACTAGAAGAATCATATTGGGATGGAGTGCATTTGGCACATACTATGAGTTCATGAATGGCAAGTTATCATTATCACTTGAGAGGAAAGTACACGACAGCTCTATCTTACCGGCACTCGAGTAAGGGGCATAAGGTTAAGGGCGACGAAAACGGCTCCGCTTAAATTGAGATCAACGCCGAAGGCTATGGAACGGAAAATGATAGGTGTAATGTTAACAGACATTAAACGTGCAGAGTGGGTAAGCGAGCAAACGTGCGTTTCTGATAATATAGTTGTACTCGAGAAGAAATGGGCAGGGCATGTAATGTGAAGGCAAGGGTAACGGAGTGAATTCGAAGGGCAGGGAAGTGTAGGAGGGCGCAGCAGAAAGACAGGTGGCTGGATGAGATTAGGAATTTTGTGGGGATTGTGTGGATGCAGCTGGCACAAGGCCGGCTTAGTTGGACAGATACGGGAAAAGACTTTTTCGCTGAAGTTGGTGTATTCAGGTTGATGGTGATAAACCTTCTTTCATCTGCCATACCCTGTGGTGTCAAGCTAGCAGGTCTAAGGGGATTACTATGTAGGACATAATGAGAATCCGCTAACACCACTGGCTAGAGGGAAATCCTTTGAGGGGCAGTTGCTTGAGTTGTATCCAACTATAGTGTCATATTGTGATTCCTGTGTACTACCTCTGACTCTGTATGTTAATGTTTTAAATGCAGTGGTATCACAATAGAATGGTGAGGGGTGCATGGCACAAGGAGATACAGCTGCACCACATGAGTAGGGGGGGGGCAGTGACAGCGGTGGTGACACTGCACTTGTCGAATGGTCTTATTTAACTCTGTATGAGCTCATTGTTTCAAGTCCGAAACTTTCATTCCTCTATTTCATTTGGTATTGTGACACCACAGAGTAGCAGGTAATGGCGTTGAAGTGACGAAGCCCATTAATAAATCATGCGGATTTTGTTTCAAACACATCCTTTACACTTCACCTGCAAATGTTCTTGAAGATAATTCCTGTCTTTGGCATAAGGAGATGGGCCAGTGGGTTTTAGTTGGAAACTTGAAAACTATTTGAACTCTTTTTTGGGTACATGCCTAGGTTCTCAAGCCTTGCAGCATAATCTGTAAACGAACAGACAAAATGTATCTTTGTTTAAAGCAATATTGACACCTAATTTTTGGTTGCTTCTTTTATTGTTTTCAATGGTGCACAATAATTTACTATACACAGATCACCATGTTATTTTTACCTACAGCTTCTTTATAACTTATATTCGAATTTCACGTCACCTGTTTCGGTTTAGGTTTCAACAGCCGAGCGATGGCTTTTACGTCCAGGGCACGTGGCAGATGGAAAACTGCGATATTGTCTCAAAGTGGTGACTGCAATCCGGGGTGCAGGACTAAACCGAAATTGACGTCTAAACAAAACTCCTTTGCGCCCACAATAGACTGGACCACTCGGCGGCGGCGTAGCAACAATCGTGCTCTGTGGTCGTCAAACAGAATGCCCGCCGCTTCGTCCACGCTAAATTTCAAGCTGAGAGCGAACTTTGAAGATAAACACTGCACAGTTATTAGAACATTCTGAAACAACGTAAAAATCAGCTCTGCCTCGATGCGATTAATAGAGATAAATCTGGTCGTGTCTTGCATCGCAAACAAAGCGATAAAGCGACTTGCCGGCAGCTATGAAGAATGAACAAACCCTGCAAAGATTTTCCGCAATATAACCGCTGGTTCGCTGTTTTGATTCACTAAAACTCTAAAGCCAGCCGCCTGCATGAAAAACAGGAATTACAAGGAGTGAAGCAGAAATTATATCGCAATTTTTATCCATCACATGACCTAGACTTGACTTTGACATCATAGCCATCGCTGAACTGTTCACATTGAATTCTTTAGAGGAGAGAAAAAATTGGGTTATAAATTATTAAGCGGTCGTAGGAAATGTGACATGAGGATCCATGTATATAGTAAAAGCTTGTCCATTATTAAAAACACTGATATGTCCAACAAAATTTAGTGTCTATAGTCGTTTAAGAGACAATCATCAGCTTGAAAGCCATGGCGGAAGAAAATTTTCCTTTTTCTTACTCCATGCATCAACCTGCGTTAGTGGACGCATTCACTGAGCGCATCCAGGATTAATTCCTGATCAGGCTAATACAAAAGGTACACAGTTAGTAGTCTGTCCAAATATATAAAAAATAATTAGGAGAAAATAAACTCTTATTAGTCTAACCTTCTTGACATTAGCGCCCTAATTTCAATTCTACTCATATGGTATCTCTTGCAACAAAAAGAGATGTGTGGCTGCTGCAGGAGGAAAGCTGATGCTGCTTTCTTGACTACATTAACATCAGGAAATTGTAGCCTGTTCGGAGATTTTTTCACGTTACGGAAGAAAAAGTAGGCCTGCACCGCAGGTTCAGTGGCTGAGCTTCATATTCATGTTCGCAGATAGTGCAATTTTAAAGACTTCTGATTTAGGGCCTTGTTGTGAAAGAGCAGCAAATTTTCCAAAAACTTCCCAGAATTTCGCTTTGACTGCGCACACAATGCCTAGGTTTATCTATAAAGCATAGGTGTATGCTGTCATTTGCTTCTGTGGCGTAAACGTTAATAAAAAAGACACCTCCTATTTTCTGGATTGCTGTTTGCATAGTATTTCCAGCTGACAATGCCTCTTGAATTTTCTTGGAGTTGGTGACCCTTTTTCTGTAGCTTGAACTCTTGTCTGGACTATGAATCATGGTGGTTGACTGATGTTCCATCTCCCAAAAAATGCTAGATTGGACGTCTCCTGGATTTTTTTGTAACGCCTGCTCAATCCAAAACTTTACTTGGTGGTAGAAAGGTGCAGTATGGACGTTCAGGAGTGTTCCTTTCATAGATTTCATTTGTACTCTTTTCTTTGAGAACAATTTACTTGCAAATTAGGGTTTCGTTTCCACCTAGCCCGCACTTCACTGCACTTGCTGTCCCGTCCCTTTCAATATTTTAATTTTACTGAGCCGCTAACCTGTTTTTTCTAGACTTGTCACAAACTGCACAAAAAGCTGTACACTGTTATGCAGACGGAAGGTACTTCAGTAGATGCTTACTGACGACCCCTTGTATATGTAACAAGCGATGTTCTGAAAGTGTTTTTTAATATTTAAATATTTGCACCTTGTAATTATTTATGTATTTAGCTGCTTTCAGCTAGCGGTGTAAATTGCCTGGATTGATTCATTACGTTTTGATCATACCTGCCCATATATTACCCCTGTCACACGGGCACTGCCAAGGCCTATGGGAATCAGGTGCTTATATCCAAAAGCGTAAGGAGTACAGCTACATGGCAAAAATGTTGCACCTTTGCCGCTAAGAACCTTGGAGGGAAAGGCGCCCGTCCGAGACCTTTGGAGCCCAAAGGTGCAGCCTGAGAGAACCTGCGATCGCAGTGCTGTCCAATATCAAAAAGTAAAAGCAATGAAAAAAAAAAATAGATGCTGCCAACAATGTTTAAAAACATTTATTAAACGCGAATGGTGTCTCTGGGTTTGTTTTTGTACGCGTGTATATTTTCTATGCCTAGCTTTCAAAACAGTAAAAGGATGAAAATGTTGCAGAAACACCAAGAGCCCCTGGTGGCTATGGCAATAGACAAAACCTGATGCTGTTGATGCGAGTAGCCGTTGCTGTTGTTTCCAGGAAGCAATTAAAATATAATGGTGCCTGAGCTCGGCGAACAAACAGAATTCCCCTCTTCAATTTTAAAACATCACTCTAGCCGCCTCAAGGACAACAGCGGGTGCTAAGCCTCAACGACTCTTTCACCTTCGGGCTGCACCATGTAGCTTCATCGCTGTTCCTTTCAACTTTCATTCCTTTAGTGAAAAGAGGTGCCTTTACTCGAAAGGCCTTCGAAGAATTCTGCGTGACAGGAATATAAGTTCAGTTTTCTGTATGTCTGCGCTAGCCCTATATTTATCACAACTTTATTTAGCCTTGATTTTTCATTTCAACAAGTACACGCATTTACACATGCTCGTGCATTGTTCGCATCGGTTGGTTATTGGTTTCGTTCTAGTAGTGCGGGCTGATGGGAATTCAGTTTTTCAGCTCAATTTCGAATAGTCCTTGGAAGGTTGCCCTTTTAACTCTCCGTACCTAATCCTATTCTCATTGCTGCAACTTTTTTAAATTCTAAACAATATTTCCAAATCTTAATATTTTATTTACCAACTCTTGGCTCTGCTGATTCCCACTGTCAGTTGCCTCATTCATCCATGTCACAAACGCATGTTTAATTATATGTGCTCTTTGTTCCAAAGCAATTAATCATGCTTGCTTTTTTGCTTCTTGTAATATCCACATGCAGATATATAGGTGTTAATAAGGTAGGTTCTCCATGGGAATGTTTACAGAAATATCAGCCCTATACTGATATAGTGGCCCTAATCACACCGCTGTTTACATATGGGTGATATGCACTGGCGTGCAACCACAGCGCTGAAGTATGGAATCACTGCCTGCCATTTTTGCAGTGCACATAGCAGACAACTTCTGCTCCGCAAGCATGCATTCTTCATTTGTTGCATTCAAATTACCGCTTGGAATCCATGATCACTGGAGATTTGGCCGGTAGTTGCTGCGCCCGACAGCCGCCAGAAACTATGTAATAAATGAATTCCACTTCAGATGGGCAGCTGCACTGGTTAGCGGTGCTCTAGCGGAGGTTAAAAAACAGGCCCAGCAGCGTGGTAGGCTGAGTTCTATCTCTATACCAGAATTGAAGCTGTTAGTAAGCGCAGTGCCTCAGTGAAACTAGAGAGCTGGACTTCCGAAGCCCTATTATCACCCCACTGATGAATTTGTTGTTTTTTACACAAAGGTGGTCATAGATTGTTATAGTTGCTGCCAATAAGAAGGCACAAAACTGAGCTAAGTGTTCATTTTTCACTGAGCACCGTGAGTACGTGGCAGCTGACACTTGATAGTCCGGCTCTGCTTTATCCATGTTGTCTCTTTTTTATGTTGGCTTCTCTCAGAACAGTGCACTGAGCAGATATTAGTGGCCGAGCTTAAGTAGGGAGGTTGCTTTGCCACATGGTGATCTTCCATTATTGCCCTGATGCAAGCACAGATTTTCGATCATCCATGATGAAGAAAATAACACTGCCTTGGTGACCACGGCTTCACCAAAAAACAAAGCGCATGCTTCAAGAACTTATCTCCAGATCTAAAACAGAATGACGTCACTTGTCATTTTAGATAACCTTTAAGGAAGCTTTGATATCCATCAGGTACTTATTATGGATGTGCCGTGTCCACGAAGTCTGCATTTAATCCTGAGGTTAAAATATAAAGAAGCACCCTATCTAGGTCACATGTAGTAGATCTGGGAATTGAGAGTTCTGTGCTGATAAATTATCCACAGTTATGCAACGCACACAGCCAACTCTGGAAAGCCATCTGGCCGGGTCTTCTTCCCTGTGAATGCGCCTGAACTACATGTGGCTCTCCAGTTTTATAGAAGCACGTATGTCACTGACCGCTGTGGGAGTTTTGACTCTGGAATAGAGACGAACCGTTTCTCGACCTCGGCTGTAGCAGTGCTAAGCTGCTCAGGTGCCAACTATAAATGATGCTTGTATATGGCGCATTTTCATGCCGCTGTATCACATGAAGACTACCTGTGATTAAGTCTTTCATACACGCGGATTCCAGGCTGCAACACGAAGCTGACATGTGGCCCATAAAACATCTTATTTCTGCATACCTTAGCATATGTACTTTCAAGCTTCTCATTATTGAATGAGAATTGGAAGAGCCATCACTGAAATTGCCACTTGTTCCATGGTGCCCAGTACGCATAGCCATCTTGGGGCAGTTATTGTGAATGTGGTACCTGGTTTCGGATTCGCAAAGGCACAAAATGGAATACAAATTTAGGTCATTGAATGAATGGTGAGCACAACCCCACTTCCCCATGCAAGCACTCTTCATCAGTGCGAAAACAATGCAGTGACCATGCAACATGCATTGTTCACTTATATGGTTCAGCAATTATCTGTAGGCTTATTAGATCACAACAGCATAACATTTTCCTCTAATATTTGCACTAGAATTTAATACCTAGATGCACAATATAATATTATTACTGAGGCACTATTTCGCATAGTTGTGAATTTACTAAGAACATTATTGACATTTATTTAGTTTTTCTTTGACTCATTTTACTTTATGTGCCTTAGCAACTGTTGTTTGCCGCATTATGTTATGGCATCTTTCATTTTACAACAATCAGCTATTTTGCTGGTAGTTCGATCAGAAGCAGCATTAAGTGCACAGCTCAATCATAGACTCAAGTAAAGACGAATGAAGCATTGCTGCTTGCTAAAGACGTAAGGAATGTATTCTCATGGTTTGTTATGTGTTTTTTACAATGCCGTATGGTTGAGCATTATAGCTGCATGCTTAAATCAGGATTTATATCACAGCAGTGCGTGACTGCTGCCCGGACGACCTGCGTGTGATACAAGCAGTGGCAGCCGTGTCTCAATAATATGTACCTCTGGATGTAATTGCTTGTTAAAGAACCACAGGTGGTCGAAATTATCAAGAGCCCTTCTCCACTACGGCTTCCCTTATTGCCTGTGTTGCTTCAGGACTTTAAACCAAGCCACGTCGGGGTTTGAGCAAAGTGGGTAGTGCCAATAATCTGATTGCATTTCATACTTATGTTCCAGATGCACAGCTCCAGATGCCCACATTTAATGGTAGGTACATTTATTGCTCTGATGTTATTTTACATTTTGTATTTTGTTCATTATTTTTAGCCACCTTTGGAGGTGAAGGCTTAAGGGGGTCGTAATAAGGTCGCTCTTTAAATTGCAGCTTTGTAATTCAGTAACTAATGCAAAAGCCTAATATTCAATTTCGTAAATTTTAGCGCCTTGGACGCACTCTATATTCCATGAAGGCGATCGAAATTGAGACCGGGGAGACGCCTCCGACTGGCAGCAGCCGTCATATTGAATACTTTTGGGACATAATATCGGCACACACGGACCAACATCGCCTGCAGTCATCGCTGCGATGCGCAGCAAGGTCTCTTGTCACCTGTACTTTTGTCGCAATCGATGTAGCGGTCATCCCTCATATGTGAGCGACTGTTTTCGCAAAAGCGATAACAGTATAAGGTAGTTTTTCTTCGGTATACGTATGGTCCAGTAATACTATGCCAGTGCGGCGCCGATCGACAGTCGGCGTACTGGTTGGTATACAGATGCCGTCACTGAAGCGATCGTCTGTCATGCTATACCGTCGACGTTGCCAGCACGACCAATGACCACGTATCGTAGTAGTTTAAAGAATGGGGTTAGTGGCAACCAGAAGAGAGCGGTGCTAGTTGGTATGACATTCCTTGAACTTAAACATTAAAACCTTATTGGACCGCATTCTAGCCATGGTGACATACACGACGTGTTTACACCAGCGAAGATGTGCTTTCAATCAGCGTGTGTTCACAAAACCCAGCTGAGAGGCAAGTGCCATGGACAAAACCCCGCGCGACAGTGAAGCTCGTTGCTTGCCGACCATGCTTGGGCTTGCGCAGCCGAGTGCAAGCATCATGTTGGGTGAGGCAACGGCATGAAAACTTGCGCTTGTGTCTACCTTATGCGCATCGAATAAAGCGAAACGGGCGGCTGCATTTCATAACTTCACACTTTGATAGTAATCTGCGGTGAACTTTTGCCAGATTCTTAAATTTCAGTCTGCGGCGGACACTCGGCCCCTCTTGGTACAAGGCCTAGTGAGTCCGCAGGATTCGTGTGTGCAATTTCGGTGATTGCGGAGAGTGAACTGATTAGCTTTAGTGTGTGCAAATAGTCATCGAGTGTAGCTTTGTCTAAATTTGCCTTTATTTTTGTAGTCTGTAAATATGTTTATTCTAATAAACTTTGAATTGAAAAAAGCCACGACTGCTTAGATCGCAGGGAGTGGGTACAATAAGGAAGAAGTGTCGATGTGAACTGGTCCGCAGAGCATATGCTGAGGGTAGTCGACCTCAACTGTGGACAATAAATTTGTCTGTTTTAATTAATGCGACCTGCCTCTGAAAGTCTTTGATAAATCTATAAAATCAAATATTTGAGGCATTGAAAGCAGCAGATACAATTAGCGGGAAGCGCCGGTCCTACGCGAAGCATTTCCCAAGAAGGTGACACCATCATTGTCTCCTAATGCAATAATATCATAGTGTGTAAACAAGTAAAACCACAATTTATGGGCAAGAGCAGATAATATTTAAGATATGAAGAGCCCACCTTGCGTGTTATGCCGAGCAAACGAGCAGTACTGTTTTAGCACAAGCAATGTAAACAACCTGAGCACGGGACAGCATCTTTTGTAATCATCGCATTCCTAGGGTACTTTGCATGCACGCAGTCAATGCTAAATGATGTATTTTTCATCTTAAATCACTCATTTGGACGGTGGCGACAATTCATCGGTGCAGGCAGTGAAACATTCGAGTCGCTATGGCTTTTCCAGCAGCTTGGTTCTGCAAAATTGTTCCAAGAGTTGAAAGAAATGTATGTTCGACTGACACATGCATGCAGCAGGGAATTGTCACTATCGGCACTTTTCTCTGCTCCTTATGGCTCAAGCTTACTGTAGCGCCACCTTTTTGTAACTTGTTTAATTATCAAGCCAACAAATAGCTGTCAAGAATTTAGTAGCCAGCGACAGAATACCACCACTAAGCCCTTCACGGCGTACGTTGGCGAAGGCATGCACGGCACGTGCCGCTTTTCACATATGGAAGCACATGACTGCTCAAAAAAGAAAACACTCAAAACTTGCGATAAACAGCCTTCCGATGGCAAATAATACAGCAGGGGCCCATATTTCTGCTTTTTTCAACAATCGGAAAGCTTGCGCAACGAGCAAGTCCGGTTTCTCCAGGACCACTAAGCTCGCGTACTAAGTCTTTGTGAAAGAAAACACAGGAAATGCATTTTATTTCATTCAGCTAAAACACTTTTCGAGCTACCACCGTCCTCGGTGTGCATGCAAGCATGCAGTCAACAGCACACAGCAGACGACACGGAGCAGGTACGCTCTCGTGATGTCAGCGATCATTGATTTTCAGACCAGCAATCAGACCAGCAAGCCCGTTTCATGAAGTACAAATTTTATGAACAAATTTCGATTCCCCAGCAAATATTCAAAGGTTTCATTGTTATCGTGAACCCAAAGTAACGAAACAATCAATCAGTAAACCCGATTTAACAAAGTTTTCTCGGAAGAAATGAGTAGAAAAAAGGAGTGATTTCTCTCTTATTTTGCCCAAAATGTCTTGCAGCTTGGTATCAGCGCGCCAGCAGTAACGTCTAGGTGCCCAAGTAATGGCCCTGGTTTTGCTTTGACAGCGCAGTAAGCTTTTCCCCTGCATGGGGCAACGGACTCAATAATCAGCGGGACATTCCACCTTGGATTTCAATCTATTTTACGAGATTTCGCTTTCATGCACAAGCGATTCGGCTGCCTTGGCAGACTTTCCTTAAGCGCAGGGTCGGGTTATCTGGAAAATTGATGGGATAGCCTTCCAATGCCGCTGCGTTACTTTTTTAGATATCGAAGGGCGCAAAGGTGCTTTTCTTTTTTTGCATATTTCTCAATTTAATGAAATAATTCGTTAAATCTAGTTCTATTTGTATAAACAAAATATTCGGCTTTAAAATATCTAGCACAAACAATCAACTGAAGCGTCTGAGAATTGTAATTTAACGTGTTGGGAAATAAATGCAATTAGCAGGGTATACACGAAAATAGGCTGTCATGGCCTCCATAAAGTTAATCAACCATATTATAAGAAAACGCACATTGTACAGCAGACATAGTGGAAACAAAAAATGATATTTGAACAAAACAGCTAACAAATTGTTACTAAAATAATATCTTCATGGCTAAAAGTGAGTTACCTATGCCGATATAAAGACTCCCTTGTTAGTATTTTTGTTTTTCTGCCAGTGTTGTAGTTCCTTTGTTAGCATTTAATTTCTTCCTAATAGCACATCATACTGCAATGAGCCAAGAAAAATATGTTAGACTCAAAAGCAACAAAATAATTGCAGAATATCTGACATTTATTTGTAAATGTTGACTCCACATGACAGATGTTTTAGTCACGCAGCTAACCTTGCCAGCTGTATTTTGTTGCCAGAATTAGTGTTGACTCTACATTATGATTTATGTGCCATCCTGCCTAATACGACTAGTCGGATACTATATATAGTGGTTCTAGTCTTGAACTAAAAGACATCTGAATGTTCCATTATATGCACGTTATTCATTTCCACTTGCTTAGTATGCCACAGTTCTTATAGCAAAGTGAAGAACAGCATTTTATTTAAAGATGAGGAGAGAGTAGTGATGAAATATTATGTTGCAATCGGATGAGGCCACAGCAGGTATTAACTACCAGGAAAACAGTTGTGTATTATTAAACTGCATGTATATGTGTTTGTGCACCAGCTGTTTATGTGGTTAAGCTTACGAAATTTTTGCCACGTATCAAATGATGTATTGAATTACGGTGCAGTGCAGCAGGGTCATCTGCGAGTCCCATTCGTGAAAACTGCAGGCATGCGGAAGGTTGCGACGATGTGACCCTGGAAGATGATGATCATCGTAGCGCACCAGAAATGAGGCCGCGAGAATAAACGACTTTCCAGCAGCAACTTCCAGGTGCAGTTACCAATGAAGCAGATCTATTTATTTGGTATTTTTTAATAACAACGACTTTCTGCTCTGCTGAGCAGTGTATAGCATGCTTGGTATAGCATGCATGCATGCTTGGTATAGCATGCATGCTTTCATATCTCTTTTTCAATCTTAGTTAATTTTTTTTATGCAGTAACATCGACGCTTGTAGCTCTCCAATCCTCTGGGTGGTGTAGCGCGTGCCTGTGTACCTGTTGACACTGAGCCGATATTTACCGACACAAGGAACGTATAGGGGATATTTTTTGTTGGTCATTGTGATATAATATAATGTAATGATTGCAATTGTTGATTAGAAAGTAAAAGAAAACAACCTAATGCAGTCAGATGGTTGTCAACTTATGAGCTCAGAATATCGTGTTCGGTGCTCTACCAACTGAGCTATGGTGCCAGCAGTTGAATCTTCTTTCGCAGGTATTTGCTGCGTGTAACTTATCCTTGAGATTTTTACCAGCGCCGCTCTTGTCGATAGCGCTGGATGTAGTATATCCGGTATAACAGAGAATGAAATGTGATACAATGAAAGAGTGGCATTTGTGCGATCACCCTCTTAAGGTACCTATACCTGTGGGACCAAATGTTCCAGAAAATTGGGGGAACACTAAAGCTCTGCCTTTAAGGGTATAACAGACAGCGTTAACGGCTCCCGCCTGTGGCTATCCTTGCGGATACTTGTGAACATACACAGAGTTCGCTGATTGTTTGATCACTAATTAATTTCTTAATTTTTTGCCACTATTATCTCACACATACTCATTCACATACAGTAATAGGCTGCGCTATCATATGGAATACCGCCTTACATAGGTACCTATAAAGCCTAATTTTACCCAAGCGACACCAAAAAGCATGTGTGGACTAGGAGTACAGTGCTTTACTTTGGATGAAAAGATCCCAGTGGGTTTGATTTCCATCTCACTCTCCCATCTCGAAGTTTACCTTGATAAGCCTGAGTTGGCAGCTCTTGCCATGTCATGTTGCATCGTGAGGACACACAAGCTGCCGCCCTATCTGTCTCGGCCATGTGACATATACACGACCACCTGCCATAGCCATGGCCATAATTTTTCATTGTCAACGATTACGAAGCCGGATTTTCTGGACAATGAAGCGTCTAACACTTTCGCGTTAGTAGAGGCCCTTTTTTCTAATAAAGGGCCTCGATTCTGGCAGCCTTGCTGCCATGGGTAGTGCAAGAGTGTTATCGCACAACTTCCACTCTCCCGTCGAATCATGTTCCATGTGACACTCGCTATTGCACATACTATGCCTGTCACTATGGAAAAGGGTGGTGGTAGTGAACATCTCAAGGATAGGTTACATGCAGCAAATACCTACGCAAGAAGATTGAACAGCTGTCGTCCTAGCGGAGTTGATAGAGCACCGAATATGATATTCGGTGCTCATAGGTTTGCATCCAACTCTCTTTCTAATCAATTGTCTGCATGAATACATTATTATCTTATATTTGTCAACATAAAAAAAATTTTATGCTTTCATTGATGTCAATGCCTGTAGGCCCCATTCATAATTGCTTGATAGTGCTGTCTGAGAATATCGCGATGCTTCACTATCAGTTTAGACGAACCAGAAATTCTTAATTTCTTACCAAAGATGTTCGAATAGAGTCAAATCTCGTCATAACTAAGCCTAATTTTGGCCTAAAATTTGTTATAAATAACAATCGTTATAATAATACAGAAGGAAGTTCCTGCAAAAAGTCTTCAAAAAAACTCAAGCAAAGGGTGCTCTAAATTGGAGAACAGAAATGTGTAATAACGCACAATTGTCGCTTTCAAAGCTTGGTATAAGCATGCGAAATATCGCAATTTCTTTTGTGTTAGAGAGCAGAAATGAACACTAGAATGAGGATGCTGGCTCCGCCCAGATTTATTTAGGAATCAATGCAATCTTTGCTTGGTAGCAAAGAGCAGTATTTGAGAGGACAAAATTCTTTACGAAATCAATTAAATGTAAAGCTTTCTCCACATCAGGCCAGAGGCACTTTCTCTAAGTAGCCCTTCAATTTCCTTGCCGTGTCGGTAGCCTCGGCGCATTTTAGAGCTTACTCTTCACTTTGCGGTTCACTGTCATCATCCCTATTTGCATCGTCTGCAAGAATGGGCTCGTCAGCGATTTCTTCGTCGGTCAGTTAAGGTGTTACTACCAAGTTGTCATGAGAAGAGTCTAAGTCGTCAGACGTATCATTCAGAAACGCCAGTCGACATGACGACATGGAGATCATTGTTCATGCCTGCTTTAGAACGGATGTCAACGGATATCTTCAATCTTCTCTCTTGCGTTCACAATTGTCGACTGAGTGCTAGATGCAGCACTGAAGTCCTCAGTAATGTCCACTTTTGCGCTCGCTGTGGACTACCAAAAAATCTTGACTCAAATGAAACTACTTTGTGCTTCTGCATTGCCATTTTGCGCAACAGAGTTGATTGAGTCATGGAGTGCAGCCCAATTGAGCGCAGGTCTGCACATGTGGCAGGGGCGTGCGGCCTGATGAGGGGATGGTTCGATGACGTGCCGGTAGTGTGTCTGTCAGCCTAATGCTAGTTCGTACTGCTCCTATATGGTGCGTCATGTGAACGCACGGTAGATTTATGCACACTACTAGTTTACACTATTCTAATGTCAAAATAATGCATTTCTTGAAATTTTTACGGCTCCTGGTGCATTTGGAGCCACGCGAATACAAACGACTGCTTTATTATAACCAATAGAGTGTCAGATGTTGCATCTTTCATTTCATTAAACCGGTACAACTCCTACAGAAATAAAGCATGAACCAACAAAACTTTCCTCTTTGATATAACTGATAATTCGCTCGATCTATGTCCGTTATAACGAGGAAAAATATAGTGAAAGTGCGAATCGAATTGCAAATGCTGTCTGAAATTTAGTCACAATTTTGAGTATGAATTTTCAAACCTCAATATTTGTTGCTTCAGTCTTGCTAGCTTGCCTACAATAACAATGGCAGGAATGTTATATGCTGAATATATGAATTAATTTGACAATATATTATTGAACTGATTTTTCAGATCTACGAGATATGGACACCCCACACTCGCATTGTCAGTAGGCCGCCTTCAATTATGTATAGTGCTGTTTCATTTCCAGACAACTCTCAAGATTGCCATGACTGCTGTGCATGGCAGTGGGAGATAGCCTGTCGTTTCCTATGACATCACTCTTAGTCGTGGCATTGTAGTTCCGGAGAAGTTTCATAAACTGTGGATATGGGTGCGATTTGTCAGTCTTGGAAGTTTTAAAATTATGGTTCTTAAAAACAACTGATTGGCACATCCGCTCCAAGGCTCCGGAGTATGAGGCTGTAACATGTGGCGCTGTCATCACAGTGACCACACTAACTGCTGTCGAGGCCCCACATTATTTCTGATTCTTATGCGACAGTGCTATTGATCCTTTTTCACAGAGCTCTGCAGTGGCATTGGACGGGGGCTGAAAGGCCAAATGAAAAAGATAAATAAAAAACTTCAGGAAGAGCTCCGGAATGTTCAGATACACTAAATTTCGAGGACAGGTGGTGGTGGGAATTGCACCCTGTGAGACAAGCACCCTACCCAAAGGCCACGAAGCTTTCTCTTTTTCTCTATTGCCTGTTTTGACCGTTTACTCCAGGTCACAAACAAATTATGTTGTGCAGAGCGCTCTCAGAATCAGAAGTAGACATGCGTTTCGCTCATATCAGAAACTTCAAACCTTTTCATAATACACAGCTGTTCTATCAAGCTGAGAAGCTTGCTGGGTTCACGCTGAATAAAGGTAGACCTAATAAATGCGTGATGCGAATGGGACCCAGTAATGCAGTCGTGTTCTAACTTTTTCCCGTAAAACACTCGAGAACTTGTACTTTGCAGTGCAGCAACGAGTGCGTTCATCTAGGGGATACTGATCATTTTCAAATGGCACCGAAGATTTAAAAAAATGATTTCTGTGCTGTGCAATCTATCTTCGGTGTAAACCAAATTGTGATGCTTTAGGCATACCAAAGCACTGAGAGGGATATGCGCATTTTTTCTGTAATTATGGATTTTGAACTTTTCAGGCTTCAACGGTCGAATAGTGCAGCTTCAGATGGAGATCAGAGCTGACATGAAAAAGCTCAAAGGGAATCACGTAGCTGTTCTGCAGCATTGTCTTGTAGAAGAGCTGGTCCCCTTGAGTTCCATGGGAGAAGTTGAGGAGCTAGAAGAAAGCCTTGGAAACCCCGACAAAAGGGCTCTTCTGGTAAGCCAGGCTTTTCAGTCGTTGTTGTAAATTTTATCCTCAATGCAAGTTTTATAATCTGATTCGCAAACATGGAAATTCTGGAATGAGCATTGTATCTGTCAGCACTATTTTCACTGGCTATTCAAAAATATGTTGTCACTTGGTGCTTGAGTTCACGCGGTGAAAAGATGAGCTCAGAATCACCTTCAGTACAGCTTTAAGCCAAAATAAAGTGGCCATGGCTTATTTTGTGCTACAGCATGTGTACAGCATTCTAGAACGCTGTAGTAGGAAAGATGTAGCTTTTCCTGCGAGCCTCCTGAAGTGGCTCTCATACCACGGTGCTAGCGTAGACAGCAAAGTCCCTGCCGTGCAAGACTCGACACAGAACGATGCAAAGCCCCCCCCCCCCCCCTATTCCCTAGTTGTCACGAATAAAAGTTCCTGATTTTTCATATCGCCAGGTTGGCAGTTATGCAGTATGCTTCCACTTAAGTTTATAGCCGCTCTAAGTAACAAAATTTTAAAGTACCTGCCTAGAAAATTGAACTTTTCATAGAACCTGCAGGCATGAAGATATGGAGTGCAAGACAACTGTATTTGTTTTACTCTCACCGATTGGCATTTTTTGGAAGTTGTACCATGGTCTTCATCATTTACCTGTACCATTTTTTACCTTTGTCACTCTTGATCAATGTGTTGCAGTTTGCTTGCATGAAATTTGGTGAAATCATTCTTGGGTTTCTGCTACAGTTAAGGAATATTCGAAAAGGGGACGTGGGGTTTAATGGGGCATGATTTCTCGCATCGTATTGAAAAGCTACCGCTCATGGCTGGAGCATGTTTCGATCAGCTTGGCACCAGCGCATTCTTCTAAGCAATGCAGTGAGGACAGGTGTGTCGTAGCATTTATTTTGGTTGCACATGCGTTTTTTTCATCATGTGCATGAAACAGCAATTGATTCAGAAGAATGGGTGTATACAATTTCTGGGCGCTAAGCATAGATAAAGGACTTATTTGCTTTGCCTTGTATACAATAAATATGACAATTTATAAAATGGTCAATCATTCTTTATTTGTGTTCAATATCTTATTATAATGTGTGCTGTAATGGGTTTCACATCAAGCGGCTTTCCTTGATCGGAGGTGACACAGCGGACGAGGCTACACGCCTCAACCTGAAAAATTTCGTCAAGACGCCAGTCGCCTTGCAGTTTACGCTGGAATGTAGAGGGCACAGTATGCCATTTAGGCAGCTTCGCCTGTATAGCGTGGTTGTTGGCAAGTTTTCGTATGCCATGTTTGTTTTCCCTTGTTTGCACTTTGTGATGCTTCTGCTCCCTCGGATTCTGTTTAAGCATTGACTTTAACGGGTTGCTTGATTCACTGTGGCTTTGATTTTATGTTCGTAGCTTTAAATGCGATTGTTTTGAGAAATGGTGCCTACAGATACACCCTTTTTCCTTGTATTGGTGGCTCGATTTAACTTTCACCAGGCATTTAACCTTCAGAATAATCTGCTTGAAGAGATGATTGATACTTCTTTTAGGGCCACTGTAGTTGCTTTACTGGACAAAAAAAGTAAACGAGCTCTTTAATATGAACTTTGATTTCTCTGAACTATTACTTTGGTTCTGTCAACTTGCAGTGTATTAAAGAGCTCTTTAATTCAATTATTACTGAGTTTTAATCTTCAGTCTGTTTTGCTTGAGAGTTGCTGTAAAACACTAAATCTTAATTACCACAGCTTAATGATCAGTTGAATTTACAAGTTTGTTTCGTTATCAGTAAATCATCAGGAAATGATTGTCATGTGAACAAAATCAAGATACAAACTGCGGCATTCTTGTTCGAGCCCTAACAGGGCACAGAAAGGGGGCGCAATGAGGGTAAGCAAAGCTGATGAAACTGGCAGATATTGAATTGCCTATCAGCCTCCTGCAAAAATTTGTATTATACCGAATGTAAAGTAGACATTTTGGCAATTAAAAACAGCCCCCCTGTTTTACCTCTAAACTCGTACACCAGCCGCCACAGCTATAGACAGAGGAGGGAATGCAAAGGGGGAGGCGCTGCATTCACCTTCCGGGCCGGGCAAGCACCCGTCCATTTTCTCTGCAATGCTCGCGAACCAGTGATGGCACTCTCTATCATGACGTCATTTGCGCTAGCCAATACAATGCGCGCGATCTCGGACGAATGCTGGTGATGTGGGTTGCGGCACAAGAGAGGAATTTTCGTAAATATTCTGTAGATTGCTAGGTTGCTCTCAAGGACTTGTACGTGGTAAGCACGGTCAGTGGCATTTACACTACATAGTGCATATATTTGATTGCCACTTTCTGAGCCCCGCTTTTGCGACCCTTTAGCTTAAATTTGTGCTCTTCAATGTCCACCGTTACTCACATCTAGGCCACCTTCGATCCCAAGCGGGCACCCGAAAGTTGGAGGCCAGAAATGTAAATTGGCAAAAAAACTTAAAAATGCAAACAGCGGTTGAGAGAGCTGCACACAAGAATTTTGACACTGACATTTGTTAGTTAATGTTATCTACCGTTTGCCCAGCCCCCTTCTAGCTGGGCCAGTTTTGGTATCAGGCTCTGTATTGGTACAGCCAACTCTTTTTGTTGGCTTTGAAAGTTTTTGTAACGTTTCAGTTGTTTGCTCCTTTCTTTTCTGGTCGAGGTAGGCCTTTCAGATGTCATGTGTGAAAAACAAAGGTTCCTCTTAGCGCGATGACAATAATGAACCTGATTAGGAGTAAACCATTGGGCGAAGCATTCTAGATTGAGGTAATCTGTGGCAGGCCACATTAACAATGACCACTCTTGGAGGTAGTGTAACACTAGCTCCTAGAAACTTTCCGCGCTATGCGATGCTGGCACGGGACAAATTGTGCAGCGGCCCTTAACTTGCTTGCCTAATGTCGATATAAAAGGTGCCCCTTTCTATATTTAGTTCCACCATGGAATCCTGACAATGTACGAATGGGCTGCTAACTACTTTTGCATCAGAGAAAACGTTCTACACTCACTGATCACCTGTGCACTCCCACAGTATGGCATTAGTTCTGTGGAAACTGCTAATAGCAAAGTACTTATTATATTGTCTAGTTCCAAGATGTCGTATGGGTGAATATTATTGTGGATGCATGATGAGCAGCCCCTGGAGAATCTAGAAGAGCACACTCATTGAGCCTCATCTTTTATTAATAATTACTCTAGTATATAATCCTTCATTAATTTGACATGCAAAAGTAGACCCATTGAAGACATTGATTTTTTCTGTTAACAGTAAAATGATTGCGGGACTCTTTGGTATGTTGATGCTTGTCAGATGAAAACATACATTGAATGTAGATATTATCGAATTTAAATTCAAAGTTTTGACGCCACTTGATTCAAATTTTTGATGTTTGCGATAAAAAGATTCCATGTACACCATCTTGAAGTTGCAGTGTAACATAGCATGATGAATATGTGCTTAAAAATTGGTTTGTGTTGCTTTCAACTGTTAAATTACAGAGCAGCAGTTGTACCTGTATTTTTGGTTGTGGCTATTTTTAGCTTACAAAAGCTGTTTTCAGTGGGATTGAATTTATTTGGGATTAGCATGCAATAATTTATTCAAACAGACTAACAGTAGTTTTCTTTAGGAAAAGTAATGTCATTACAGGAAACTGGAATTACATTCTTTCACTGGCTAAGTAGAGCAGATACAATATATTATAGATGATATGTGACTCGCTGAATATTCTTGTTCGAAATGAAATGCATGATTCACAGGATATAAGACAAAAGTACATGTCTGCGAGCAGCAAATTTTATTTACTGTTTTCTGCTCATTGTTTATCAGCATTTACTGAAATTTATTTTCATGTTTACAAAGATGTGCAAATAATTGGGAAACTACAAATAGCGGGTCAAATGTGTTTTATTCGGTTTACTTAACGAAAAAGTGTAGTGCATATTCGAATGGAATAATGCTTTCAAGTTTTCGACGTAGAATTAATTTGCCGTAATTTTGAATAGAGCATGCTGTAGTTTTTTCCTCTTCTTTTGGTGTCTCAGAAAACAGTTCAATTTGTGAGTCGCTAGAGACAATGTGCCTTTCAATTTAGTTTGTACAACTCTCACGCCTTTACAGATTTGCACAAACTTCCCGCCTACTTTTATAGTTAATGCCAATACACTAAATGTGTTTTTGCTGCAGTCTTCTCCATGTTATTACAAGGTTTGACCACATTATTTGAATTATACTTAGGCAATAAAGAGGGGCGTAGTTGAAAGACCAATTAAGAGATGAAGAATTACAGGCGTCAATGTTTATTGGTTAAATGCTATTAGCTAAAACAGCTTACAAACTCTTTGACAATCTTAGATATATAATATTAGCTAAGGCACTCTCCACTGGTCTTGACTTGAACAACTAATCTGATCTTCAACACACGACACAGGAAGAGGGCAGCATGGGTCGGCGAGTAAATGCGGGCTAATGGCATCCTAGCCGGGATCAAGAACAAATGGGCTAGGGAAGGGCGTGTAATGCAAAGGCACTGTAACATATGGTCAGTAACGGCAACTCAGTGGATTCCAAGAGAAGGAATGCTTAGCAGGGGCGGCAGAAAGTTTGGTGGGTGGATGGGGTAGGTGGATGATATGAAGTTCGCGGGGTTAAGGTGGTCGCTGCTGGCACAGGACCGGGTTGAATGGAGAAATAGAAGAGAGGCCTTTACCCTGCGGTGGGCATTGTTACGTTGATGATGATGATTGTCACCCCTAAAGCAGCGCGTAGCTTCAAAAACGTAAAGAATCTAGCAAAAATGACACACAATGTGTGCGTGATTTTGGGGCTGTGGTACATTTTCCCGAGCACTGTTCATTCATATTCTCAATTTCTTCCCGATGGGCTAGCATACTGATACATCGTCATTGCATAGTGTGGCATACTGCAACAGCCCATACTCAAACCTAGACTGTGGCGCCCTGCAAGTGCCTCAGCAAAATGCAGGAAGTGCGCCTCACACCACTACGAAAAGAAACCTCTGCTAACCCCTGTACATTACAAGATATGAGCGCAATACTTTTCAATAAAGAATGCCATTTGAGCGGGAGGAAGGCGGATCTATATTATATGGTGTGGACCTGCCAGGAAATTTTGGTAACAGGACTAACAGCTCAGCCACCGAATGAAAAGTGGAGGTCTGTTGATCCAGCGGAAACCACAGGGACCAGTAGCAACTCCTGGGAAGAGGACGCAGCAGCAACCAATTGAGTCCAGCCCTATTCACGTAAAGAACTCTCCGAATGTATAAAACGTTTTAACCACCACCACCAGCCTGAAGGCGTCTTCACAACCAAATGTATTATATTGTATTCATCAGTGCGCACACCATTCATAGCCATACAAGCGTCTAAGGCATTGACCGCTTCTTGCAGCGTTTTCTCGATGTGTCCTTCGCTTCCTCCCGGTACCCATGGCGTAACGTCGTCAGCGTAGATGATGTGCCGGACGCCCGCTACTTTTTCCAGCCGTTTCGCAACCCCGATCATCAAGAGGTTGAAGAGTAGCGGGGAGATCACCGAGCCCTGCGGAGTTCCGACGCTGGACAGCTGCTCCTGTTCGAGCTGCAGGTTTCCCGCGCAAATTTCGGTGGTCCGTTCCGTCAGGAAGTCTTTTATGTACTGGTATGTCCTCCTAGCCATGTTTAGCCTGCATACTTGGGCCAGGATAGCAGAGTGCCTCACTTTATCTAAGGCGCTCTGCATGTCCAGCCCGAGCATGGCTCTGTTGTCCTTGGTGCCCATCGTATCATCGATGATCTCATTATTTAGTAAAATTATGGCGTCTTGCGTCCCAAGCTTGTTCCGAAACCCGATGATGGAATTTGGGTAAAGGTCCGATTCTTCCAGGTAACGCTGCCACCTGTTCATAAAAACGTGCTCGAGGACCTTCCCACGCACGAAGTGAGCGAGATCGGCTGGAGGTTCTCTATGTTGGGCGGCCTGCCAGGCGTGGGGATGAGGATCGTCTTGGCCGCTTTCCATTGCTTGGGCAGCCTTCCTTCCTGCCAGCACTTGTAGAAGTTCGTGAGCGTTTCGATGGCCGCTTCGCAAAGTTCTTGAGCGCTCTGCTGGTCACTCGATCGGCACCCGCGGCGGACCTGCCACTGAGATCCTGCAGGGCAACTCTGACTTCCCACGTCTGGATGTCTCCATCTAGCGTCTCGTTCTCGTTGCCTTGGTAATCCGGGTGTCTCCGCGGGGGTGGTCGGTAGGTACTTGGCGTCCAAGCGTCGCTTGACCTCGTCCTCCGCGTGGTCGCAGATTGCGCTGTAGAGTATCCTGGCCAGGTTGTTGTGTTGGGCCACCAACACAACAACCATCGTGTCCACAAAAAATGTTTGAGATTTAACGCACTTAAACCCAGCAGACGTGCGGAAGCATGTGTTTGGCTGATTTGCTCAAGGTTTTGCTTTGCGGAGTCGTCAGCACCTGTAGCGTCGACATTAGACTCAGGTTAAACTCTGATCGAGATAAAGCTGAAGTGATCTGTTCCCGCCGCAGATGCAAGTCGGTGAAGACGATGACTTGCTATGCAAGGGGGTTTGGTAAGTTTCAGTTTGTAATTTTCGTGAACCACTCGGTTACAAATCGCACAAACTCCATCTCCTGGGTGCTTTATGCGTTTCCCATTTCATTTCTGTGTTTCCTTTTTTGTTTACTTCTGTCTTCCCCAGCACTCATTTTGTTTTCGTCTAACAGCTACAACAAGCGGCGTGATCGGTTGCGGTGATAGCATAGAGCTGCCGCGCAGTGGCCAGTGAAGCTCACCTGTTCACGCCACCGCGTGTTTTATTCAGAGTAGCAGTAATATTAATTTTATAGATTTATTTATCAAAATTCAAGGCTTGAGCGATGAACCAATTTTGCATTTTTTGTAGTGAAGGTCACCTTTCGTTCTTAGTACGGCCATCCGACCCATCAGCTATCGCGGCGAAGAGGAGGGGCTTGAGATCCAGATCAATTTGTTGTTCAGCTCAAAAGACATGAACATCTAATATTCCGTTGGAAGGAACGAATGGGACTTGAGGATATTTTCGTCATCACAATCAGCAGTCGTAGGTGAATGACGCGAAAAACGATCGTGTAGGCATTTTTTGTACAATTCTTGTACTCTACAGTGAAGTTATATACTCCTGTATGCGAAGAGACCAGCCGCGAAAGGCCCAAAGGGAGCATGAAGGTTGACCAGCTAACAGAAAGAGTTTGGTTGAGTTACAATGGCGAATGAACATTCGTACAATGAGGGAAACAGCTGAAAGGCGATGATCAGTGCAAGGCATCCCTGTTGCATAAAGGTGTATTTCTGGCCAGGCTTGCCTAGGCATAGGCTTGGGTATGCAGCAACATACTGTTCCTATTCCCAGCGTTGCACTAGACCAGCATCAATGCCAACACCCCTTGCATACGTGTGGACTTCCGTTTGCGCGAATGATCGAAGTGCCGGACGACTTAATGCGATGTCAAAAACACCACCTGAGAAAGTAGGCATCGCACTTGGGTATCTACTCAAGATGGGCGTCGTTGTGTAAAAGTTTCGTCAAAGGGTCGGCGGTATCAGCAATGCGGTGTATAAAACGGCTGATAATAGAGCATAGCTCCAGGAAACTGCGGAGCTCTATGACGTTTCCTCGTTGCTGAAACGACTAAAAAGTGGCAATGTTCTTATGATCACGCAGCACGCCGTGTTCGTCGAAGAGATGCACTAGCACAGAAAACAGTTTCTTCGTCGCGCGCGCTTTCCAGGGGGCCGGTAACAAGGCTTCGGACAAAATTACGCACTCCAAACCGACAGTATTATCTAGTGTCACACACCTTCAAACAGTCGCCCCAAACTTTGTGTAATGAGATAGCTGGCAAAAATGATGACTGTCGCCTTAAAAACAACGTCACTGAATGATATTTCCACACTACAGACTTTCAGAGAACACAACGGCTTGCCGCTCACTCCACAAAATATTGACGTTTGTTCGCATTGAAACATAACTGCGTCCCAGCAAGTGTATAAAACGTAGACTCATTACAGACACCGCTGCACTTCTGTTGATAAGAGCTGCTGCTCTCAGCAATTCCACCGACACATGACTTTTGTTCTTTAGAATTACAACAAGTAGAAGTGTAAACTCGCACAGCTGACGTTCGGCGATCTTACCTCGATCGGTCGCACTGACTGGCTTTTCGGGTGAGGGGAGGAGTGCTGGCGTGGTAACGGTGACTGATGCGTGCGATGGGGCGGAGGAGGATGCACACTGCAATGCGGTGCCGGAGAAGAAGCAAGAGAGGTGGAATGGCAAGGGTCACCTGCAGAAGCCGAGTGTGGAGAAGGCTGTTTAAGAATTCTATGGATGATGTCCTTATTCCAGGGCTACATTGGCTTGAGTTGCCTTGCTATATGTTGGATGAGGGCCCGTTGTTCCTCCAGGTTATCGCTAATCAGCAGCGCCTCCTATCACTAAAAGCCATGTTTTTCGTTTGTTGATTGTTCATTTGGGCCCCACATACCAGCTAAACGTGCAAAACTATAGGAAACCGGGGATAAGTGTCCTCGGTGTATAATTTTGGGTGTATGAGATGCAGACCATAGAAGTATGAATAGGCCTTCGTCGGTATCTGCCGCCAAGAGATGACGTCGTGGGTGTCGAATTTCTTATGAAGTAGGCAATGTGTCTGCTTTGAAGACGCAGAAACTCGGCGCGTTTGTTTTTAAGTGGAAGGTTGAGGGATAAAACCGGATACGGTAGTGGGGTGGCCCCCTCGGTTGATGATGCTTCGAACCATAGCATGTGCCTTGTTCATTTCGAGGGAAACAGTCAAGCAGTTTGGCTGCTCAGTGAAGCTTGTGGGTCCGCAGCGCGATGGTCGGCAGCGATGGGGAAGCCGCTAGATGTGAACACGATGCCCACCACGGTAGAAAACCACCAGTGCAGGAAAGTAAGTTCGTACCTGAAGTCTTCATTGCTGTCCGGCACCAGAGGCAAGACATCTCGTCGTGTTTGAGCTGCTTAAAGGTCCGACATCCTCTCGCTTAGGGTCCAATGTCCTCTCACTGTAGCGCACAAGTTTGACGTCGTGTAGAGAGTAGCATGTGGCACGGTCGAGGGGGCTGAGGTGCCCAGCGCTGCGCAAAGTTCGCTGCATTGACAGGGAGGGGCTGTTCCGCAGCCAGTGTGAACGCAGATGAGAGCTAACCAAGGCGATAAGTGAGGTCCTGGCCAGGGCTTATTTTTCGCAGAAAATTGGTGAATATTGCCTTGAAATTCACACGAAGCAGCAGCATCAATGGCTTCCACCGTAATCACACTTTTTAGATGATCGTGTCATTCGCCGCTACTTGAGATTCTCAATATGCGGCAGTGCTCGATGATATTTTAGACAGTGACCTTGTTCTCTTTCCTGATCCACAGGGCCTTGGTGTTAGCGGCAAAATTTTCGAGCAGGCCACTCTTGTTTTCCTAGTCTTATATTGGAGGACATAAAAATGATGTTTGAATTACGTAGTTAGACCAAATACGAATTACGTGCGCCAGCACTTCGGCCTTTCGTTCGGTCCCGGTGTTCAGATCCAGTGTTCTCGGTTTAGTTTCAAAGACAACGTTCAGATTTCCCCAAGGAGCTGTTTCCTGCTAGTCAATGCATTTTTGACAAGGTTCTTCACCGAGGGGTCTCCGAAGCCCTTGGTCATTTCGTCCACAAGGCCCACCCCGTACTTGAAGGTACCTTCATAATTCTCGTGCCAGAAAAGAGCATTGTCTGTGAGCGAGAACACCGGGTTGGTGAACTGTGCTTTGGTGTCCCGCTGTGCTATATTGACCACCCCATTGGTAGTAGGTGAGCCATTTGTCCGCATTCGAAGCTGGCGAGGCCGCGAAGATGCAATGGTCATGGTAATTGGGCCAGAAGCTGCTCGATGCAGACTTAGGAGAACCGTCTCCGTCCAAGGACATCTCATTCACGGAAGATGGTAGAGCGGCAAGAGGTCGACTCCGGCGAGCTTCAATAAGAAGCGCCGTTGTTGATCCTAACCTGCCCCTCCACCAAGTTGTAACGAGTTCAAGGGCAAGTCCTCACGGTTGACGGTGTCTAATCGAGGCATTCTGCCACCTGCAAGTCAGTCCAATGAGAGCACAGCGTGAGAATCAGGATCGTCTTTCTCTTTCTTATGCACACAGTGCTTTAATGTCTTTGTGCTCATTACAACACGCACATTGAAACGAACGAACAGCGTACTTTTAAAACATCTATTACCAGTGCTTCTGTTTTTGTCAGGCACGTCTGCACTTACGTGCATACTGTTCATCTCCGCTTTGCACCATAGTGGCAATTGCCAAGATTTGCTGATCCATCTACAGATTTTATCAGTATGAAAGAGTAACCTGTAGGAAACATCCAAGGAGGTAGCAATTACTTTACCCGTGTAATCACTAGCCATAGTTATGTTTCGAAGATGGCTGGTTGCTAGGCCCATAAGCTAATTGCTGCTCAAGCTGTTCAGGAAGGTTTATAAAATTTCTCTGTTGAGAATAGATATATAGTTCTCTTTAACATTTTGATCAAGACGGCTTCATTAATAAATAATAATTATGTAACATTGACTGCTAAATGTTTGTCTGCCTATTACTGCTACAGGTTAGAACTGGACTCCGCAATAATATTGCATTTCCTTCCGTCCGCCCCGAGCAAACGACTAAATAATAAGCCGACGTGAATTCAATACTTACTTTCATGATTTCACTTTAGAATCGGTCACTTTTCATCTCGAGGGCATCCTCTGTCGCCCAACTGCTGATAGATGCGACAATCAATTCTATAAGCCATTGTCTGCCATGCTATTGACATCCCTGCGCAGCGGCAGCTTATGAAGAAGGTGTGGCATGCGCGCTAACCTTTCTATATTTCCACATTAAGCGGCAACAAGCCGGATGCGAGAAAAGCCGAAAGTTATTGGTATGCAGACCCGTGTACAGCCAATTGATGTCGTTGAGGAAAGCTAACTGGTGGGCGGAAGCTTATACACAGACTTCTTTGCTGGGAGAATTAAGAAACCAATGTTTTCTCTTTCACGTTGCGCACACGTCTCAGAACATTCCTCGCAACTTCCTTGAACTGTCTCACGAATATAGCAATATCTTCGACGAGAAATCTCGCAGATCAATATAATGATGTTCAGTAAATATCCTCACCATAATTGGTTCAGAACAACTCGGCAAAAGCGGTTAGTGACGCTTTTGTGGCTCCAATTCTGGAACCTGATTTGAAAGGGTATATGAGAACTTTGCGGCCCTGCGAAATGAAAGAATAAAGGCAAAAGGTTTTCTTTGGCTCGTGGTGTTTAACTCCGCAAAGTGACTCAGGCTGTGAGAGATGCAGTAGTGAAGGGTTCCGGAAATTTCTATTACCAGGTGTTCTTTACCGTGCACTGACATTGCACAGCACACAGGCCCATAAAATTTCGCCTCCATCAAAATTCAACTGCCACAGCCGACATCGAACTAGTTCTTAGAGTCAGCAGCCGAGCGCCGTAACAACTCAGCCACCGCGGCGGCTTAAAAGTAGAAGGGATACAATGGCGTCCAGTTGTTTCAGCAAAACCGCCCACTATTTTTTAAAAATAGAGTTGGCGAGCTAAAGAGAAGCTTCTTGCAGCTTTGTAATACCAGTGTTCTGCTTGAGGACAACGCTGCGCGCATTGGACAGAAAAATGGTAGGTGTAACGTTAAGAGACCGGAAGCGGGCAGAGTGGGTGAGCGAACAAACGCGTATTAATGACATCCTAGTCGACATCAAGAGGAAGAAAGGGGCTTGGGCAGGGCATGTGATGAGAAGTCAAGACAACCGCTGCTTTTTAAGGGTAACGGAAAGGATTCCGAGAGAAGGCAAGCGTAGCAATGGGCGGCAGAAGGTTAGGTGGGCGGATGAGATTAAGAAGTTCGCAGGCATAGGTTGGCGCAGCTGACAAAGGACCGGGTTAATCGGAGAGGCATGGGAGAGGCCTTTGCCCTGCAATGGGTGTAGTCAGTCTGATGAAGATGATGTTGATGATTATGATGAACACCAGTGTTGGCACACGTCAAAAAATGGCTGTGGTTTAGCTGTGGTTGAACCTGGACTGACGCGATAGCTACATCTGGGCGAGTGGACCTCGCTCAGTCAAATTGCGAAGTCAGTCTTTCGCCACTCCGCTTCGCTGGGCGTTCCTTCATCTTTGCCCCACTTTACACGGCACATGCGCACAGCTGTTGCAGCTGTTGCGCGCCGCGCTGCTCGCAGCAGCAGCTGCTCCGCACCACGTGATCAGCCCACGTGACCAACCACGTGACCAACGGCGCCGCCATGGAGCTGAAGCGGTGCAGTGCGGAAGGGCCGAAGTGGTAGGGTAGTGTAGCTACCGCTACTAAACAGGCTAAATATTATAACTACTAAAGTTAACAGGCAGATTCTAGTACTGATTTTTTCGATATTATCAAATAGGCAAATAACTACGGTAAGTGGTTTGTAGCCGGCCGTTAGTAATAGCCATAACAGTTCTCACAATTTTGAAAAAGGAAATACCCTCACCACTGTGGCTCGAATAACTTTAACTATCTCTTGTGCCATTCAAAAACCGCCGGCTCACGGAAGCGCGCAGAGCGACATTCATCAAATAGCGACACCCCGCCACTCACGTACAATGTGCCATTCTGGGCGCCACCCGCGCAGGAGAAGCGAAGGGAACAGGAGTGGGGAAGACTGCAGCACGGGAGAGGTTCAGAGTATTGCACTGTGCGTGCGTCACTCATTGTAGTGGTTTGATTGACGTCACTTTGCGCTTTGCGCGAGAGTGCGGTTGTTGAGTGCCACAAGGAATGACCCAAATTAGTTGCGTCACAGCAGCGAGAATATGGCTTTTACTCAATCACCCGGCTACAAATCTCAAGTTACAATAAGGTGCTTGTCGGTAATAGCCAAAAGGTTAACTTTAATAAGGAACGTCCTTCAAAGCACAGCGTCGAGAACAACCAGCGGTGCAGTCGATGCGCAGACCAGAGGCAGCGGTCAGTCCAGAGCACGCATGAGAGACAGAGCGCTCGGCGCTCGAGGTTCGGAGCGTTCGTCGCTTCTCGCCGTCTTCATCGTTAAGCTCCAGCCTCAGGAGATTCCAAAGCCGAAGGCCAGTCTTACAATTCACCCCGGGCGAAAGGGCGCCATCATGGCGGCGTAGGGCGATGTGACGACGGCGAGGTTGTAGTATGGTTTGAGGCGGGTAGTGTGGACAATGGCGCGGCCTCGGCGACGATAATCAGGGAATGGCGTAAATGGGTTCGATGAGGTAATTGACAGAGGATGTCTGCTGAAGAATACGGTAGGGTCTCTGGTACTTGCTAACAAGTTTGGACTAAAGGCCGGGACATGAGGTGGGTACAAACAGCCAGAACAAAGAGTCAGGAAGGCAAGCGGGAGGAAGTGCAGGGGGATCACGGTTGCTTTTCTGCTGCTGCTGCTGCTCGCCGTGTGAAGTCAAGGACTGGGCAAGCTCTCGGCATTCTTCGGCATAAGTTGCGGCTTGAGAGTCATAAATTCGGAAGCATCAGGTAGGTAAAATAGAATGGTGTTGATTGTACAAGAAGGCTCTCGGTCGTACAGGAGAAAGTACGGAGAGAATCCTGTGGTGGCTTCAGCAGCGGAGTTGTAAGCGTAACTGACAAAATGGAGAACGTGGTCCCAGTTACAATGGTCGGAAGCAGCATACATGGCCGCATGTCGCTGAGGGTGCGGTTAAAACGCTCAACCATGCCATTTGTATAGGGATGGTAGGCGGAGCTGGTGCGGTTAACGATGTTGCATTCCTGAAGGGGAGCTTCAACTGCCGGCCCTTTATCACTGAACAGCTCTTCTGGCGCACCGTGGCGAAGATTGATGTGATGGAGAATGAAGGATGCAATGTCGTGGGATGTAGCGGATGCTAAAGGCGACGTTTCAGCGTAGCGTGTAAGGTGGTCGATGGCAACGATGATCCAACGGTTCCCGGTTGATGTTCTGGGAAGAAGGCCGTAGAGGTCGATGCCAACACGCTCGAAGGGCTGCGCTGGGCAAGGCAGCGTCTGCATAGGAGCGGTCGGCCGGCGAGGTGGATGTTTTCGTCGATGACATGCGGTGCAGGACTGAACGAACTGGCGGACATAACGAGCCACCCCAAGCCAGTAGTGCCGCTGTCGTAGACGGGTGAGTCTTCAAGACTCCGGCATGGGCACACTGGAGATTATGGTGGTAGGAAGAGCAAATGAATGAGCGCAGATGTGCCGGAATGACGAGAAGCCACTTGTGACCATCCGGGTGGTAGTTGCGGCGGTAAGGAAGTTGGTCTCGGAAGGCGAAATGGCGGGACTGACGATGAAGAGCACAGGAAGGAGGTCGAGACTGGTGGCCAGATAATAGATTCAAGAGGCAAGTTATCCATGGGTCTTTCTGTTGCTCGGAAGCCATATCAGCGGACTCAAACGTCAAAGAAGGCAGGGCGGATATACAAGGCACTGCCTCATATGGTACAGGGGAACGTGAGAGGGCATCGCCATCGGCATGATTGCTGCCGGAACGATAGATAACGCGAATGTAGTACGCTTGGAGTTGCAGAGCCCAGCGCCTCAGTCGACCAGAGGGATCTTTCAAAGAGGACAACCAGCAGAGGGCGTGGTGATCGGTGACAATGTTAAATAGACACCTGTACAGGTAGGGGCGAAATTTGATGATCGCCCAAAGGATGGCTAAACACTCCTTCTCGGGGACAGAATAGTTGGCTTCAGCTTTTGTGGGTGTCTTGCTAGCGTAAGCGAACAAGTATTCGTCAATGCCTTGCTTGCGCTGAGCAAGTACTCCACCGAGGCCGACGCTCCTGGCATCGGTGTGGAGTTCCGTCGGAGAACAAGGGTCGAAGTGCCGCAGAAATGGTGGACTGGTCAGGAGCCGCTAGAGTGTTGTAAACGCTTCATCACAGGCTGGCGACCAAGCCGAAAGGTTGTGGCTGGAGAGGAGTTTGGTCAGGAAGTCGATGATAGTGGCGAGACTGCGGACAAAACAGCGGAAGTAGGAGCAGAGGACCATGAAGCGGCGGAGGTATTTTACAGAAAAGGGCTTCAGAAATTCGGCAACAGCTCCCAACTTGGCCGGGTCCGGGAGAACGTCATCTTTCGACACGACATGTTCGAGAATAGTGCGCTGCCGAGCTCCGAAGCGGCACTTTTTCAAATTGAGTTGGATTCAAGCGCCGGCCTGGCAGCGAAGAACAATCTCATGGCGTTTGAGGTGAGACGAAAAGTCCGTGGAGAAGATCACAACATCGTCTAGCTAACAAAGGCATGTGTGCCATGTGAGCCCTCAGAGTATGTTGTCCATCATGCGCTTGAATGTATCGGGTGCATTGCAGAGGAAGAAGGGCATGACATTAAATTAATAGAGCCCGTCGGGTGTGATGAACGCAGTTTTTGGGAGATCGGCCTCCGGCATCGGCATCTGCCATTAACCGGAGCGCAAGACCAATGAAGAAAAGAACTCAGCGCCCTGCAGGCTCTCGAGGACATCGATACAGGGGAGAGGGAAAACGTCCTGCCGTGTAATCTTGTTCACACGACGGTTGTCCACGCAGAACCGAAAAGAACCGTCTTTTTTCTTGACCAGGACCACTGGCGAAGCCCTAGTTCTGTGCCACGGCTGTATCACGTAGCGCTTTAGCATGTCGGTTACCTGCTCGTCAATGAGGTGGCGCTCAGCAGCTGACACGCGGTGCGGAGGTTGGCGCAAAGCGGCATGGGTTCCAGTGTCAATACAGTGGGTAAGGGTGGTGGTGCGGCTCAAGGAAGGCTGCTGGCAGTCAAGCAAAACTTGAGAACGGTCCAGAACGGCGACAAGCTGGTCCCGATGGGTAGACGTCTAGGCGGCTTCGACGGAACGGTGAAAAATATCTACAGAAGACTGATTGGTGATGAAAACTGGCGTTATGGCGCTGACATGAAGGCCGGTCGAGCTTTCGACGAGGGTTATGCTGAGGCGGGATCGAGAAAGGCAACACTACCAAGCTATTGGCCACGTAGTAAGTGGGTAGGGAATGAGAACGGGTTGGCCACATAAATAGTGCTGGAGCCGCGAACAATTGTCAGCACGGCATGAGGCAGCAAAACAGGCTTCTGGTCAGCGTATTGTAAAGAGGGGCTATAAGTGACCGTTGCATCTGAGAGAGCAGCAGAAGAAAGAGGCACCAGAACTGAAGAGAAAGGCGGAACGTCTGTGTCTTCTGAGACGACCACAGTGGCCGCAGCAGCACTGGGTACGTTCAAGGGAGCGTCACTGAATGGAAAGTCAAGCTCAACACGGGCGCAGTCAATAACGGCGTAAGGTGAGGAGAGGAAGTCCCAACCATGGATGACGTCGTGAGAGGAGCGGGCGAGGACGACGAACTCGACTGCGTAGGGAACGTTCTCGACGAGCAGGCGTGCGGAGCAGGGGGCTAACGGTCTAATGTCCTGAGCGCTGGCAGTGCGGAGAGAAACGGCAGGAAGAGACGTCGTCACTTTTTTGTGTTTGCGACGGAAGGTTTGACTGAGAACTCAAATGGCTGCCCCAGTGTCAGCAAGTGCCCCGACGGCAGTTCTCTCAACAAACACGGTAATAATATTGGCAAGCACAGGAACAGGTCTTGAGTGAGTCGCTGGTGACGCAGTTCTTGCCTCCGGAACTGCGGTGGTTAGTTTTCTGCGTGGACGGCAAGTTGGTGGCGGGGCGTGTTGACAATATATTGACGCCTTGTTGATGACGGCCAGGAGACGGCGAGCGGAGATGGTAACTAGGAGAAGAAAAATCCGGAGGCTGCTCAAGTGACGCTGGCGAAGACAACGGCGAAAGGTCGTACTTCGGCTCCCACCTATAATCGTAGGGACGGTTGTCACGACTACGAAACAAACGAGCCACGTGGCCAGCGACGCCACCGGCACCGCAACTAGAGCGGTTGTCTTGCGTGCGCCAGGTGTTGAGGGCTGCGGCTGTGATCGGCGGCGTTCAACCGGACGAAAAGGTTGGGTTGCAGGTCACTGGAATTCTAAATGGCGGGTAAGTGGCCTGTAGACAGGGGCAGCAGGTGAGGGCCGCGGCCGCACCACGGCATCGGCGTATGTCAGAGGAACCAAGAACTGGGGTGGCTGAGGAGGAGGTGGCAGGACTTCAGTGACCAGCTTCTCGATAACACGCTGTAGGTTGGGAGTGAACGACGGCGCAGGCCTAGGCGGGCAGGTAGACAAAGATAGCTGGCGAGCGACTTCGTCACGTACAAACTTCTGAATGCTCAGCAGGAGCGACTGTTGGTCCAGAGAACCGTCCCCTGAGAGAGCGAAGCTGGAAAGTGTGGCCTTCTAAAAGCCTGCACGCCGGGTAGAAAAGCACTGTTTGCGCAGCTCATCGAAGATTTGGCAGTAGCCGATGACACCAGAGAAAGTCTGGGGATCTTTGGCGACGAGCACCTGGAAGGCATCATCCTCAATGCATTTCATAAGGCTGATCTTGTCGGCCTCGCTGTTAGAAGGGTTGACAGGCTTGCAGAGGTCGGCGACATCTTCTATATAACTGGTGAAGTTTTATTTAGTTTGCTGGGCCCGACTTTGCAAGCGTTGCTAGGCACGAAGCTTTTGCACTGCGGGACGGCCAAAGACTTCTGTCAGACTGGTTTTTAGAGCTGCCCAGCTTGAGATGTCAGCCTCGTGGTTTAGAAACCAGTGATTGGCTACGTCGCTCAAATAAAAGATAATGTTGGCGAGCTTGACGCTATCATCCCACTTAATGTATGCGCTTACGTGTTCATAGAAGGCCAACCAATCCTCCACATCCGCGTCATCTGTGCCGATGAATATGGCGGGGTGACGCTGCCGCGCGTCGCCGGAACAGAAGACAGCCGACGGAAGCGGTGTAGCGGTTAGGGGGACGGTCTCAGGCATTGTATAGGCTGTAGGCAATGCGCGGGTGCGTAGCTCCAGGGTGAGGGGATCGTTGGCACCTCCACACTTGTAATAAGGAACGTCTTACAAATCACGGCTTCGAGAACAACCAGCGGTGCAGTCGAGGCAAAGACCAGAGACAGCGGTCAGTCCCGAGCACGTACGAGGGACGGAGCGTTCTGCGCTCGAGCTTTGGAGCGTTCGGTGCTTCTCGTGGTCGTCTTCCTTAAGCACCAGCCTCTGAAGATTCCAAAGGCGAAGGCAAATTTTATATAACTATCAAAGCTTAGTTTATCGCTTCGCCAGTTGGCAAGATTCACCTGTTTTTTGCTGTCCGTCAACAATGGGAATTTTTACAACGCGAACAGTTTCTCTTTGCCTCAATAACACTATTTTCAAAACTTAGTGATCGCGTTCCCTGACTCTGCTGGTTAACAGTGCCATCTAATTTAAGGGTGCTGACTATTTTCGCGCAAAACTTTACTGCCTCGACGCATACTTGCGCCGCTGGAATCCTGCCATACTCTCATGCTTTATTCTTTGGCCACCAGATTTGGCCGTCAGTGAACCAAATAGACTGCACATAATCTGGTGAAATTACTCGCCCGTTTAGTGGATTGATGCCGAATTCAATACGTATCCAGAGAGGCCTTATATATTTTACGCTCCATTTCAGGCTTAGAAACTATAAAGCGGTGCATTGCTGTGCATAGATCAGCCGTGGGAAGCCTTTCCAACGAATTCTGCTTAAAGGGTAAAAGCTTTATAAAAGTAGTAAAGTTGTTAGTCCGTTTGCGTTGCTTATCTTCCTTTCACCAGGGTGCCCACCGCCAGAGACGGTTGGTTGAATTGATTGAGTGAAGGCTTCTTCGCACCAGGGGTGCTCTGTCAGAGAGCGTCTTTAGACAGATTAAGGTGCACGGATTAAGGGAGTACGCCTTGAAGTTTTATGTTCAAACACTTACATTACATACAAGTTTACTCTCGAGACAATTTAAGCGGCAAACAGATTTAAAAAAAAATGGTGGAACTGGCTATCTCTTGAGGAGGCCTCTAATCGGCATAGCCGAAGATGCAATACATCTTACCGCAGCACAGAACAAATTTACAGGGCTCCGGGCCCTGGTTTAATCGACCTAAAGGCCCGGCCCACATTCGGTAGCGTCCAATTATATGAAACAATTAAGATTGCTTGTTATCAAACTGCATGGCACACCTTCCAGCTTTTTAACTTTCAAAACCTTCTCTCTAAGGTATGCAAAAAGAAAAGGACATCAAGGTTGCTTTAGAAGAAATGTCATTACAAGAATGGGTCCTGGAAATGATTGGCCCACTAGGTTTTCGTGCCACACCCCATACTTCTACGCTATTACTCAAGCACTCTCTCTTAAAAAGTAAAAAGAAAATCGCGCGAAAATACATCAAAACCACTCCCGTGTGGCCGGCTTCCTGACAACCCGTGATTCTAGTGATTCCCAGTGTTAGGGCAATTATCGACCCCACACTAGCCACCATCACCGCAGGTAAAAACTACTCGTCTTCGTGACGGCTATTGACAGGCATCCCCAAAATCTGGAACGTGGCGCCAAGCATGTGAGCCTCCGTTGAACAAAAGGCGTGCTGCCGTTGAACGTGCAGCAGCACACCTTTTGTCCGGCTACGTTTTGTTAGCCGGACCGTTTTCCTAAAATTTGTTGGCGTACATCATCCTCGGGCGTCGGAGTCACCGTGGCACCTGCTAGTCACGTCCGCACCTGACCTTACGCTGCGCTTAATTGCGCCCGGTCAAGTGTGAGCGCCCGGACCCGTCTCGCTTGGCGGTGTTGGCCCTTTGAGCAAAAAACACTGCCGACCTTCCAATCTAGACAGTGGTTGTTAGTACGAGAGGGGGCGGCCGGCGTATGGTGGCTACGGCAGGGTCGCTACTCGTGTCTGCGTGCGCAGTCGCATCGTTGTCGCAAAACGGGGGCCTCGAGGAGTTCTGGGAAAACGTGCCCCTTCCTTCCCCCTACCTCTGTCGCGGCCACGGCTGGTCACCTTCCGTGTACCTCTCCTTGTCCGCTTCTTGCCTACGCAGCGACGGCGATTAGCGAGAAGAAAGCTCACCTTCGCGGCGCCAAGCCAGCAACTAAAGGACTGATGGTTCTCACAAAGGCGCCCGTATCTACAGATCCCTTACAAAAGTTGCTCGGGTATATTTATCAGAAAACGTATAGAATTGCATTTTATTTCGTCTGTGGAGGAGATGGAATAACAGCTGTTGTGTCACGATTTGCACGAGAAGACGTTATAACGAACGATGACCAAGTCAGGATAGTCGCCGATAGTCTCGGCAAATATATCGCGACGTCGGAGCCTCCAGCCTGTTTTTCGCTTTTACGTGTTCTCGACGCCCACGTCTTCGGCAGGACCTCGCCTTGTTTTTAGCTCCAATGGAGTCCGAACTGGAACGGGGCCGTCTGTTTGCAGCAGATTCAGACTGAACATTTTTTGGGGGTCGTTAACACCCGTTCATGCTACATTCAGTGGACAATCTTCCCTACTGCTTTTACTGCTCGTGTGCCGCTTCTCACTTCTCCGAGGTGTGGTTAAGCTGGAGGGGAGGCGAATTTCACATTAAACTTCATATAGAGTTTTCGCGCAGTAAAAAGACGTTTATATTGCTCTATGTGAAGAGAGCTGTAAGAAAAAAGTAGTGGATTTCGCACTAAAGGTGAGGGCGTCAGGAATCTTTCGCATGTGCCGTACTCCTAAAAAGAGAAACTAAAAATCTCCATCTCTAGCAAGTGCTCGAAACTCCGTTAAAGTCTTGAAACAATAGAGAATTGTGAAAATTTCGATTTTGCGAAAATGACATATTCAGGATCAATACATTCTTAAGGTCCTGCCTAAAAAGTTTCAAGCTCTGCAGTAGACCTCTAACTACAAAAACATCTGATTGATGAGCGTAAAGCTGATGAGCGTAAAAGCTGATTTGTGAGCGTAAAGCGATTTTGTTTAAAAGCTGGGTCCGTTCATCACTACCTTGTATTACTCAATACTGCCAAACGTTTTTTGGAACGTCAACATTCCGCTGCTTTTCGAGGCCCTTACAGCGACCACTGAAAGGCTGACGTGCTATTAAAATGCGATTTCCTCAGGTTCGTGTTTTTTGCCAACATGACTGAACTAACGGAGTGGATTCGAAGAGAAGAGAAGCATAGCAGGAAGTGACAGAAAGTTTGGCGTGCGGTTGAGACTAAAAAGTTTGCGGGCTTACGGTGGGCGCAGCTGCAAAGGACAGGGTTAATTGGACAGACATGGGAGAGGCCTTCGCTCTCCAGTGGGCGTAGTCAGGCTGATTATGATGATTATGATGATGACTAAACTTACGGATGTTTTTATCATGTTATGATGAAGCAATTTCAATCAATCTATACGGTTCAATTCAGAAAGAACTAAACTGTGGACCTATGTTTTTGTTTGGCTGAGGGAAACATTTCAGATTTTGTGAGCATATGCCACCTAACTAGACTTCATAATTATGGTGCTTGGACAAAATAAACATTTTATGTGACAATGTTCTTCTTCGAAAATATAATTAGCATGGCATAAGATGGCGTGTCTTTCACTACCTGTGCTCTTGCCATGCCCACTGGCAAAAGAAGGGCCCCTGTGGTAGCCTTACATTGAATGGATTCATTTAAATGTAAAAATTAAATGAAACAGTCTTGATAACCCGTGACAACGCAACTAATTGGTCTTCAGTAGCTTTTTTTTTAATATGTGAAGTCATTTAGATATACTCAAAATAATCATATTTTGGTAATAGGATGAATATCTACATATACAAACCTAATTTCATTACGATATCGTTATTAAAAAAATGCTCATTTCAAGACCCCCGCCTTCCCTTAAAGGGACCACAGGGCGATGAATGTGAATGGTGTTCTGCTGCGTAGTCGGGGCATTTGGATACTCAGTGGTACCAGTATTATATACAGGAAGCGCGCGTCCCATCCAAGCGGCTACTGCTAGTGACGCGCAAGAACAAGAATTTATTGCACTCACGCGAGCAGAGATCATCTTTTGTTTCAGGGTGTCGTCTTTTGTATGTACTTCTGTCGCTGAGCAGGCATTGCTCTGCTAGTACAGATTTTGCAAGAGCCTTTTATTTTGTCCCGACACCCTACAGTAAATTCAGTTCGTTGGTTTGTTTTAAACGCTCTAGGTAAGGAGCCGACAAGAAAGTAGTTTGAATGGAAGGAGTCCGACGTTTGCTGCGTTCGCTGTTTGCCGTACTTTGGAAATGCATCCGGCGTGAGCGTTGGAGTGCGTCTTGCGTGTTTATGCACCCTGACGTCTAAACTGCGTTTCAGCACAGTATTACTGCCAAGCTGCACTTCAACAGCCAGGCTTAAGGTCCGCTACGTCTGTAATTCGTACATTTATGCCGCCAGGTGGGCGCTTCACCTGCTACAAAGCTGGTACGGCTTCCTTTTTCAAGGATACGTCTGTTTGCAAACAATGTCGTATTGACCAAATCAGTTACCACTTGACCCCACGGTATCACAGAGCAACAGTGGGAGCGTAACGGCTCATTTTATACCTATATTTTCGATCCGTTACATAGGGTGTTACAGGGAAGACTAAGCGATGTTCAAAAATATTGTCTGAGTTAAAAATATGGCTTTTGCGGCATGGTATTGCCAAGCTTGGTGAACCTCAGAATGCAGGTGATTCATTTGCACTAGTAATGCGGTTAAATAATTTTCAAAGATTAACTCTTTATCTTTTAGAGTTAGGCGCCTGGTTGCAATTCGAGATTTGACGCCGATCGCCAGTAACCGTCATATGAGTTTTTAGATTTTCGAAAACGTGATAAGTCTCGTCGCAGCGCCTCAAGAATATCTGGCTGCATCCTGCGAAAATCAGCGCGCTTTCGACAGCCTGCACTAAAACCAACCGCTCCAGTACATGTAACTAGTCGAAATAGCTAAATTTTGTCGAATCATAGCGGTACGGGTAATCGCTTTTTCGAAATTCTAAAAACTGATATGGCTCCTACTAACGACTTGCTACAGATCTCTAATTGCAAGCAAGAGGACTAACTCTAATAGTTAAAAAGGTCATTGTTAAAAACCAGATAATCAGCTTAACAATTAGGATCATACACAGGTTTTCTGTTGTGCGCCATCGCTGGCAATACAACGCCGCGAAAGCCATTTTTTCCCTCAATACTCTTATTTTTTAAAATTGCTTTCTTCCCTGTAACACCCTGTATACGTCTGTGCCAGTATAGTGGCAGTAGAAGTGGGACCACCCCGAGACCACCATTTGCATAAAATTTGGTGGCCACACGTTTGACGCAGGACGTTCAGAATGGTGTCAGCTGACTTGGGATGTTGCGGAGGATAAAATTACTCATTGAGATCAAGCCCGAAATATGTCTGAAATTCACAGCGACGAACTTTCGGCCCCCAAATGGTGCATTCCTAGGACCAACAGTAGGTCATTACGGCCGAACCTTGTGTCGCAGGGGTTCCGGATGATGTCAAACGCTTCGTCGTGTTTTGATGCATGCGATTATAAAATTTATGAACTCGTACAACGAGGAAATATACCGGATATTAAGAAGGTGGCTGTAAATCACGGTCGTAGTGCCAAATCCATGAGGTGCGTGGCGCTGCTTGTCTCAGAACGGATCTTTCCTGGAAGGTGGCGCTGCGCATATGGATTCTGAGTTTAAAAATTATTAAAAAAAGTACTACCACTTGAAGCTCCCTTAGCTAACGCTTTTAAGTCGATCACTGGCGTATAGTTGGCGGATATTTTTTTAATGCTTATAATAACATTAATTTTTAGAAGGATAAAATATTGTCACGGTTCGCTTTATGTGCACAATTTGAGCCATAATAGCCAAAACGAATTTTTTTTTCATTGTCACTTTTACATGTCTGTATAGTAATGAGCTTGATCCCTAGCGGGCTCCCGTCATGCTTTGAAGGGCCCCACATAGATTAGTTGCTCATTGTGATAAAGATAGCTATCTCTCAGTCGACAAAACACAAGAATCCATTACGTCCATCTGGGCAGTACTTAAAATACACTCACTACCTTTATTATAGGGCACATAACCCTTTGAGTAATTGTGATCGCTGTAGGCGCTGTGGAACCTAATCACAGTCGATCCAGAGATTTTATTGTGTTTAACAAGCAAGAAAATAACTTTCCAGGCTTGATAAACAAAAGTGATGCGGTGTAATGAGCGGCGTTGTTGACGAGAAAATAAATACAATGCATATGCTAAAATCCTGCAAAACAACACGCAGTAAAAACGATAACCTTCAAGATATTAAAAGATAAAGCAAATCAACTCAAACATAGGGAGACGTAAGTTTCGGTTAATGCAATGAACCTCGCAAGGAGAATGCGAATCTATGGTGATGTATTTTCATTTGATTGCCATTTTAGCCAAAGAGTTGCGAGCAAATCTATGCAGTCGCCTATCTCATCAGAATGTTAATGGGAGAAACAGTAGCGCACAACAATGCGCCATCCCGTCACTAACGAAAGAGGAAGTAAAGAAAGTCTTGGGAGCAAAGCAATGAAGAAAACAACTGCTGAAGTTCAGGCAACAGCAAATCTGTTGAAGGACGGAGGGTAGATTGTTCTCGAAAAAAGAGCCACCTTCTATAATCAATGCCTTTTGGCCTCGACTTTACCAGAAGCTTGGAAGCACGCTAACACATCTTAATTGATAAATACGGAGACGCCAAGGACTTTAAAAATTACAGACCGATCAGTTCACTGCACATTGTGTACACAGTATTTACTACGGTACGTGCTTACTCGCTAATAGATTGTGGGCAACCTTAGAATTCAATCCACCAAATGAGCAGGCAGGCTTTCGCAAATAAAATTCCTTAATAGATCATATTCACACTAGAGAAATGATAGAGATGCGCAGAATGTAAGCAACTGCTACATATAATTACGAGAAAGCATTTGCATCAGTGGAAACGTGGGCTGTCATGCAGGCATTGCGCAATCAGGGTGTAGAAGAGCCTTAGGCAAGAATACTGGAACATATCTATAGCAACTGCACAGGTACAATAGTACTCCATAAAGTCAGCAACAAAGTTCTGGGAAGGAAGGGTTCCAGGCAAGGAGATACGATCTCGCCAATGCTATTGACCGCCTGCTTACCGGAGGTATTCAGAGGTCTGAATTGGAAATAATTAGGGAGAAGATTTAATAGAGAATACCTAAATAATCTACCAAATGTTGAAAACATTGCCTTGCTGCGTCATTCAGGAGAATAATTGCAGAGCATGATCAATGAGTTAGACAGGCAGAGATGAACGGTAGGTATAAAAATTAGCATGCAGAAAACGAAAGTAATGTTCAACAGTCTAGGAGAGAAACAGCAGTTCACAAATGGTATCAAGGTGCTGAAAGTTGTAAAGGAATGTGTCTAATTAGGGCAGGTTGTGACCGCTGAACAAGATCATGATAGGGATTTAAATAGAAGAATAAGAATGGGCTGAAGCATGTGGCAGGTTGTCTTAGATCATTAATGGCAGTTTACCAATAATTCTAAAGAGAAAAGTAGAACCTGCATCTTACCAGTAACCAGCTACGTGGCAGAGTGGTGGAGGCTATCGAAAATGGTTCACCTTTAGTTAAGGACAGAAAAGCGAGCAATGGAAAGAAAAATGATAGGTGTAACGTTGAGAGACCATAAGCGGGCAGAGAAGGTGAGGAAACAAGCGCGGCTTAATGACGTCCTCGTCTTAATCAAGAGAAAGAAATCGGCTCAGGCAGAGCATCTAATGCGAAGGCAAGATAACCGCCGGTCCTTAATCGTAGCGCGTTAGGTTCCAAGAGAAAGCAATCGTAGCAGGGGGAGCAGAAAGTTAGGTGGGCGGAGGAGATTAAGAAGTTTGCTGGCATAAGGTGGGCGCAGCTGGCAAAGGACAGGAGACTAGGGAGAGACATGGAGAGACATGGGAGAGGACTTTGCTCTGCAGTGGGCATAGTCCGGGTGATGATAATGGTGATGAATAATTTTACACTTTATATTAGCTGCATTTACAGTTTTCTTTACTTTGGATGGCACTTATATCTTATTAATAATTTTTATGCTTTTACAGTTTGCACATTGCGCCTTGCCTGGCGCGGTGTGTTGGAGCCGTCTATGACGCACGCTCGTTGCAGTGAGTGCTTGATGCTCGCCCGTGGTCGGCGCCGCTTTTCCTCTTCCCGCACTTGTCGCTTGGTTCACGGCATCGCTATGCACTTCTCTCCACCTCCACAGAAGCAGATTATCTCTATAGCCTCTCTTCAGACTGCGGTATGGCGCTCGCCGACGCAAAAGCCGCCCATGTGCTCTCCGATGTCAGTGCACATCGCGCGCTTTGCTTTTTAATGAACGTTGAAGATCCGTAGCTGGTGAAAATTAGAAACGGCTTTAGAAGGACAGAAGGGATTTCTATAGCTGAACGACATGACAAGAATTAGTGCACTCTTCCAACCGGAGCCTGTACATAAGTGACGGCAGTTTTGTAGAGCGCTCGAGTTGTGCCCGGCGTCTAAAAGGAAGTAAATTTTAATTTAATTAGAAGTATACAGTGCTAAAGGGTGGGCATGCGCTTTGTTATCGTTGAGTAGCGGAGAGACTAGAACTGTGTGCGATTTTCCGCATCAAATGGGATATAGCTCGAAACAATAAGAATTTCTATACTATGCGCGAGAGGGCGGCAGTTGTAATTAAGCCTATTGAGAGGTACAAACTGGAAGTGGTGCAAGTCTACGCGCATACACCCAGCTATTATCGCCAGATTTTCTAAAGCTTCTATGAAGAGGTGGGAATGGGGATGAGCAAAGTAAAAGCCCACGTTACTGTGCTGATGGGCCAAGGTAGGCAAGACGCAGGCTAGAATCCAGGCAGTGGGCGACTATGACATAGGGTCTGGGAATAGCAGTAGGGAAGAATTAATCTTAATTGCACAGATGAGGAATTGATTCTTATGGAGAATGTGTAACATTAATTGTACATAGAGAACTCTCAATTGCGAGCCTGGAAATAAAGTAGACTGTATAATGTGCGCTCGTTTTGCATCGTACACAAAATGCAAGACCTCGAAAAGGTGCGATGTATTGATCATATGGAGGCAATGTCTGAAGTCGCCTAGAGCTGAAGAAGGAATGAAACACACTGGTGAGGAGTGACTCCATCACGGAAGTAGTGCTACGAAGGAAAGCAGAAAAATAAAATGCCAATGCAGAACAAGTATGCGGTTTTAAATGAGCACAACAACCTTAATGGTCAAGCAATGAACGACGATTGCTAAGGTAAGAATGCGCAGTGCGGAGTAGAAATAGGCGGAAGGGTGGTTAGGCAGGATATCGACAAGATCTGTCAGAAGAGGAAGTATCTTATTAAAAAAACGTTCAATCGAGACAGGTTTTAACTCGATAGACCGAATAAAAACGGCATAGCTACTAAAGCAAACCAGCAATCCCAATATAACCATTCTAGAGTAGTATAATATTGCCGCGAGCCTTGATAGTTTTTGTTCATTCTTCAAAGCGGCCGGTAAACCACTTTGTCGTTTTGTTTGCGATGAAAGACGCGACTATATTTATCTCGACTGATCGTAGCCAGGCAGAGTTGATTCTGCGTGGTTCCAGAATGTTCTATTAACTTTGCACCCTTTGTCTCGAAAGTTCGCTATCAGCTTTAAATGAGCACGAATGTCAGCGCCGGCCATTCTGTTCGACGACCGCCGAGCACTCTTGTTGCTACGCCTTCGCCGAGTGATTCAGTCCATTGTGGGTGCAAGTCAGCCCAAATAAAGTGTTTTGTTTAGATCCTATGTTCGCTTTCGTTCTGTTCCTCGGATTGCAGTGACCAATTCATCACAATATGAAGAAAATTGAGCGTGGCCGAAAACAAGTCACTAGCCTGAAATCAGGCAAGAGGAAACAAAATACAGGCTTAAATTTGATGTGAGCGGAGACACACAGAGTTGATTGTCATTAGCAATATGTGTAGAATATATTGAAGTAGTCGAAGAGTTCTGCAAATATTTATACAATAATTAACGAATTGGAATTTATATTGGAAGTAGTGCACAGTAATCGTGCATAACGACAATAACTAATGTAGAAGTAGAAAAGGTCTTAGAAGCAACGTAACTAATTAAACCAGCTGGTGAGGCGCAGGTAGCATTACATCTGAAACTAGACGCCTTCTGTACGCAATGCCTTGAGGCCTCGAGCTTTAGGGAAGCTTGAAATAACCCTAATAGCATCTTTAAAAATAAAATTGAATTTAAAGTGCCTGAGAAAGTTATACTGACTAGCTTGCTTTTATTGCTATAACTTAGACAAAATCAAAAAGAAAGAATAGTCTTGGGAAGGGTATGTTAATGCAAAGGCAAGATTACCGATTATCCTTTAAAGTAACCGAATTCATTCCAGGATAAGAAAAGGGTAGCAGGAAGACTCAAAGTGCTAGGATTAGTTTAGCAAGTTTGCTGTGATAAGGTGCCTGCCGCTCCTAAAAGGAAGGGTTATTCCAAGGAGAAGGTTATTCGATGGGGTGTAAAGAGGCTAATGGTGAATAATGCTAAAATTTATTGATTTCAAACAAATGTTGGTCAATTGTTGCCGAACAAAGTAATTAACAGTGCTAATCATAAGAAAATTACTTTGCTTCTTTTCGCCATATGGCTTGGTCTTCTAATTAAATTTTCAAACTGCACGCGCCCGTAAAGGGACACACAGAGTGGAGAGGGCCTTACTGAAAAAATTTGGGTCACTTGGTGTTGTAAAGTGTGGTTGCTGTCATCGCGGAGTATCTGCGCCTTTTTTTTCAGTTCAGCTCCATCTAAACGCGGCCGCTACAGAGTGGATTGCATCCTTCGACCTTTGGTTAGCAGGCAAATTCCAAAGGCTCTAAGACGCTGGAGGGGGCTCTAAGAACTACTTCATTTTCTTTAACACTTATCAAGAAAGGACATGTTACTTTGAAAGTGGTATACAGGAATCGAGTTCGGTACCCTCCTGATAAAATACTTGGGCGTTCTAAATATATTCAAGAAATAAGAGCATTTGTATAGTGTTTAAAATTAAAGCACCACCGCTAGTAACACAGCCACATCTACTAATTGTTCTGTCTAGGCCTAATGTTATCGGCCATTAGAGCTCGAAAAGAGGGCAAAACAATGGTAGACGAGCCGTTTTTTGCGTGTTACGCGTGTTCAAGACTCGATTTATAGCGATAGTTTTTAGTTACAATTGGTATGAATCTAAGCATCTGTTACCTTAGCATCTGATAAGCAGTTAACCTCTTAGTATTTCATCGCCATTTCTGTGTTCCTGATTGGACTGGCTTTGGTAGCTGCGGAACACACAACTCGCTCGTTCTAGCCTTATGTTTGGTGCACTGTATGCCATCATTGAAAACATCGCCGCTTCTCTATTGAAAATTATTACCTAACTTCACCAGAACATGTTCCTTGTGGCAGTGATTATTGACATATGCTTGTATGTAATGTTGTAACCAGAAAATTTGTTTTCAGCAATCTTTTTTTCCCGTTTGCCTACTAGAACAACCTTTGCGCCTTTATATTGGTCACGTAATAACCGTTTTGTAATGCAGCAAGAAGGACTGCATGTGCTGGAGAAAACACAATTATATTTTGCTGTATTGTTGGTATTTGTTTATACCAATTCTCTCGACTGACTGCCATTGTGAAGTATCTAGCTTTTTTCTTGCAATAAAAACTGGAGGGAACACTTGAGCTCTGCCTTAAGGTAAAGAAGTGATAGCGCTAATGGGTTGATGCACGTATATGCGGAATTCTTCATTGTCTACTTTACGTTCATCGATCACTCGAAGTGTGCACGTCCCTCCTAGCGCAGTAGTGCAGCTGCCTAGCAATGCGCCAGTGGACTGCGCTGGCAGGAGCGGACACCGATGGGGCTTGTGTGGCACAGGTTGTCTTTCATGAGATACCCCTCAAGACCAATTATTTACACTGCTACTTGTCAAGGAGTACAGCTTGCTAAAAATTTGATGGAAAGATTGTGATGATGACACAAAGTCACGTGCCTTATGTGGCCCACATTGGGTGCTTCTGTGAGGATTTCCTCGTGGATATTTCGTTAAAGGTGAAAGAAGCCAACGCTGACGACCCCGCTAAAGTTTCTGCGGCACGGGCAGCTTAATGCCCAGGCGTTAAAGAACAGTATTTCTAGTCCATGTACTTTGGACAAGCAAAAGACGCAGCATGCTATCTTATGCGGGTATGAGTGCAATGGTTTCTTTTTTTTTTGCCACAACATTAACGCCACAGTGTCCACTCTCTATGTCACCATCACCTTGACGTGCACTCTCGATCTTGGGTTTTCTGGTTTGGAGCTAGAACTCATATTTTCCCGCTTTTTTTTCCTTCTTTTCATGCACGAATTGTCGCCAGTATTACGGATTCATCGTCGGACCCGAAATCTCCCCTTAAAGAGAATGGAAGCAGCGTTGCCACTCACAGTGACGACTCATTCGGTCCCTTATTGCGTCCTTCAGAGAGTTTCGTTACTGTACTTGAGGGATAGCCTAAATCAAGCTTCAGGTTTCAAAAGCTTCATTGAGTTTTAAAAGCTTTTATAGGGATTGACAATTGTGTTCGTGTACATTTTGGTGTTTCACGCGTAATAGCAGTGAATGAGGACTGAATCATATAAAAGCGAATAAAAGTAATTACAATTCATTTACGACTGGCCGAGTAGCTCAGGTGGTTTAGAACTCTCATTAAACACTTTCTCGAATGTGTGGTGGTGATATCTGGCGCAAGCGTTATCGAACAGATGCTTGCAGATGAAAGGCATGCCTGTGTACGCTGTCGTATTAGTCAGAAGGACCATGCACCCGTATCCTGCAATAAAAAAACGTTAAAAAACATATATTAACACTTCATTTCTCAATGTTTTGAAAACAGAGTGTAAGCATCGCAAGCCGTACTTCTGCAATGAAGAACTTAAGACCGACCTTCTCTTTTCTCTGTACTAGAAGAGTGCCGTAATATGCTTTTTTTGTGAACTGCTCTTCTCAGGTTCAGAAGGTGGCAGTAAGGTTTCAGATAAATTGTAGTGTTCTGGTTTGCTGATAAACAAATGTCTAAGGGCGATCCTGCAACCGGAGTCGTTTTCTTTTATACAGACAGTAATCATATTTCTTAGAACATAATTAATCATTTACTTCTCACATAATTTGGTATTATGAAAGAATCCAAACCCACCAAACGAAATAAATCGAGGAGAAACCTTGTCAATTATTGCAGCAAAATATCAATGCCCTGTTTTTCTGTAGACTGATATACTGCAGTCTCTTTTTTAAGTGACCACACGCATTCATATATTTGCTTTCAACTTAGCATCTTTTCGTGGTCATCTACGTGATCGCTAGAATAGAGAAATATTTTGTTGAAGAAATTTGTCCGTTGTTTTCTAACAGAGTAATTTCTGTAATTATCTAACTATTGGCTCACGTTGGCTTTCCTGTGTCGTGTAGAGCCAGGTTTTGTGGATATCTGATTGGCAAGTAGACTGTTAAATAACCAGGTTTACTTTTCAAACCGCTTTGCATTACACCATTTCCTTCTGAAGAGATTGTATTAGTAAGTACGGCTTATAACAGAAGAATAAAGGGTCGTTCAACGCGGCTGTACTCCTGCCAGCAACTTCTAGCTTCCCGCCTAGTCTTCCAGTGCCAGATTGTGAGGTTTTTTGTTCAACAGCGAGACGTGTGATCCGGGGACTTAAAACAAGGTGAGATGGCCAAAATTATGAAGTATTGCCGTACATACGGAAGATTGGATTCAAACTGTTAATATATGTTAGTTAAGTTGCAGGATTTTGTGATGAATAACTTTAGACGTACCTTCGTCTATCTGCAGAACACGAAGTACAGAACAATTTTTATAATCAGAATATATCAGCGTGTAATTCATGGGCCAACTGCCTGCAAGAAGTGGGCAATTTATAATACGAATAGACACACGACCAAAGTTTTTCTGGGAATGGTGTGAGAGGACAAGTAGGCTGCTGAGAAAATGCATGCCTGCTCATATTTTTCCGAGACAAATGAAATTCATTTTCACTGAAGTCAACTTACCTACCCGTCTGAGGTAAGATAACATTGTTGGAAACAATATAATGCAACATGGTATTCCGTGTTTTTCTTCACCTCTCTCGAGAGGCCCACTTAAGAGAAATTGGGGATGTTTTTTTTTTATTTTTGGAAAACTACTGTACAAAAAAATTACCAGGTTTAGGGCAATGGTTCTCGCGCTTCCAAATATTATATATCAGTGGAGGTCCGTATACGTTTGCAACACTTCGATGCTAATCTAATCTGTCAGTTTTGATGGGGTAAAGGTAAATATTGGCAGGAAAAAAATTCTTCAAACAGCCTTATTTTCACTTGTAACGTGGTCAAAATTTTTTGCACGAAGCTACAACTTTCTCAGATTTACGGCAATGAGCTTGACATATTCTCTATCACGTGTTCCTTTAGCACGCAAAATATTTTTTTCATGGCTTTAATATCTCGGTGTTTACGTCATTATTTAGTTGCTAAATATTGCTGTGCACAAAAAGCTTCTTTTGCTACGACGTTGTTTTAATATTTTCTCCTGAAATGCTATCAGTTTCATTCACCGTAATTGATTATTTAGCCAGTGAATAATGTGCGCACATTATATAAAATTTTTTAGGAATTCAAAAAATTTCAATTGTTTACCAATATTATGAGTCGAGGAATCGGACAGTTTCATCACTGATTCTGAGGGATATTGAATTATTTGACATTTCCAGCCAATTTCATGTTCGAAAAAACTTTCTTTATCCTAGAAGAACTTCGTATTTTTTATACTTCGAGGACATAAGTTAGTGCTAGTGACTGCATTGAACTTTATGAAAGAAGCCAATTGTCACTGCAAGTACTGCGTTTCTCTTCAGAATAAATCCATGCGTTTGGGTAGCCTACCAAAATTTGATAAGCTAATACAACTGCCCCATTATTGCCTCAGGCTCTCTTTCGGCAAAACCGAAGTACTTTTGAAAATATGGCGCTTCTTATCGCGCATACGTCCTTCATTTCTATAACATGAATGCAAAGGTCTTGTGGACGAAGATTACCCAAGTCACCGACGACCATCTGGTTGGTAGAAATAAACAGAATGATTTTCAAGCACCCAGTTTCTGCTGAACCTTCCCTAAGAAAGAGGTTTTAGCAAAGCATGCCATTCTCGTTATTGCAGCGAAACTCTGTACCTCTAGAGACCAAGCAACTTTTCCTGTCGTTGTCGTAAACAAAAAACGCCAGGATAAAAATAGAATGCACACAGCATATCTGTTTTGAAATCAGGCATACAGCATACAACTCAGTACTCGTTTTCAATATAAAAACCACAAAACGAGCATTAAAATCACATGATAGATGATAAGGCGCATGTGAAGCAATGGGAACACTGTCCGATGCGTTGCGGGAAACATTAGGTTTGCGGCTGTTTAGAAAAACGATAACGTTGTTTAGCCCTCGTGTCAAATTCAAACCGCGTACTGTATGATAACAGCGCCTGCAAACAAATGAAAACACGTTCCTTCTCCCCGCTTGCGTTTCCCGGTAACGATTACGGTTGTGTAAGCTGTGGAAAAGTAGCCACCAGCATAGATATCGTATACCGTAATTATCATAAAGCAGTCGTGAATGTAGTTGTGACGTAATAAAGGCTAATATAAGCACATTTCACTTGTGTCTGGTTTCACTCTCTGTAGAGCCACGTGTGTAAATTTTCAAGGGACGTCGCAGCGGGTTATTTGGTGTCATTTTACAGCTGCGCTGTCGAACCGCCTTCATAGCGCAGAGTAGAGCCATAGGTTTTTTGGCATTTTCCGCAACCGCTGCGCCACGAGTGGTGATTGCTTAGCGCGTCATCAGTCCATTGTTCTCATTACTTTTCGCTGCGCCTTTAGTACTTAGGAGAGCGGAAAGTTGGGCTAGTTGGTTGAAATGCATACTGAAGAAGTTGGCGCGGAAAAACGAGGACAAGCGAGACAAACAAAGACGAGCGCTACTCACAACTGAAGGTTTATTCCAGACAATGCTCAAATAAAGTGTGAAACCAACAAGAACAAAAACAAACAAGCGCCATGAACACCACAAGTTACCCCGTGAATCCCAATGATTTGGTTAGGAACAGATACTCCCTATCAGAGAATCGGACGGAAGTCTGACTAATGCACTTATCGCCACTGATGCGCATATGGAAGATTGGTAAGGTGGGTCAAGGATGGGTCGCGACCTAAACTCCGGGAAAAAGAGCGTCAAAAAAAAAAATTTGCAGTCATACCATATGTGCACAGATTGGCGCATGGACTGAAAAATGTTGCCGGGCGTTATCAAATTCCGATTGTGTTTTCCGCCCCTCGGAAGCTGGGAGCAATCTGTTCACAGGTGCACAAACGGATGGAAGAAGGAGGCGAAAGAACGGCACGAAAAACAAGAAATGAATGCAACATCAAACACAAAGCCCCGTTCGTCACCTGTGCCAGGGGGGTTGTGTACAGATTGCCGTTGTCGTGTGGCGCTCTATACATCGGCCAAACTGGACGATGCGTCAACGAGAGATTAGGAGAGCACCGAAGATTGCTCGGGGGAGATTCTCTTGATAACCTCCCTAAACATTGCCGCACGTGCATTACAAACGACAAGGAAAAGAAAATCCAGTGTAAACCGCTTTTTGAAAAAACCACCTCCTATTCAGGCACAGGGAGCAACTCACGCGGGAGCTCATGGAAGCCTTTCATATGCGCATCAGTGGCGATAAGTGCATTAGTCAGACTTCCGTCCGATTCTCTGATAGGGAGTATCTGTTCCTAACCAAATCATTGGGATTCACGGGGTAACTTGTGGTGTTCATGACGTTTGTTTGTTTTTGTTCTTGTTGGTTTCACTATTTATTCGAGCATTGTCTGGAATAAACCTTCAGTTGTGAGTAGCGCTCGTCTTTGTTTGTCTCGCTTGTCCTCGTTTTTCCGCGCCAACTTCTTCAGTATGCCTTTAGTACATTTGGTATGTTACGTTTTCCTTGCATGTTGCTCAGCTTGTGGAGTAATCCTGCATAGTGCAGCTAACTTAACGCGTGACCCCATTTCCCAAACACTGTTCGAAGCAAATTGTAAGCTCTAATTTATGATTCGCTCCATTACATTCAATCCTCCCAGCATTTTTAGTGATTTGAACGCTGTTCTTTTCTGGGCAGTTTCAGTAAGTGTCATCGACAAAATTTATTACGAATGGCTATAAATTTTTGTTCTCAACGTAAACAGTTCTCGCTGAGCATACGCTCAGCCTTGAAGCCTTGAAAGAGACATGCCGGCTAAGTGTGATTCAAATTTTTGCTGACGGACACACATGAACACACTGGATAAAACTAGTTAATGCATCATTTCAGACCGTGGGTATATGTGCTTGACAATGTCGTCTGGATCACGCATTTGCTTTCAATCTAGACACATTTTTCCCTTGCGATTGAGCGCTGCTTTTTGTTTACAGATAATAGAAGCAGCGCCAAGATTGGCATATATTCGAATCGCATTATACCAACCTGAACAAAAAGGAAGAGCCAGGAAGCACTAAAAATAAATTAAAAATATCGTCGTGAAAAACCATTGCGCAAAATACCAGCAGATAAATATGGGTGACCTACCATTTCTGAGGCGAGCATAAAGGCTGTTGTGCATTTCACGATGTGTATCTACAGAAAGGTTTTTAAACGAAGTGGAATAAAAAATTCCGGTGTAGTTTATTTTTCCTCTGTAACAAGATTGGCGTTTAATCAGGATAAACTGTGAACAGAAATATGCAGGTTAAATGAGGGCTCTCAAGTTGTACATAGCCAACAGCTGATGAAAATTATCTAAGAGGAACTTTATAGATTTCACCCAAGTAATAACGATTGAACGATTTTGTGTACGAAAAGTGCTCATCAGGTCTAAAAGATTATCAGTAGTTACATTCTAAAAGAATACAACACATTTAATATACGAGGTTTTTTTTAAATTAAGACTTTTGCAGTAACGCCAAATGGTGGCATTTTCTTTCAAGCACACTTTACGGTTCGGGTAAACGGTTAAGCAGGTGGGCATTTCCCAACAGTTGAGAGTGACGCTGATGTATTGAATATATGTCATGAAATATAAAAGAAGGTACAATTCAGTGGCAAAAATGCCCTTCATTTCCGAAGCTGACCATTGGGCCCTAGAAATTTCTTCAAATTGCCCTGTCCAATTTATGAAAACACTATGCGATCAAATTCACTGCATTCAGTTTAGATCTTGAATTTTCGCACGCATATCTGAAGCATCCTGATGATGATGAGCATTTACTGTATGGGGTTTAAAATACCATGAAGCCCCTTCAGAGAAAAGGCCAAAGGTCTGTCGGCAAAAATTGTTAGTGTGAAGCAATAATTAAAAAAAGCAATTCAAAAGCTCCATCCCACGCTCTAAGGACTAACTTTAAGACTTACCTGATTGTACTGCACTGAAGTCTACATATTAAAAAACGTTAGCCTCAAAACAGAAACAGGAAGTATATTTCAACGAGTGCAGAACAACCAAAATCCATCACCCATTCGCTAAGCCAAACAGCATTGTTGTCTTCAATGCCGCAGCTGTAACGCAAGCCTAGTAAGCGAAAATCTTTTTTCTCACTTATATCATATAATATTTGTTCCTCTCATCCCGATATTTCTGTAAATCTGTTAAATACTGCGCTCACGCATCTCAGAATTTTTTTTAATATATTGTGGCTGAAATGAACTATTATTAGCATTATCTACATAAAAGCAAGAATACCAGCGCAATGCCTCCAGGAAATCGACTCGAGTGATGGTAAGAATTAAGTAAAATCATTTTTCTCACTTAAGTTATACAATATTTGCTCCTCTCATGGCGATATTCCTGTAAACGCTGTTTACTACTGAGCACACATATCTCAGCATTTTTTTAATACATTGTGGCTTAAATGAACTGTTCTTAGCATTGGCTACATAAAAGCAAGAATACCAGCGCAATGCCTAAAGATAACCGACCCGAGTGATGGTAAGAATTATGTGCCACTGCTGTATCCCCGTAAAGTAAGGGAATCAAGCCTTCTTCATTAGGTTTTATGTTTTTTTTTACTCAGCAGTGGCCGCATCTATTCTACACTTCGTTAAAGCATCATAGTTTGGAGGAAAAGCAAAGATGAAATAAATCTGGTAGCGGTGCAATTAGCTCAGTAACTCTCCGAATGAAAGGCTGTGCCATGTGGCGAAGATAATTCGGATGCCTCGCTTCTATGATAATTATTTGCCTGTATTATATGCCTTTTATCTACCCGGCAACGGAACCCTTAGGAAGTGGCTCTGACTATAGAAGAATGGCATCCAAATTCTAAGAAAAGCAACCAGGTCTGTCGTGAATAATTCTTGCCGCCTGTACTCAGACTTTTGGTGCCACTGGCGAACTGCTAACTTGTCTTAGCATTTGGCACTCTAGACTTGTAATGACGCTGGCACGACGCTTGGAAATAACTCGCTGTAGTGGTGAATAGAGAATCGAAACAGTGCTTGTGGCTAAGAAGACAGACAAGCACCTATGAACTATAGGGTTTCGAGCTTGATAATGCGTATTTTAACGGTGCTTTCATTCCAGCGGGGCCAAAAATCACGTCATCTTTAGGTGGTCGAAATTAATGCGGAGGCTTCCACTACGGCACATATTTCTTCTTTCCATCTTTGACTCCCTCCTTTATACCCTTACTTATAGCGCACTTCAGGAGTCCGCCGACCGGTGAGACAGATGCTGCGCCGTTTCCTTTCCCCAAAAAACAATTTTTATTTTTCATTTTTAGCCGTCGAAGCATAGCCGCTAGTTCTGGCGCACAAACTTTTTCGTGCCCATCGGGCAGTTAAGGCAGATTTTTATTCGTCGAAACAGTTCGTGCAAGCGTTTGGTGCCATTTCAGGAAATGCATTACGGTTCATTTCAAGACGGAATCGTTTGTTGAAGAGCTCCTTTCTTGGGAGGTTTATATTGTTTAGTGAAATATTGCGTTTACTGAAACTTTCGTTGTCTATTCACTAAGATTTGTGGCGCCTCCTGAATACTGATGTGTTTCGGCGAACCTGTGAAGGAGGCGTTTTGCTCTATGGGGCAAAGAGCGGTTCGCACGCCAGACTTGAAGAAAAAGAACATGCTGTTTATAAAACGCGATATTAGAGGCAAATGAAGAGTAAGAGTGTACCTCTTTTTATTTACTAATTTTGCTGCCGCGCCAATATGTTTGTGCAACAGACTTATAACTGGCGTAAGATTAGCATGCGAAGCCTCAATAAGCGCATCCCCTGTTGCCAAATTCCACTTTATGTGCCCTGTGGAAAAAACAGTAGCGCAAAACAATCTCAATTCATTGGTTTTAAAGGTCACTGCCAGTTGTATCACATACCTATGATCATGCCTTATGAAGTTGCTCGACCAATTCATTCCGTTTTCAGTAATGTTTTCAATATGAAAGTAGACGCAACTTTTATTTTCTCTATGCTTGCTGTGGTAGCTGAAGCCGTAGAGCCAATAAAAATCGGGGATATCATTAAAGGATTGAAAGTGAATGCGTAATGTTACGGCCACAGTTCACAAGCACGGCGTAGCCGGAGTGCATCATAAGTGGAGGTGTCGCGCCGGTGTGAGAAAGTATGGCAGAAATACTAAATATTAGGGCACTTCGAAATTTCAACATATTTTTTTGAATTCTAGATTTCCTCTGATTTATCAGGGATATATATTTAAAGGTTCTACTTTAAACATGTACCCTCTGTGTGAAACGCTCACAGCCGAAGGGGCTCGCTTTTGACCAACATCAGGTCACTTCAACATCAACATTTCCATCTCTTGGGATCAACATCTCTAGAAGGTAAAAGCTTTTTCGTCCTGCCCCTCCAATACATATGATTTCGACTAATTCTGCAAGATCCCAACTAAAGTGCTTAGAAGTAAGCCTTCTGGGCTATAAACTATTGACAAAGGCTATTAAGGCAGTGATGCTCAGCCTCGATAGACTTTTGCGCAGTCAGAGTAAACGAACAATAAGATGTCCAGCCCATTTTAACCTGCGGAGCAAAATATGCCAAAAATATTTTTCTCAAAATCTATTTGTTATGAAATACCCGCATTATCTCCGTTTTCTCGGGCATACAAGCAGCAGTCACAGCTAGGTGCTGTCGCTTCCGTTTGTCTTGTTTTTCTTTGAGTTTCATCATGGGAGCTGTCATCAGAGTTTGGCTACCAATGAATTACTTTTATTATTTAATTGTCTTAAAATTATTTCTGAACTGATAAACTCCGCACCTCAGCCCTATCGTACAGAACCCTATCGTTGTAGTAGCAATTTTTACTACTTCTCTGATTGAATTTCTTAGTGTCGATAAAAATTGCACCATCCAACTTTCGCATCGCGTTTAGTGCGATGCATGACTAGTTAACCCTATGCAACAAGCGATTTAAAGTAATGTACTAATATAGTATAGGACCATTTCACTGTTACCTAAAGTACTTCTGTTATTTAGACTGTGACTAAAGTTTCATTCTTACTTGTGATCTCTATCTTTCTTGTATGCTTCATTCCTTGTGTACTGTCAGTGCATTCGATGAACCGGTAAAGGCGGGCGAATCATTAAACCTGTCGTGTACGTATAAAGGCTGAAGCGCACGAAAAGCATTTGCACTTAACAGGAAAACTACAAGTGTAAATATCTGTAGAATTTGGCGTCAATGAATTTACGGTTGCATCATAGGCTGCGATTTTTCTAACATTAGTCGGCCAAGTTCATAGTGAAGAAGGGCATGAGGCATAGAAAAAAAAAGCAAATGGCGCGCGTAATCTTGAGTTCAAAGCGTAACCTTAAGACAGCATTAACAAAATTTTGGCCACAACAAACAGTCGCTGCGGATCAATATACCGCGATAAATGGCTTAAATGACGATGCGTTTGAAATCTCACTTTGTAAATGTCTTGGTATTTAACATAGTAGCCTTCGTTGTCTATACAATTTTCTTCGTAATATCTGCTATTGCAATGCGCTGAAACTGCAATAATTAAGAGCAGTGCTGTGTGAAATAACAACCGCATTTTTCACGCACTTCAAATGAGGTTATTTGTATTGTGCTGTCTTGGCTGCAGGACTTGTTAGCGGGAGAACTAGAATGCTCCCTGTTTGAACCACTTATATACAGAAGACGCGTTTGACTCGTGAATGCTTGAAGTGCAGGTTGTGCATAGAGGCTTTACCCAGTCATTACGCTTTGAGTAATTGCCTTGAACACATTGTGCTAGCCTGCTTCGCGCCAAGACCGATGGCTCATAGTTTTTTTTCATTGACGTCAGCAGAAACTAGACGCACAGAAGAGATTTATTTTTTTATTTATTTATTTATATATTTATTTATTTATTTATTTAAATACCCTAAATGCCCAAGTGGGCATTACATAGGGGGGGGGGGGGCATGAAAACAACACAATACAGATTATTGGCACACAGTAGTTAACAAATACAAAGAATAACTATATATACAAATTGCAAGTACACATCACTGCAGTCGCTGAAAGATACATAGGTTGAGCGTATAAGACTTAATGCTTCAACTATACTGAAAATATCACGGTGAATTTTGTAGGCCAAGGTGCGATGAAAGTTTTGTTTGGAAATGTGATAACTCAGTTTCAGAAACTATGTCAGCCGGTAACGAGTTCCACTCTGGCATAGATATTAGTAAGGGTGATGTTTGATATTTCAGTGTTCGTGCGAAGATGGGTTGCACTTTGTGGGTATGATCAGACCAGGATGAAACATGATGGGCAGGGGCTTTCCCGTGCTGGACGATTTCACCATGTCTAAAAAAGCAGAGTGGCAGCTCCCTCTTCCATGTCTTGTGTGTTTAGTCTATTTCTTAATCTGAGCAGAGAATTCAAAGAAACCTAAAAACCCCTGCTCAACTCAAAAATAAGCGGATCGCCTTAAAGGCGTCATCGCTACCGAAAATGCTACGTTTCGTTTGCCAGTGCGCATACTGTTCACAGCCACACAGGCTTGTAGGAACGCGCTCATCTCATGATTGCCACATTTGCTATATTCAGTTTCAAGCGCCACAACCAGCGGCTATGCACGTAGCTTCGCAATTTAATTTTCATATTCTCATTGATTTCTAATGCGCAGGACCCTCGCCGAGAGCTTCTTCAATTTTACATTCACTTAGAGCCGCCACTCTTGAGGGTTTAATATCAGCGGAACTGTTATTGCCCTGCAAATCGCTGTTCATGGGAGCTGTACGTGTTGTCAACTTTCTGAAATTTTTTCTATTGTGGGAAAAGTATGTGAAGAAAGTTTAAATATTGATGTCGACTGAAGGTGCAACCTGGCTCACGTAATGTTCAGCCATCTCTGCAGAGCGTATGCTGCTTTTTTTGTCATCATCATCATCATTTTATTTTGTGAAAGCAACACATTAAAACTTGAGTGGACCCATAGCTTCTTGGCTAGTGAAAGGTCCAAATACAAGATATTCACTAAAAAATGGCAGACATTCAAACTGCGTGTACAAAAAGACGTGAGATACCACAATCGCGGGATGGCAAATATGTATAGAGTATACATATTCTGAAAAACTTTAAGAAATAGGTTTATAAATGTACAAAACCAAACACAAAAGTTTTTAGTCCCACAGTTCTGGGCAGACCAAAAAAAAAAATGGTTTTCAATGAGGCCGAAAAATTATGTTTGAGATTGATGTCGTCAGGAATCTCATTCCATATCAGAGCACCACTGTACTGTAATAGCCTTTGACAGTAAGCGTTGTGACAAGGCGGTATAATAAATCTATTATTAGTGGCTGCTCTTGTTTGTCTCAGCAGCGATCTAAATAGTGTAAGAGGAAATTGATCATTAGTTCTTAATAATTGGTTTATTATTTGAGCTATCTTTAGTTTATATGCATCTAATACCGGTAGTATTCGCAGTTGTTGAAAGAGTCATAGGCTAGGGTCGGCTGCCTTTGCGAAGATTATGTTAGAATAACCCCGTTTCTGCAAGCGTAAAATTGATTCTAAATACGTTTTATAGGCACCACTTCATGTCTCTAGGCAGTAAAATATGTGACTATGGACAAACGCGAAGTACAATATGCGTAAAATCGGTGCACGAAAACATTCCCTAAAAAATATGATAGCCATAAGCTAACCTAAAGCAAACATTTTTTATTTGTGGCTTCCAATGCATGTTCGATTCAAAGACTACACCGAAATACTTGGTGTGGGGGACATTAAGCAAATACGTACCGTTGAAGGTTCGAAATAAATTATCACAGCTAATATTGCTTGCTGGAGTGAAATAAAGTAAACTTTGTTTCCTCGGTGCTACTTGTGAGCGGACTGTTTAAGAACAACTGCGAAATGTTACAAAGTTCCTCGTTAATTTTGCCCTCCAGATCCTCTAATATATCTCCCATGAAAAAATAGCGCAGTGTCATCAGCGTATATAACATCTTCAGAATAGTTCAGAAACAGTAGAAAGTCATTGATGTAAATGGAAAAAAGAGGGGCCTGAATACAGAGCTGTTCTGTAAACCAAGTGTGATTTTTTTGAGGAGCGGAAATTTATTTTCTGATAACAACGCATTGCTCTCGACCGGAAAAGTAACTTTTTATTGAATTATATATTTCCCTATTAAACCATAAGTTTCTCTTTTCTGTAGTAATATCGAATAGTCAACCGTGTCAAAGGCTTTTCATATGTCTAAGTAAACAACTAAAACCAGTTTGTTTTATGTAATGTGGTGTTTATCAGCTGTGTAAGGACCAGAACTGCCTTTGAAGTGGATATTTGGGGTCAGAAACCGCGCTGATTCGGACAGAAGACAATATACTTAGTTAAAAAAGCTCTGTATTCGCTTGCAGAGCACCTTTTCAAATACTGTAATAATTAACCTAATGCCGAAATTGGCCTATAGTTCTAGTCCTAAGAAAATAGCGCAAAAGACGAGGACAACGAAGAGAGGAAACAACACGACATAGCGCTGGTCCTGTTGTGTTTCCTTTCATTGCTGTCCTCGTGTTTTGCGCTACTTTCCTAGAAGCATGTATCACCAACTCGCCCGTCTTGCTATCGTGTTGAGCTATAGTTCTAGATTTATTCCAGAACGAACGACTCCTACCCAATGCATGGGAAATAATTTCGACGTATAAAACATAAACAGGGCCATATATATCCTGGTGGGCAATTTAAGTGCAGGAAAACATCCCATTTATAAGCCGTTCAGCAACTCAAGAAAAATAAATTTTATGAAATAAGGTAAATCTGGGCAAAAGTACACACACTAATTAAAATAGCCAAGCCAGCACAGAACAGTGGACCATTATTGGGGATTCATTGGCTTAAAGTGGTCCGACATAAGACACGGCTTTCCCGCGGCATGCGAACATAAGTTAAGCCAGTTCACCGCTTTCTCGACAAACGCCCAAGATTCCCCAAATTCACCCAACAATGGCGCGGCCATATAAAAATGAGTACTACATTGGCATACATTATCATCTGTTCATCTAACGTTGTGCTAGCCACCATTAAAAGCTGGCCACATTGGCCCACCGTGACCTCTGTTCGTCTAACGTAGGCCTTGCAGACTTTAAAAACTGGCCCCAATGCCACACATTGACCTTCGTTCTTCTAACGTAGGCCTCCGTGAGTTTGGAAGCTGGCCACAGGCCCACGTTGACCTAAGTTCTTCTATCGTAAGCCTCGCAAATTTTAGAAACTGCTACAATGAACTACGAAATGAATTTTGTTATGATACACCATTTATTCGTCTCATATTCTCTTGCCTGTGCCATGTGGAGAGAGATTAAAGATGTGGCTCAGTAGTTATGGCGCTCGGCTGTAGACCCGAAAGGCGCGAGTTCGATCCCGGCCGCAGCAGCTGCAGTTGGATGGAGGTGAAATGATTTAGCGGCTTGTGCGTGTACTGTGCAATTTAAGCGCACGTAAAAAAACCTCTCATATAACGTGTCGCAGATCACACGAGGAATGAAGTATGTGCTAACGCACTTTGAATACAATGCTGAGAGCAGCGCCGCCACTTGGAAACGACGAAAGCGCACAGACTGTTCATTCCGACCGCGCTTGAACAGTGCTACAATATGGCAGTCTGAGTGCGCAATCAGTTATTTTTTTCATATTTCGCGGGCTTTCCTTATATGCTGGAAAGAAGGACCACATCAAAGACACCTTGCTACAAAAAATAAATGGGTTCTTCCGTGACCCCCTCTACAACTTAAATAAATGCAGGTAACCTTTCAGAGTTGTGTGTGAACTGTCTTGCGGCGATGGAGGTCTTCCACTATTTGTCGTTGAGCAGCCGCACCTCCAGAGGCTGCCGCATCTAGTTTTCCTTACGGGGATTCTGAGACTGGTTTCGTCATAGGGAACTGTAGCGACGGGGAGATGGTGATCGAGAGAAGCGGCGCTGTACTGAGTCCGCTTGCGACATGTAGTCCGCGATCTCCTGCGGTCGTTTTCCACTCGTCGGACGGGGGCAGCCGACGGGAAATCCTCGAAGGCCCATCTCCCTGTATGGGCAGCGGCGGCAAACATGTCCAGGCTCATCGCAATGGTAGCACAGTGGCTTATTGTCTGGCGCTCTCCAGATATCCGTTCTGCGTCGTCCTAGGCGCTCTGAAGAATTTTGCTGGAGAGGTTGACTCCGTATAGCGGCGGAGGCATGTGCATAATAACGTGGGTTCGACTGGGACAGGATGAAACGAAGTGTGACGGAGGCGTAGCTGAGAATAGGGTGCTGCGGCTGTAACGGGTCTAGGAGAGGTAGGGGTGTGCTCGTACTTAAAGCCTGTTGCGCCTACTCGCGAACAACATCAGCAAGTGTGGCAGCCTGAGGCTGCACCTTAGCAGGAAAGAGCTTTGCCAGTTCTTCACGCACGATGGATGGAATAATCTCACGTAGAAAGTCTGCCGAGTTCACCATGTCTCCCTCCACAGTGGCCTTGTGCATCGATGCTGTTGTGCGGTCGTACTGTCGGGCCCTCATGTCAAGAGACTTTTCGATGGAGCTAGCCTCCTTTACGAAGTCAGTTGTAGTCACTGGAGGACTTCGAACCAGGCCGACGAACAGCTGCTTCTTAACCTCTTTAATTAGGAAGCTGACCTTCCTCTCCTCCGACATGCTTGGGTCCGCACGTCGGAAGAGTCGCTTCATTTCTTCGACGTACATCATCACACTCTCGTTGGGGAGTTTATGTCGGGCCCGCAAAGGCAGGTCAGCCTTCTCCTTGCGTAACGTGCTGTCCTTGAAAACATGCAGGAACTCGGTATTGAAGGTATCCCACGTTCGAAGGCCAGATTCATTGTTGATAAACCAGGTCCTCGCGTAGTCTTCGAGGGCGAAATAAACATCGCGCATCTTGCAGTCAGCGCCCCAGCCATTGCAGATGGCCACCCAGTAATACTAGTCTAGCCAGTCTTCGGCGTCCTCGTGGGGTTGGCCATGGAAATGCGGTGACTCGCTGGTGGTGGAGCAGGACCTGTGGAACTGTAGCTGGAGGATTCATTGTGCGAGCCCTTCGTGGAGGATTAAAGGCAGGGAGTATTTCAAATTAGGGAGGAGGGCCTTGCAATCGGCGACTGCTCTGGTGGACTGGCGCGTGTACCTTAGGTATTTCTCCGGTGCTTGAACTGCAGCTTGAAAGGGTCGTACGGTAAATTAAAGGCGCACCCCGCACCTCCACCAGATATCACGTTGGCGTTAAACAGCCGTGCGTCACGTTGGAGTTAAGCGGCCGAGATTCGGCAGCGGCGTAGCCCTGTACGAGCGCTTGTTCTTGATAGGCGCATTCGTCTGCACGATCACTGGCGTAAATATTAAGAATTTTTCGAAACTAATCTTAGCTAATTAGTAAAGAGGAATTTAAAAAGCTCTGTGTTGAGTGCCACACAAAAAAAAATATGTCGTTGGTTTCTCGTAGCTACTCCACTGCACAATTTTAATCCTCGGTTAATGTAATGTGAAACATCCATATCAATAGAATGGGCGGTGTGATTAAAGCGGGATTGAGCTTTTATCAGAAATGAACAACAGCGGACGTGATCACTTGCTGTACATAAACTGCGTGAAGAGACAGGTGACGAGGAAGAAAAGAGGTGTAGCTTAAATTAAAAAAAAACGAAAACGGATCTACCTTCTCAAGCCGAAAAGCTAACGTGCCTAGCATCTTTATGGTTGTAAACTGTTGTTGTTATTTTAGTGCGCTTTCTAGTATTTTGCAATTATGGCTCTTGCATACGTTTTTGTTTCTTAACATCGCCTTCATTTGATATATTTGTTTATTTATTTGTGACGCTAAATGCGCCGCAGGGCATAAAACGTGATACCATTAAGGGACGTTACTATACGTTACAAAAAGGCATGACGTCAGGTTATGCATAAAAAAGTGACATAATGTCCGGTCGTACATATTTTTTGCTAGCCACAAGTGAAAATTTGAGTCATTGTTTGAAGATAGGCCTTCCTCTTGAAGAAGGCGAGCGCGCATCAGCGAAGTTCCTGGGCATGTTCACAATAGGTGGTGAACAGTGGTGCCAGAAGCGCGTGTTTCGCAGTGAGGGCATTTTTCCGTAGCAGGAATTTTCTAGCTTTGGTCTGGCGAGAAACTGCAGACGTAAGGGCCACTCCAACCCAGACAGACATCCTCCACTCGTGATTTGTTGGGCGAAGGGGGTACGTACACGGGGGAATAAGAACAAGTGTACGCTGCCTGAGGGAGGCTGAAGATGTTAAATTTGTCACAAGTAGATCTGTTGAGAAAGAGGCAGGGGAAGTTTGTGGGACGTGTTTTAAACGAGATATCATGTCAGGTGCGACGGTATTGACATTTTTTTTGAGCTTTTAGCCAGTAGATGAGTATAGGCACCGGGTAAGATGTACAAGCAGCATGTATGGCCTGGGAAACCCGAAGTATACCATAGACTTTCTTTAGATGCTTCAGAGCTTCTTGTGATTGAGTAAATAGGTGCGCCTGGTTATAAGTAGGGTTGTCAGGTAAAGCTGCTATAGCATTCAAAATCACTTGCAGCTCCATGGGAAGAGTTGATGAAGTGTCAGTACCGTATGTTTGGCGGCTCTAAGGTTGATGGTGTGTCGGTCTTATAAAACCAGTTGTTCCGCCCGTTGGGGATACGGTGAGATCTGTGTAATGAATACAGCCATCATGTTGCATAGAAAAACCTAGTGGTAACGGCGGAGAGATCTCAGACTTCTTACAACGAGTAGGCTTGTTTGATGTAATGTGACAGCAGTCCTATGGAAATTCTTGAGGCTCGAACATCGGACGAAGAGAAACTTTCTGTGCTCAATTGGTTTGTAGCGGGTAATTAAAACTTCTAATATGATGAGCTGCGCATACTCCTGTAGAAAAAAAGTAGGATTTGCTCGGGGTAGGGAAGTAATGACTCGTATGGCTTCGTGGTTGAGTGCGTGAAGTGTAGACCGCTGTCGTTTCGTAAGTTGTTGAAACTGAGCCTGGTATCTGAGCCGAGGTTGACAGACAGCAAGAACAAGTCGAAGACCTGTATCTGAAAGGACACCTCCAGAGTGACTCGCTAGTCTGCGGATGAGGCCAAGTCTGTTTATAGCACTCTTGCGCATAGCTGACAACCAATCCATGCCTTTGCCTGAAGCATGAAGGTGCAGGTCCAAAACATTGGTATGTTCCACTTCAGGAAGTGGTGTATTGTTAATAGTGAGCATGAACGGAGTGGCTTCGAAAATACCGTGGCTAGCTTTATTTCCCACATGGACATAGCAGGATTTGGCGAGGTTGAGGGAGAGGCCAGTGTTTGCAAGAAAGTTGTGAAAAAGATTGAGGGCATTTTGAAGAGAGTCTTGCTGCACCTGAGCTGAGCGGTTTGTGGAGCAGAGAGTGATGTCGTCTGCATATGCTAGAACTTCAACTTTAGGAAGAGTGGCGATACTTTGTATAAAAGGAATGAATGCGATGTTAAATAGAGCTGGGGCTAAAACTGATTCCTGTGGTACTCCGCGAATAAAAATGAAGCGGCCTGAGGGTTTACTGTTAACAGGGATAGAAAATGTCTGTTGCGAAAGAAAAGCATGAATTTCTCTACATAGCTGCAAGGTCTTGCCAAGTGATGACATAGTGTTGAGAATAGCTTCGTGCAGAATGTTGTCGTAGGCCTTCGTGATATATGTTGCTAGGGCTGCGCGAACGCGACGACCGTGATGTGAGTGACGTGTCACGTCGTTGGCAAAGCTGCCAAGTCCTTCCTTAGCTCTGTATCCTGGTCGGAAACAAATTTGGGAAGACGAATATTTTTCATGATGGTCGAGCCACGAGGGGAGTCGAGTTGCAAGCAGACTTTCATACAGCTTACAGATAGTTGAGGTAAGAGAAATCAGTCGCAGGACCCCAAGAGTTGTCGGTTATTTTCCGGGCTTTATTATCGGAACTACCACTGAATGTTTCCAATTGGGTGGCATTTCACTGCATGTCCAGATTTCTATTAAAATTCTGAGAAGTGAAGTGAGTGCTTCACCATCCCGATTGCGAAATTGGGCATAAGGTACATCGTCATGACCAGGTGCAGTGTTAGGGTGGATGTCTTTAATGGCAGCTAAAAGCCAAGCCATGGTGAACTGGCATGTGATCTTATCTCGTGCCTATTACTGGGGACTGACTGGAAAAGGTGCAGGTGAGAAGTCATAATTAGGAAAGAACTGAAGGGCAGCTTGCGAAGCGAATTCCTCTGGAGAAAGGCGACGGGCAAGGCGAAAACTCTCGGCGTAGTCTTTGAGGGATGGGTTGCGTTACATGAAATGAATTACACGCCACAAGTGGCGATTGCTGGCAGGAGTACTCAGCTAAGAACACCGCTCTGTCCAGCGCTTGCGCAGAAGGAGCTTAGAATACCGACGGGCTTTAGCGGTGACTATATGAAGTTCCGTTCCTTCTATCTGATCTGACGGATGCTGAGTGACGTATACGCCCAGCTGCTTGCGCCTTGCCCAGACATTAAGGAGGTGAAAGTCACGATTAGGTTGGTCTTCGTCGACAGTAGAAGAAATTGTGTTGTGAGTTAACACAAGCATGAATGTAGAAAGGGTTGAAGCAGGAGTTATTGGACGAGGCGACCATCCGTGCGAAAACTGTCCCAAGAAGTGACATGGAACAAAGTGACAGGCAAAGTCAATTTGAATGGGGGAGTGATCACTGCCCCAGGTGTCTGCTTCGCAAGAGCAGTGAGGATTGCCGAGACCCAGCCACCACGTAAGGTCCGGAGTTGATGGAGGAGCACGCGGACGGGTATAATTAGAGGAGTTGTTCAGAAGTGTACACGCATGCTCGAAAAACGTCTCGTAAATCTGATCTCCACCTTTAGAGTTATGAGTGTATTCGAAGGCTATATGTGGCCACTAAAATCTCCTCCAACTAGTATGGGCGCACCTGAGTAAGATGTGCGCAGATGTGTAAGCCATGCAAAGTTGAATACAAATGTTTGGGGCCATCCATAAAAAGAGACCATTAATACTGGAGTGCGCTGCGGCTTAGCGAGAATGGAAAATACTTATTGACGAGTATTGCACCAACGAGATAGGTCAACGGGAGAATGTGGTGTCGTACATTGAACATATATAGCTGCTTTACCAGGAGCAAGACCACTGCGGCGGTCTGGTATTGATGGACTGTGATATGCATAATAACCAGAGAGAGGAAGGATAGCATTATGCCATTGCTGATGGAAAGCCCAGGCAGACAGTTTGTCTTCTTGAATACGCAGCTTCAATTAAGAGAGCTTAGGAGTAATATTCTGACAGTTACATTGTATGACATGGGAAGTAGCGTTAGTGGCCATACCAGTCACACGTAGACCACGGCTTATCATCCGCAAACAAACGGACTGACTGAACGCCTCAACCGAACGCTCGCAGACAAGCTCTCGTTGTACGTCAATACTGAACATCGCACATGGGGCAAAGGTCTCCTGTGTGCTGTCTTTGCCTACAGTACGGCAGATCAGGAGACGACCCGTATTACCCCTTTCCGGCAGGTCTACGGAAGTCGTATCAAAACTATGCCTGCTACCCGCTGGTCAACGACGCCTATGCTCACATCGACACATTCGTCGAGCGGGCTGAAGAAGTCCGCCAGCTCAAGACATGCCGAATTCAACGCCAGCAACACCTCGACTGGGGCCGCAACAGCCTCTGATGCGGAGACGTTCAGCATGAACTGAGCGATTCTGTGTGGGTTTGGACACCTGTGCGCCGTCGTGGGCTCCGCGAGAAGCTACTCCGCCGCTACTTTGGTCCATACGAGGTAGTTCGGCATCTTACTGACGTCACTTACGAAGTTCTACCGCGAGAACGGAGATAATACCACGGCGGCGCCATCCGACTGAGACTGCCCGCGTGGTGCGCTGAAGCCCTATCACGACAGGCTGCAACCAAGTGTGTATCCGGCTTAACTGCATCCTTAACCCTCCGCTCCCCACTGTGAACATTACTTTACCGCCTTGATCTCCTGTTCGTTGCCGGCGTCGGGCCGCCGCTTTGAAGAAGAGAGTAATGCCGCGGTGCCCATGGAATAGCAGGCGACGAGGACAAAGTGGGCCTGTCGGCGAGTCGGCCATCTTGTGCATTCTTCGCTGTGCTTCTCATCTTGTCCCAGCAACTGTTGCAAGCCTTTGTCACAATATGCAGGTTTTCCGAGTATTTTGTGTACCATTGTGCTGTCTTCTTATTTCGAGAATAAATCTTTGTGATACAGAACAAAATGCTCGAGGAGCGGGTTCGAAGCTTTTGTCTGCGTTATCATGACATCATTGTTTGAATAAAAAAGTTCCATTTTTGCTGACGAAGCAAAATATTCTCAGCATTTAGAAAATTATGACGTGTCGAACTGATCTTTATAAGTTCTGAACATGAAGGTAAAATGGGCATGTTTTGCATATTTAATAGGCGTGTCAAGCGACCCTTCCAGGCAGCGCTCATCACCTCCGTATGCTGTTCTTCTTACCGAGATGTTTTCTCTTGTCGTCGCTAATAAATAAAAATGCATAAAATCAAGCTTGATTCGCAAGATTACCTATTTATTTCCTGCGGACCACTCCAGTGGATGAAGGTACGTAAACAACTGCCATTGCAGGTACTGCAACGAAGTGATGCTGATAAACAGGGCTATAAAATAGCGCGCATTCAAAGGAGAAGCCCCAATTCTACGAGAATTTGCACAATGTGGGCCGTGAAAAGTGAAATTTGCTACCTTGTGGTCTTAAAACGACGCTAAGCTAACTTCTTTTGCGAGCAAAAAATGCCGCATTCGGCAGCATTGATGAGACTGTTAAATGCAATAAAGTATAAACTCCAATTCCAGGGAGTTTTTTCGGATGTTTTATGTAAGTGATTATTTAAAATTAAAAAAAATGCGCAAACTTTTCTTATGTGTGCACACTATATTGCGCTTTCGGGCGACATTTGCGCAGAGAAGCAGGCATTATTACCGCCGCGATAGCTCAGTGATTATGGTGCACGGATGCTGGCACGATAGACTCTGGTACGATCCAGGCAGCGGAAGTCGCATTTCGATGGAGGTGAAATGCTGGAGGCACGTGTACTGTGTGATATCAGCGCACGTTAAACAAACCCATGTAGTCGACCTTATCCGGTGCCCTCCACGGCGGCTCTCAGGGCACGAGTTGGTTTGCGACATTAAACCGCATAAATCCCAAACTAAAGTCTCATTATATAAACAAATGCAGGGATAGTGAAAACATAATATTAGCGTCACTGACTGCCTGAGTCATAATATAAATCAAGATTGCTATAGGTGTCTGATCTCTGACTCATTTTAGTTGATTGTGCTCAGGTAATGCTTTTGTTTGCCTCACTGGATAGATATCAATTTTAAGGCTGTCAGTGTAGGTCGATTCACGATTCGTTTCTTCGTTTTCCGCCTCTTCACTCTAGATGTAAGGAATAAAAATTTAAAAGGAATTACTCTATATATACACAGAAAAAGTACAGCAGTTTCTCGCATCATACGCGTGTATTTTCCACCCTTATTTATGCTCGTTCTGTCCTGCTGTTTGGAAACTTCGTAAGTAGTCAAATCACACGTTTAGACAACAGACTGTTCGTCATACAGTACGTCCGGAATCAGCGAGAAAAATGAAAAGTTATGAACTGCACGGCAGAGAAGCAGGCCACGTTGCTTGTTTATTGTGGCGAAAACGGCATAGAATAATTCTTCGGCAAGAGAGCGAGGTAAATAATTGCTCCGGTAGAAAAACTTTGGTAGGAAAATGTTGCCTCTGAAGCTACTTTGATATACTTGTGTAGAAAGTTGAGGCATCTTAGAATAAAAAAAATCGAAACGTCAGGCATCATTTCAGGAAATTTGTTTGTTGTATCAGCTTGTTCGATTTTTAGTTCAGTGTGGGCAGCAACATTCTGCGCTGCTGGATCATATTGACTCTCTCTCGTTGATTTCAAAATCAGTGTTCTGCACATAATTACCACAAACCGAATGATTCTCAAAAAGTAACTTCCGCTTTCACAACCCGAAACATTTCGTGTTGACCTCAGCTGGAAACCTTATGCGTGGAGAAGTGTACTTCAAAACTTTATTTGCAATGTGAACGTCTTGTGTTTTAACTTCTGTCCTAACAGATTGCCTTTTGAACAAGGGTTTTCTTAATCTGCAGGAAGACACTGCAGTACGCTCGTGGGCGATATTGTTTATATTATCAATACCTCAGCGACACGGAGCACCAAATACATTAATGTAGACTTCTGATATTTCACACGCAACAAATAACAATGGTTGTGAAGACTAGCATGATAATTGACTGACATTTTTTAACTGCACGAGAACAGTATGCATTACAAGGTTATCTTAAGAGATATGTTTTGGTGCGGAGTACAGTTCAACTGGCAAAAGTATACCGTGTTGTACATATTCTGCAAAGTCGATTCGTTATATACTTGCGCTCTGTTTTATTCCCAGTGCACCTAGTTGTTTGTCCAAATTAGTTTTAAATTTTTATACTTTAAAATTTGTTTAGTTCTGATATATTTCTTTTCATTTTCTTCACCAACCCTTATACCTTCGCGGTACATTCACAAGAATAAGTGGCGCAGTTATCGCCTTTAAAGCTGCCTTATTGGGCCATTTCTCTGTGGTCCATAGCCGCAAATGATTCACCTCTTTGGTTTAAGAGAAGAGAAAATGTTTAAAAAGGCGGAGTGCCACCTAACATATTTTGACATGCTTGAAATGTTTCCTCGTGCTGAACATTGTCTTGTTTCCTCGAATCACTGTTGTGAAATTACTCGAATTTATTCTTAAACTTAAAACGCATTGAACACCGCAAGTGTCATAGACATCTCCTGAAAAGCTGTAATCTGTGGAGCTTGGATTTTTGGCACAGAGCTGCAAAACCTTTTCCTTCGTTATGTATTCAGAGTTTCTCGCAAATGGACGCACGACGAAGTTTTTCTTAGTATTTGACGCTAGTGTTTCTTCAAAGGTCTAAAAGAAATAGGAAAAGAACAACGAAACCTCTCATTCTTGATGAATAACAGCAACGTTTTCTCTGTTGGATTTCACATAAAAGCTTTGAAACACATCTGTGAGGACGCGCGTGAAGCAGACTTCACTCAGCTAAAAAACTGTTTTCAATTGTATCGCAGTGTTGGTTGTTGAGCTCTAACACATGAGTGAATTGAACTCCATTAGAGGTTTGTGACATTTTGAAGATTTCCGAGAACTGTTTTTCAAACAGTACTATAGAATGTACTGTTTCAAAATTTGTATCCCGATGCTGCTGACTAAAGTTCGACGAGTAAAGAAAATGAAATAGTTGAATTTCAGTTGTGCGCATTTCAACTGTACCTTTATAAAACAAATAGTACTGGCTACAACAGTTACACTGGGCAAGGCGCCTGGCACACCTTTAACGCGATGTCGTTAACTAGCTCGTGAGAGGAAAAGCAGGAGTCGCTAGCGTAGCCACAGTGCAAGGCTGCAGTAGCTCTTTTGCATTGTTCCTGTTGGAAAATTATAGAAGCTCCCGCGATCGACTCCTTGCCAAGCTTTTCTATCATTAAGCGGAGCTGGCACCGGTAAGAGGCGAACCAGAAGACCCATCTCCCCGTGCGTGGGTGATCATGGCAGCTGACGACAAGCGGTGGAGGCCGGATAACGCTATCGCTTTCTATTCTGAAAGGCAAAGCTTAAGCGGCCTCCGAGTTTTTTTTAAATACACATTGCCCTCTTTGCAGCACTGATGCCTCAGAGACTGGTTACCCTCACAAACACAACAGTTAATGCCTTTATTTCCTATTATGGGGGTTTCTCTGCGTCCAGCCGGCCGGGAAGGCGAGCTTCCGTGCAAGCTACACGCAGGCGTTATTTAAGCACGCAACACGTTTCCCCAACCCGTGGCGCAGAGTCGCAGCCACGGCAGGTCCGGACGAAATAGGCAACGGCAGGGCACGCTAGGAAATAGTTTATTATCCTAACGCGAGGTAAAGCACACTGCGGAAGAATGTTCTATCCGTAAAATAGATGTTCAGTAGCTCACCAAGTCGTTGACGTCGAACGGCGTTGGTGTTCGGGGGCCGGCGGGCAGCGGAAGGGGTCCGTGGGGTAGTTAGGTCAGGTCCGGCGGCGAGAGGCCTTCCCGCCGCGCGATCACCCCTTTTATCCCCTCGGTCATTGCCTCCCTCGCAGCAAATCGTTACCGTCAAGCTTAGGCGTGCTACCCTCTCCGCAGAAGGCGGCGCGCTGCCGTGACGTCACGTCAGTGCTGGGGCGGAAATGAGCAGAGTCGCGGGGGTGCCTTCTCTCCACATTCCTGGTGGCCAGCGCGCCCGTGTAGGTCACGGTCGCCGCTGGCGCGGGGGACGAGGAGGGGATACCAGTGTATCCCACATCCTCCCCTCCTTAAGAAGCCTCCCGAACACAGAAACAGGCACAAAAAGCTTTACTCAATTTCAGTGGACCATAGGTCCAGGTCCATCTCTAGCCCCCCCCGCTGGCGTGGCCCCTGCTTCCATGCCGGGCGCCGGCAGTTCCGCAGCCGCCAGCGCAGGGGCCGGCCGCTTGGGGTCCGGGTCCCGGGCCTCGTCACTCGGGGCAGGAGGCGCCGCTGCCGAAGACGGAGGAGCCACCGCGGCCGAGGGCTGCGAGCCAAGGCTCGGCTCGGGCGGGCCGCCAGCGTGGCGGGCGGCTACCTGCAGGAGCCACTCAGCGAACTCGGCCTCGCGGCCCGCTCGCGCCAGCATCTGACGGGCCGCGGCGCTGGGAGTGGCCGCCGCTGGATGTCGATCGTCTCGGGTCGTGGCCCCGCGCGTCCTCTGGTCGTGCAGGTCCCCCGCCTTGTGGGCTTCCTCGTGTAGCATCACGGCCCCACACGGGCACAGCAGGGTTCCTGGGGTCAGGGGTAGGGACACGCCCTCGGCCCGCTGGTCCGCGTCGGCGACGGTGCGCCCCCGGAATACGTTAAACAGCCTGGCCGGGGGCGTGAGCCTCTTCGCCCTCTCCTGCCGCTTCCACGGCCGCCACGAGACGTAGCCGACCGGCGCGTCCGTTCCGGCCTGGTACGTCCACGTGGCCACGTCCCTGGGCGGCTGGCGCGGGGCCTGCGCTGCTGGCGGCTCCGGGCCTCGTGCTGGCGGGGTGGACAGCAGGCGCTGGCAGAGTGGCGAGCGAGCCGGCGAGTGACCCAAGGTGGCGGGGGAAGCCTGGCGGCGGCGCGGCGACTGCCCGAAGAGGGGGCCCAAGTGCCTCGGGCCAGCACGCCCGGGGCCCGGTGGGGTGGCCGCCGGGTGACAGCGATGCGGCGAGGGGTGCTTTGGGCTTCGTCCGGACGTCGGGGGTGACCGCCGGCGCTTGGGTTGTGCCTGCTTCTTTTCCATCTGCGCTGGAAAAGGTCAACACAGATGTAGCCAGCTACCGCAGCGCGTGCTGCGTGGCTGTTCGACCCTCACGAGAGTCATGAGGGTTAGCGCAAGTCAGTCTTGCGTGCAACTGATCGGCATGAGCGGCCCGTACGTTCATGCTTCTAACGAGACTGCCTGCCGGCTCGCGCCCTCGCTCTAGGCTGCGCAGGCAGATTCTGTTTCTGCCTAGGGCGCAAGTTATAGCGGGACGCGGGGTTCGCCGGCTGATCGCAGATCTCGTTATTCGACTGCGGCGCGGGTCGGGCTGTGTCCTCTACCCACTCATCTCGCTGCACGTAACGTTTCAGGTCGCATACGTGCACCGGTCCGCCTGTCGGTTTCGACCGCAAGTCCTCGAGCCTGTAAACGAGCGAGGAAAGTTTCTCTCGCACGCGGAACGGCCCGATCCATTTCGGCGCCAACGAGGCCGCAAACTGTTTGCTAGCGTCGCTGAGAACGTGCTGGCGTCGAAGCACCAGATCGCCCACTTCGTAGTGAACATCCCGGTGCGAGCGGTCGTACTGTGCTTTCTGCTGCGCCCTAGCGGTGCTCAGGTTGCGGCGAGCCTTGCGTAAGGCCTCCGTCATCTTAGCGCGCAGCTGCGTCGCGTACTCAGCTCGTGCTGAGGAAGCGACTGGCGTCTTCCTGCTGTCCGATAGAATCCGGTCCATCGGATTTAGCAGCTCTCTACCCAGATTGAGAGAACACGGCGCATACCCAGTCGAGCGGTTAACGGTCGAACGCAAAGCAAACGCGATCTCCGGCAGATAGGAGTCCCAATCTTTGTGCCTCTCAGAGTACGCGACAAGCAAGTGCTTAACGTTGCGATTGACTCGTTCCGTGGGGTTCGACTGAGCATGATAGGTGGTCGTTTTCTTGTGCTTAATGCCGAGTGCAGCGCACGAATCAACGAACATCTTCGCAGTGAAGTAGGACGCGTTGTCCGTTATCAGCTGCTCTGGGAAACCGAACCTGGTGAATACGTCCATCAGCTTCTCCATGATCACTCGTGCCGTCAGCTTTCTAAGGGGGAAAAGTTCAACCCACTTGCTGAAGTGATCCGTGGCCACCAGCAAGAACTTGTTCCTACTCGGTGTCATAGGATACGGTCCCATGATGTCGCACGCCGCGATTTGCCAGGGAGTCTGGCTGTTAATCGGGTGCATGAGGCCGGGTGGTCGTTCGCCTCGGGGCTTCACACTTTGGCACACGTGGCACGAGCGGGCGTAGCGTATTACGTCCCTTTTCATGCCAAGCCAGGTAGCAAAGCGACACAACTTAGTGTAAGTCTTGGGGCCGCTTGCATGCCCAGCGATGCACGAGTCGTGAAAGTAGCGTAACAGTGCTGCTCTCAATACTCGCGGTATCACCACCTTGAACGCCTCGTTTGTGTCGTTCTCGGAGGGGATATACCTCAGCAGGACGCCGTCGGAATCCAGCAGATACGAATCCATCGCGCTCACAGCACTACCAGCTGTTTCCCAGCGCTCCGCACCGACAGCAAAACCAGCTGTCTCCTTGTGCGCGGCGGCCCTGCCGCCCGGCTCCCGGAGCCCGTCGAACACCTTTCGACAAAACGGATCCTTCTGCTGAGCTTCGAGCAGCTCCTTTCTGCTGAACACGACCCCCACGGAACTCGCGTAGTCCACGTGGTTCACGCTCTCGCCCTGGATCAACGGTTGGTCCGCGTTCCTTACATGGGCTACGGCTCGGGTCAGTCCCTCGCTCTCCCCGGCTGTCGGGCGGTCGGTCGCGTGACCTTCCTCGCACTGGACAGGCGCTCGCGAGAGTGCGTCAGCCACAGCGTTGTTTTTCCCTTTGCGGTAGCGCACGGTGAAGTCGTACCGCTGCAGCAACAGGGACCAACGCGCTAGGCGGCCGCTCGGCTCGGTGAGTCGTCTCAGCCAGGTGAGCGCCATGTGATCCGTCTCGATCACAAATGTCACCCCATCGACGTAGTAGTCGAACTTACGCAGAGCAAAAACTATCGCGAGACATTCCTTCTCTGTCACCGAGTAGTTTCTCTCTGCCGGCGTCAACGAACGGCTCGCGAAAGCTACCGGACGGAGAAAGCCTTCATGCTCCTGAAGCAACACTGCTCCTAAGCCCAGGTCGCTTGCGTCGGTTTGAATCACAAACTCCCTGTTTAGGTCGGGTAGCTGCAACTCAGCCGTGTCAGCGAGCACTTTGGTGAGGTTGCGCAGTGCATCCTCTTGCTCGTGACCCCAACTCCAGCGCTCGCCTTTCTTCAAAAGCTTTGTCAAAGGCGCCTGCAGCGCTGCGCACTCTGGGATGAACTGGCGATAAAAGTTCGCCATTCCCAGGAAGCGCCTGAGTCCGGCTATATCTGTGGGCGACGGAAACTTAAGCAAAGCCTCAAGCTTATCGTCGCACGGCAGAATGCGGCCTCTGTCGATCGTGAACCCCAACAGTGTTATTCGGGTCGCGGCGATCTGTGCCTTCTTCGGGTTCAAAGTGATTCCCGCGGACCTCAGCCTCTCTAGGACGTCCCTCAAGTGGCGCAGGTGTTCCTCGAACGTTTTCGAGTACACCACGATGTCGTCTAGGTACGCGAGCGCATGTTGCCACTTCGCATCTCCCAGAACACGGTCCATTAGGCGCTGATAAGTAGCGGGTGCTCCTACCAAACCAAAAGACATTCTCTTGAACTGGAAAAGGCCTCTGTGACAAGTGAAAGCAGTTTTCTCCTTGTCCCGCTCATTCATTTCAACCTGAAAGTATCCGCGGCTAGCATCGAGCGTTGTGAAGTACTTCGCCCCACCTAGGTTGGACACTAGGGAAGAAATGGTGGGTAGAGGGTAGGCGTCTTTCCTCGTAACCTCATTCAGCTTGCGGTAGTCCACGCAAAGTCGATATGTATCGTCTTTCTTTGGAACCAAGACTACCGGGAAGCCCCAAGGGCTGTTAGACCTCTCAACAACGCCAGTGTCGATAAGTTCGTCTAAGGCGCTGTCCAGTGCTTTTCTCTTGGCCAAGCTAATTGGTCTAGGATTGCACTTCCAAGGCAGTGCGTCACCCGTGTCTATTCGGTGCCTGACTAGGGTAGTGAGGCCCGGGCGGTCAGTGAATGTCGCGTTGTACTCGTAGAGGAGCGATGACAAACGTGCCTTCTCCCTCTCCGTCACGCTGTTCACTTCCGACAACAAGGGGTGCGCTGACCTTCCCTGCGCGGCAGAGCAGCTTTCTACCGCGGCAACCTTCTCTCTGCCCTCTCCCTCAGCGGCGATGGTCCGCTCGCCTCCTGGATCTCGGACTGGCGCGGTGGATTTGTCACGGTCTCCCCCCGCTCGCGCCGCGTTCGGAGTCTCAATGGTGTGCGACGCCGCGGGCGCTTTCGCGAAAGGCTTCAAGGCGCCTGACGTGCGCTCCCTGTAGCCTCCGCTGCTGATGTCTATCACAATACCTGTCTTGGCTAGGAAGTCTCGTCCAAGAATTACAGGAACGGATAAACAGGGAAGATGAACGAGGCGTTGTCGCCGCACGCGTCTTTCCCAGCGAACCACTATCCTAGCTGCACCGCTTGATTGCGCTGTGCCGCTCGCGAGGCGAAAAGTGGTATCGCACTCTCTCAGCCGGATTTTGTTCTCGCGGAGATGGTTTAACACCTCGTCACCGAACAAAGAAGCGCTTGCTCCTGTATCTAGTAACGCGGTGAATTTCTTTCGAGCTATTGTTAGCTCAATGAACGGCGCTGACAGGTCAACAGAATTTCCTACGCGACATGCCAAAGGCGCTAGCAAACCGGGGTTTTCTGTGCACGCCGCGCGGAATCGAAGGTCGATCACCGGCGGCTTTGGCCGTTTCCCGACCGTGTTTGGTCACGGGCGGGAGGGCGGCCACACTCGCGGGCGAAGTGTCCCGGCTGGTCGCACCGGTAGCAACGGTTGCCCGGGCCCCGACGGGCTAGGCGCTGGTCGCCCCGTTCCGGTCGGTCATCTCGAACTCGCGGCGCGGATGGTGGGGGCCGCGTGTCGGCCTCGCGATCTCGCCTCGGTTCATTCCGCTCTGCGGCAGCGTGTGCTGTTCGCAAAGCGTAGCTGAATGGGTCCAAAGCGCGGTCGGTCAACTCCCAACCCCTTGGGACACGCTCGTCAGCAAACTGTGCTGACGCTTCAGTTCTAGATGGACTGCGCGCTGAGCTGCCATTCCACGCGCAGCGCGGCTCAAGTGACAGCGATGCGGGTGGGGGCGGCCGATACGCTCGCGCAGAGAGGATGTCTCCCTGAATGCGCTTCGCCTCAGCTGCCAGCTCATCCAAATCTCTGAACCTGACTCCTCTCAGGTAAGCCGTGAAAGTCGGGTGCGCTTGTCTCGTGACACGCTCAACTTTCTCCGTGTTCGTGGCGCGAGGGTCAGCGAGGCGATAAAGTTCGTCCATCGCTCGGACGTACTCTAACAGAGACTCGTCGGGGTGCTGGGTTCGGAGCTCCAGCTCTCTCCTCAAACGCCACTCATAGTTTGCGGGAAGGAATTCGTCGCGGAAGCTTGCGCAAAACTCCTCCATTGTCCTCGCTCGGTTGCCGGCTAGTCGGTACCAGCGGGCCGCTTGCTCCGTCAAAGAAACAGGCACAACACGCGCGAGCATTTCGGCGTCTGCGATTCCTGTCACTTGCTGATAATGCAGCAGACGGTCGAGGTACTCATTTGCTCCCGCAATGTCGTGGTACCCGGTGTAGGTAGGCAAGTCTATCCTAACACGTGGTGACTGGGCCGGGGCTTGCAAATTGTTTTGCAAAATACCCGCTAGACTCTGCATAACCTGCATTGCGTTCTGCAAGAGCACCTCGGATGATTGCGGACTAACACCCCCGGAGTTGGGCGCAGCCGCTGTTGGCGTCGAATGATGTGGCCTAGCCGCCTCATTGTTCGCGCCGCGGAGCGGCGAGGCGCCCGATGTGGAGCCCCCCATGCCAGGCCTAAGTCCTACCAACGCGTCAGGGGATGTTACTCGGCTATTCCGCGTGGAACGCCCAAGATTCACAAATTCAAACCCTTCCAACGGCGCGTCAAGTAGGGAGCCCTGGTTATGTGCCGCTGGCTCTGACAGCATAAACAAAGACTGCAAGTCACTCCTGTCGGCTGCCATCCTTTGTTAGGGCGACGGTAGTCGTTCGCTCCAACAAAGGTCACTGCTCGATTGCCTAGTTCGCCCCACGTTCGGGCGCCAAGATATGGGGGTTTCTCTGCGTCCAGCCGGCCGGGAAGGCGAGCTTCCGTGCATGCTACACGCAGGCGTTATTTAAGCACGCAACACGTTTCCCCAACCCGTGGCGCAGAGTCGCAGCCACGGCAGGTCCGGACGAAATAGGCAACGGCAGGGCACGCTAGGAAATAGTTTATTATCCTAACGCGAGGTAAAGCACACTGCGGAAGAATGTTCTATCCGTAAAATAGATGTTCAGTAGCTCACCAAGTCGTTGACGTCGACCGGCGTTGGTGTTCGGGGGCCGGCGGGCAGCGGAAGGGGTCCGTGGGGTAGTTAGGTCAGGTCCGGCGGCGAGAGGCCTTCCCGCCGCGCGATCACCCCTTTTATCCCCTCGGTCATTGCCTCCCTCGCAGCAAATCGTTACCGTCAAGCTTAGGCGTGCTACCCTCTCCGCAGAAGGCGGCGCGCTGCCGTGACGTCACGTCAGTGCTGGGGCGGAAATGAGCAGAGTCGCGGGGGTGCCTTCTCTCCACATTCCTGGTGGCCAGCACGCCCGTGTAGGTCACGGTCGCCGCTGGCGCGGGGGACGAGGAGGGGATACCAGTGTATCCCACACTATCGATTTACTTTTCATGCAATAGAAAAAAAAGGGAGCGAAAATCATTCGTCCGCCGGGTTAATAATATCACGTCGGAGTGTAAAATAAAAGTAGCGAGCTGGTGAGTAGCCGGATTTGAGACCAAGGCGACCTGAACTGATCACAAACTCTAGCATCTGCCGTCATCTACAACGCATTTCCTGCGGCCTAGGATATGCGTGTTTACTGACTAGTCTATCGTGCTGCGCTTTGGATGTCGTCGCCTTCATTATATTTCTTCCGCTGTAAAAAACAATGTGAGAAACGTTGCACTGTATTTACATAGTTCTGCTCGTGCCCATCGCGCTGTGCGTGGGACATCGTCTCCACAGAGGATTTGCGCGCATACTAGGAAATCACAGTATACCTAAGACTAAATCAACAAATTTGTTCGCCAGCGGACATAACGCACTTAAAAAAAGAGGAAGTTCTGTGGAGAAAATTGCGGATTGGGGTTTCTACTAATCCAGTACTCGACAGCTTGTGGCATGGAACGAGGTAGCAACTTTGGTCCACATTCTGGTAGGCTTTGCTCTGCAGCCCAGACCCTAACGTCAAGCAGGACATCATCAGTCAAGCCATTGCTGCTACTGTGTCCTAAGGGATTCCCGCCGATTGCTAGGGGCGATGGGGGAGAGTGACTTCTTTCCTAGCTCTCATTGATTATTGCTTAAATATAGTGGTGGCTCTCTCTCGTTCATGAGCATTATTTTGGTTCAAAGCGCAGTGAACAAAGAAGGCGCAATCAAGCGTCATCTAATGGCATCCACTTGTATTCAACGGTGTGAGATCGGCAGCCCGTTGAAAGGGTCGAATCAAGTAGTAAGGTATGCTGAAGCAGAAAACAAGATTACTACCACTGTCGGTGGCAACTACGATCCAACGCTTTCCAGATGAAGACTTCTGAAAAGGGCCAAGAAGGTGCATGCCCACTTGGTGAAAAGCGGTATTCGGTGGTTCGACGGGGTGAAGAAATCCGGCTGGTTTCAACGGAGGAGACTTACGACGTTGGCAGTCGCGGCATGTTTTTACGTAGGCCCGCACTAATGGGAGTAACCTGGCCAATAATACTTCTGCTTAATGCGCGCGAGTGTACTACTTACTCCGAGATCGTCGGCGGAGGGCGCATCATGACAGGCACTCGAAATCTCTGGCCGCAGCTCTGATGGTACGACAAGCATGAACGCTTATCTGTTGCTGGAAAAGTTGCGCTTGTAGAGAATACCAGATTGTAAAGTGAAGGTGTGGAGCCTGCGACGAAAAACATGCGGGATGCGAGCGTCGACGCCATCGAGGTAATCGATGAGCGGCGCGAACTTCGAGTCCGCTCGTTGAAGCTGTGCCATTTGGGTGGCACTAATAGCGCCCAGGAAAGGAAAATCATCTGCGGTTTCCTCGGGACCGATTGTGATAGGCGCACGCGACAAACAATCCGCATCCTGATGCTTACGGCCCGACTTGTAGACGACTGTTAAGTCGTATTCTTGCAAGCGTAAGCTCTATCTAGCCAAGCGTCCTGAGGGGTCCTTGAGGCTCGCCAGCCAGCATTATGGAGTGGTGGTCGCTTACCACACGGAAGGGTCGCCTGTAGAGGTACGGCCGGAACTTGCTGATGGCCCATATCGCTGCAAGGCACTCTTTCTTTCTGTCGTAGAATAATTGGTCTCGACACGCGTAAGTGTTCGGCTGGCATAACTGATGACCCGTTCTATACCGTCTTGCCACTGGATCAGTAGCGCACCAAAGCCGACATTGCTGGCATCAGTGTGGATGTCCGTGGCGGCGTGTTCATCGAAATGGGTGAGTATCGGAGTACGTTGTAGACAGTTCCGAAGCTCGACAAATGCGGCCTCTTGGTCCCTTCTCCACACGAAGGGCGTGTCGTCTCGAGTCAGTGAGTTTAACGGTTCGGCGATTTGCAAGAAATCTTGAACAAAGCACCGATAATACGAGCACAGACCCAAAAACCGGCGAACGGCCCTCTTGTCACTTGGGCGTGGAAACCTTGAGACAGCAGCGGTCTTGTCAGGGTCCGGGCGAACACCTTGAGCGCTGAAAACGTGATTAAAAAGCGAAATCCTTCAAAGCCAAAATTGCATTTCTCGGCTTTGATGGTGAGTTGTGCGGATTTGAGTGCTTGTAGCACAATGCGCAGCCGCTCCAAGTGTTGGTCAAACCTGGTCGAAAATATAACTACATCGTCCAGGTACACCAGGCAGGACTGCCACTTCAATAACACCATCTGCCGGGCTAGCTGGTTGCGATCCATATGTATCAGCAGCGCGAACACAAAAAGGAAGAAGAAGGAGAAGATAGCACAGAGCGCTGAACTTCAAACTTTTATTTGAATGAAAACTGAACCTGCACTTATATACACACACGCCAAGAAATGCCACCGGAGGGAGTGGTCAAGTCACGAGAACCAACTGGGACCCACACGATTTACAGGGCATCAAAAGATAACACGAATCACACTATACAATGAGATCAAAGATATGGAGCATGAATGACATGTGTAAACAAAATGAAAAAACAGGGTTGAATATGCGCGAGTGACAAAACAGAGTTGAGTGTGCGATTTTGCTAAAAACCTAAACATGAGACGGCGACAATACGAAAAAAAATAGCGAAACGAAGGATGAGCGCCAAAAATTAACACGGATAGAACGAAAAAGCGACACGTGAAGTGTGCCTCTAAAAACTGGGTAAAATCAGATAAAACCAGACAGGAAGGTGATTTCTTTTTGAGATAATGAAATAGAAGGGGTGCTAACGCGACCTTCCTTAAGCCCTGAAATGTGGGCTGCTTCAATGATTTCACGCGTTATTTGGTTTTTATGTTTTTCAAGACAGTTGCCTTCTTAAAGTTAGGAATTCATTTCTTTTTCTTGTCACATACCCGGCAATGTGCGGGCAAGTTCCTCAAAGGCGCCCCAGTTAAGTCGTTCTTGTGTTCCGTTAACCTTTCATTTAAACATCTTCCTGTTTGGCCCATGTAAGCCTTACCGCAGGTTAAAGGGAAGGAATACACGGCGCCCTCCACAGAAGACACAAAAGGGTCTCGATGCCGGGTTGTACAGCTACTGTTCTTTTTGTTTTTGTTCACTTTGTTGCGCCGGCTGGACAAGCGCACTGGGGCTGAAAAGACGTCTACACCTGCTTTTTTACCAATTTTCTTAAGATTATGAGCTATTTGGTGCAGATACGGCAAAACGGCAACCCTTTTGTTCCACTGTCGCGTGTCATCCGGGGCTTCCCTATCATGCTTCATACCTATCAGGACTTTTTTTGCTATTGACGACAGGAGAGATTGCGGGTACCCTGAATGCCTCAGCCTCAACACCTGATTCGAAAAACTGTCATGCAACTTGTGTTCGCAAGATTTTGTGAGTGCTTTTATAAAAGTTGACTTCACTATGTTCCTTTTTACAAGTTTTGAGTGGGCTGAGTCGTAAGGCAGGATGGGCTTATTGGCTCTTGGTTCAAATAACCAGCAGACGTGGTTACCTCCGAAAAAAACCTTTAACTCTAGAAACCGCATTGCGTTTTGTTCTGGGAATTCATGGGTAACTTTAAGAGGTAATGAAGTATTAGAGAAAACATGGAGGACTTGAGTTGCTTCTGTTTTAAATGCTTCAGAGTCGCAATATAAGAGAACCAGGAAGTCATCAACGTACCGGAAAATTTTGAGAACGCTTGAAGACTCGAGCTTGTCCTTCAAGGATCTGTCATGCATAGCCAGGAAAAGGTCGCTCAAAATGGGGGCAATGCAAGAGCCTATACAAATGCCTTGCTTTTGTATGAATCTGGAGCCGTTCCACTCAGTTACTGTAGGTTATAGGTAAGTGCATAGCAGCTCAATGAAGCCGTCCGCAGACACACCACTCTCATTTTAAAAGGCCACCACACCATGTCTATCGATGGCGTCACGTACACATTCTATGAGAGCATCCTGAGGGATGGAATAAAAGAGATCCTTTACATCAATGGAGAAGCCATTGAACGACAATCGTTCAATGTTGCCGCATGCAAGAAGACGTCAAAGATGACGACTGGATCTACGAGCGCAAGGCTGGAAGAGGAAGAAGCTGAAGCACGCAGGGACTCTTTCTGGTTGACCAGAAAACCGTTTTTATTTTCAGCTCTCCTCGCGGTTCTACCGAGTCGAGACACAGCGGGTCCCGGCCATCGACAGGCCTGTCCATCGCGCTAGCCGCCGCCGTCTAGGCCTTGCCCGGAGCACAACCATGTGTCGGGCGACTCTTCAAACGTCAATGTTTGCCAGGTCTCCCAAGCTATGGCACCTTCCACCCCTTCGCCCTTGACTCTTCACAACACCAAGGTGCCGGAGTGCTTCCGCGGGAACGTGTGTGGAGATGTGGAAGACTGGCGCGACCAGTTTGAACGAGTGGCCAAGTTCAACCAGTGGAGCGCAGGCCAGACGCTTTGCTACGTTTATTTTGCACTTCAGGATAATGCTAGAACTTGGTTTGAAAGAGAGGAGGCCAGCTTGCCCACATGAATTGACTACCGCTGCCAGTTGGTGGACACTTTTGCCAGTACTGATCGACGAAAGAATTCGCTGCGTGTCTTTCAAGCGCGCGTCCAGAAGACAAACGAAAGCGTAGCTATGTTTGCGGAAGATATGGCTGGACTTTTTCGCTGTGCCGGCCCCGGTATGACTGAGCAAAGAAAGCTACGACATCTTATTCATGGCGTCAAGGAGCAGGTGTTTGCCGGCTTGGGGCGCAACCCACCTCAAACCGTCAGTGAGTTCGTCAAGGACGCTACAGCTATAGAGCGAGCCCTCCAAGACCGGTACCGCCAGTACGACCGACCCTTCACCGGTGTTCCACCGACTGCGGCGGCACTCACTGCAACCGATGGGAACACTCTTCGAGACCTCATTCGAGAAATTGTCCTTGAGGAGCTGCAGCGAATCTCCTTCATTACTTCTGATGTGAAGTTCGAGCCCCGGCCACACCAAACTTACCTCTGGAAACTATAACGCGAGAAAATCTACACAAGACCTTCCGCCACTTGTATACTGTCAATAGCCCTCAATGGAATAGCGTTAGGATAACGAGTGGCTACGTCAACCAGAGTAAGCACATACATGTTGCCTCTGGCGGAAACTGGAGAGATAGGCCCAACAATGTCAATAGCCACTCTTTGAAACGGTAGGTCGATGTCTGGCATCTTGTCCAAAGGTGCGCGACCAACTCTTCCCCTCGGAACGGTGCGCTGGCACACGTCACATGAGCGAAACAGGTGTTTAACGTCACTCTGGACACCTGGCCAGAACTCCTCGGTGATCCTAGACACCGTTTTGGGAACACAATGGTGTCCGGCCACAATAGCGTCATGTCCTAAGCGTAACACGGTCTCTCTCATATATTTCGGTAACACCAGCTGTTGGACCCGCCTTCCTCAGCTAAATATGCACTCCCTGTACAGAAGACCATTTGCCAATTGATATTCGAATGACGCACGACTCTTCCTTTTTTTCACTTTTTCCCCGACTCTTTCGAAGCAGGCCTTCAAGCTCGGCTCTTCTCTTTGCCAAATTGCAATTTCGCCCGGTGTTACGCTCAGGCACATAGTAACGGGAGTGGAGAGCGGACGCTGCGTTGCTCGGGCTGTCGCTTGATCCCTTGGCTCCACGGCCGACGAGAAACTGACTGCACGCGTCTGAGCTATAGCGGGCCTTTGCTCTTTTGGGTTTTCTTCAACGTCGATTATCCTCCACTCGTGATTAGGGTCCTCGACGCTTCTTTCACCCTTAATGTTTCCCAAGATGAGATCGTAGATGGGTTGCTCTAAGCATTTTGCCACTACCTGTCCCCTATTATATTGCGTGGACATTAGAATCCTGGCTTCGGGAAGGTACCTTACGGTGCTATCTACAAGAGTGACAACCGACGCTTCCCCTGTAGGATCCTCGCCCTTCACGAGGCTTCTCCGAACCAAAACTGTGTTGGCTCCTATGTCTGTAAGAACTGATATAGGACGTTCCATTATTTGCCCAACCACCACCGACATTGTTGCTTTCGTCTTGGGTGTTCCACTCACCAGCTCGTTCTCCAGCGGCATTTGCTTTCCTTTTAGCTGTGGAACTTCAGGTGCCGTGAGAAGTTGTGCCCTAGAGTCGACAACGAATGCAACTTGGTCCTGCTTCCTGTATCGGCCCTCATCCACAGTATGACCCCTCCTCTTACAACCTTGACACACAACCTGTGTCTTTTGGGCAACGCTACTAGTCCGACAGTCAACTGCACGGTGTCCTACCTTGCCGCAGAGAAAACACCTTACTGGAGCCTCAGATGCACCACCATATGGTCTTGTTTTGTCGCATATGTCTCTAGGACCTTTTGTGTTTCCTCGTTTGCATTTCTAAAATTTCTCAGCCCTTGAGTCTCGAGAAATTAGCCTGCAGTGTCGGCAAGCTCTTCCAATGAACATAAGTTTCTCCCAAGAATAGCGCTTGCTTTGAGCTGCAACACGCTAAAAATTACTCTGTGACCAGCTTGTCACGCACCCCTTCAAAACTCTTTTCTCTGTGTGACATATCAAGCCACCTATCAAAATAGTTGGCCATCCTGCAGGCAAACTTCTTAGCGGTTTCACAATCCTCAGGGTTTGCGGTACGAAATCTCTCACGAAAACCCTCGGCCGTAAGCCTGAATCTTTGGAGGAGTGCCTTTTTGACTTTCTCGTAGTCCATGGAATCAGCAGCAGGCATCCTTCCAAGAACATTCAGCACCTCTCCGAAAAAACTCATGCTCAATGGCGTGGCCCATTCACTGCAGTCCCAGCCTTGCCCCAAAGCTATCCGCTCGAATCGTTGCAGATATGGGTTTAAATCATCTCTCTTGTCATCAGAAGGAGCCATAAGCTTTCTTGGACAAACTCTAGCCGGTCTTGGTGATTCTCTAAGCGCTGAGGAATGCTGATCACTATCCATGATCTCATATACTTACGCGACAAGCGCCTGTTTCCACAAAAGAAACTCCTCTTGTTCTACCCTTCTAGCCTCTCGCTCTTCTGTCTCGCGAGCGTCTGCGCGTGCTTGCGCCCTTTCCTCGCTCTACCTATCTGCCTCCTCTTTCTGCCTCTTTGCCTCCTCCTCATAAAGACGCATCGTCTGTTCCTTGCTTAACCTCAGCTTCAGCGACAGTTCTAATGTTTTTAGCGAATCCATCCTTTCTGCCGTTGAGAAATCGGAAAGATCCGAGACAAAGCAAAAAGAAAAAGGAATTGAATTCTGGAAGGCTCGCACTTATCTTTATCACGGATCTCCTCGAAGAACCCTCGGACCGAAAGAATGATCTAGGCGACAAATTTACCCACAAAGACGCACATTTATTACAACCTACGTGACACACACACTAGCACACGAAACTTACAATACTAACACAAAACACAGACTATAAATACACACGACCTTGGAACACTGCTACCAGCGTCTACTACTAGCGTTCTACTGTTAGTGGTCGTCATTCGTGCTCACGGTTGGTTCCGTGCGGCTGCTGTGTTGCACGGGTTCAGAAGCCGGTGTTGAGATGGCGTTCGACGTGTTGCGGCTGCCGTCGTTGGCTGCGTCGCCCACGCTCCCGGTCCAAGCGCCCGTGGAGGTGATGCCGGTGTTGGCGTTGGGGGCACCACCCGGATGGATGGCAACAGCGCTGGAGACACCCCTGGCCGTAGCAGGCAGTAGCATGCTCAGTTAACTCCCCGGAACGGCCTCTGGAACGGCAGGAATTCCACGAAGCGTAGCCGTAGAACGCGAGCTCGCCGGAACAGCAACCGGCGTCACTCTCTTCCAGCCGAAGCATGCCTGACCCGCCGGAGCCTCCGCTGCTCTGTTCTTCCCCCATGTGCCTTGCTCTTCCTCGCGCTTTTATAGCCTTGGCGATAGTTCACATAAGGCTTGTAGTCGTCTTCTCCTTCTCTTCTCCACCAATCATCTCTCTCCACCTCGCCGAATGCTTCTCCACCAATCTCTCCACCTGACCGAGTGCTTCCTCATCTTCTTTAGTCTTCGGTTAATCCACGTCATCTTCTTCACACCTCTTTCCTTCAAAATTTAATTTTAGACTGCCTACTCTATGTGACAGACTCTGTCCAAAGCAAAAGCCATCTACTCGGCAACAGGAAAAGAACGCCTTGCAGTGGTATATGCGGTTACAAAATTCCGTCCTTACTTGTGCGCTCGCCCCATTCAAGTCATTAGCGACCATCACTCTCTCTGCTCGCTCTCTGCTCGAACTTAAAGGACCCCTCAGGGATACTTTCGCGTTGCAGCCTTCGGTTACAACAGTTCGACATGACGGGTTATTTACAAATCCGGAAAGAACCATGCGGATGCTGACTGCCTTTCGCGAGCACCGGTCGAACTCTCCACCATGACCGATGAAGACACTAATTTTTTAGGAGACATCGATGACTCGACTCTTTCCAAACTTCAGAGAGAGGACCAGGAATTGCTCCCTCTTATTGATTTCTTGGAGAAGCAGGCAATGGCTGTACCTAAAATTTTCGCACGCAGCCTCTCTTCATTCATTCTTCGCAACGACTTGCTTTTAAAAGAAGAACTTCCGTTCTGACGGGAGCAGTCATCTACTCGTCCTCCCAACAGCTCTCCGCATGGAAGTCTTGCAAGCCTGCCACGACGAGCCAACCGACGGCCACCTAGGCTGCACCCGCACGTTGGCTAGAGTACAACGCGGATACAACTGGCCGGGACTGCCGGTCACAGTGAAGCACTATGTATGGACGTGCGTAGACTGCCAACGTCGGAAATCACCCCCTGAATAACAACCCGGGCTACTCCACGCTCTTTAAATGCCAACGTCTCCTTTCATGCAAACTGGCATGGACCACCTCAGACCATTTCGGACGTCTAATACCGGGAATAAATAGATAATTGTTGAAAATGATTATCTACCTCGCTACGTGGAGACAAAGGCTGCGCCCAGGAGTACCGCTGCCGAAGCAGCTCGGTTCTTCGTTGAGAACATTGTCCGCAGGCATGGCGCTCCGGCACTCATTATAATTAAACGAGGAACTGCCTTTACGGTCGAGCTTTTGGAAACCGTTCTTCGCCTCAGCGGTACCAGTCATCGTAAAACGACGGCCTATCACCTCAAACCAAAGGACTGACGGAACTCCTCAATAAGACCATCGGCGACATGCCCTGTATGTACGTCGACGTGGACCACAAGAATTGAGACGAAATTCTACGGCACAACAACGGCACAACAAGACACCGCTCGCATGAGGCCTTTCAGCCTTCTTCATGGGCGACCAGTGACAACTATGCTGGAGGCCATGTTGCTCCAGAGTGCCGACGGCGTGCGATGTCGATCAGGATGCCGAGCAATTCTACTGCGCGCAGAGGAAGCTGGCCAACTAGCGCGTGTGCGCATCAGAACTCGACAGGAGTATGATGCACGAAGCTAAACTCTTCGCCACAAACACGTAATATATGAACCTGGCTACAAAGTGTGGGTCTGGATGCCTATTCGCCACCGTGCACTCTCCGAAAAACTATTACGGCGATATTTCGGGCCCTATGTTGTGTTGAGACGTTTAACCGACATAACGTATGAGGTGGTGCCAGACGGGTTGTCGCCATCCAAGCGACGCCACCAACATATTGTCACGTGCTGCGCATGGGCTCTGAGGAATAAAGAAGACGTGCGGCGGCTGGAAGTAGAAGAGGAAGTAGAAGAGAAAGTCAAGTATTCTGCCGCCGGCGCACCAGGCTCCTCTCGACCTGCCTTGTAAATATTATTTGTAAATAGAACCTGTAACAATATCAGCGTCGTCCATGTTGTACGTATGAAGCCGTAGTACTCGGACCGATCTTGACCTCCTACTTCTTTCCATCGAGACTATGCTTCCTGAGGAGGGCGCAAATGCCGCATGCAAAAAGACGCCAAAAATGACGACTGGATCTACGAGCGCAAGGCTGGAAGAGGAAGAAACTGAAACGCTCAGGGACAGTTTCTGATTGACCAGTAAACCGCTTTTATCTTCAGCTCTCCTCAGGGTTCTACCGAGCCGTGACAATATTCGGAGGCCTGAATTGGCAACAGATGGAAATGAGGAATACCTTAGTAATCTGCGATTCGCTGATGATGTTGCCATGCTAAGTATCGCAGGAAACAAATTGCAAAACATAATCAGTGACTTTGGCAGGCACAGCAGAGCTGTGGTTACAAAAACGGAAGTGTACAGCACAATAATATGCAGATGCAAGATCTCATGCCACTGAAACCCCCATAGTGAATAAGAATGGTACACTAGGCTCCACAACGTGGGGTTCCCAAGGTGGCTCGTCGCAGGTAATTCTAGCGAGGATGCTGACACGTGGGGGCACCATCATGTTGATGGTGACTCGTAGTGCGTATCAGGAGCACTTGTGCGCTGGCTTTTTTGCGGATATTTTGTTGGAAAACGTCGCCAAGCAATTTGGGAGGACTATAGTGACGCTGTGCCCTCGAAGAGCGACGATGGCAATGGTGACATCACGATAGCATTCGCGCAGAACGAGAAAAGTGGCGACGAATGTGCAGCCTCGCACCGTAAGCTGCGCCGTCTCATACCGAATGGTGTGACGTGTCCATCGGCCGTACATATTTCTCTTTCGCATATAACGAACTTAAGTGCACCATATCCTATATAACAAATTTAATTGTGTAAACCTCCTATGTAACTAACGTTTCAACACTTACGCTTTCAAATAATCTTACGTCCGTCGTCACAACTCTTTCGTTCTTCGTTCTTGTGCCACCGTGATACATTTTTGCTAATTATTCTCAGAAGCAAGTGTTTTGAAGCGATAGCTACATTATGGTAGCATTTCGATCCTTTGACCTGGCGCTGGCACGTGACGCAGCCACCGCGTGGAGGCGCCGCCGCCACCACGCGGTCACGTGGTTGGTCACGTGACTAGCACGTGGTGCGGAACAGCTGCTCCTGCCGGCGGCGCTGCACGCCGGCGAAACCGAGCTGCCACAGCTGTGCGCATGCGCCGTGTCAATTGGGACGAAGATGAAGAAGGAACACCCAGCGAAACGGAGCGGCGAAAGACTGACTTTGCAATTCAACTGAGCAATTCACACTCCGCCAAGCCTGCTGCAGCCATCGCGTCACTCTATGTTTAACCAAAATTAAACCACTGTCAATTGTTTAATTCCGCTGAAACATATAACCTCCAAATGTGAACAATTTTTTCTTGAGTCCTTGGAATATGAGAGCGTCGCGAAATATTCATTCAAGAATTTGGAGATGCGAGAAAAGTGTGCAAAAAGTGTATCGCTACGGAGACCAGACTACACTTTTCTTGAAGAATCTATTGAAAGAACTGTACTAAGAGAAAACTACAAACACGCAGTAATGGCGGACACAGGTGTAAGAAATGAAAAGCGAAAGAGTTATGCATAGCTCATTTATAGCTTCGATAAAATTATGACATTAAGCTATTTATTTTTTTCTTCATTAAGTGTCATGAAGCGTTCATGCATCTTGCTGTAAGGCTGTTAAAAAAATTGGCGGCGATCACACAGAATGCGGGTGCCCTTTTGTGTACTTGCCTCTAGCGAAACGCGGCCGCCGCGGACGGCTTTGAACCCGCGAACTCCGGCTCATTAGCCAAGCACCCTGACTAGTGAGCCGAAAGCGCGTGATTGTGAACAGCTAACTATTCTAATGAGCTCGCCGTTTTGCCATATGGGTGAAATTTGCTTCCTCTGCACACGATGCGGACACTACACTGCACGGACACTACAAATGAAACACTGATAATGGGATATGACGAAGGGTTTTCGGACGGGCTAGTTGGTGCTTCTCGTGCCTTATTAAACTGCGCGTTAGAAAGGAGACAGAGACAAGAAACACGCACACAAACAGACAGAACAGTTCTTCCTACTTTTTTTTCGAAAACATTTGGAGCATTGCTTTTGATACACACCAAACCACCACGTGGCGAAGCCGGGATCAAACAAAACAGACAAGTTAAGCAGTTCAGTGCACATGAAGCGCGGACTAGCTGGACAGCCAATCTACGACACCGGTGTCTGCATGCCTACAAACCCTTTACACCAAAGTTAAAAGGACAGGTGGAGATAAAGAGCCTGAAGGTGCAACTAATAATTCAAAGAGAACCAATAATGGAAACGATAGAACCAAGTATTCCGAGAGAAAACTTGCTAAGCAAAAGCGATAAGACGTGGAACCAACAGTAACAACCGTAAAAGATGAAGTTGCAAGCACTAACAATAAGCAGAAAAGAAAAAAAAAAGCGAAACCATTCATACAAAACAAGATTAAAAGCGATGCTAAAACAGTAAAACCGAGAGTTAAAGATGGAGACAACCATAAACAAAGCCAGGCTAAGACCTATGGAAACAGCAAGAAACAAGAGTTAATGTTCAGGGTTCAAGAGGAGAGTTTGAAGTGTTACTTTCTAAAAACGAAATTTCTCTCCCCGAAAGCACTATGGACGGTGTGCTAACACAATTTATCGCATTCTTTCCAATTAAAACGGCCTCAATTATTTCTCTTTGTTTGGTTTTTAGCCGTTGCGATGAACTTTTTGTTTTCGAGATAAGGGTGGCAATCACTTTTTTTGCACTTCTTGCAATGTAATGTCAAGCTGCCTCCTGAGTTGGTAGATAGACTGCGAATATGTTTAGCCGCCCTATCTTTGAAACATCGCCCAGTTTGGCTGATGTACATCTTTCCACAAAGTAATGGAAGCTGATAAATAACATCTCTTGCACATTCATTGGACTCAAGGTTGTGATATAAGGTGCATCTTTGCTGTCTATCGTCTGTGTTCTTGATTGCACGCACTTTAGCGACCTTATACGGCCGCAAACACGAGTTGGACGGCGTAACTTCCTACAACATTGTTTATATTGCGTGACACTCGGTGCACGCTAGGCGTAACTCAGAATGGTTTTCGTTCTTTTTTTTTTATTCGAGAAGTGTGCCATGAGGCATAAGTTGAAAAAGGAAAGGGGGGAAGTTTTCGTTCTTCTTCGTTCGCTTGGCTGTTCGTATTCTTCTTCCTCTAGAGCAGGCTTTCGCAAACTCAGGCTAGTTGCCGCGGATATCAGGCTGCATAAATCCTCTGAATCGGGCGGTTAAGACTTGAGCTCATTTTGTGCTCACATAAGTTATTTAGGACAGATCGGCAGGCAAGATGAACGATCGCTCTTTTTACCAACTTGGAATGTGCACTGTCAAGGGGAGTAACTGCTTGCTCATTCTAGGGTTGTAGGACCAACAGATATGTGAGGGCGTAATTGTTAGATTGATATCTAAAAACTGGATTTGGTTGTACTTAGGGAATTCAAGCATGAAATGAAGCCCTTTTCCTTCACACTTGAAAACATTTAGGACAATATCAAGTGAATCAGAATCGGGAAGACTAGAATAAGAAGACAGGATTACCATCACGAGAAAATTATCAACGAACCAAAAAATGCGCACATATGTTGGTCGTAGAGACAACTTTCAAGCGCTGGTCCAAAGAAGAGAGGAAAATACTGCATAATACAAGTGCTACGGATGAACCTATGCAAATACCACTTTTGTGATTGTAAAACTCTCCTTTGCGGCAGATTGCGGTGGCGGCAAGGCAAAATTAAAACATTTCAAGGATTTGCTCTAAGGACATGCTAACTGCGTTGTGAAAGCTGACTTCATATTCTTCTGCTTGCTGCTTGACGGCTGCAAACAAGGCTTCATGCGGAATAGAGTAGAACTGGTCCTCTATGTCTACTCAGAACGCCGTGGTGGCAGAGGTTATGTCTTCTAGAGCGGCAAGAAGTTCTTTTGAGTTCTGCACTGTACACATGTACCGTCTCACTACTTTGTTCATGTGCCTCTTTCTAAAATTACCTACCATATTCTGCCAACTGTCGTTCTCTGACAGAATGACGCGAAGAGGGCAATAGATCTTGTGGGTTTTTTCCTCTGAAAGAAACGTACAGGAACCCAATTTGGTCTTTTTTGTCGTCTTTAGACATTTGTTTGAGGTGTACCTTTTTCAGAAGCTTCCTAGCAGACATATTTTATCTTTTTGCACAACATTCTATCGACCTGTAGTTCTTCGTTGACGCCTGAGCAGCCTTTTCTTCATACATTCTAACATGCATCACAACGAAGCCGCCTTCTTTGAAGGCTTGTATGACTGTAAGGTGGTTGTCTTTCAAGTAGTTTACGATTTTCTTTAAATCATGGTTCTTCGGTGGCTGTTCACTTACAGTGCGGAAGAGGCTGTCAACTCCGTCGCCAATAACACCTCCTTTATCTTGGTTAATTGTACTACTGCGTCCTGTGTGTGTACGCGTTTCTCGTCTCTGTCCTCGTTTTTTCGCGCAGTTTAATCATGAACGCGATATGACGGCTATAGAATTTTGATCTCGGCTGTAGTACGCTAGTTTGGCTGTTGTGGTATAAAAGGTATTTTTGCGTTACATTTGACGCTGGTAGATAGGTATCAGACAGGAATCAGGCAAGCACACGCGTGCATGCCGCCCCGAACAGAAGTGTGCGTATGCGTTGACAACAGCTGTCGTATACCTGCAAGTAAGCGAATAATTACTCAAGCATCCACCGATCGGAAGCCGCACTGCTACTAAGGAAATCTATAAAGCTCCCACAAATAGTTTGAATTTGGTAAAAAATTTTTCCTTCCCTGGGGTTCGAGCATGGTACCACCGCCTCACTATTGCAGTCGCTGTAGCAGCTCACCTTAACAAAAGGGCAGGCACAAGGTAGAGAGAGGGAGAATTGATCACCTATAACTGGGATGGCATTGGTGCAATCTTTAATAAAATTCCAGAGTGTGGAGTAGATTTCTAATACGGGAGCAATTACCAGCACCCATCGGAGCGCAGCCACGCGGATACAAAAGGAAGCTATAGATGTTACAGAGGATTTTATTCGTTCAAGAAAAATCCGTGTCGGTTAGGGGGTCACACCCGGAACCATCGCCTCAGCAGGGCAGTAGCTGTAACAAGTGAGCCAACTGGGAAGTCTAGCATATGGCAGGGAAAGACAGAATTTATTAACAACTCGAAGAGGGAATGGTGTTGTTCCAATGTTTTGTAAAATCCTTCAAGTTGGATTACAATTGTAACAAGGAATTAAATACTCAACACTTGCGGGATCACCTCAACATTTGATGGACACCATTCCCGTTAATTGCTGTTGACTTAGTCACTCTCGCCGTATCATAGGCTGGTCGCCCTGGTTAGCTCAGCTGTTAGAGCGACTGAATTGTGGGGTGGTGGTCCCGTCATCAAACCTTGGAGAGGGCTACATTTTCTTCAACTGTGAAGTTGTTGACGAAGCTCTATAGCTTTCCTTTCTAGCCGTACGTCAGCCTTTGGGTGGATGCAAATTATTCCTTCCTAATTACAAATCTACTTTACGCTGGGCGATTACCCTGAACATTGAAAGATTGCGTACTTCAAAGGTGACATTCTATTAACAGTATTCACAGGTAAAATACCACAATAAATCACTTTATTGAAGATATATGTTAAGAAAACGAAATATGCACAACTTGTGTCATCAATTTTATGTGATAGTTTGGTTGCGCCATTAACACCCAGGCAGTAAAAAAACAGAGAAGGTTATTAAAAGAAAATTGCAATGAGTACACGCTGCGGTGGCTCAGCGGTTAAGGCGCTCGTCTACTGAGCCGTAGTACCCGGGTTCTTAGCCGACCGCGGCCGCCGCGTTTCCATATAGTGTGTTACGACGAGTGAGAGACTGACAGAGCCGGGCCGAGGGCATACGCGGGGCTGCTTTATTTCGCACACAACGAACTATATATAAACGCTGTTTTTCCGTTGACGTCACACAAAAGAGCCAATCACGCTGTATACGTGTCAGCCCTGCGCGTCATATCATTTTTCGCTTACTTTTAACGCTGCAGTCTTTGCACAGGCCTCTGTTGTCGGGTAGACCTCCGCAGAACCGGCGGTGTTGTTTCACCTTGAGCTCGTTCGGGCGAAGATGATGTGGAAAGGTTTTGAACGGCGCAGTTCGGTTCCGATCTCCAAGGGCTGAGGCGCTCACCTCGTGGCGATGTTTTTTCTTTGTTTTACGGGTTTATCTGGACTGGATCGTGCGCTTCAGCCTTAGAAGCCATGAGCGACGTAGGCACCCGACGGCGAATTCGGTCAAAGTGAAGCTGGGGTGGCCCATTTTGGGTATCAACCGTGGCCAGCTAAGAACCCTTGATGCCTTTCATTACGCCAGGACACCAACGCCTCACCTGGGAAAAATTGCGCACCCACACGGGATCCCTGCACTGGAATCTGAAAGGCTGCGAAGAACTCGGAGGGAGAGATGGCACACATGCATCGAAGCGCGAACGGACTTCGTTGTTCAGAAGAATTTCTGACGAGGACTTGCCGCACGGTAATGAGGTACGCCGGTAGCCTAGCAGCACTTGCGGTAGTTTCTTCTCGAGATCGCTCGCAGTCGCGTGCTTAAGGAGGCCGTCTTTTATGATGCGAACAGCGCTCTCTGCCAGGCCAATAGACTGTGGGTGGTACGGCGCGCTGCGTAGCGGCGTTATCATGTTGTAAATCATGTTGTAAACCTGTTATCATGTTGTAAACCTGAGGCCTGTTACCCGGCACGATTGTTTGCGGCAAGCCAAACCGTGCGAACAGTTCGCGAAGCCGCGAGATTGAGACTTCAGAGGTCGCTGGCCGCACCGAGTGTGCCTCAATCTATTTTGTGTGGGAGTCGACAACTATCAGCAACATGCGTCCGTCTATTGGTCCAGCATAAGCTATGCGAAGTCGCGATCATTTGGGTCCTGCTTCCAGCCAACTGATAGGCGCCCCGCTATGTGGCACTGGTTGCGCTTGTATACATGAGATGCAAGATCGTGCAAGACTTTCGACCCTACCGTCCAATACAGGAGACCAGAATAGCGTCCCAGCCAGCCTTTTAATCGCCGATGCACATGATGAGACCAATGCCCTGCATGGGGTGTCGCCCTTTGGCGAGTACGAAAATCCGCTGACCCTTGTAGAGCAGGCCAGCTGAGCTCGACAGCTATAGACCGCTCCAAAAAATAAGGTTGAAGATGAGCGTGACACGGCAAAAGGCGTTCTGGCAACAGCTTTAGTACAAGATGCCTGACAATACTGAGGTCTTCGTCTGCACTTGTTAAAGGCCTTAAGGCACCAGCAGGTACAAATGAGTAGACAAGGTGATCTGATGCGAGTGCGTATTCCGGTAAGTTGCCGGAGTAACTGGCATTTGGAGTATACACGGGCAAGCGGCTGAGTGCGTCTGCGTTCGCGTTTTGCTTCTCGTACCTATACCCAATGCGGTACCGATATTGGCTTAGGAAAAGAGCCCACCTCTGTAAACGGGCCAATGCGACTGGGGGCACAAGTCTATCTTCCCGCAGCAGTCCCACTAGTGGCTGGTGGCCTGTGACTAATGCAAGCTCCCGTCCTAGCAGGTAGTCTCGAAACTTCGTTACTCCGAACACAAGTGCCAGGGCTTCCTTGTCGAGCTGTGAATAATCCTTTCCGGCGGATGTTAACGTCCATGAACGAGAAGCAATGGGCTTATTCGTTTTGCCCGTGTGGTGCGAGATAACAGCACCTAAACGCCACGGTGGCGCATCACATTCCAATCGCACAGAGGTCATGGAAGGTGAGCTAACAATATTGACGACGGCATTTTAAAAATTAATCCTAGTTGCGTCCGCACTTTTGACGATTGTATAAACGAAGAGCACTCGCTCTCTGCCAAATGTCAGCCCCTAGATTTCAAACGTGTTATTCCCCTGCCCCCTTCCCCCTGGGACCATAACCTGTAATCCGCACTGCAAGGCAGTCACCTTGCCCCGACCTTCGTCTGTTTTGCCTGCCTTGTGCTCATGAACTGCGCAGTGGGTGTGTGACCCTACTCTAAAGCACACCCCCTAACTACAAAATACTTCAACATAAAGATAGAAAATCGCTTGGTACTGCTATTTAAGCTAGACCACTGGTTTGCCGACGCCGAATATACCATTGAATGTTTAGCCTTTGTTTCTGAAAATGACGGAAAAGCAACTGCCGCGCTCATTTCCAGCACTGGAAATGCGAATATATAAGGATTTTTTTACCTTGCGCATGAAAAAAAAACAGTAATAAATATATGTCGGCGGGGCCATAATAACAGCAAATAACACCGAGCTAGGTACGATCGACGGATTAAGATTACACAACGTTCTGGAAGAAATACATTGCCCGCCTGATATGGATTCGAAGGATTTGCAACATTTAGCTGCCTTTCGAGCAATGCTGGTGTGTCGCTTGGGTGCTATAAAAAGGTAAAAAGAATTTTATAGGCAAGAATCAACATGTATGTACCGCAAGTGTTACCTAATTCTTTTACAAAAGAGATAAAGGTGCCGTTCGTCACACATTAAATTGTGGATACCAGACACTAAACGTTAAAATAGTCTTTTTAGGTATAGGTAACACTACTCCTTTTGCGCTGTGGCAATACGAACTAGTCCTGCCACCGAACTCAAGAACATCGGGAAATACTGTCCATTAGAAGGTAACATTACAAATTAGAGAAGCCAAGATTTCAACGCAGAAGTCTATCTAGTCTATATTTGTATTTGTAGCTCATCATAGGTAATAGCACGTGAGGTTTTATAATTTAGAAAACGCGGTTCTTCTTAGGCTCAGCAACTTCGAGTCAATTTTAAGCAATTCGAAAGGTGCGCTTCAGGTAGGCGCGTGCAGCGACTCTCGATAGCGAACGTCACTGCGTAGCGCGTTTTCACGGTCGTCGCAGTGCGCTCACTGCGAGCGCGCAACGTTGGTATTGAACGAGGAACAGCCAAGGTTTCCTTAGCCACAGCATTGTGCGCAATTGCGTGCACGAAAGCGTAAATGCTAATGTGGCTACTCCTATTACCTCGCTAACGATCTTTACACAATTAAGGCACCTATCTGTACCAGTTAAAGAGGAGAAATTTAGAGGGATGGACCATCTTTGCAAACAACAGATACTAGAAGGCGTGGCTATGAAGTTGCAACAGATTCGACGCTATTTGACCGAAGTAAGGTATTAACGCCTCTCTGATCTCTATATTCTTTCAATCTGTTCTACTGCCGGTCCGATCAGAATTTAGAAGTAACTCTCACTTATGGGCGTGCGGTAACGGTTGACATTGATTTTTTTCTGCATTATCCTCTCGCTTTCAACTGAATTCTCGTAATTATACGAATTTTACGTGATAAAATAAGATAGTGCGAAGAACCGAACGTACTAGACGTCCAGCCATTATGTCCAACCTTCCTCCCTACTATCTGATTTGCCGTAGGTGAATTCAAAGTTTTTTCTATTATTTACGCCTTGTTCAAATTGCCGCTTAAGACTTACTCTAGACGAAGAATCTAAAGTCCATATTTCATTCATATTAACTCACTTTTAACACTCAATTTCAGGTTTTTCAGTTCTCGCTCCTACGATCTGCTTGTTACCAAAGTGTACGCTAATATTTTTGTATAAATATTTTGCAGATCCATCTTGATAACCGTCTACCGCATTACACCACATTAAATAACTGTTTCTGTTTATCTAGGTCTGCTTCAATGGTTTTCAGCGAACATGAATTATTTATAATTTGGCATTCAACATCTTTTCTCTACAAAGCAGATTGTCTTATTGGATTAAAAATAGTGCAGGCATATCGCAAGCCATTCTTCGCTTCTTCTTTCTCTGGAAGTTTTTGCCCATGTGTTTCATAAAAATGCCTTTTCTGTTTGAGGTTTTTGTGCACATCACAACGCGCAGGAAGATATCCATTGTTTCGAGTTTCATATGAACCTTGATGCGAGAGGGGTCATTTATTATCTTCGTGATCCGCAGAGAAAATCTGAATTCTTCTGTCAGCTAAAGTTCTTCGCTTTTTTTGAGCTTTTTTTATTGATTGATTGGTAGGCAATGACCCTATTTCAGATGCATATTCTAGAGCGTTACCTGTCCTTGAGCCATTTTCAGGAAAATCACAGGGCATAAAAAAACAATACATTGTTCTGTGAGTGGCATATTTCAATATATCGCAGCATGTTTTTGGGTCAATAACCATGTGGAAGTCTTTATATCTTTCAGACATCCTGAGCAACACGTGTATATTTGTCCTCCGTCCGGAACAAAGACTTTCAAGATTATGCGTCAGCAGTTTAAAATCATGAGAGAACTTTAGGAGCAAAATGTCAACGCTTCTTAAGCCGCATTGTCTGAAGGAGAGTCTAAAGCTAAGAGACAAATGTAAAATATTGCGGTTGAAGGTTTTCGTCAAGCCAACACGTTTATAGACTTCCTGCCTCACAATAAAATTGATTTATTTTTTGTGAGAAAGCGCTACTGGTGCAGTGAAAATGTCACTCAAGGAAGCCTCCACCACATTATATGGCACTAAATATTTCTGAGCCACCTTAGTTTTAATGACTTCCAACCGATTGATGAAATATACACCTAGAGTTACAAGATATGATTTGTACTTCGGGAATTTGCACGGGTTCATCTATTATATATAATCATCCTTTTATATTAATATTGAAGATTTACTCTAGCCACAGAATTTTGACCTCCTCCGCTGACTAATATTATATTGTTTCTAACCCTGATTTTCAAGGTTTTCATTTCTCAGCAGTTATCTTCAGTTTGTTACCGAAGTGTACGCTGATAATTTCTTTATGATTATGATTATCTTTGTCGAAAGTCATCTACCACTCTACGCTGCATTTTAATAACTGGTGTCTAGTTTTCCATGTGAACTTAGATGGTGCTCACTGAATAGATTAACGTTTAATTTTGGATGAGCATCTTGTCTTTTGCAACGCAATTTATTTTTTTCATCTAATACCACTAAAGCCATGCCGCAAGTTATCCTTGGCTTCAATTTCTCTCTTTAATTTTCTCCCTTTGTGTTTCATAAAATTGTCCTGTTTCTTGGACGTTTTTGTGAAAATCACAATGTGCAGAAAGATAGCCATAGTTTCAAGTTTATTATGAACTTATCGCGAAAGATGTTATTTTCATCTTCATGATCAGCAGAAGAATTCTCAAGTCTTCTTTCTGCTGGAATACTGCTTTTCTTAGAAACGCTGATTGCTTGGAAATAACCGTACTTGGGATGAATAGTCTTGAGTGAATGGTTGCTTTTGAGCCATTTCTTTGGAAATCACATAAAGGAATTGGTGCATTTTTTGGCAGTGTGCAAATTTTATTGAATGCCTGCATGTTTTTTACTAATGTAATGTCACCTTTTTATTCTTTCGGACATCCCGAGCGACACATCTATATTTTGGCTTCGTACTAAACAAAGACTGTTAAGATTCCGCGTGAGCAGGTTATAGACTACATATCTTTCGCGGGGGAAATGCCGCCGCCTCTTATGGCGAAATTTTTGAAGGGCATGATGATTATAGATGATGATGATTATAGATTTTTATGGCGCAAGGGCACCTATGGCCAAAGAGCGCCATTTAACTAGGTATTTTTCATTTTCGACCTTGTGTTAAAGACCCATTTCCCAAGCATTTCTCTCTAATGAAGCCGAGCACCATACCAGGGGAAAGCTTCTACTCATTGTATCACTTTTGAGTACCCGTTAGCACTGGGGATCGAACCCCGCACCTCCCGCAAGCGAGGCGGATGCTCAACCACTTGGCCACCGCTGCGGTTGTAAAATTTGAAGGACAGTGTTAGGCTAGGTGATAAGAAAAAATTTCGTGCTTTGAGGTTATCTTCAACTGAACACGTCTATAGACTTTGTACCCTGCAATAAAATGGCTTTATTCTACCGAGCAGTCAATAAAGTGAGAGAAGTTGAAATTTATAGAGAAAGCGAAAAATGTATAAACATTTTTTGCGAAGGCAGTGCAAAAGTCTGCCTGGCGGAACATAACTACTTCTCCTGCTCAGTATTCAGACAAGGAAGCAAGCTTTGTTCGATTTGCCCTAAAATCTTATTCCAAACCTCGCATTAATGCTTTATGAATCGAGCTAAAGCTCATGTTAATTCAAGATAACTGAGTGACAAAGAGCAGCTGCTGTACTAAAAGAGAGAAATATTTCCGATGATGAACGGAAACAAAACAAAAAATATGGCGTGACCAAGATCTACAGGCCACCTGCTATAAAATTGACTAAACTAGTTGGTCGCTGAAAAGAAAAGAATGCCGAGTTTGATTTGGGTACAGTGTATATCAATTGAATAGGCTGGAATTGAATGTTTGGAAGTCCATGATGCAATTTCGTGTTGATTTATTCCAGCAATGAGCAATATCATCATTCTGAATAGCGCGCCTATTTTGGCATATAAGCATAAGGCGAAATGCGACACTTTGAATTTTTAAATTTTTAAATATGCTTACTCTGTTTCTCTTCAAGTGGCCTGTAAGAATTTGTGTTCATGATGTCTGTATGGTTGAACATATTCGGAACATTTGTGTTCTTGTTGTGGTTAACATAAAAAGAAAACCATATTAAAATCTTTCGTCGTACATTGCCCTCCGCTCTCGTCAATGTCAATTTATGTCAGATGAATTTGGGCAACATGCCCAAAACATATTTTGGAACACCGCATACACACCAACATTGCTTACAAAATATGCGTTTCAAGGCATGCTGGACCACAGTTCTAAATATTTCGTCCATGATATTCTCTCACAATTGGAAAACTGATCGGACAGCTTGGCATGTGGGGCATACAGTGCAGTTAGGCTCAAACTCACTGCTGAGATATGCAAACGATTGCGTATCCACGTGAACCGCGACGCGTGGTATCACGCTCAGCCTCTATGTTATCTGTATTGTATGTAGGTAAGAAGGTTGAAATACTGAAGGTAACGTCCAGGATAGTTTGTACATATTACTTCTCCCCCTATCCTCTCTTTTTGTCCCCTCACCTCTTTCATTTCATTTCTCCATTCTGCCTGCTATCCTTTATTTCCGCTGCCCCAGCTCAGGTGCTTCAGTATCGATGGCAGATGCCGGGGTTAGCAAAAATCTTTTCCTTCCTTTTTACTATTATTTTAATAAACAACCACTACCACCACCACGTCCAGGATATCATTTAAAAAAGAGTGTGCTGCTTTTGCTTATTCCTTTAAATGGTGCAACCAGACAGTCAACCGCCCTACGCAGCTACTCAAGTAAAGAATAAAGGACGCCCCAAAAAAGCATACAACTGTACTGCTTCGTCGCCGTAAAGGAAATGCTGCGCCTGCTCTGAAGTCTAATGATGTGGCTTACATACACAGCGGAAAATCTCACAAAATAACAGCAAGCTTGTTTAGAGGTTTCCAAACCATCTGATGAGGCGAGATGAGTAGAATCAACCGCCGCGTTTATGTAGATGGCAACTTGAAAGTGCTGTGAGTGGGACAGCTTTCAGGAGTGCACTGGAATAAATTGACTCAAGGGATGTACCAATCTTCTAACTATGCGTCCCTTTCAATACATCACTAAATATTTGCCACTGTATTATCTATTCGGTACGATGTTGCTAGACAGCTTCTTCAATCCTCATAATAACGCATAAGGAGTTTCCTCAACCGCTGTAAATTTTATCACTGAGAGCAGTAGCTGCAAATACTTATGTTGCCTTCTCTGAGTGGAACACGGCTTCTCTTGCACGTTAGCGGCATTTTCTTCCTCTTCTTCATAGCTGCACCCTTAGGAAAACTAAGAGTTAAGCCAATCGCAATGGTTGTTCTAGCAGTCCAACACAGGCCAGGGGTCCCTTTAGAACCTGAAGCTGAAATGAACGCAAAGCGGAAGATCTGCTAGAAAACCAATTGCCGATGGCATGGAAGCTGCGATTTCTCGTACTTTTTCTGAGAAATGAGAGCTTGAATGATTAGGGGGAAAATTGGAACTTTGGTCTAAAGAAGGGGTCATGGTAGGTGAGCGAACGATATTGACAAGGACATTTTGAAAATTGACCCTAATTGCGCCCAGCACTTTGGCGACAGTATAAACGAACAGCACTCGCTCTCTGCCAAATATGAGCCCCTCGATTTCAAACGTGTTCTTCCCCTCCCCTCCTCCTGGGACAATAATCTGTAATCCGCTCTGCAAGGCAGAGTCACCTTGCCCCGACCTTCGTCTGATTTGACTGCCTTGTGCTCATGAACTGCGCAGTGGGTGTGTGACCCGACTCTAAAATACACCCCTAACTACAAAATGCTTAAACATAAAGATAGAAAATCGCTTGATACGGCTATTTAAGCTAGACCACTGGTTTGCCGATGCCTAATATAGGGTTGAATGTTTAGCCTTTGTTTCTGTAAATGACGGAAAAGGTACTGCCGCGCCCATTTCCAGCACTGGAAATGCGAATGTATTACGATGTTTTTACCTTGCGCATGAAAGAAAACAGTAATAAATCTATGTCGGCGGGGCCATAATAACAGCAAATAACACCGAGCTAGGTACGATCGACGGATTAAGATTACACAACGTTCTGGATGAAATACATTGTCCGCCTGATATTGATTCCAAAGATTTGCAACATTTAGCTGCCTTTCGAGCAATGCTGGTGTGTTGCTTGGGTGCTATAAAAAGGTAAACAGAATTTTACAGGCAAGAATCAACATGTATGTACCGCAAGTGTTGCGTAATTCTCATACAAAAGAGATAAAGGTGCTGTTCGTCACATATTAAATTGTGGAAACCAGACACTAAATGCTAAAATAGCCTTTTGAGGTAACACTACTACTTTTGCACTGCGGCAATACGAACTAATCCTGCCACCGAACGCAAAAAAATAGAGAAATACTGTCGAAAAGAAGATAACATTACAAATTACAGAAGCCAACATTTCAACGCAGAAATCTGTCTAATCCATATTTGTTTTTGTAGCTCATCATAGATAATAGCCCCGTGAGCTTTTATATTTTAGAAAACGCAGTTTTTCTTAGGTTCAGCAATTTCGGGTCAATTATAGCACGATTCGAAAGGTGCGCTCCAGGTAGGCGCGCGCAGTGACTCTCGATAGAGAACGTCACTGCGTAGCGCACGTGTCATCGCACATTCACAGCTGACTCATAACTTACCGGCGAGCAGCTGTTAATATGTAGGTAAGCTGGTAGGAAAATGTTATTTGGTAGGTGTGCATAGAGTAACGTGCTTTCACGGTCGTCGCAGTGCGCTCACCGCGAGCGCAACACGTTGGTATTGAACGAGGAACAGCCAAGGTTTCCTTAGCCAGAGCATTGTGCGCAATTGCGTGCACGAAAGCGTAAATGCTAATGTGGCTACTCCTAATACCTCGCTAACGATCTTTACACAATTAAGGCATCTATCTGTACCTGTTAAAGAGGAGACATTTATAGGGTTGGACCATTGCAGACAAAAGATACTAGAAGGCGTGGCTGTGAAGTTGCAGCAGATTCGACGCACTTTGACCGAAGTACGGTTTCAACGCCTCTCTGATCTCTGTATTTTTTTCAATCTGTTCTGCTGCCGGTCCGATCAGAATTTAGACGTAACTTTCACTTATGGGCGTGCGGTAACGGTTGAAACTGCTTGTTTTATGCATTATCCTCTTGCTTTCAACTGAATTCTCGTAATTATACGAATTTTACGTGATAAAATGAGATAGTGCGAAGAACCGAACGTACTAGACGTCCAGCCATTAAGTCCAACCTTCCTCCCTACTATCTGATTTGCCGTAGGTGAATTCAAAGTTTTTTCTATTAATTACGCCTTGTTCAAATTGCCGCTTATGACTTACTCTAGACGAAGAATATAAAGTCCTTCTTTCATTCATATTAACACACTTTTAACACTCAATTTCAGGTTTTTCAGTTCTCGCTCCTACGATCTGCTTGTTACCAAAGTGTACGCTAATATTTTTGTATAAATATTTTGCAGATCCATCTTGATAACCGTCTACCGCATTACACCACATTAAATAACTGTTTCTGTTTATCTAGGTCTGCTTCAATGGTTTTCAGCGAACATGAATTATTTATAATTTGGCATTCAACATCTTTTCTCTACAAAGCAGATTGTCTTATTGGATTAAAAATAGTGCAGGCATATCGCAAGCCATTCTTCGCTTCTTCTTTCTCTGGAAGTTTCTGGCCATGTGTTTCATTAAAATGCCTTTTTTGTTTGAGATTTTTGTGGACATCACAACGTGCAGGAAGATATCCACAGCTTCGAGGTTCATATGAACTTTGACGCGAGAGTGGTCATTTATCACCCTCGTGATCAGCAGAGAAATTGTGAATTATTCTGTCAGCTGAAGCTCTTCGCTTTTTAGGAGCTTTTTTATTGATTGATTGGTAGGCAATGACCCTATTTCAGGGGCATATTCTAGAGCGTTACCTGTCCTTGAGCCATTTTCAGGAGCATCACAGTGCATAAAAAACTAGACATTGTTCTGCGAGTGGCATATTTCAATATATCGCAGGATGTTTTTGAGTGAATAACCATGTGGAAGTCTTTATATCTTTCGGATATCCTGAGCAACACGTGTATGTTTTGGCTCCTTCCGAAATAAAGACTTTCAAGATTCTGCGTCAACAGTTTAAAATCAAGAGAGAACTTTGGCAGCAAAATGTCAACGTTTCTTATGCCGCATTGCCTGAAGGCTAGGATACCAACGTAAATTATTGCGGTTTCAGGTTGTCGTCAAGCCAACACGTCTATATACTTCCTTCCTTACAATAAAGGGGATTTCTTCTTTGTGAGAAAGCGCTACTGGTCCAGTGAAAATATCACTAAAGAAACCTCTACCATATTATATGGCCCTCAATATTTCTGATCCACCTCCGTTTTGCTGACTTCCTGCCGATTGATGAAATATACACCTAGTGGTAAAGGCTATGATTTGCGCTTCGTGAATACACAAGGATTCATCTATTAATTAATTATCTTTTTGATATTGCCATTGAAGTCTTACTCTAGCCAGAGATTTCTGACCTCCTCCACTGACTAATATTAAATGGTTTGTATCCCTGATTTTAAAGCTTTAAGTTGTCAGCAGTTAACTTCAGTTTGTTAACGAAGTGTACGCTGATAATTTATTTAATAATTATGATTATCTTTGTCGAAAGCCATCTACCGCTCTACACTGCATTTTAATAACTATTGTCTAGTTTTCTCTCTGAACTTAGATGGTGTATTAACGTTTAATTTTGGATGAACAACTTGTCTTTCCAACGCAATTTATTTTTTTAATCTAATACCACTAAAGCCATGTCGCAAGTTATCCTTGGCTTCATTTTCTCTTTTGAATTTTCTCCCTTTGTGTTTCATAAAAATGTCCTGTTTTTCAGACGTTTTTGTGAACATCACAAGGTGCAGAAAGGAAGCCATAGATTCGAGTTTCTAATGAAATTGTCGCGAGAAAGGTTACTTATGACCTTCATGATGAGCAGAGGAATTCTGAAGTCTTCTTTCGGCTGAGTACTGCGTTTCTTAGAAAAGCTGATTGCTGGGAAATAACAGTACTTCGGATGAATAATCTTGCGTGAATGGTTGCTTTAAGCCATTTCATTGAATATCACAATAAACGAATTGGTGCATTGTTTTGTGAGTGCGCACATTTCAAAAAATCCCTGCGTGCTTTTTAATAAGCTAATGTGAGTTTTTCAATTCTTTCGGACATCCCGAGCGACACGTCTATATTTTGGCTACGTCCTAAACAAAGACTTCTAAGATTCTGCGTGAGCAGTTTAAAGACTACAAATCTTTCGCAGGAGAAATGTCGCAGCCTCTTATGGCGAAATGTTTGAAGGGCATGATGATTATAGATGATGATGATGATTATGGATTTTTATGGCGCAAGGGCACCTACGGCCAAAGAGCGCCATTTCACTAGGTATTTTTCATTTTTCTACCTTGGGTTAAGGGCACAGGGTAAGCCCTATACTTCCCATGCATTTTAGGCCATGTTGAGGTACATGTTTCTCACTAATTAATACTAGTAGCCTAATAATATATATATCATTGTTTGCCAAATTTTGTGCTCTTTTTAGTGAACTAGAATATTTGAAATGTGTTGAAAATTCGATTTTTAATAAAAATTTTTCCGGTAGTACACAAATCTGGCCTTTCTTTGCGCATTTCAAAATTTATAACAGAATAACTGCGCAGTGAAATTTCTTAATTCTAGTTCAGTAGTTGGCAACACTTATGTAGATGATTGCAAAAAAAAGTCAGCCGTCTGTCTTGAAAGGCATTGGAAATAATGGTACCTTTGTAAGAAAAAAACACTGTTTTGAGATAATAGAACGTAAAGAGAAAAAAGATGTTAAAAACCATTTTTTATTCGCAGAAACGCCTCCATAGTAATTGGTTTAATAGCGCCCTGCTTCGTAGTCACTGTCGCTGTCATTTGTTCGCTTTTCGGCTTGTCGTTTTGACTGTCGGGCCTCTTTTGTAAGCTGTCGTGTTGCTCGGTCCGCAAAGTACATGCGGTTATGGTCAGCTTCCCTCAGCCACTTGATGGTGTTGCTCCCTGGGTTCAATCCACACGCCTTCAAAACGTTCGCCCGTGCGATGCTACCATCATTAAATGAAAGAACGGCATCCAGTGTTGCCATCCGTAGGGTCCGAAGCCTAACAAACACATTCTTTGGCGCGCGTTCCCAAACAACATGGTTGAACGACTCATTTGCATTTTGAGTTCGCCCATGCAGGCACTTCTCTAGGAGCTCAGCCTTCGATAGCTCCCTATAAATGGGTTTGATAGCCTCCAAGACAGATGCAGGCAAACTCTCCTTGTGGAAAAATGGCTTGCCCTCTGACTGACTTCTGTTGAAGGCACACCACGTATCAGGTCCCTTTGGGCAAAGTCCATGGCATGGGTCATCGTCTGTGGCCGATAAGTGGAAGAAGGTTGCCCAAACGGCCTTTCGCATTTCATCCAGGTTTTCTACATTTCTTCTGATGGCCAAACCATAGTACGTCTGGAGCTTGTCTATTACTGCATCAGTCAGTCGGCCTCGGCCCGAGAGGCTCTTTCCATCAGAGAGTTTTCCTGCTTTGTTTCCTTTTTTTAGCCTTCGTAACCTTGTGCCCATCCTTTTTTGCACGTGCCCTATGCACTCAACCTTGGATATTTCAACGGAATCACCATATGGCATTTGTGCCTTCACAGCCATAAAAGCCTTGCTGTCACCATCCCCAAGGTAATTGACGTATCGAACGCCGTGAAGCTCCTCACTCCTGCCGAGAAGTTTCAGTGCTCCTGCGACTTCCATTCCACCGCTGGTGCCTTGGTAGTTGCTTTGGCACACCTCTCTATGAAGGGGGTCACTGTTTGTACCCTTGATGCTGCACTTTGGACAACGTTTAGACAAAACCTCCACATCCAGCACTTTCCCAGAGTCTACACTGGTCGCAGAGACTATGCCGTTATTGGAAGTATGGCCTCGCTTCTGCCAGCTTCCATCAAGAGCAACTGCGATGTCTTTATCCCCCTCATTCAGCTGCACAGCTTCGTCAGCTGCCCTTCTCATCGACTCCTGAGCAGCAGCTTCGATGTGACCTAGAAGCTCTTGATTGTATTTCGCAAACTTTGTCGGCGGCTTAGGAAGGTTTAGCATAGCACAGAGTATATTTCCTCCAGCGATTCCCTTACCAATGGACCTCAAGGCATACACTAACCTGAGGTTGGCTTCATAGAGGCCAGAAGTAGTTTTCTTCGACGTCTCAAATCGTTGTGCGGCACCACACACTTCACAGTTCAAACTGTAAACGCTTGCAACACCTACCCGTTTTGTCACAATTTCGATGAGCTCAACACTTCCACCGCACTCTCTGCACACACAAATCTGTGTAATTGCGGCACAAATGCCGTCCATGTCCATTAAGGCATATTGGCTGCTGCTCTGTAGCACATCCTTTTCCTGGAAGCACAGAGAAAATCTTGAAAGCTTCGATGTCGAGGAGCTGGCGCGTTCGGCGTTCGGGATCTCATTCGGTCGTGGACATCCTTTTGCTTTTTCACGATGAGCGTAGCGGTTGCCGTGAAATTCACGCCTGACGAAGGCCTTCTTTGCCCTGGGCATCTTAACTTATCAGCAGCAACCAACACCGGCACAATTTACAACACTCATCGAAAGGGATAGCACTCGGACGCAGCTGCATGAAGGTTGCAGAAACGTGGAAAAAACGTGCAAAGCGTCTCAGGATTGTCTTGGCTAAAAAAGAGGAGCTGTACAGTAGTTGCCAGACAATTTTTTATATGTAGCTGATTTTAGACAAGTTTTGAAATCAGGTGGTGGACTTTTTGGTTGAAAAAATTGACGTTAATCCTGAAAGGGGGCGTGGCCGCTCACTACTTGGTTTCGGAAAAAGCGTTTTTCAGCCGTAAATATGGCTTTCTGAGGAAAGTTCGATCATGGAACATGTGTAGAAAGAATTGAACTTCTAAAATTCCAAAAGAAACAAAAACGATTTTTTTCTAATTTTACCTTACCCTGTGCCCTTAAAGACCCATTTCCCAAGCATTTCTCTCTAATGAAGCCGAGCACCATACCAGGGGAAAGCTTCTACTCATTGTATCACCTGTGAGTACCCGTTGGCACTGGAGATCAAACCACGCACCGCCTGCAAGCAAGGCGGATGCTCAACCACGTGGCCGCCACTGCGGTTTTAAAATTTGAAGGTCAGGTTAAGGCTAGGTGATAAGAATAAACATCGTGCTTTGCGTTTGTCTTCAAGTTAAAACGTCTACAAGCCCTACACATATTTTGGAACCCCGGATACACACCAACAGTGCTCACACAAATATGCATTTCAAAGCATGCTTGACCACACTTGTAGATATTTCATCCATGATCTTCACACACAATTGAAACACTGCTCGGACAGCTTGGCATGTGGGGCATGTAGTGCAGTTAGGCTCAACCTCACTGCTGAGAAATGCAAACGAATGCGTTTCCACGCGAACCTAGGGGCGTGGTATCCCGCTCAGCCTCTATGTTATTTGTATTGGATGAAGGTAAGAAAGTTGTAATACTGACGGTAACGTCCAGGATATCAATTAAAAAAGAGTGTGCTGCTTTTGCATTTTCCTTTAAATGGTGCAACCAGACACCCAACCGCCCTACCGTAGCTACTCAAGTAAGGAATAAAGGACGCCCCAAAAAAGCGTACAACTGTACTGCTGTGTCGCCGTAAAGGAAATGCTGCGCCTGCTCTGAAGTCAAATGATGTGGTTTACATACACAGCAGAAAATCTCACACAATAACAGCAAGCTTGCTTTGAGGTTTCCAAACCATCTGATGAGGGGAGATCAATAAAATCAACCGCTGCGTTTATGAAGATGGCAACTTGAAAGGGCTGTGAGAGGTGTAGCTTTTAGGAGTGCACCTAAATAAATCAACTCAAAGGATGTACCAATCTTCTAACTATCCGTCACTTTCAATACATCAATGAATATTTGCCACTGCATTATCTATTTGATACGATGTTGCTACTCAGCTTCTGCAATTCCTCATCATATCATATCAGGAGTTTCCTCAACCGCTGAAACTTTTATCACTTAGAGCAGTAGCAGCAAATACTGATGTTGCTTTCTCTAAATTGAATCCATTGAGGGCTATAATAAAATATATTTATGCAGCTCACGATAAGTATACGACCTGAGGCTGGCCGCCCCACCCACACGGCCGTTTTGCTTGTGCTGCTTGCAGTTCCGAGCCTTCCTCTCCTGAAGGCTGAATACAGGAAGTAAAATGCTCTGTTCATCTTTATGTTTTTGCTCTGAAAAGCACTAAAGGATAAAAAATGAGGTACCTCCAGCCAAATTATGAAAGTTATGACCGTTTTTTTAACTGCATTGAAATTGGTGGTCGCAGTCGAGGCCTTTAAATTCATTGACCGAAAGGTTGGGAGGAAAGTATTGCTGATGTACGGGCAGGTCAGCGTATGTTTCATCAATTTGAAAGACCACGCGGATAGTTACGGGCTGTTTACCGCGACTCTTGACATTAAACTGTCCTCGAAACGTACCCGCAGCTGCCTGTCCGCTCTAAGGGTTAGGCTTAAAACTGGGCAAGGAGTAGAAGTCCCGCGCCTCCATATTTTGGCGCGCTAGAATAGCAAGGGCAGTCAGGGAACGAAGGAAGAAAGCTCAAGTGATGCCTGCCAGTTATCTAGGCTTAGCATACGCACGTGGCGTTAGTGTTGTAATTACATTGAACTGTGAGCGCAAACACGCGTGGACTGTGTACACGGTGCACGCAGCGGCTTACGTGAGTTCTTTCGCCGCACAACATGTACGAAAGTGGGACTGACGTAGCTACCGCTGGCATCCATACTCGGCATCTTGTGCTTAGCCTATAATACGTTCTGCTTGTGCTTGTTGCGCAAAAAAATGTCATGTAGTCCAACTCTCGCTGTGTTTACTGCGTTACCAGCGATAGCTTAAACGTGCTTTTCTTTGCACACAAATTAGGTGGACAGTAGGGTAAAAAATGACAATGCATTTTCCGCTGCAGAATTCGTACTGATCGGCCGCTACGACGGCAACGGCAGTGGGCTCGCAACCTAGCGAGCAGTGCTGCCCCTTGCTGCCTGACTGCCAGTGTAAAATGGCTGGCTTAAGCATGCACTCGTGCTCGCCGACCTTGAATATTGTGCACCAGCTAGAACAGCAAGAATTTCGTGCCTTTGTAGTACTGTCACACGGGATGGGGGGTGAAGGCTTACCTAAAAAACTTCACACTCACAGCCAGGGAGCAGCGGTCAGCGCCGGGCCGTCCTGTGCCGCCACTCGGCTGCGAGCCTGCTCCACCAGCAGTTGAGGCCTGTCGGTTACTTTTGCCAAAGAAGAAACGAGCGGCTCACCCTATAGCGCTCTATCTTCTATTTGCCAAATTATATTTTTCAGAGACTTTGAACAGTACAGTTCTCTGAAACAAATTCGCAGGTTTTCAGGAAAATGGGAAGAACAGAAATACTCTTGTATTCAAAACTGCCCCTATTTTCGAACTGCAGCATAAGAGAGGTGTCTGGAATCGCGAGTTTATTGTCACTTTGGTGGACCTTTCTGTTACGCGATTAACTTGAATGCGTTCAAAGGGATCATAGGCTGCGTATTGTATCTGTCTTTGCGAAATTGAGAATATACCTGTTTAGCGTTAGCCTTCTTTTTTCACTAACTTTTACCAAAGGACTTTCAATGCATCCTGCGAAATCACGGTCCTTTTTTAACAATATGCTTAAATTGACAAATATCTTGAGCGGTCCACCGAACTAATCTACTTTAAGATGCTTATGTGAGAAATTTAGGCACTTGTTTGAAATTATTACGGAAAAGTGTCTCTTGCCCACTCCTGCCACCTCTGTCTTCATCGCTCCATATTTTACAGGTTGCCAAAATAAATCAATCCGGACGGTGGTCTCTCAGTGAACATAAAAATGCCCAATCTATCAGTCTCGATTTCTTAACAAGCCTTTGTTCGATTCCTGAAGTGTATGTGTGTGAGCGTGCGTGCGTGTGCGTGCGAGTGCGTGCGTGCGTGCGTGTGCGTGCGTGCGTGTGCGTGCGTGCGTGTGTGTGTGTGTGTGTGTGTGTGTGTGTGTGTGTGTGTGTGTGTGTGTGTGTGTGTGTGTGTGTGTGTGTGTGTGCGTGTGTGCGTGCGTGCGCGTGCGTGTGTGCGTGCGTGCGTGCGTGCGTGTGTGTGCGTGCGTGCGCGCGCGCGTGTGTGTGTGTGTGTGTGTGTGTGTGTGTGAGAGAGAGAGGGAGAGAGAGAGGCGGGTTCTGCGCATGGCACAAGGGGCGGAAGAAAAACAATAAAAATAAATGAAAAGGTCGCTTAGGCAGGCGTCAACACGAGCACAGAAACCAGCACGAAACCAAATAATATGAGTCCGCTGTGCATATCAATTGCACGTGTGGAGACAAAGCCCGACAGAAAAACGAGGAGGTTAAGTCATAAAAACTGACCAAGGCTGCAAAGGCCAGATGTTTAAAGAACCAAATCTGCCTCTGAAAACCAAGGAGGCGTCAACGAACACCGCGCACATAGCTAAGACGCTTGAGCCTTGACTAAAAAAAAGGCTGTTAAAGGGAAAACAAAAACCAAAAACGAGACCCTTGGTTTCAACAGAGATGGAAGCACAGTCAAACTCAATTATTATTCAACGGAAGCAAAGAAAAAAAAACTAAAGCTTAATTTAGGTGAATGGAATCCAAAAGCGGTAGTGAGCAGGAATCTAAAAACAATAATAGGCCAAAGGAAACATGTCTAAGTAAGGCTTTAAAAACACTAAAACTTCAAGTAAGTGAAGAAGAACAAAGGCGGTGCTTTCCAAAATATGCCCCGTTCATGGGTCAGGGCAAGCATTATACAGGAACGCGTTTTCTTTCATCGAGAGTGCAATATACGCGGTGTTGACGCAGTCATTTCATTTTTTTGGGTGATGGCGATAGCTTCCATAATCTCCCTGACCAGCCTTTTTTTCCTGCAACAATTCTGATGTTCACGTAAGCGGTGCAAGTGTGCTGAGGCTGGCGACAGTGAAGGACCAGAAAACGATGTGGAGTTGCCGCTAATGAATTTGCAGGTCCATTAGATCTTTCGTTGACGCACCTGCCGGTCCGTTTGATATAGCATTTGCCGCTCGTTACTGGAAAATGGTATATGACTGCCTCCTCATGGCCTTTTTATTTTGTCAGGTGATTCACAGCAGCCTCACCTTTCCCTCTTCATTGTTCTCTTGGCGGCATATTTTGTGTGCATAGTTGGACGCAGAGCGAACCACCTCGACGGCTTGTTCTGCGGCGATCTTCTTGAGATTGTGCGTGAAGCCATGAACGTGAACTACAACAACACTGTTATTGTTGGTACATGTTCTTCTCTTGCGATGTCTGACTGCTTGCGTGCTGTAAACATCACACTGATCATGGTGAGAGTTTCTTGGGAATAACCAGCTTTCCTTAATCTGGTGATCTGTTTAGAAAAACTTGTGCTCATTTCGTATGGACACGATTTTACTGGTATGACTGCAATGGCCCTCTCGCTATAGCCCTCTTGACATTATTGGAATGGTCAGCATCAAAGGGAAGGAAATTCTTGTTGCTTCGAGGCTTGTACAGCCATCCCGGATGAGCTTCTCCAAACAAAAGCGGCAGGTTCAAGAACTTGATTTTATTGCCATCAGGATGCACATCTGTGAAGGAGAACTCAGGTGGGTTTGCTTGAAACAAGGATTAAATTCTCTCCGCAAAGTTGAACGTAGTCGTCGCTTGAGGATACATGGACCAAGAGATAAGTAAGTCGTCCACGTACAGAAATGTTAGATTCCTGGATTGTCATGTACGGTGGTATCATTTTTCTGGCTCAAGATGCGAAGTAAAGCTCAGAAATATATGATGCTACCTTCGAACCGACCCAAACTCTACCCTTCTGCACATGGTATTCCTTGTTGGGGCTGCAACAGTAGAATCTAGGTACACAGTAAGCATTTCGAGGAAAATGTTCGTTAGAATGCCGGTTGAGATTTGAAAGAAAACAGCGGCTTCTTGCTGTTCGGATTTTGACCAAAGAACAGACATTAGTTTAGAATGGGGGATGGCATAGTACATTTTTTTTATGTCTATGCAAAAACTATACGATATCTGGTTAGTTTTCTCTTGAAAAAAAGCAATTTAAGGCGAGCGAGTTTGGGAACCTGTAATGATCTCCGACCCGCAGATGTATCAGCTATCTTGCCAGAAAATCATAAGATTGCTCTGCCATATGGCCTTCTCAGATATTACGACACGAAAAAGAATCTATTCCTTGCGTGTTTTTGCTGAGGAGATAACAGCGTACAATACGTTATTTGTTCCTTTGATTTGAAAGTACAGGCTCATGTTAGTATTTTTGTTTTCTCTTTATGAATCTTTTCTTCATCCGCTTTTAAACCTCTTAGCTCTGTGCGCAGTGTTTGTAGAGGCCTCCTTGGTTTATGACGCTGTAGGAGCTAAGGCGAGGAAGAAACAGCTCCGACAGCTTTGAGGTTCGAACTGTTTATTTGCGCTGCTCGCGCTGCGGCGGCCTTGCCCTACTTCCTCTTTATTGAGACGACGCTGCTCGATCTGTTGTCACCTCAGCTCAGTAATTTTGCCTTGTTTCCTTGTTATTAACTAGGATATTTCCATCCTTGGAAGACGGCCGCGTCTTTAAGGCGGTACTGTCCCTACGGGAAGGGTACGGCAGCTCCGGCGCCGGTATCCTTAAAGGGGCAGTGCCATCCGAAGGAGCCCAGTGGGGCGGAGGCGGCCATGGCATCACATGGCGGGGATCTGCCAGTCATCAGGGACGTCCAGCAGTGCAGTGCGTCATCATCGCTCAGTGGGGACGACTCAACTATCGTCGCCTCTGACGAGGAAGTGGCTGACATGGCGGAAATGGACAACGATGGCTTCAAAGTGGTGAGTCATCGGAAGCACCGGACAGTCGGCATCCCAGTGATAGTTCAGCCAAAAGAAAAAGGTGTTGACTTCAGAGAGTGCAACCCTATCAGGCTGTTTGATGATATTAAAGTACTACTGGGATCTGCTCCGATTCGAAGTCGCTTCATAACGCAAGGGGCTCTTCATCTAGATATCTCAACGGAAGAGCAAGTAGGCATTCTTCTGCGGTGCTCTCAGATTGGTGGCATACGAGTTAAAGCCCGGTTGCCACACTCCTAAATGACTAACACATGTGTTATAAGGGGAGTACCAGTGTGGTATTCGGAAAGTTCCCTTCTTGTCTACTTGTAACCGCAAGGAGTTCTGCACGTGCGACGGTTAATGCGCCGGGTGGAACCCGGAGAACAACAATGGGCAGCGAAGCCTACAAACTCTATTGTGTTAAGGTTTGCTCCCAACACCGAGCGCCCTGGAATAATTGACCTTGGTTTCACCAAACATGCAGTCCACGAGTTCGTTGAAACTCCTCCCCGGTGCATCAAGTGCCAACGCTTTGGACATGTAGCGAGAGTTTGCACAAAGATCAACGTTGCAAGCGGTGTGGTGGTGGCCATGATTACAAAGAGTGCAAGGCAGATTTTGCTTGCGCTAATTGAGGAGGTGACCATCCAGCGAGTTTCAGTGGCTGCACATTCCGTGTAAGCGCCTTACACCGTCGCAAGTCCTTCATTAGTGGCCCCAAACCACAACCTACTGCGAAGCCGATACATGGAAATGAAGAGTTCCCTGCGCTCGAGTCGGAAGCTCGGGACGTGGTAGCAAGCGACGTCGCTGCACGACCTGATCCGAGCAAGTCGGCAACGGCCTCCGAGGGTGAGCTGGCTGTTCGATCTGCTTCTGCAAAAAGTGTCCATGTTCCTCAGCGACAAGATCACAGCAAGACTCGACAACATGGAGGACATCCCCTTGCCTTAAAAGAGATGCAGGCACCAGCTACCGTGGCCAAGAGTGGGTCCCAGTCCCCGTCTTTTGTCGAAGTGGTGCGCCAGTGCGTACAGCAAAATAAGGAGCTCAAAAGCCGGAATCTCTCCGACCTTCTACGCGTTTTGTTTGATGTCCTGCGTTCATATAGCCAAGCGATGCAGCCTGGCACTTTGAAGAACTTTATACAGCTGGTGCTTTCCTTTGAGACCTTGATCACCGCTTTCGCAGAGAACTTCAACTCCTAGATGGCTAGTTTTCTTCAACCTGTTGCAACTAAAAACCCTAGAAAAGTGCCGTTTATCCTGCAATGGAACTGCGCTGGGATTATAAGTCGATTAGCAGAACTAAAATTGTTCTTGAAAGAGACCTGTGTTCCAGTACTGGCCCTCTCGGATACTGGCTTGACAAGCGGGAGGTCTTTGCCGGGGTACGTCGCCCACAAGAATTGCAGCATAAAGTCTTTTCCCGCAGGAAGTGCCGCCCTTTACATACGAAGGGAGATTCCTCACGTGGCTTTGAACGTCATCGATCTTTGCACCGACAGTATTGAGGTAGTGGCTGTGAGGATTCGGCTCGCCTTCCGAACTCTGCCCATTGCATCAGTATACGTGTCCCCGCGGAAGAAGGTCGATATGGCTTTGTTCCTCCAGCAACTTTGTGACCGCTGCCCAGCACCCAGAATCATCTGCGGTGACTTCAACGTACACCGCCCTGCCTGGGGTCACAGGAACACAGATCCTCGCGCGGATGCCAACTTGTAGAAGTCATCGACAGTTTGGACCTGTGCGTGGCCAATGACGGAAGTCCCACTTTCTTTCGGCCTCCAAACTCACCCACATCTATAGGCCTAACCTTACATTCACCTGACGTCCGTGTACAGCGGTCAACTAGAGGTGACCGAATGGGAAGTGATCACTACCCGATATTTGTGTTTACTGCCCACTTCCATCTGCGTGGTCCTAAAATTTGCCATGTTGTTAATTGGGACAAATACAGGGAGCACTTAGCCTGTGTTTCCGGTGATGTGACAGACAAAATGATTTATGCTAAGATGGCTGCTACCACGGTGCTTAAGCTACCTGATCATTTTCCGACTCCGGATTTAAAACTCAGGAACCTCTGCGCAGGGCGCAGAAGGGCGGAGCGACAACTGTTGCGGAAGGACGACAGAGCCTGGAAGACAACTTTCAACAGGCTCAACTCTGCCATTAGACGTCATGAGAACAAGCTCTGTAGGTCCCAGTGGGCATCCTTTTGCGCTAGTTTGAATGTTTTCTCACCGATAACGAGAATTTGGCGTGTCGTTGGCAGTCTTGCTGGTAGCTCTCGTCCAAGTAAACCTTTCGAGGCGCTTGCATTGCGCACGCGGAAACATCTCGTGTGCTTGGTAGAGGAATTTACGGATGCATTTGTAAATTCCATACCAGGCATTCATCCCTGCGCTCTGCCTGCTACGTCTCCGTCTGTTATGGACGCCCCGTTCACACTTCGAAAACTACAGACAGCGCTCCGCAGCCTGTGGCGTCGCTGTGCACCAGGTCCTGACGGCATTACCAAACAAATGTTACAGAACCTGCCTCTGGAACACCAGAAGATGCTCCTAACCTATCTCAATCTAGTGTGGGAGTCTGGTGACGTTCCCCCTTCATGGAAGCTGGCTTGTGTAGTCGCGCTGCTGAAGGCCAACAAAGGGATGACAGACGCGGCCTCGCATCGTCCTGTATCGCTGACGTCGTGTGTGGCTAAGCTCATGGAGAAGATGGAGAGTAAGCGTTTGTCTTGGTGGCTTGAGGATAGAAGTGCACTACCAACATGCATGACTGGATTCCGCACAGGTTTAAGCGCGCAAGATAGCGTCCTGGACTTGATAAGCCACATTGAACATCACAGTGCTTTTCGACTCTCAACACTAGCTATTTTCCTAGACGAATCAAAGGCTTATGATAGCGTCCTCCAGAGCTCAATACTGAATAGTCTGCAGGTCATAGGCGTACAGGCTATCTTCTGCGATTCATTCACTCATTTCTCAGTGATCGTAAATTTCGAGTGTGGTTAGGCAGTACAATGAGCTCCGAAAGGGCGGTATCGCGAGGGGTGACTCAGGGTAGTGTGCTGTCGCCAACGCTCTTTAATGTTGTCATGGCTGGTCTTCCCTCAAAAGTGCAACAACATTGTAGGCATGTCCATATGTCGATATATGCAGACGACATTTGTCTTTGGTTAACCGGATATCAACACAAACGCTTAGCTCTATTAGCGCAACAGGCCGTGCTTTCAGTTAAAAGTTACCTTCAAGGTGTTGGGTTGACTCTCTCGGTGGAAAAATCTGGCTTCGTCCTGTTTCCAGGTAGGGGACGACGGTATGCGCGGCTGAGCATAGACCTTGATCAGTCTTGCCTTCGTCAGGATAACCACATACGTTTTTTGGGCGTCACTATTGACTCACGTCTACAGTGGCGACGAGCTGTGGACTCGATTGTGGGTTCACTATCTTCGCGTCTCAATGTGCTTCGTAGAGTTGCTAGTGAGCCATGTGAAAACCATCCTGCTTCAACGATGAGGCTTCACGATGCCCTGGTGACAAGTCGCATAATGTACCAGCTCCCTTTAATTTCCCCCTCGGTATCGCGGCTGGAACGCCTTGAGGTTTTGCACAGAATGGGACTAAGGACGGCTCTCGGCGTTCCGCAGGCTGCTCCAAACAATGCAGTACTGTATGAGTCTCAATCGAAACCTCTTCGGCTAGCCGCTTCACAAAGACTTTTGCTGCAAATTGGCCGCCTCAGAGAGACTGTTGCCGGGAGAGCGCTTCTACAGCGCCTTCGAAAGAGATCTGAGTCCCGGGCGTACTTTGCTTTAAATACTCTTCGTTCTCTGGGTCTCGACCTTCGAGACCGACCTAAGACGTTGAAGCCACCTTGGTCCTTTCCGAGCCTCGATTGTTCCTTGACAATTCCACACGTTCGGGCTAAGCGGAATTCTCCTTTCAAATTCAAATTCAAATTCAAATTTATTTGCCACCATGGTACAGATGATGGCGGGGACCCGTAGTAAAAGCTGCCGTTTGACAGCTTGACAAGGCCACGGGCCCCCACTTTGACAGCAATACAGTAAAGAAATAAAGAAAATACAATACAATACAATACAATAAAGAAAATACAGGAAATACAGATAACAAAAAAATACATATAGCAGAGCTGTTTATCCGGTTACAGTAGTCAGCATAAAATCAACAGCATTGTCCTGGCTGGAAAGAAAACTTACAATGATGGTGAAAGAAAGAAGAATTAGGTAGACAAATCACAGAAAAAAAGGTTAGGTGTAGTGTAAAAAAAAATACTCGAACAGTTTGTGGCGTGTTGTGTTTTGGAGATCAATATCGTTTTGTGCGAGTTTGTTAAGAAGTCGTGGTAGTTTATTTTCTAATGTTTGATTACCATAGAACGTTCAGTATGTTTTTACGTTCCATTGTGCTATATTTCTTGTGCTGTACATTGCATCTCGTTTTTCTAAACCAGCTAATTTTGATAGAAAAGATATGTTCTTCAACACCTCGTTTTTCACACACTTGCTCAGACGATAGTCATAAAGCTTAGTAATTGGTAGTAAGTTATACTTTAAGAAAAGTGCGGCCGTATGGTAGGTATGCGAAACATTTTCAACAATTCTTAGAAATTTTTTCTGTAACAAGTGTAGTTTCTGAAGATTGCCTGCTGTTGTTGCACCCCAGGTTAAATGGCAATAGCTGAAATGAGATTGTATCAATGAATTATATAGCATTAGCATTACATTTCGCGGCAGTATCTCACGGTTCTTGTAAAGAAGACCAATAATACGTGAACATTTATTTGTTACAAAGCTAACATGATCATCCCATGACATTCTTTCATTAAATAATATACCTAATGTTTTAAATGAAGGCACAACTTCTAAGGGTACGGACTGCAGGAATATGTTCTTAGTGAGACAGACCTTCTTCTTTCTACCTCTGAAAACAACGACTTTAGTCTTTGCTGTGTTAATCCGCAACGCATTTCTGCTACTCCAGTTTTCTATTTGCTTCAGTGCATTGTTTGCAGTATCTGTGAGTTCAGCTGCATTATCTCCGGCAAGAAAAATACTGGTGTCATCAGCATAGATGATAAATTTAACGAATGGAGTTGCATGTACAATGTCATTGATGTAAAGATTAAACAGAAATGGACCCAAAATGCTACCTTGTGGAACGCCACAGCCTACAGATTGCATATCTGAGAGGAGACCATTTATTGCCACTGCCTGTTTGCGATCCATGAGGTATGACTGCACAAGCGATAGTGCATGGCCGCGGAAGCCACAACGCTCCAGTTTACGAAGAAGTATTGTATGGTTTAATAAGTCGAATGCCTTCGAAAAATCAAGAAAAATACCGATGACTATCCTATTATGTTCGAGTTCGTTCAATATATATTCTCGTTAATCTAATAGTGCAAGTTCAGTAGAGCGGTGCTTACGGAAGCCATACTAAGCTGCTGTTATAATTTTGTGTTTTTCTTCAAACTGCAAAAAGTTTCTAAGTATTACTTTTTCTAGTAGGTTAGAAAACACGGTAATGCGTTCGCTCGTACTGGAACGTCTTGAGACCGAATATGCCACTCATCTTCAAATTTTTACAGACGGCTCTGTGGACAAGGTCAGAGGATCTAGTGCAGCTGCTTCTCATATTCCGCCTTTGAAGTATGATTGGTCTGTTCGTTTCACTAAAGTCGTGTCCTCCACAATGGCCGAAAGCGTTGCCATTGAGGCAACTCTAAAGAAGCTACGGTGTTGTACGCCTCAACCTACTGTCATAATTACGGATTGAAAATCTGCCCTTCAAAGGTTAGAGTACGGGTTCCCCACTGATGCCTTGTGTCTTAGATCCCTACGTTTGGTGCAGAATTTACATAGCAAAGGTTTCTCTATACGTTTTCAATGGGTGCCCTCGCACATAGGTGTCTTAGGCAACGAGATAGCAGACAACCTCGCCCATACAGCTCTCTCCGGGATTCCAGTACATGGAGTCCCTCATGAAGTCAAGCAAATGTTCAGAGATGTGATGTCGTGCCACGTCAGTTCTTTGTGGAGCTCTCCTCATCAGCCAAGTGTGACCAAAGGTTTCAAAAGGTACCAAGCCATTTTGCTGCACCGCGTTCGAACGGATTCTGCTCGTACGCCGGCGTGGATGTATAAGACTGGCCTAGCGTTGTCACCATTGTGTTGAACGTGTGGTGTGTGCGGTGACATAGAACATTACTTTTTGTGCTGTACTTTGTACAACGCGGAACGGGCTGTGTTATTCGGATCCCTCAAAAAGGCAGGAGTTCCTCACAGTTCTCTTCAGGACATTGTTTTCCCGCGCGGAAGCCAGTCGAGTAGAAGGGATGCTTCTCGCCTTCTTCTACTTTACCTGCAGGACACGGATTTGGCCTCCACATGGTGACCTCAGGAGTGTCTATTTGGGTTTTTGCGGACAGTGTTTCTGTGATTTCTATTTAGGTGTCGCTACGGTGGAGCAATTGCCGGCAGCAACTGCAAGGCTAATCCCACCGGTAGTTTACAACCACTCAACTCAACTCAACTCAACTACTTCCTCTTTCTTGTCAGGCGCCGGTGCCATGGCCTGCGAGCCGATCGTGGCGCGAGGGGCGCTACAGGACTCCTGCCCCCCTTCCCCCCCCTCCCCGTAGAACGAAACCACAGGATTCACCAGCGGATGTGCTTGGAGGAAGCAGCGCACAATGTTGGCGTAGCCGAAGCGAGAGCGAGTGTAGGGCCGACGGGAAGAAGAGTGGCATTGTAGGCTGGTTTGAGGCGGTCACCACCCACGACGTCTTCAAGGCCGTTGACGTCTAACGTGAAGGTCTTCTGCGCACGATGGAGGACGCGCAATGGTCCATGGTAGGCCGGCGTTAGGGGTGGACGGATGTGGTCACGGCGGATTAAGACCTGGATGCAGGAGGCCAGGTCCTGGCTGACGAACACGGACTGAGGGTGACGGGCTGCAGGGTGACAGGAATAATGTGGCGAAATGTGTTGCGTATGTCTCGGATGTAGGTGGAAGCATCATAGTTTAACTGAGGGGAGAAAGCAGAGAATTCTCCAGGAAGACGTAGGGGAACGCCATAGACTAGCTCAATGGAAGAGCTGCCGAGGTCAGCCTTTAGTGCCGAGCGCATTCCCAAGAGGACGAGGGGAAGGTGGCCGGAGCAGCGTTCCCTTGGCTTATAAGTGGTAAGGGCAGCCTTTCGTTGTCAGTGCAGACGTTCCACCATGCCATTGGCCGAAGGATGGTAGGCGGTCGTACAGATGTGTCGAACGTCCAGAATATTGGCAAGAGCAGTAAATAGAACTGACTGAAACTGGCGGTCGCGGTCGGTGGTGACGACAGACGGGCAGCCGAAACGAGAGACCCAGCCGGACATGAAGGCCGAAGCAACGGTCTCGGCTGTAGTGTCAGCAACGGGCAACGCTTCGGTCCACTGGTTAAAATGGTCCACACAGGTCAGCAGATAAGAGGCCCCACGTGGTAGCGGGAGTGGTTCAACAATGTTTATGTGAACGTGGGAAAACCTTGTGTCAGGCGGCCGAAAAGAAGAAGCAGGCGTCACGGTATGGTGGCTAACTTTGACGCGCTAGCAGTGAAGGCAGGTTCGTGCCCAGTGGCGGACGTAGGCATTGATGCTTCGCCAAAAGAAATTAGATGCCAGCTTCTGTGTAGCACGAATACCAGGGTGGCTCAGGCGGTGCAGTTTTTCAAAAATGGTGCGACGGAACTCCTAAGGTACGGTGGGGCGCGAGGCACTAGTGGATGTGTCGCATGTAATGAACTGGGGGGAAAACGGCAGTGAAGAGTTGGCGAAGAACAGAGACGCGGATGAGGAGCGAAGACGTTGCAGCTCTGGATCATTGCTCTGTGCAGCCGCTAGCTCCTCCATGTGCACTGGTGATTCGGAGCACATGGCACTAAAACGGGAAAGCGCATCAGCAGCACCATTCTCCGGGCCATGGACGTGACGGAGATCCACTGTAAACTCGAAGACAAAACACAGTTGGCGGATCTCGCGTGCAGTGTAGGTGCTGTGTTTCCTTTGGAATGCAAAATTCAAGGGCTTGTGGTCCGTGATGACGTGAAAATCGCGGCCCTCCAGGAAGTGGCGAAAGTGTTTGATGGCGAGGTGCACAGCGAGCAATTCTCGACTGAAGGTGCTGTAATTAGTTGCAGTAGGCTTCAGTTTTTGAGAGAAGAACTGAGGGGCTGCCAACTAGAGACGTGCTGCTCGAGAACTGCGCCGACAGCAATGCTCGAGGCATCGGTGACGAGGCGCAGTGTAGCATCAGAACCTGGATGCATGAGCAAAGTGGCGTCTGCGAGCGCCTTCTTGACAGCAGTAAATGCAGCGGCAGCGTCCTCAGTCCACTTAGGTGGCGCAGCAGAATCTTTTTTTGTAGCCAAAAGTTCAGTCAGAGGCTTCTGGAAAGAGGCGCACTTCGGGAAAAGCGGCGATGAAAGCTCAGGAGGCCCAAGAATTCTCTGAGCTCTTTGAGTGACGCGGGGGCGGGAAAATCTTGAATGGTTTTGACTTTGCTCTCGAAAGGCCGAATGCCCTTTGCAGTTACAAGGTGGTGGAGGAACTCTATTGTAGCTACGCCAAAGGGGCACTTGTTCTGGTTGGTGACGAGCCCATATTCATCTAGTGGTTGGAAGAGGGCGCCCAGATGAGCTTCATGCTCAGTACCGGATAAACTTGCTACGAGGGGATCATCGATGTAAGCAAACACGAAGTCGAGGTCTCGCGTAACCTCGTTGATAGCTCGCTGAAAATTCTGTGTGGCGTTGCGCAAGCCAAAGGCCATCCGCACATATTCAAAGATGCCGAACGGTGTGGTAATAGTCGTCTTCGGAATATCAGTGGGCTCTGTACGAATTTGATAAGCCTTCATTAAGTCAATTTTAGAGAAGATCGTGCACCCTGCCAGATTTTATGTGAAGTCCTGTATGTGAGGAAGTCAATAGCGGTCCCCTAAAGTGTGAGCGTTGAGGACACGGTAATCTCGACATCGTCTCCAGTCGCCCGGATCTTGCTTTGGCACCATGTGAGGTGGCGACGTCCCGTTACTGTAGGAAGGGCGTACTATGCCGAGTTCCAGCATGTGTTCGAACTCACGGCGAGCGTTAGCGAGGCGCTCTCCCGACAAACGGCGAGGGCACGCAAACAATGGAAGTCCCGAAGTCACGATGTGGTGAGTGATCGAGTGCTTCACTGGTGACTTTCTCGCATGCAACTTTGTGAGGATGGGAAAATCATCCAGAACTTTCGCATACGGCGAAGCGGGGAAGAGTGCGCGAAGCACCGTCGCCGCAAAGGTGAAGAGTACGCCGTTGATGAAGAGGTGCGTGCTGAGGTCTATGAGGCGATGAGCTTGCATGTCGACGGCAAGGTTGAAGAAACTTAGGAAGTTCGTGCGCAGAACTGCTTGCGAGACGTCCAATGAAGTTCCAACGAAACTTGGGGCGCAATTCGAGGCTAAGCGTCAGGAATCAAGGCCGTACGTGCGAATGAGAGAGTTTATCGCTTGGGGCGGGGAGGTTTGTTCGTTGCGACGGCGATCTGCCCAAGAGGCCGCTATGACGCTGACTTGTGCTCCCGTGTCGACCAGGAAACGAGTGCCAGTAATCTTGTCCGAGAGGTAAAAGAGGCGGCATGTCCGTCCACGCGCACCACTTGCTGCGGTCAGTGGCTGGTCGCAGCGTTTTCCGACCATGAGCACGGGTGTGTGCCCTTGAGGGCAGAGCTTCCGAAAGTATGGTGGTACCAGTATACAGCAGAGGACGATGTGGCTGGCCGCGCGTCGAATGGCTGGGATTCCGGAGAGCGGCGGCGTGGCCTGAACCCCGGCGGCAAACGGCGCGGCAAAAGCGCGAGGACATCGAGCCGCCTAGCAAGAGCATCACCTCCACATTCGATGCTGGCAAGCTGGGTGTCCGCGGCAGTACAGGGAGGCGTACTGCCCACGGAGCTCACGTTGGGAAGCCGTGAGTATTCCGCAGCACGGTCAGCGAGTTCCGCGAGCTTGTCTAATAAAACATCACCGGCAGCTGTGAGGATGGGGACCATGCGTTGAGGAAGTCGCTAAGGAACAACTCACGCAGAAGTGGGTGGTGCTGAGCAGCGGAGTCTCCCAGACTGGCGAATGCGACGGAAGAGCTGCGATGGGCGGCTGTCACCAAGCTTTGTAGCGCTGAGGAGCTGCTGGAGTTTGCTGCGCTCGAACGCTGACTTGCGGTCGATGATAGCCGCCTTCAACCTGTCGAAGGGTCGATCCGAGCCCGGTGAGCTGATGACGTCCACTAAGTCCTCAGCGAAGTCAGGAGGCAAGGACGACACGAGGTGGAGGAACTTAGTCTCCTGGCTGGTGATAAGTCGCAGCTGGAAATGCGCCTCAGCCTGCAGGAGCCAGAGTGGGGGGGGGGGGGGGGCTATTGGGCCAAAATGGCGGCAGGCTGACTGGCTGGGACGCGGCCGCCGAAGCACCAAGAGGCTTAGCGTTCTGTGACGTGTCACCGACGGTAGGCAGGGTGGAAGAGCCAGCGGAATCCATCGAGGAGGATGGGGTTGCGTGTTCGAAGAAGGGTCGCCAAATCTGTCGGAGCTCAGGCGAGGATGACCAGCTCCGATTGCGTTCAGTTTCAAACTGTTCACTTACGCAGCTCGCGCTGTTGTAGTTGTTAGCCTATCAAAAGATGGCACATACCCACACTGGGGGATCGGCCAAGAAACGGGTGGCTGTTCACCTGAACGCAGTTAATAAAAAGGAAAAGCACGTGGGAGCGCAACACCGGTCAATTCTTCCTCATGAACAGAAAAGAGATGAGAGTTTTGATTTCATAATTGTAAGAATAATACGAAAGAGAGGGATTAAATAATAATGATTAAGTCAAAATGTAATAATTGATAGAAAAGAAAATTTTGGAACACTTAGCATGGCAGTCGGTGAGATTCCCTCAGGAAATTTAGAACAGCGGTACAAACAGATCTGTGACTGAACCCAAACGTGGTGGCGCCAAATGAAAGCAAGAGCGGGCTGCTCAAACTAAGGTCAAACTCGCGCTGCGGCGGCATAGCCCAACTTTCTCTTCTTGTCGGGTGCCCCGCGTGCCATGGCCTGCGAGCCGAGCGCGGCCCGAGGGGCGCAACAACGCAGCTTTGGTCTTTTAAGCATCTGTAGTTTGCAGCCTTGGTCAGTTTTTTGCACTTGCTTTTCATATGCATTCTAGGTTATCTGTCGGGCTTTGTCATTACACGTGCAATTGATATGTAAGGCAGGATCATGTTGATTAGCTTGGTGCTGGCTTCCGTGCTCGCTTTGACGACTGCTCGGTGACTTTAGAATTACTGTTTATTGCTCTCTACCTGCTCTCAGTTCACTTCAACTATCTATATATTTGGCATCGCTCCTCTCCCTTCAATAAAGTTGTCAGTCTTTTCCAACCGGCCAAGTTGCTACCTAGTTATAACGCTTAGAACAAATATTACGCACACGAAAAAACATACTTATCAAGTATTCGAGAAGCCAAGCGCACCTTTTTCAACTCCGATCTGCCTAAAATATCAACTAACCCCCGTAGGTTCTGGCAAGTCAAAAACGCCCAGCACACACGCACTATGTCCCTCACCGATGGTTCGGGTGAAACTGTATACGAAACAGAATGCGCCAAAATGTTCAAAGCAGCTTTTTCTTCCTTGTTTACTAATGAAACAGATCCGACATTTCATCCAAACGCCCAGTTAATCAAGATACTATGCCTTCTCTTACATTTTCTTTACCAGGAATTTCGTCACTAATTGAAAACATCAAACTTTCATCCGCTGCAGGAACTGACAATATCAACGCTAAAACACTGATTAATACCAAAAATAAATGTTCATCTCTGTAGTGCTTGTTATTCGCTCAGTCACTCTTCACAGGTAACCTGCCCATAGACTGGTAAATTGGGAAGGTCGTTCCAGCCTACAAATCAGGTAACAAGAACTCGCCGCTTTATTACCGTCCCATCTCTCTAACTAGTATTCCCTGAAAAATCATGGAACACGTAATCTATACCCATATCATGGCATTCCTTGATTTGAACAACTTTTTTCAACCTGCTCAGCACATGTTTCGCCTGCGTTATTCCTGCGAGACACCACTTGCTACATTCATTCACGATCTGCATGCTAACCTTGATTGTAATCTAAAGACTGACATCGTATTTTTACATTTTGTGAAAGCCTTTGATAAAGTACCCCTTAAACGCCTGCTGATAAAACTTTCCCAATTAAATTTGCACCCCCATATTTTGAAGTGGACTGAACAGTTTTTAACTAATCGTTCGCAGTTTGTCTCCGTTAGCAATAAGAACTCTAACTCATTCTTAGTAACGTCGGGCGTTCCACTGGGATCTGTTCTTGGCCCACTACTGTTTCTCATATAGATCAATGATCTGCCTTCAAACGTAACATCTAACATACGCATAATCGCTGACGACTGTGTACTTTATCGTGCTATTCTCACCACCGCTGACCTACCTATGCTGTTCAGGAGTGGTGCAATAAGTGGCTAATAGTACTTAACCCACGTAAATGTAATCTTTTGTCCATCAGCCGCCGCTGTAACCCTCTAAATTTCTCTTACGAAATATCAGAAGTTCCCGTACAGCTAGTTCAGTCATACAAGTACCTAGGCATAACAATTTCTAGCGATCATTCTTGAAGCTTGCATGCAACTAACATAATATCGTCATCAAACAAGACGCTAGGTTTCCCCAGCGCCATCTTCACCATGCTCTCCAACATTTAAAGTTATTAGCTTACAAATTCAGGTCCAAGCAAGAATTTTCCATCGCCCATTTGGAATCCTCATCAAGCTTACCTCATCAATGCCCTCGAATCTGTTCAAAATCGCGCTGCTCGCTTCATTCATTCATCGTACTCTTATGACATCAGCGTTTCCTTCTTAAAAACAGCATGCGGATTATCACTCTTATCGCTGCGTCATCGCATTGCCAGCCTGTCTTTATTTCACGAATTCTTCCACAGCCCAAAGCATATCGCTCCTTATATTCTTCCCCAGCGCGCATATCTCATCGCACCAGCCTTCACCTACAAGTTGCCCGTCCACGCTCACGCACCGTAACTTTTTCTAATTCCTTCTTTCCTCGTGCAGCCACACTCTGGAACGGCCTTCCAAACAACGTTGCCATCATCACTTGCCCAAGTCTTTTCGTTGAAAATGTAAATACTTTACTGTTATTGTGAATCTGTGCTTTTATATTGTTGCCACCCCTTATGTAACACCCTTCTTTTGGGGCCTTTAAGGCCATAAAATGAAATGAAATGAAACGTTTTAAGTGTCTCCCTCATCCCAAAATTCACGCTGACCCTCTCAAATGGTGTATAAAAAAGTTAAACTATTCCTAAGTTTTTTTCTCACAGACCGCTCGATACAACCACGTTTTTATGGGCGTCTATTAGAACAGTGGCAAATTGCCGCCAGTTATCACATAAAGGCGGTGATTGTTATTCTGGCAGACCGCTTGGTTACAACCACTTTTTATGGGCGTCTATTAGGACAGTGTCAAGCTGCCACCCATTACTATTTAAGGGTGGTGATTGTGATTCTGACAAAGCGCTTGGTTACAACCAATGTTTATGCGCGTCTGTCAGAACAGTGCCTAGCTGCAACCTTTTATAATTTAAGGGTGGTGATTTTTCTTTTAGCAGAGCGCTAGGTTACAATCACTTTTATGAGCGTATATCAGAACAGTGTGAAAATGCCACCCGTCATCATTTAAAGGTGGTGATAGATATTGTGGCAGACCGCTTTGTTACAACCCCGTTTTTATGGGCGTCTAACAGAACAGTGTCAAATTGCCACCCATCATTATTTAAAGGTAGTGATATGTATTTACCGAACATCAACTTCCTTATTAAACTTACACAAGTAATTGGTACTGTTCTTGAACACCTTATCTCCCAGAATATCTTGAGTCACATGTTGTTAAATTGCGGTGCTATTTGCAGCCCGTTACATATTCTACAGGTATCTATATATCATGTGCCGAAGATTTGTCTTGATTATCACGTGCAGAATTATCGCTTTATAGCCAAATTATTCGTGAGAGATGAAAAGTCTGACCTATGGTTTAAGCCAGAATTCCAACCTCAAAATTTCTGTTCAGCGACGAAGACCTTCTCCTTGGCACTGCCAGGTACCCCCTATGTTCACAAGAGTAATTAAGAAATTGGTGCCAACTAAAAAGCTTGCGCGTAACAACTGTATTTGTTACGTCAGATGTGCACTCAACCCCATAACTTAATATCCGAAACGCTGTTTTTATTTTCATGCGCCATAAATACAGTAGGTGCCGGCGCCTTTACTGCCGAAGCAAGACAGGTACTTTCGATATTTTGTCTTCTGAACAGAATGTTCTGGTTAAAACTTGTCTGCTGAAGTTGGTGACAAAATAAAAAAAACCCTATGGTTCTTGTATTTGCTTTACCGGATGCTCATGAAGCGACAGACTTATTATTCTTTTTTATGTTTCAGAAATCTGAAAGCTACATATAGTGTACTAATAAACAGACTTATTCCATTTGTGGTTCTAATCTTTATTTTTTTTAAAAAGGCGTTCAATGCCTATGTCAATGCTGGGACACAAGTGAGATCAAAATTTTTGTGATGAAATGCTGAACGGAATTGTGTGGGCATACAAGTATTATCACACGCCTCTCAACTAGATTTGATAGAGGCAAATTTCACACTATTTACGCAGCTCATGGTTAGTGACAAGTTCTCATTGTTTCATAAGTTTTGGGTCTGCAGGACTGTTTTTGAATCACTTAAGGAATACTGCTCTTCGTCTTCTGATTTCTAGCCACTCTGGTGGCTCAGAGGTTATGGCGCTAGGCCCATACCTTGAAATACGCGGGTTCGGTGCCAGCCGTGACAATAGAATTTCTATGGAGGCGAAATTATAGAGTCCCATGTACTGTCGCTTGCGAGTGCACGTTAAAAAACCACAGGTGGTCTAAATTTTTTGGAGCCTTTTTCTACGGCATCTATCATCGCTTGAGTCTATTTGGGACATTAAACTCCCATAAATGAAATAAGTCAATCTTCTGATTGCCCTCGCCCGGAGAACACAAAATTTGCCCATCTGCTAATCTTTTACAATCAGCATATATAGAGACGAGTAATTGAGGGATGGATTTCAAAGAGTGACCAACGATTTTGATAGGAAAATATAATGATTTTTAGATAACAATTGTTACACAGAAGAACGAAGTAACGGTCGACAGCCTCGAGAAGGAATCGCACTTCACAACAGGCAGCCGAGGGCTCTAAGTAACTCAAGAACACACATATTTAGGACACATAATCACCGCTAGATTATATATATATATATATATATATATATATATATATATATATATATATATATATATATATATATATATATATATATATATATATATATATATATATATATATATATATATAAGTTTGTAATTATTAAAATTTTATTAAAATCCAGCAGCACAGACCACGCCAGCATATCTCTCAGATTCCAAAATATTCTACGTTAAGAGACCTCACACACTAAGCCCACTGTCATCTCAGGGTGACGTAGAGCAGGTTCTTGACTGTTCGAGATCATTACAGCACACTGAAAGCATTGTATTGTCTTACTTGAAAACTCAGCTTCAGAATTTGCGGCTAAATAGAAAGACGTGTACGGTGGCACGAATTATACCTGACATACTCCTTTCCGCAGGTATCAATTCAAGAAACATGTAGCTATCTCTCCCGAAACCTGCGCTGTGTTATTCGTTTTATGTTTGATCACCTGCTCGAATGTCAGTGTTCTAAGTTGAATCATGTCCAAGATTCTGGGACAAAAACTTTGAAAATTATAAAGTCACAAGATATTCCTACGGAAATATTGGAGGCAAGTCTCTTCTTCTGGCAGGTAGCAAAATCTTTCTTTTAAAGTGTTTCTCCATCGATCGCATCGAGCAGTTAAGCCTGCCATCGAAAACCAAGAGGGAACGCTTTTGATTACAGCATAATTGTTAACAGAAGAAAAATGCGAGAATGTTGTTTCGTTATCTGCGGATATATTTATTGTTATAGTGAATCTTTACATTATTAAAAAATGCGTTCAGCAATGGTTTCTCGCTCAAAGGTGCTTTTCTCCAGAATTGTTTGTTTTTATAGTGTTGCTTATTGCACAAAGCGCACTATAGCGCACTGTATGCGAAACATGTTAACGCTAAAAAATATATCTTTCAAGTAGTCTTAAATAGTCCGTCTTCAAGAATCCTCAAAAGAGGGCACGGTATAAAGTTGAAGGGCAGCATCATTGCCACCTCTCGTGGTGAAATATTTACAGCTATCGCCGTCAGAGACATGCTTTGGAGCTAAGTGCTTGTTTTGTGTTCCGTTTGCTCGGTCACATCAATCAGTGCCTTCGTTTCGATGTGATGCTAAGTGTACCCAGCCTGTGGCAGAAAACGAAAACATTGACTGATCGATTACCCTGCATGACAGTTTCGATTTTTTATATTATGCGTAAAAAATTTGCGTGCCATCGTTTCGAGAGTATATAAATATCTTCCAAAGGTAGCATTCTGCAGTTCCCACTTGTACACTGTAGGAGTTCACTGAACGCTACGGTCAGTCGTAAGAAGAGAAAGAAAAATTTTTATGGCGCATTCTGTTCTTACAATGCCCAGTCTTATTCCTAAAGCGCTATTTTTATTGGCAATAACTGTTACCATCATGGAATTCGGGGCTCATGCCGAAAGACGCATTGACGACGAACCAACCTACGTCAAACACCAAGACGTCTACAGGGTAACAGTCACGCTGAAATTCGGTTTTTGTCACATTCCTGCCATTAGCATTACTCTAAAATTCTTGTTTTCTAAGTTAGAGGCACGCTATTCTGGAAGCTGCTTATCATTGTAGTGCTTCACATTTTTGTGTCAAGACATGGATAGCATATCTAGTGCTAACCTCTCCTAAAAATGTTTTTTTTTCTTTTTAGCAATACTTTTGCTGTCATGAAGCTTCTTTGTTCTCTTCAGGTAACATTAACTACGTAATATGCAACTAAGCACGAAGATTATATTAAAATCGCAACGGGCAATGTCATATTGGTATTATATAACGGTTATTCTGATAGGAGCGGCTGATCACGACTCATACAGCATCCTGTCTAACGAACGACTACGTGATATCATTGTGCATGTGGCATAATCCTGTAAGGAATCGCACTACGTTTTGTGCTAGTTGCCTCATCCACTAACCTTTTTTTAGATATATAGGCGGGAACTTAGGACCTTCCTTCTTGCAAAAAAATTTCATACGTTTTAAATTTTCGCGGTGTGAAAGCGTTCTGAATTTTCGAGCTGCTTGGGCTGGGAATACTGACGACTATACTTGTGTAGAAGAGTACCATGCTTTAGGCAAGGCTTAAAACGCCGTCCGTGTTTGAGCCTTGCCTAGGATGCCTACGTGCTGTAACATTCACAACCGTTAATCCAGGTAAGGAAAGCAGTTTTGCTGCATTCGAAACCTTTCTTTAGGAGGATCTAGTATTACACCATAGTAGTTCAAAAAAGCGAAGCGAGAAATTTATACAAAACTACAGTAAACTTCGGTAGATTTCATTTATTATAGATATGGTGTCCTCTAAGATCATTTGAAAAAATACATTGTAAGAAAGACGATGAATAGAACTTGAATCTGGTAGAAACGTTAGGACCGCCTGCACACCACAGCCAAGTATGAGGAGGAGTCTAAATTAAATGAGATCACACAGATGTGCCTTCTATTCTTATACTCCAAAAGAATGCGGAGAGCTTTGCAGCTTTTCTCTACCCGTAGCTGCTAATATCAATTTTTCTTTTAGGAAAAGAACGGCGTCTAGTATTGTTCTTTCTTTAGAATGTTGAAAACGTAATGCTTGGAACAGACATCTCCAAGAGAATACACAGTAGTTTTACAATCAGTTTTTTTTTTCGTCAATGATACTCCAAATTCGGGATTTTGGTTTGAATATGTATAAAACGAGGGGATGCTTAGTACCTTTATGATGCTTTGTTTTCACCATAATTCTTCGTATGTATCTGGTATCTGCACATGCGTGGTGCGTACTTATTTTGAGGAGGAAATTTTATGTATGGTATGCATATTTGCAGGCATTCAAGCACATCACCGATTTTTATTGGCTCTACGGCTTCAACTATGACAGCGAGCACACTAAGGGAAAAAGCTGCGTCTACTTTAAGATTGAACAGCTTTCTCCAGAAGGCATGAATTACTCAAGTCACTTCGTTAAGAATAAAGTCAAGTACGTAACCAACGTATTTAGCGTAATCATCGAATTGATAGTTGCAATTTAAAATGTTTTATGGCAGCATGATACTGAACAGAATAACGAACCAACCGCGTTAAAACTTCTTGGCCTTCTATTTAGTCGGCACACAAGTGTCTCAATTTTACACCATATTTATGTGTTCAGGACGCAAATGGGCTCTCCTTCTTAAACAACCTGGTGCGTTTTCGAGTGCAGATGAACGTGTAACATTTAGTTTTTTTGCCAGTTGAGGGGTAAAATCGCGCTGTGGTAGCTCATATGAACGTCGTATCTCAGAGGTGAACGCAAAGACGTAAGATGACAAACTGGGATAGCTAGTAAAAAAATTAAAGAGAAATCTGAGGTTTTCCCTCATCTCAGTTTTCACCATCCCAATTTAAATATTACCGTAATGCTATCCTGTGATGCTACGAGGGTGGTGATGAGGCCGCGAATTTGGTGCCGAAAATATATCCAGTAAATCGCTTTCTCACCAAGCTCATGCAGCAGATCTCGGTGCCTGCAAACGCGCAAAGAGAAATGGTTTTGTCGTTGCTGCTATGATTTTGTAGGTGGAAACCTTTTCTTTATTCTGCTCTCTTACCTCGTCATCTGCCGACGTTTAATATTCTCTCACACTACGAGGATAGAGATTTCATTAAAGCTGTCTGAACAACAATCCGTCGTAAGCTAAGTGCCGCCTGACGAATTTTGTAAACATTCTTAGGAGCTTTAGTGTGGGTCCTAATAGATAAATTCTTAAGAAAAAGGAAACAAATAGTGCAAAAGTATGACACGCTTTAAGATGTGGCTCCGTCTAGTAATGGCTTAGTGTAGTTGGTGTGTCATAAAGGATACCACAGGGAAAAAACGCGACGCTCACAGCGGAAAGGTTGATTTGCAGCTTATGTTCAGGAGTTCTTGTCAAAACTTCGGGTAGAGTGGGCAGTCCGGCAGTAGTTTACAAAATACACCTATTTCATAAACGCGTCAGAATTCACCTGGTAGGTTGTGATCAAGGAAACATTCACCATAGATAAATAGATAAAGAGGAGGAGGGAAAGGCAGGGATGTTAACAAGAATGGGGTTTCGGTTGGCTACCCTACACTGGGGAAGAGGGATTAGGGGACAAAAAAGGAGGAAAAGAGAAGCGGAAAAAGGCATAACACACACACACACACGCGCGCAACGCTGTCACAATTTGTCACTCAATCCAGTCGCTCACAAGTAGGCAAACAGTGCCTTGTATGCCTTGAGGGCAGTCGACTGCTGTGGCCACGGACCGAGGATCTTTTGCTCTGTTAATGGGCGACGATCGAGGCTGTATAGGGTACAACACAGTGTATGTCTTGCACTCGCAAATGCAGGGCACTTACAGAGAAGATGAGCGATGGTCTCCTCACCACAGCTTTCACAGGCAGGGCTGTCGGCCATCCCCATCCGGAAATCATAGTGGTTGGTAAAAGCAACACCGATCCCTTAACGGCATACCAATGTTGCGTTGCGACGTGCCATGTTACGTGGAAGACGAAGGCGCAGTCGAGGGTCCAGTGCCTTGAGGCGGAGGTTGCAGAAATCTCCCGTGTTCCACGCTGAAAGTGTGAGCTCCAGCGCCAAAGGGCGAAGCCCACACCCAGCGTGAGGTCTTGATAATGGGATCCTCACTGGAAGCCCGTCGTTGTGAGCAGAACGCGCAGCCGCATCGGCTTGGTGATTACCGTTAACCACCAAATTTTAAAGAAAGACCGGGGGTTTCTTGGTCTGTATTGCACTTTAAAATGCGCGAACCTTGCAAAATAATGAAACAAGCCTTGAAGAGTATCAGAATATTAAAGAAAAGGCACTGCTCGTATAAGAAATATTGCTTTGCTTAGTGGTTTGGTTTGTTTGGTGGAGTTTAACGTCCCAAAGCGACTCAGGCTATGAGGGACGCCGTAGTGAAGGGTTCCGGAAATTTTGACCAACTGGGGTTCTTTAAAATGCACTGACATCGCACAGCACACGCGCGTCTAGAATTTTACCTCCACCGAAATTCGACCGCCCCGGCCGGGATCGAACCCGCGTCTTTCGGGCCAGCAGACGATCGTCATTACCACCGAGCCACCAGGTTGGCCCTTTTGCATATTCTGCTGAAGGCAACTGCAATAGAGTTTTTTATCGCAAAATCACCATATCTAGGCTCGTAAAAGTAGCTTTCGTGATAAAACATGCCATGGTTCACGCTGTATATATAACATTTGGAACGTTATCCTGAGAGCAGGAGAGTGAGAAAGAGAAAGATGAACGGAAAGGCAGAGAGGATAGCTAGGCGACGCCCCAGTATACTGTCCTACACTTATGAAGGGAACGGAGAAAGAGATAAAAAGAGAAGGAAAGAAGATAAGATCACTTTTCCACGTGTTCATTGGCCATTACTTAAAGTGCGCACAGGGCCCACACTGATTGTTCACAACCTTACCCTGAGGTCTAAAACGTTACCCTGAGGTGTACCTGCTGGAATGTCATGGACAAGCGCGTGTTTTTCCCTAAAAAGAAGATTACGCATCAACGTCGTATTTAAACTAAATGTGTGTGGATACATAGGAATTTCCAATAAGAATCGACTTTGATACACCAAATATTTATTTTCAAAAGGAAAAACAACGCCAAAATTTAGCTGCACTACACCGTGACATTGAAATATTTTGCAGGATGAATATCTTTAGAGAAAATATTTTAAAAAGGGGGTTGCGTACTTATTATGATCTTTCTCATACGGCTGAGTTAAGATTTCTCAACCGCATCAGGACGAAACGGCAGTCGTTGCGTTCTAATAAAGAAAATATAGCTGTGTCGAAAACAAAATTTACACAGCACCGTGTTGTCTCTCTGTACGTTTAAAATGTTCATTTTACTCCCAAATTACATTTATATGCGCCTAGTTGTGAGAATCAAGATAATAATCTGCTAGTCATCTGCGCTTCAAAATTAGGTACGCGATTTGATATTCCAAAAGCAACTGTTTAAACTTTATTCCTGTTCTAGCTTTTTTATCCAATGATCTTCAGTATAATTTTCATTTTTGAAAGCGCCCTTCACATCTGCAGATAAAGAAACAGCAAAGAATATATTAAGTCTACTTCATCTGCTCTCTTCTGTAGCATTTGAAAGCCTTCTTAAATGAGAAATTAACCAATGCCAGCCGTTGGGAACTGTTGGTGGGAGCAATGAAAACGCGGCCAAGACGTATTAAAGGCGGCCTATAAAAAGAGTGAGTGAGAAAACACACACATACAATCTGAACCCAATGCTAATGGTGTAGTAGGACTAGAGCCATCATACACTGTTCTGTTTTGTAAAGCATCCCTCTCCGTAGTCCACGTGGCAACAAGTGGGGCTGCATTTGTGCGATTTTTCTACCAAATTTTGGTATTAGTTTTTGGAGTCTTTTTGTACGTGCTTAAGGACCACATTTTATTACAGAGGAACTTTTCCATACACTGGAACCTTCAATTCGACCCCTGCTTGGAACATCAAAGGAGAGGATCAACGAACAGAGTACAACGTCCTCCAGGCAGACTTAAGAAAAGGTAATAGATTTATTAAGAATAATTCTTTGTCCACTTGTTGTCACGGTTCATTTAGGTTTCATTATGATGTAAAAATGATAAGGACTTTAGTAATAAAACAGCTTGCACTGCTGCAAGCAACTACTTGTAGCCCATAAAGGTTTGCACAATTGTAAAAATAAAGAATCTTCGATGTGCTCAGCCTGACAACATAGGCGTCACGCTGAAAAGGCGCGAAATATCTTCAGCATTCTTTGGACAATGCTACCCAAACTAACGCCTGACATAGCTTAGAATTACCATGTGCGTTTACTCATATGTCTGAATAGGGCTATAATCTGGCTGCTGAGTCTCTGTGAAGAAACACAAAAACGAAAGCGGATTTCTTGAGAGCGTTGTGTAGGCGAACACACCGATGTCGATCACGTCCCTGATGTCTCAGGACCAATATTTGTTGTGTCAGAAATGCATGAAGATAAAGAAATAAATGCTTCTGTGAGTAATTTAACAATATTAAAAAGTAGAATGGCTGCTTCTTCAGCCGCCATCACCGCGCTTGGGGAGTCGGACTGCTTCTTGACGCTTCCCCAACTCTGAAACAAAGGCTTCGCCGATAACCCAACAAGTCATCCAACATGGAGTCATGAATAGTGTGGCTTACAATGCCTGGCCGCTGCATTCAGCGCTTTATTAGGAGGTCCATGCTGCGATGAAAGCACGGCCAAGACGTATTAAAGGCGACCCATAAAAAACAGTGAATTAGAAAACATATAGATACGATATGAACCCAACGCTAACGGTTGTCGTAGGACTAGGCCCATCATACATTGCTCTGTGCGTGTGCGTGCACAATGGCTATGCTTCTTTTTACGGACATTTTGCTAGCGTTTGCTCCGAATTTTTTGGTTGTAAGTAATGGCTGCGTGTATCATCGTTTCTGCCGTCTGTGTCTTTTTGTGCTTAATCAAAATAAACAAATGTTTAGCCTTTTTCTAAATCATCATCTCTTGCCAAAAAGCGAATGCGCGGTCGAGAGTTTAAGTGTCTTCAAAATTTTCATATATTCAAATAGTATTTCTCATTCGTGAAGGACTGGAAAGCAACAGTGTTAGCTCTATCCATTTCTCAAGGAATCAAATTTCTCAATAGCCGGAGAGCAAAGGAAAAAATTGGAGTACGCTTAAGCTTCACCTTTAAGAGTGGAACGCGACAGCGTGTTGCAGCACTGCCAGGAAATCCACGGAACGCCATCGCCCGTTCGGCGCGACGCCTTGCCCGTTAGACAAATCGCCCTGCTACGTACGATGAAACGGACGTGCGGAGCGGCATACCACGTAGAAGCGCTGCCAAGCGCATCTGCCGATACGCGCGGGGCTCAAGTTGCAGTCGTAGCTCGTCGGCACATCGTTCTCGACAAATGCGATGCCACGAACGCCAGCGTAGCCTCCGCTTTGAACGAACGGGCAGCAAGCTGCAAGCTTCGTGGTGAACGCGCTTTGGATGTGCGCTGCGTTTTTCGCCGCTCACCGCGTGATTCCTGCGTGCTTGTACTGGTTAACTGCGCCTATACGAGAGATATGTGAGACATGTAACCCGCCGCGGTGGCTCAGTGGTTAGCGTGTTTGGCTACTGAGCCGGAGTACCCGGGTTCGAACCCGACCGCAGCGGCCGCGTATCAATGGAGGCGAAACGCTGAGGCCCTCTTGTGGTGTGCGATGTAAGTGCACGTGAAAAATCCCCAGGTGGTCGAAATTATTCCGTAGCCCTCCACTACAGCACTTGTTTCTTCCTTTCTTCTTTCACTCCCTCCTTTATCCCTTCCCTTACGGCGCGGTTCTGGTGTCCAACGATATAAGAGACAAATACTGCGCCATTTCCTTTCCCCAAAAACCAATTATTATTATTTTTATTATTATTATTATTAGGACTTGTCACTTCCCCTACTTAAAATCAATTTTCATTTCATTTTCCTTTCCTTACGGCGCGGTTCGGGCGTCCACAGAGATATGTCAGACAAGCCTCACTTCCTTTCCTTAAAACCAATATTCATTTCATTTCCCTTCCCTTACGGCGCGGTGTGGGTTGTCCACCGAAATATGTGACGTGTGTCCCTTCCTTCCTTTGGACTGCCGTCGCGCGCTATCGGTTGGGGCAGTGGCGTACATTGCGGGGAGGAGGAGTAGGGATTTTTCGCTCGCGGGGAGGAGGAGGAATTTTTTCGCTCACGGCCGACGCCGACGAAACCGGCTTTTCTGCGACACGAGCTCTTTAACGCTATTGCGTTAAAAGTGTTTTTGTTACCAGCCTCGGCCAGGCTGCTCAGGTGCGGTGAGGATAAGCCTGTACGTGAACTTGAAGAGTGCCTTGCAGAGAGACTGCACTGAGACGGATACCAACCCGCAGTGGCGAGTTGACGCTTGGCTGCTATGCGCTAGGGATGGAATTTCGATTCTTGCGGCTGTCTTCGCACATCAATCCAGAGCGTTCGACTAAAGTGTCCTTCATCGCCCACATACCCTGGTAAACCCCGGTTACCAACACTACATCACAAGTGGCACTCAAGGCATAAGTACTCCTCACACCATCATGTAAAGGGTTTGAAGTGCGGAAATGTACTGAAGCGGCGAACCGTTCACTTCAACAAGCGCCGTGTCATGATTTTAACGGCAGAAGCCTGCTAACATCTGTTATAAAGAGGGAGGAAATTATAGTTTAAATTGAACACGTTTCTCTAGTGTACAAAGGTGAGGGAACTTAAAATAGCGATAGGGCTACAAAATTTGCTAAAATAAATACGTACACAAGGTTGTTAATTTATTGGTGTTTGAGAACTGTACTAGCATTAATGGAAACCTCAAGTAGCCGAGGATGAGAACAAAATGCATTCATGCATTCATTAAGCTCTAAACCTAACCACAGCCGAAGGGTGTAATAAAAATGGGACATATCACCAGATTACAAGAGAAAGTAATAACCTGAATGGGACGATTGCAACTCTTCTTACTTACAGTTTTATTTTCTCCTAAAACTCGGGAGAAAACTACATTTTTTCCTTTCAGATCATAACCTAAATCAAAGGTAACATGCGAAGGTAACCGTTTAGCTAATTTCATTACATTTGACGATGCCCATTTCATGATGGAGCTCCAGTAAGGTGGGCAGATGTTTTTATAATCCTGGACAGCTTTCCATGGCTATGCATCCAAGGATAGGAAGGAAAGAGAAAGAGGCAGGATTTTGTCCTATTGCTGTGGAGAGTGGCCTACCTCATCCGTAGCAAGCCCGCACAACCTTCTGACTTATCGCGCCGCCCCGCTAGCCCGAAGAAATAACAATCCATTCCCCAACAGCAGGATTACAAAGGAGCACATCCTTCCATTTTCTGTCTTCCTTTGACTGTATAGACCGAAAGAACTGTCAATATGCATTTCTTTATTTATGTAATTTACAAACCTCAAGGACCCCAAAAAAGGGGCTGTCCATGAGGGGTGGCTAGTACCGATATAACAACAAAAAACGACTATATCCTGCACAATGCGAAATAAATTTTCAAAGTACAAATTCAACAGGCTAGCAGCTTACAAAATCGAAATTCAAAACGCTCAAATGCTTTCGTAGGTACAAAAGAAAAACAAAACACAACTATAAATGATTGAAAGAAGCGGTGAAAGGTGGGTAAGAATTCGATAACGGATTAGAGAACCATAAAAACCGCATAGTGAAACAAAGTACTATATATCAACGTTTGAAGGGAAAGGTACAAGAAAACTTAAAATGCGTCTTAAGATTTAAACATGTCTTTGAATATAATCAGGTCTTCTGCTACCACAGCGGCCTTGGGAAGGCCGTTCCAATCTTTTGCTGTCGAGATAAAGACTTCGCAAATGATTTTGTTTTTCGGCAATGTTATGACACCTGTTGACAGTTTTCGTGAAGAGCTGAAAACGGGGAGTGTTTCTTTCGGGGTATCAGTTCTTTAGTTCGGTTACACTTGTGCAGGATGAATAATCGGAGTGAGCAAATCTAAGGGCGCGATTTTTGATAGTTTGTATGCTTTCAGAAAGCCATCCCTCATGAGGGTTCCATATGGCGTCTGCATATTCTATTTTGGGCGTATTAATGTGATGTTGGCTAGTAATTTTACATGTGCCTGGGTAAATTTCACTGAGCATTGAAGATAGCCCACTGATTGGCTGGATGCAACAGCGATGTGGTTAATATGCGTTGACCACGTAAGATCGCCAGACAGGTGTAATCCCACGTATTTGCATGGTTTAGTAGTATGTAAACGAGGTCCGCGGAAAAAAAAAGCCGTGAGAGGTTAAGTTGGAGCGTCTATAAAAATGCTGGAGTTACATTCAGAAATGCTTTAGGACACCTGCCATTTTTCACACCAATTTCCTAGCGCTATCATGTAACGTTGTAAGCTAACACTGTCTTCATTTTTAATCACTTTAGCATAAGTTGCTCCGCCGTCTGCAAAAAGGCGCTCGCTTTTGTTTATGTACTGAGGAGAGCCATTAATGCAGATGAGAAAGAGCAGAGGGCCAGTCACCGATCTTTAGACGCACCGGAAAGAACAGGGGCAGAGTTAGACGCAGAGTTAAATACTACAAACTGATTTCACTCACTAAGGAAGTTTTCAATCCTTGCTAGAACAAATGGGTTAAGATTTAAATGTGATAATTTGCGCATTAGCCGGTTATGAGGAAATCTATCAATACCTTTTTCCAAGTCAAGAAAGACAGCATCTGTTACGTACTTATTATCAAGATAATGGTGTAGGTCATGAAGACAAGTTGCTAATTCGGTTCCGCAGGAGAGGTGTTAAGAAAATCATTGTTCTGGTGGGTATATGAAACTGTGGTGTTCAGGCGCTTAATAATGTCGGAGTAAGTAATGTATTCCTTAATGTTGGATGCGAAGCTGCTTAGTGATATCAGTCTGTAATTATAAATGGATAGCCTGCTGCCTGTTTGAAGATTGAGACAACCTTACTCATTTTTCGTTCACTAAGTATTGTAAGTCTTTTAACTGCGGTATTTAACCACGAGACTGCAGCTTTGTTTTTAATAGTTGTGGTCGGTACAAACTTCTGAACGAGGTCATTCAGCTCATTATGAAGAAGGCACTCAAGTAAAACTTGTTGAGGGGCTAGTTGGTGCATAGTTCTATGTACAAATGTTAGCCCAAAAATAAGAGACAATCGCGCGTTGTCTTGTCCACCTTTCTTGTGATTGTCTCTTATTTTTGCACTAACATTTGTACATGAAGAAAGCACTAGTTTTCTTCTGTAGAAAGTGCATGAAATCCGCTTTTGTAGGGGCTATAGAAAATATTCATCTCTCAGCCTATCGCTTGATAATCACCACGGGCATACTGACTTAGTTGTTTGTTAGGGGGTTTTTCTTTATGGCACAGGAATGTAAAAGTAGAGAGGATAAACTGATGCTGGCCTATATTTTTAAGGTAATGATGGGACCAATTTCTTTTGAGGGTTTCGTGGAGGCCAACAAATGCCCTATGGCGCTGAATATCAAAAACGTACTGTGGAAATTTTGCTTTCTTGGTGCACCCTGTGATTTGCTGTAGGAGTAAGAATGACCTGGTGCCAGGGAAGTGGCATGCTATATGTCAGGTTGCAGAGCGCAAGAATAGTAGCCCATTAACACTGCAGGAGCAATTCCCGGTGAAACATTTGCAGGGCTAGTCCAACGAGGAGATAAAATAACTTCAACCTTTGTCAACAGTGACACCACCGCTGCGCCTTATCTCACCGCCTCTTTATTTTATCTAATTTCAAAAGAATCGTTTTTGATTGTGTTACGCTGCGTTGGCAACTGTCTTCAGACAGTCAGAGTCAGATTGTGATGCGCAGAAAAGCTGGGCATGAAGGTTTACTAGTAGTATATGCACTAGAATCCAAAGAGCCGCGTTTAGAGCTATCATCGTAACGACATCAGTTTTTCATGGCGCACAATGATTTAATTATGCGGATGCCAGCAGGAAAAGTACCGGACTTGATGACTGCGGTTTTTGGGCACTTCCAGAGCCAGGAGGAAGAGTAAAGGCCGGGAGATTAAGTGGAAGAATGAATGAATCGTACTGCACTGCAGCTCGTAAAAAAAATGCGCAGCAGCGCCAGCTTTCAGATGTGGCTGCTTTGCTCAACACTGACTAGCTGTTTAACACATCGCAGTGGGAAGTTGAATCGCTGCTGTCGAAGTAACGATGGAAATTGTCGTTAAGGCAATCGCACTGCGGTGAAAATCGAAGGGTCTCAACAGAAAGCAGGACACGATTTATTGTATGTGTTAACCTTGGCTCCAGTTTGGCGCGTGTATAACTTAGCGGCGATTGTGGTCGCGATCAGTGTACAAGAAATCGATATACAATTCTCATGACGCGGTAAACGGCATCCTAGCTTTTCCGCTTAAACAACTTAAAATGCGTTAAAAGCGCCTGAAAGCCAGCTTTCATCGAGCTCTTGCAAAGTTCCCTCTTACCCAGCGGATGCAGGCATTACCAGTATCGGCCGTATAGTTTGTGAGTTTCTCTGTTCGGAACGTCGGAAGCGAAACCGTTATGCCCGACTTGTCACACGCAGTCTACTGAAGTCCAAGTGAGATAAAGTTTTTGTTCAGTGGCAGCAAGGGCGAAGCAAAAGGGAGGGAAATTGGTGAGGCCACATACGTGAAGTCGACACTGCCAGTTCTCTAACATGGTGCCACTCAGGTATTGTAGAAGCTTGGGCAAGCTGGTGTAATATTGTTTTACATTAGCACAAGGGACAAAGCACGAAACAAGTGCCCAGACACGGCGCTGCTCCCAGTGCCGTGTCTGTGCACTTATGTCGTCATTCGTCCCTTGCGCTAATGTAAAACAAAGGTGCAACCCGTTAAATAAAGTGCGGGCTGTCCATTTGGGAGCGCTCAACGGGCCCACTTGGCTCGTTCTGAAAACGATGGGGAGCTATGAAATATTGCCACGGAAAGGCGCAGTTACGTGATTTGATAGCACAGTTGCGGGATTTCTTCAACTGCGTGTACAAAGTACACACTAGGAGGAACGCTCTTACATAAACTAAACAACCGACTTTTGAACCAACTCCTATCTTATTGAAAAGCGCTTTCCTATCAGATATACTCTGCATATTTTTCATATAGAAGCAGTCATTAGTAAATAATGCTGCATTATTAAAAATAGATCGACTTGCTTGCTCAGACATTCGGACTATTGGGACCTTATTTCCTTGCGCGCTTGCAGTACGCAATCGTCTTGCTACACAATATGAGGAACAGTATATTCTTTATTTCCTGAGTCTACCACATGTTAGGTTTTATAATTGTCACATGACATTACATAAAAGCTCTGTGTATATTTGGGCAATACTTAAGGCAGAGTACTCAAGAAATCTAAGGGGTGCGTTCGGTTTGCGATTCCCGGTGCTAATTACTCTAACTTACACTCATCTATTGCAGGTGGTCCATGGCCTATGAATTACAAGCTCATATATTCTGATTATGATCAGTGCTCAGTTTTTCGTGTTCTCGAAATTCAGAATGGTACGTATAAAATAAGATTTAAAAATTAAAGGGCAAATGTGCCTCGAATTCTCAGCTTTCACGCTGCTCCAGTTTTTAGTCAAAACCTGCAAGATGTTTCTTTGTCATCTAATTTTATTTGGCATCCTCATTGCGTCTTCATTAGTTTGCTGTCTTTCAAACTGGGCCAGAAAGGTGGAGTACAAAATGTACCTAAAACCGAACCATCCATTCTTTCGCGCTACTTTGATTATTAAGCACTCTGTTAGCCTTTAATAACCGAAAATATATTTGTAAAATAATGGTGCTCTCATAGCACTGCAATGGCATCTGAGGTTAGCTTTGCATCCTGAAGCTTTTCCCAGGAACTTAAACACTAAGCTCACAGCTAATTTTGTGATAGGCAGCATCTAAGGATTTTGGACAGCGAACGTACTAAATTGTGAAGTTTTGCTCTGAAAAGTGCCTCTTTGGTTCATCCTTGAACATGCACAAGCTGTGTCTTGTTCAAGATATTTGTTTAGTGTTAACAATTTTTCAAGAAATTGTCGATTACTAGCGGCCGACGCTATTAATACCTCGATGTGGTAAAAACTTCCATAATCGAGAAAAGTAACGCAGGTAGTAATTTGTGTGCCCATAAAATTCGGCGCTTTCTAGCAAACCGTAATTTTTCTTCGCGTATTCAAATCTAAGGAAATCAATAAGCCCCAACATAAACACTTTAAATTACGATGTCAAGCTTGAAATGAACGCTGCAAACAAAGAGGTGGATATTCTAATCCTTAATGAAATACGCGATAAGAGGGAGCCGGGTGTTAAAATTGTGCAGCCACCAATACAAATTAGGAGAGCGATGGTTTGTTTTTCTGTCTGCTGGAATTTGCGCGCTTACGGCGCTTGGGCATATTTTGTATTCCAGGGTATGGATGCATGGTGCTTCTCGCAGATGCAGCAGCTCGCTCAAGTATGCCGGATGAGTGTAAAAGCATGTACCAGAACGCATGCGACCCATCACATGATAGGCTTAGAACAGTATTCCAAAAAAACTGCTCAAAACCCGAAGTTGCAGGCGTCGGGCTTTCGTGAATAAAGGATGTTTCTTGCACCTTGTCGCATTTCTCACAAAGAGTTGCTGTGATCTGCCTGCACTGAAGCCGGGATTGAGCACATTTATAACTGTCCATAATTTTAGCCATGTATGCGAAACAACATGCTGGAATAAGTCAAATTCTCTATGTTAGCAAGCACGATCTACGCTGTGCTTTGAGGACCAGTTATGCTAGAAAAGTGTGGGGCACACCTCAATTTCTACCCCCTCCCCATCACGCACAGAAGGTGAAGCGGCAGGTCTTAAGAGGTTATGTTGAAAAACAATTGTTACTTTGTAAGAAGAAACACAAATTCCTGCTTTGACTCAGCCATTTAAATAAATTAACAAAGAATCTATCTTTAGGGTTCACCCTAATTTGTGGCGCTTATACTTGACAAACGCTAGAAATATAGTTTTGCGTGCCTAGCTTGTCCGCAAGGTTATATCCACAAGGAACCTGACTTTCACTTCTGGATGTGGGTAATGAAAAACGCCGGCTCTCAAACACTGCCCGTTAACCTATGTGAAAGCTCACGAAGATATTTGCCGGTAGTATTATAGTATGAAGAAGACAAGGTTAGTGCGATAACGCAAATAATTTCCGGAAAGACTCAGCAATGGCATTGTACAGCAAGATTTTGTAGCATTTAGGTCCAAAAACTAAAGATGAGCTAAACAATACACGCAGAGGAGGCCTCCAGGTTGGTTAAGACACCTGGAGTTTTTTTTTCATGCACTCAAAGCGCACAATAAAAACGCATTGCTTTAATTTCACCTCTATCGAAATTTGGCTGCGGCTTCTGCCGCAAAGTTTATACCTTGTGTCCTTGTGTTCATGAAAAGAACGCACTAAGCACCAACGCACCATGGCGGATAGCTGGAACGGGGTTGGTCCGACATAAGTAGCGTCGACTGCACTGAAAACTTGTGAAAAAAGCGATGGCTTGTGAAAACAGTAACTTCTGACATCAACTTGTGGAAAAAGTGACGGATCGATCGGAAGTTCGTGATGCTGATTATGGCACCAAGGCGGCAAATGCTGGGTCACTTGGTGAAAATATTTCAGTCGTTAGGACGGAAGAGGGTTTCCGTGCTGGAATGAATGGAAACTCTTCGACTGTTGAAAAGCGACCCCCTCCCCGCCTCTACAACACTGTCTATGGTCATAGAGACTGGATGCAACTGTGACTGTGTTTAAAAATGGCGGAGGTAACGGACAGCTATGAGTCTTACCAGATTGCCGGATTTTTGAAAGCCGTTGGAAGAAAATGCGGATTGCAGCAATGCTGATACTAGAATACTTGTCAGATACCTCTTCATTCAAACTCAGTAAAACTAAGCGGCGACGACAACAACAAGCGCTCTCGACTGTCGACGGGCTATAAATGGCTTTTGGCTGTGCTCGTTACAATGGTGAAAACCAATCGTGCTAGAGCGCGCATACAACATATACGACAATATGCCACACCAGTTAAACAGTTGAGACAAAAATAATTAAAGGTAATTGTAGCGACTTCTTGCACGACATGCATGGAGAGAAGGCAAAGCGATGACAAGCAAACAGCGAACTCCGAGTCTGTCGGCATCCTCTTCACAATAACTACCGGCCCTATGCTGCAAAGAGAAAAATTGTTGACGTTTCATCATCATCATCATCATCATCAGGCCTACTACACCCACTGCAGGGCAAAGGCCTCTCCCATGTCTCTCCAATTAACCCTATCATTTGCAGCTGCATCCACCCTTTGCCTGCAAACTTCTTAATCTCATCCGCCCACCTAACCTTCTGCCGCCCCCTGCTCCGCTTACTTTCTCTTGGAATCCACTCCGTTACCCTTAAGGACCAGCGGTTATCTTGCCTTCGCATTACATGCCCTGCCCAAGCCCATTTCTTTCTCTTGATTTCGAAATGACGTTTAACTATTCGTTGACGTTTAACTATTCTAAAACAAGTTATACGGAGCGAAAACTCTGTTTGGCTTAGTTTGCTTGAATATGCTTTCGTTAAGCTTAGTTACTTAGCATATATTTGCGCCTCCTATCAATTGTTTAGCTATTTGAAGCAATGATTATGTGCACAGTTCAGGTTAATGATTGCTTTCGGTGAAGTTTCAATGGAACATGTTTGTCGACGGATAAACTTTCCGCCAAACGGATTGTGTGGTCGGTGAACGCTGGTTAGGCTGAGATTATGATGCTGCAGTGTCACTAACATAAGAAACCTTCGTCAAAGACGCAGCAGCGGCCGCCTCTGCCGCTAACCATTACGTCTTTCTCTCCTGATCATACTTCCGTAGCATCACAAGTCTAGATTTTCGTTGCTCCTCTGTTTCAGCGGCTCGTTTAGCTCGTGTCCTCTGCAGTACACCTTTTCTACGAGCTATAGACCAGATTCTTTTACCCTCGCACGCAGGCCGTAGGAGCGCTCCTGCTCTCGACACCAGTTGCCATCTGTCAGCGCGTGCGGCACGTTGGACTGCGTCCGGGTCGCGCCGGCGGCGCGTAGAAAGCGTGTTTACGCGTTCTTCGCTTCCGTCGCTGATGTGCTCTATCACCTAACGTACGTGGGTGTTTGCGGCGTATCACTAGTCACATTTTGCCAGGCCGTTCTGCGGTTATCTGCCACAAACTATTACAAATTGTTACAGACATATGCGAGGGTAGTCTACCACGTGCGATATGAATTGGAAACAGGTACTTAGAAGCACATTTCTGCGCTGGCGTGTCGTTTGTTGCCGTTTTTTACGTACGCTACCATCAAAGATAAATTGTTTCATCAGAATGTATATTTATCGATTTCAATCGACGGCGCAGTGATGTGCCAGCGGTAACCGGATAGGCCAGGTGCAGATCGAAGGTTGTCCAGACGAAGCGCGTGGTTTCAATCGCCAGTACTTCTACAACATCGTGCGCTGAGCTTGCTATTGTTCCCGTTAAACACGTTTCGTGCACGGGGATGTAAGCACGACCACTACCAATTTAAGTTGCTATTTACGTGTGTATCTTAGAGGAATCTGCGGGGTAAAGGACTTACCGTAGTATCTCCCTGCTGTTGGTATCTACCTGATTCACAGCAATATACACACGATTTTATTACATTCCATGATACTTGACCAAACGGCAACGCGACGCTGTCTAACGCGCCGAGAGCTTTCAAAAAAAAAAAAAAATAAACGCGACTTCGGCCCGCAGAATTCGTGAAAGCTGGCCTCTCTGCTGATTTTAACTAGCCTCGGGTAAATTAAGCGAGAACACGATTTTGTGCGCCGGACAGCATAAACCATGAGAAAATTTGTTTTCTGTTAGCTCTGCGACTTGGTTGTGCTCACAACGACAATTTGTTCATGCAACTGGCGCATCACGTAGCAGAGGACAAGAAAGAACTATTTGTGGTGGGTGCTTTATGGCCAGCAGGAAGCATTAAGAGCGCTTTGGAATTGAAATTGCATGCTAGCTGTGCACATAATGCTTTATACTGACCCAAAGAGATTCCTCTGTGATGGAGCACCAAGACGGCAGCGATATAAGCGCGAGCAGATGCTAAGCGTCGGCACAATAATGTGAATGCCGAAATAATGTCATGTATAACGCATCATTTTTATCCCTTTGATAAGGCAAAGACCTCCTGCAATACAATTGCGCTGTATATGTATGCTGGACAACGTTTTTTTTATCGTTTGAAAATAAGCAAATTGCGGCTCCATGCAAGCGCGGTAGCAGAGCTGCCGCAGCTCCGCAGACCCCAAAGAAACGCCCGCACCGCGGTCCGCCAGTGGCGAAAAATGGCCGCGCCCGAGAGCGGCTCTGGATTCTTGTCTATACCCACTGGATGATAGGACGCGGCCTGACGGCGATACTGAAGAGTTGACACACATGGTCAGGTGCGCGCCTCATCCATGACGAAAGTGAAGGGCAAACCGCGGAGGTAGCAACTGTTACACAGTCTTCTTGTCACGTGCTATCGCAACGGCGTAGACGGTTAGTGCGCGCAGCTGCGCTTCTCCCAGCCTGCCCTCTCCATAGACGTGGTTTCTCCGCTGAGCGCTCGCAGGTACGCCTCTGGACGGCAAGTCAATTTGCCTGCGCTCCAGGGCTGCCACATAGCTTCAACCACAGGTAGCCAAATTAGCCTGCGTAGTAGCCCATAAGAAGCCAGAATCGAAAACTTTAATCAGGCCAAAAGTAGCCAAAAAGCCTTTTTTTTCTGTCGTAAATCCTTAGCAACAATAAATAATTTTCGGCAACTATCTGCTTATTACAATTAGGAGTGAAGCAAAGCTTGCACGCAAGCGAATTCATGATTAGGCAAATGCAGTCTTCATTACAAACGTGTTCGTTTTTTTTTTTCAGAGCATAAAAATGCCGAAAAACAATACAGAGATAGCACCAAACAAAAACTGGCGGAGTAATGGCGTGCTTTAAGGCATACAGTATATTTACAGCTCGCGACAATTTCACTGAAGACAAGAAAATAAACGACAAACAACAACAAATTGCAAGGCGAAATCTAGTAAACTTGGCGGCTAGTACAATATCGAGCACAATAGACATAAGAAGGTAGATTACAGAGGGATCCCACGCATCGTGAGCAAATTTTGTAGTGGAACCGCTTGGCTCAAAGAAAATGCTAGAACTGAAACGGGACAAAAATTCTTGAAATCTAAGGTCTGAAGAAATCTCGTCTAGTCGGGTAGTAAGTAATTCTTTTCAACAGGAAAAAGAAGACGGCGACCAAAGGTTGGAAAGGTCGGAAGACGCCGACTATGGGTAGGCGTCTGCCAACCTTTCCGACCTTCTGACCTGGCATACCAAAAACGTGCTGTTGCGGCTTCGCTGATTCAACGATTCCAAAAAATCTGCTCAAGATCTGAAGATCGTGCCTCGGACCTGATATAAGTGAGCCGTGACTAATGAACCATGGCGACCCTAAGAATTTTGTGGACTGCGTTGAACGTCGCTCGGTGCGGTCAGCGGAGCCATTCGGTAGCCAATGCCAAGCACGTGTCGCCACACCTTACGTACAGGAATTAAGTGATACTCTAGGCCGTGTCCTCCGCACCTACGACGTGCACGTTGCCCGCGTTCCCGACCGCAAGTTACGGCACGATCTCGTGAATGTCAAGGACGAACTGAACAAAGAATTTTCGGGTGTTGTGTACAGAATTCCCTGCGCCAAGTGCGGCTATGTTTACATCGGCGAGAGCGGGAATTTTAAAAGGCATCTGAAAGAACATATTTTGGACGTAAAGAACAAGAAATTCACTTCCAACACACTTGCGGAGCACGCCGTATCGACAGGTGGTGATATCTGCTTGGAAGGGGCTTGTATCATCGCCAAAGAAACGATCTGGCTTTCACGCCAGTATCTCGAGTCCTTGGCGGTTCAGACTACTGAGAAAATACTTAATTGTAACACCGGCAATCTCCCGCCGACCTAAGCTAGATGCCTGGGACGATTATTGAAGCGCAATTAAGCGTCGCTCCCTTAGAAAAAAATTCTGTGAACAAGGCTTCCGTATGGAAGCCGAAACGTCTTTTTTTAACACAAACCTTTGGTCGCCGTCTTCTTTCTTCTGTTTAAATGAATTACAAAACTTCCTGGACAGTTTAAAATCCTTGCAGCAGCCTTCATTCCTGGCCAGGCCAACATTCACGTGGAGGAGCGCTTGCAATGTCTAGTTATAAATTATAATTCGCTGGTTTGTTTTAGTGAGCGAGTCCTGGCTGAACAATCATTTGACAGCAGCCTTTGATAAGGGTAGTGTCAAGACATCACACAACGTCAAGAAAGTGGCCAACAAGCATAGTGTGCTCGTTGTATTTATGGCATCCTACAAGCTAGGAAAGTTATGCCCAAGCATTAGCGGCTTCAAAAAAAAGACGACGTCAGATACGACACGACACTCCGTTTGTGAAGTGCTCAACAGGCGTGGTTTATGCCATTCCCATGACGTGAGGAAAGATTGATGCAGGCGATACCTCCGTTATATCAACGAACGATTGGTGGAACATGGCCGAAATTTAAGTCAGTTAAAGACAAGTACGCACAATTGGTCGGCACGTAAGTGGAGAGGATGCGTGGCTCACTTGGCTGAGACCAGGATTCTAGGTAACAGTGCCGACAATATGGCGTGTGTAAGCCTGGATGCATACTATTTTAGAGATATGGTGGCATCTGCATCAGATCGTCCTTATCATCACTATTCGCAGCAGAGGCCGACTTTTTTTACAAGCAGCTAACGTTTGAGTTTTTTATTTATTGTTGCTTTCTTCCGTGTGCTGGTATCATTCCCTATTGACTGCTGTCCTGCTTTTCACCTCTGTTCCGTGCTTTAATTAAGGTATGTGCCTTCCTTCAATAAACTTCAGTTGACGGTCAACGCTTGTGTAGTCCATTCTTCGTTTTTGGCAAGGCTAGTTTTCTTGCGTTGGCTATTTCGACTAGTTACATAAAGGGGGAGAGCGGGGGGCTTTGCTTTGCCTGCACGCTTTTGAAAGCGCGTGTATTTTGACATACACCCAACAATTCTGGAGAAAAGCAATTTTAAACGGGCAAGTGTAGGTGAGTGAATTTTCTCATATATTATAAGATCTCACAACAAGAATTGTAAGACATAAAATTAAGGTTTTCTGGCCCTGCGACCAGTGCCGCCGAAGGAGAGAAAGCTGAAGAAGATGAAGCTGATGCAGAGAGAAGAAGAAGAAGAAGATGCAGTTCAGTTTGCGACGAAGGCGAAGCTGACGCCCTCGAACTCTTGGCCTGAAGCTACGCTGTGTCAACAAAGATTTTGCCTGTGCACATTACTTGTGTGCCTGATTTGCGGCTTAACATTTGGTGTAGGTGCTGCCTGTTCCCACCCTGGAGCTACCGACATTACGGATATACGGACCTGAAGATCTACACCCCTTACCAGCCTCTACCACGATGATTGACACCCAGCCCCAGCCTGGCTCCACTGTTCCCGCCGCCGTCGTTTGTTCCTGTCCCGTGCGTCAGCGTGACCTTGCGATCTTCAGCGGCACGGACGACACCGACGTCGAAGACTGGCTCGCCTCCTATGAATGCGTAAGCGCCTATAATAAGTGAGATGACAGCGTCAAGCTGACAAACGTCATCTTTTATCTGACCCACGTCGCCAACTTCTGGTTTCGCAACCACGAAGCCGATGTTTCTACCTGGGCAGCCCTCAAAACCAGCCTTACCGATGTCTTCGGCCGCCCCACTGTCCGAAAACTTCGTGCCGAACAACGGTTGCGCAGTCGAGCCCAGCAGAGCGGCGAGAATTTCACAAGCTATATCGAGGATGTCGTCGATTTATGCAAGCATTTAAAAGAATCCATGAGCGACGCTGACAAAATCAAGCACATTCCTAAAGGGATTGAGGACGACTCATTTGAGATGTTAGTGTCAAAAAATCCTCAAACCATCTCCGACGTCGTTTCTTTGTGGCAGAGCTATGACGAGCTCCGGAAGCAGCGTCTTGTCACCCGCAGTACCATTTGCCCGGACGACACCCTATCGAGCTTGGCTCTCGGCGGTCCTGCTCATGATCAGTCGACCCTTCTTCAGCAGATCCAGCAGTTTGTGCGGGAGGAGGTCGCCCGCCTGCTATCGATGGTTACCTGCCCACCCGCTTTAAAGCCAACGCTGTCGCCTTCCATTCAGCGTGTCATCCAGGAGCAGGTTGCAGAGGTCCTACCGCCCGCTAATCCACCTCCTGTAGTCTCTGCACCGCTGACCTAAGCTGAAGCTGTCGTCCGGCCACGACCTCAGTCGGTTGTTCCTGCCTATGCGCCACCATGCACCGTCCCTCCTGACCAGCCGCTCGCTCCTACAATGCCTCACCCTCACCGGCATTTGCCTCGCACCACTCCACGCCCTCTGAATCCGTGGCGCACGCAAGATAACCGCCCGATTTGCTATACTTCCAGCTTCGCTGGTCATGTGGCCCGTTGGTGCCGCACCCACGGATCCTGTTCTCACGACTACGGGCGAGCGCCGACGTACGACGTTCCCGTGCCCTCCGCACCTGACTCTTCTCATCTGCCCCAGCATCCCTCTACCTATCGCTCCGACTCCTACCACCGAACCCCCCGGTCGCCGTCTCCTCGCCGCCGTTCGGTCTCTCCTATGCGCCACCGGTCGCCACCCCTCCAAGCGGAAAACTAGGCGCCGCAATTCCGGAGGCAAGACCTGCGCCGTCTCCGACCGTCTCAAGTCCTAATGCCGCTCCTGTGAACATTCTTGAAGTGCTGGTTGAAGGTGTTCCTGTTCATGCGCTCATTGACACTGGTGCTGCCGTGTCCATCATTAGCCGCAACTTGTGCGGCAAACTAAAAAAAGTGACGACGCCGCTTTCTGAATATTCCCTTCGAACCGCCAGCGCTGACCCCATTCGACCTCTCGCAGCGTGCACCGCTCGAATCATCATCCAAGGCCTCTCCTACACCAATGAGTTCTTCGTGCTTGCCCGCTCCTCTCAAGACATCATCCTCGGTTGGGACTTTCTGTCCGCGCATCACGCAATAATCGACTGTACACGTGCTCAAATTGATTTGTCGCCGCTGTGTGATACTTTGTGGACAACTCCCCTGTTACTCCCACGCATATTCTCGCCACTGACGACACCGACGTGCCGGCTTTCTCTTCTGTTCTTGTGCCCCTTACTTGTGCTGTACTCTCTGACGCTACTGTCCTTTTTTGCCCTCACCCCTTTGTGCGCACCGCAAATCTGCCATGCTCCCGCATGCTGTGCTCGCAATTTCAGGTGGTTGTAGGGCCCTTTACATTGCGAACCCGTTGCCTCTCCCCACCATTTTACTTCGGAGAGATTCGCTCTGCGTGGTTGATATCATCGATCTCGACGACGCTTCTCCTGTTCTAGATGACCCTGCCAGGCATGACATCAACGCCCTCACTCCTCCCATCGACGTAGCCGACCAGACCTCACCCGACTGGCTCTCTCATTCCGTCGATGCCGCTCTACCACCTCTCCAACACGCCCAGGTGGTCGCCTTGCTTCAGCGCTTCCGCGCGTCCTTCGATTGTCTCCAGTGCACTTTGGGTCGTGTAACAGCGGTTCGCCACCATATTGACGCTGAAACAAATGGACTCTTTCGGCAGCGCCCTTACCGCCCCTCCTCCACTGTACGCCGCATAATTGATTAACAGGTGAGCGAAATGCTACACTGTGCAGTGATCCACCCTTCTCACAGCCCGTGGGCTTCTCCGGTTGTGCTCGTCAAGGAAAAGGACAGTTCTATTAGATTCTGCGTAGACTACCGCCGGCTAAACAAAATTACTCAGAAAGAGGTCAACCCCCTCCCTCGTATAGATGACGCGCTTGACTGTCTGAAGGGGGCAGAGTACTTTTCTTCGTTAGATCTGCGCCCTGGATACTGGCAGGTGCCGATGGCCGAAGCTGATCGCCCGAAAACAGCTTTCATCACCCCTGATGGGCTGTATGAACCTAATGTGATGCCCTTCGGTCTCTGCAACGCGCCTGCAACTTTCGAGCGCATGATGGACATCATCCTACGCGGGCTGAAATGACAAACTTGCCTCTGCAGCTTGGACGATGTCGTTTTCCCCCCGGATTTTCCGTCTCATCTTCGTCTTGAGAGTGTCCTTCAGTGTCTCAGTGACGCTGACCTGCAGCTTAATTTGAAGAAGTGTCACTTTGGCACCCGACAGCTGACTATCTTAGGCCACGTCGTGTCCAAGGATGGTGTCCTCCCTGACCCTGCCAAGCTACGAGCAGTTGCTGATTTCCCGAAGCCAACCTTCCTTAAAGAACTTAGAAGCTTTATTGGACTTTGCTCGTACTTTCGTCAGTTCGTCAAGAATTTTGCAGCAATTATCGCCCCACTGACACAGCTTCTCGCCGGCGGCCACGACTTACCGACCTGGTCTACTACGCCATCTTCTCACCTCCCCTCCGATCTTGCGCCATTTCGACCCTTCCGCCCCTACAGAACTCCACACGGACGCCAGAGACATCGGTCTGGGTGCTGTTCTTGCTCAGCGGACACCTGGCTTCAATGAGTACGTCGTTGCTTATGCAAGCCATGCACTCAAAAAAGCGGATACTAATAATTCCGTCACGGAAAAAGCATGTTTGGCAATTATTTGGGCGATCACAAAATTTCGCCCTTACTTATAAGGGCACCCGTTCGCTTTCATCACAGATCACCATGCCCTTGGCTGGCTGTCGTCACTCAAGGATCCTTCCGGCCGCCTCGCTCGTTGGGCTCTCCGATCACAAGACTACGACATTCAGGTCATTTACCGCTCCGGACGCAAACACTCCGATGCCGACGCTCTCCCACGCTCCCCTGTATCCTGTGAGCTCGACCAACTCTCTATTTCCAGCCTCAAGCCGCCTTCTTTCATAACCATTGATATGGGTTCTGAGCAGCGCAAGGATCCTCGGATAGCTTCTATTCTCGATATCTTAGCCAACCGCTCTGTCGGCCCCCTTCTAGAGCAATCCGTCGTCAATCCCGTCACTTTTTTGTGTGTGACCAGCTGCTGTACCGTCGCAACTGCTTACCAGATGGTCGAAAACGGCTGCTCGTGATTCCCCGGCATCTCCGCTCCGCTATTTGTGCCAGTTACCATGACGACCTGCAATGCGCTCATTTTGGTCTGCTTGAAACTTTTACCCGCCTACGTCTTCGGTATTATTGGCGAGGCATGTACCGTTCTGTCCGTCAGTACGTCCGCTCTTACTTCGAATGTCAGCGGCGCAAGGATCCACCACAGCACTCACCGGCTCCTCTGCAACTTTTACCTTGTACGGCCTGCACTTTCGACCGTGTTGGAATCGACCTTTACGGCCCTCTTCCTAGCACTTCTGCTGGGCACCGTTGGACCATTGTAGCCATACATCATCTCACGCGCTATGCGGAAATTTCCCCGTTACCAGCTGCAACGGCCTCCGACGTCGCCGGTTTCATACTTGAAAACATCATTCTTCGCCACGGTGCGCCTCAAGAATTGCTCAGCGACCGAGGTCGCGTCTTCTTGTCCGGCGTCCTGGAGGCCCTTCTTCGGGAGTGTCATATCGTCCACCGTACAACTTCCTCTTATCATACCCAGGCGAACGGCATGACCGAGCGCTTTAACCGGACCCTCGGCGACAGGGTGGCCAAGTACATTTCATCCGATCACTCCAGCTGGGACCGCATTCTACCATTCGTTACCTATGCTTACAATTCTGCAATGCAATCAACTACTGGTTTTTCCCCGCATTTTCTTCTCTGCGGCCTGGAGCCATCTTCAATTATGGGCACCATACTCCCTTACTGCCCACATTCTTCCGAATTTACAACCGTCTCTCAAGCCGCTGCGCATGCCGAAGAATGCCGTCAACTCGCCCGTTCCTTTACTGCCCACGATCAGTACCGCCAGAAAAGTGCCCGCGCCACTTCTACCTGTCTGCCGCCAGCTGACCTTCCTGACTCCTTAGTTTGGCTTTTAGTGTCCTCTTCCAGCCCAGGCCTGTCGACAAAACTGCTAAGCAAATACCACGGCCCCTATCGCGTAGCTCAGCAGACATCTCCAGTTAACTACTTCATCGAGCCCCTCACGCCTTCGCCTGATCATCGACGCCGCGGCCGCAAAATCGATCACTTTGACCGCCTGAAACCCTACTACGACACCGCTATCATCTCGTGCTCTTAGACCGCCAGGATGGCGCCTTTTTACCCCGGCGGTGTTATAAGATATAAAATTGGGGTTTGCTGCCCCAGCGGCCAGTGCCACCGAAGGGGAGAAAGCTAAAGAAGACGAAGCTGACGCAGTTCAGTTTGCGAAGAAGACGAAGCTGACGCTCTCGAACTCTTGGCTTCGAGCTAAGCTCTGTCAACAAAGATTTTGCCTGTCCACATTTCTTGTGCGCCTGATTTCCCTCTTTACACAATCAATATAGGCGCAGCACTACCGTCGGCAGGCTTGCATGTTTGCGCTAGTAATGTTTTTGCTAGCGTCGGAAGCATTCCCCATTGGTTTTATATGGCAGTCCTACCTTCCTGAGGCGACCTATAAAATACTTTAAAAGAAAGATTTTGCAATATATCTGAAGAATGGACCATTACTTTACATATTTCTAAATCAGCACCTTACATTGTTGTCATATTCAAAACCTTTGTCAAAAAATGTTCGACATGGTATCCAAAATTTGTAGCGCTACAGTGTCGAGAGTAATCGCTTTTCCCAAAATTATAAAAGCTTATCTAGCTATTAGTAAATACCCGCTGCTGATCTCTAATTGGAACGAAGAGTCTCCCTGCAATAGTTATTTGGAAGATGGGAATTCGTTACCGGTATCTGTTTTTTCCTCACAATATTTTACTGATGTATTACATCGTCTACTTACCTGCCAGTATTGTTTATATGTATGTTTTTTATCCGTGTGCTGCTAATATTGTATAATTTTGTTCTTCTGGTTTTGTTCCTTTGGTTTATTATTTTGGTTTATTCTTGTGGTATCCGTGTGCTGCTAATATTGTATAATTTTATTCTTTTGGTTACGTAACAATGCAAATTCATTCCTGCTTGGGCCAACCAGTGGCCTGCAGTATTCTGAAATAAATAATAAATAAAATAATCGTCAATTATTTTACTCACAAACTTGTTAATATTTTCACTTGTTTTATAATGTCCGCTAACGCAGGTATTATTGTACCGCAAGAGCCGCTTTCGCAAAAAAGTCTGTTTTTAATAATTCTTTTTCACCTTCGCTGAAACACCCGGTATATTCATTAGTACAGCTTGACCGAACGTATTTGCGAGTGTTTGCAAATGAAAGTGTAGAGCACAGGCAGAGATGCGCGGTGGATATTACAATAAAGCCGTGTAATTAACAGTCGTACATAATTAGGAATCCTCTTAAACAATGATTAATCAAATCATTTTACCCTGGAAAATAAGATAATACTTAGAAGGTCAGAATGGGCCAAACTGCTTCGACAAAAACATACATCACTACCGTTACGAAAGACGGGCAATCAATTTTAAGCATTACGCGCTACAAATGCTTCGCTTTAATAGTGCGACACACAGAGGTATATAGAGAGAAACGACCAGCATATATATTTATTTATTGTTTGATTTATTTACATTTCTGCAGCGCCATGAAGATATGATTGCAGCATGGAACACAGACATACACAATTAATTGTACAGCATGTGCGAACCTTTTCTACAAGATGAGAAAGAGTTTATTGCAGTTGGTATAAAAGAGCCTCAACAGCGCATTCACAACAGTCAGATGTTCGGGAAAGGACAGGATGAGGAAACGTGAGAAGACCCCCTTATGTAATGCCCTTACGGGACTCTTAAGGGTTAATTGAAGGGTTAATAAATAATGATGACGATGATAAAACAACAGAAGAGCAGAAGAGCAACGAGACGAAAGGGAGGAGGAACGAAAAAAGAGAAGCAGAAAACACCAGCTAGCATGCGTGCACATCGCAATTACGACAACAGTGCTCGGAAAGTTGCCTCGGACTGACACTGGCATTCAACAGTAGAATGAGGCAGTGTCACATATATTAAGGAGCCTAAATAAATTTTAAAGGAAAAAGGTGTGAAGAAGACGACGCGAATTAACCGAAGAATAAAGAAGAGGAAGAAGAAGCATTCGTTGATGTGGAGAGCGATGATTGGTGGAGAAGCATTCGGTGCGGTGGAGAGAGATGATTGGTGGAGAAGAGAAGAAGACGACGACGAGGCTTACGTGGACTAATACCGAGGCTATAAAAGGGTGAGTGAGATCGAGGGACGGGGGAGGACAGCAGAAATGTGGAGGCTCCGGTGGGTTAGGGACACTTTGGCTGGAAGAGAGCGACGCCGGCTACTGCTCCGGTGAGCTCGCGTTCTACGACATCGCATCGCGGACCTCCTGCCGTGCCTGAGCCCATTCCGGGGAGTCAACACAGGACGCTACCACCTGCTACGGCCAGGGGTGTCTCCAGCGCTGTTGCCACCCATCCGGGAGGTGCCCCCAACGCCAACAATTCCGGCATCATCTCCACGCGCTCTTGGACCTGGAGCTTGTACGACGCAGCCAGCGACGCCAGCCCGAGCACGTCGAACACCGCCAGCGACGCCAGCCCAAGCACGGCGAACGCCGCCACGACGCCGCCTACTGGATACATACAACGCCGCAGCCACACCGAACCAACCGTGAGCATGAACGCCGACCACGAATAGTAGAACGCTAGTAGTAGACGCTGGTAGTATTGTGCCCGGGTGGTGTGTATTTATAGCCTTTGTGTGTTGTGTTTTGTTAGTTTTGTGTTCTAGCGTGTGTGTCGCGTAGGGTGTATTAAATGTGCGTTTGCGTGGGTACACCCGTCGCCTAGTCCATTCTTTCGGTCCGATTGTTCTCCGGAGAGATCCGTGACAAAGATAAGTGGCGAGCCTGTGCCAGGATACATTTCTTTTTCTTTTTTGCTTTGCCTTGAATTTTTCCGATCTCTCGACGGCAGAAAGTATGGACTTGGCAAAAGCCTTAGAGCTGGCGTTCAAGCTAGGGTTAACCAAGGAAGAGGCGATGCGTCTCTTTGCCGAGGAGAAAGCAGAGGCAAAAAGGCAGAGAGAGGAAAGGGCGCAAGCACGCGCAGACTCTCGCGAAGCAGAAGAGCGCGAGGCGAAAAGAGCTCGCGAGGCAGAAGAGCGAGAAGCTAGAAGAGCCCGCGAGGCAGAAGAACAGGAGAAAAGAAGGATAGAACGGGAGAAGGAGTTTATTTTGTGGAAACAGGCGCATCTCGCGGGAGGATATGAGAAGATCACGGAATATGATCAGCGTTCCTTAGCGGGTACAGAAACTCCTAGACCGGCCAGAGTTTGCCCACGGAAGCTGATGGGTCCTTTTGATGACAAGAGAGATGATTTGGATGCATATCTGCAACGATTCGAGCGGATAGCTTTGGGGCAAGGCTGGGAGCGCAGTGAGTGGGCCACAGCATTGGGCATGTGTTTAGTCGGAGAGGCGCTGAATGCGTTCGGAAGGATGCCTGCTGCTGATTCCATGGACAGAGAAAGTCAAAAAGGCACTCCTCCAAAGATTCAGGCTTACGGCAGAGGGTTTTCGTGAGAGATTTCACACCGCGAAACCTGAAGATTCGGAAAGCGCTAAGCACTTTTCCTGCAGGCTATCCAACTATTTTGATAGGTGGCTTGATATGTCACACAGAGAAAAGAGTTTTGAAGGGGTGCGTGACAAGCTGGTGACAGAGAAATTTTTAGCGTGTTGCAGCTCAAAGCTGGCGCTATTCCTGAAGGAAAGAAAGTTGTGGTCATTAGAAGAGTTCGCCGACACTGCAGACCAATTCCTCGAGGCTCAAGGGCTAATAAATTTGAGTAAGGCAAAGGAGGAAACCCAAAAGGTCCTAGAGATAGATGCGGCAAAACCAAGAGCTTATGGCGGTGCGTCAAAGGCGCCAGTAAGGTGTTTTCTCTGCGTCAAGGTGGGACACCGTGCAGCTGACTGTCGGACTAGTAGCGCTGCCCAAAAAACACAGGTTGTTTGTCAAGTTTGTAAGAGGAGGGGTCATACTCTGGATGAGTGCCGGTACAGAACGCAGGACCGAGCTGCATGCGTTGTCGACTCAGGAGTAGAACTTGTCACGCCATCCGAAGTTCCACAGCTGAAAGGAGAGCAAACGCCGCTGGAAAATGAGGCAGTGATTGGAACACCGAAGTCGAAAGCAGCAATGCCAGTGAGGGATGGGCAAATAGAGGACCGTCCTATATTGGTGCTTAGAGACAGCGGAGCTAACACAGTCTTGGTTCGTAAAAGCCTGGTGAAGGACGAGGATCTTACAGGGGAAGCGTCGGCCGTCACTCTTGTGGATAGCACAGTAAGGTACTTTCCTGAAGCCAGGATCCAAGTGTCCACGCCATATTATACTGGGCAGGTAGTGGCAAAATGCGTAGATCAACCCATCTACGATTTCATCTTGGGGAAAATTACGGCTGCAAGAGGTGTCGAAGACCCCGATCCCGAGTGGAGGATGCTCGACGGTGAAGAACATCCAAAGGAGGAAAGGCCTGCGACAGCTCAGACGGGTGCAGTTAGTTTCTCGTCGGCAGTGGAGACAGGAGCTCAAGCGACAGCCCGAGCAACGCAGCGTCTGCTCTCTACTCCTGTTACGATGTGCCTGAGCCTAACACCGGGCGAAATTGCAATTAGGCAAAAAGAAGACCCAAGCTTGAAGACCTGCTTCGAAAGAGGCGGGGAAAAAGTGAAAAGAAAGAAGAGTCGTACGTCATTCGAATATCAATAGGTAAACGGTCTTCTGCACACGGAATGCATATTTAGTTCAGGAAGGCGGGTCCAACAGCTGGTGTTACCGAGAGATATGCGAGAGACCGTGCTACGCTTAGGACATGACGCCATTATGGCCGGACACCAGGGTGTTCAAAAAACGGTGTCTAGGATCACCGAGGAGTTCTTTTGGCCGGGTGTTCAGAGTGACGTTAAGCGCTTTGTTCGCTCATGTGACGTGTGCCAGCGCACAGTTCCGAAGGGAAGAGTTGATCCCGTACCTATGGGCAAGATGCCAGCCATCGACCCACCGTTTCAGCGAGTGGCGGTTGACATTGTGGGGCCAATCTCTCCAGTATCCGCCAAAGGCAATAGATATGTGCTTATTCTGGTTGACGTGGCCACTCGTTATCCTGACGCTATTCCACTGAGAACTATTGACAGTATCCAAATGGCGGAGGGTCTTCTGGAAATGTTTTAGCGTTATGGGTTCCCGAGGGAAGCTTTGAGTGACCGGGGCTCGAACTTCACATCGGAGCTAATGAAGGAGGTTAAACGCCTTTTGTCAGTAAGACAGTTACAGACGACGCCTTACCATCCCATGTGTGATGGGCTTGTAGATCGGTTCAACGGCACTCTCAAAAATATGATCAAGAAAATGTGCCAGGAGAGACCTACTGATTGGGATAGATATCTCGCAGCTCTTTTGTTCGCTTACCGCGAAGTACCGCAAACGAGTCTTGGTTTCTCGCCTTTGGATATGTTGTATGGGAGAACCGTTAGAGGTCCACTTACAGTACTCAAGGAGCTGTGGGCTAATAAGGAGATTGCATCACATCTCAAGACAACTTACACATACGTTCTTTTGTTGCGGGATAAGTTGGAAGAAACATGCAGGCTTGCCCATCAAGGCCTGGAAAGGGCGAGCGAACGATATAAGGGTTACTAGGACAAAAAAGCCACTCATAGGAATTTGAATCCGGGCGACAAGGTTCTCATCTTGCTACCCACGGATCATAATAAGTTACTGATGCAGTGGAAGGGCCCTTACCTTGTGACGCAGAAGAAAAATGACATGGATTATGAGTTACTCATAAATAAACCAAGAAGGTGTTCCATGCAAACATGTTGAAAAAGTACGAAGAAAGAGTTCCCGTTCAGTGCGCCCCTAAGGTAGCATGCTCGGTAGTAGCCGAGGAGACAGATGATGTTGTCGAGATGCCCACATGCAGTGGGAAGAAAACTGTAGGTTGGGATAAGGTGTTAGTTAACCCAAATATGAATGAAGACCGAAGTTCACAGATAAAGGCCCTACTCCAAAGCAAAGAGGATGTTTTTTCAGATGTGCCGGGCAAAACGGATGTCATATGTTGCAGACTAGATCTCTCTACAGATTGACCAATCAGAGTGAAGCAATACCCACTACCTTTAGCAGTTCAAGAATCAATAGAAAAGGAGGTGCGGGATATGTTGGAGCTTGGTGTGATTGAGAGGTCGTGGTCAGCATACAATGCGCCTGTTGTGGTTGTCAAAAAACCCGATGGTACTAACTGACCGTGTGTAGATTTTCGGCGGCTAAATGACATCATAGTACCCGATGCAGAACCCTTACCAAGAGTGGGCGTGGTGTTCGCTAAGGTGGCTCACAAAAGGGTTTTTCTAAATTTGACTTAGCTAAAGGGTACTGGCAAATACCAATGGAAGATTTTCCTAAAGAGAAGACTGCCTTTTCGTGCTCGGCGGGTTTATTCCAATTTAAATTCATGCCTTTTGGTTTGAAGACAGCATCTGCAATATTTACGAAGCTGATGAGGAAGGGTTTGGATGGGCTACAAAATGTAGAACACTATATTGATGACATCCTGGTGGCAACAGATACGTGGGAAGAGCATGTAATTACATTAGAAAAAGTATTTGATAGAATTCAGCTATACAGGTTGACCATAAAACCAGCGAAACGTGAGGTGGGCTTTGAAGCCATTTCTTTTCTCGGTCACAAGCTGAGGATGGGGCGCATCGCGACGAAAGACGACATCTTGGACAAAATACAGCAGGCCCAGGCACCGACGAACAAGAAGGAGGTACAGTCGTTCCTGGGGTTAACGGGATACTGAAGGGACTTTATTCCCGATTATGCCCACATAGCCGATCCGCTTGTCGAACTCACTGAGAAGGGGGCAAGCAATAAGCTGACTTGGACTGCTGAACATGAAAATGCATTCGTGATGTTAAAAGGGTGTATGGCAAAACCGCCCGTTCTGCTTGCTCCGAATATGGATAAAGGGTTTGTGCTTCGCACTGATGCATCAGACCGAGCTTTAGGAGCCGTACTCTTGCAAGAAGAGAATCGCGTGCTACATCCGGTATTTTTTGCAAGCAAGAGATTATCGGCTAGTGAACGCAACTACTCCTCCGTTGAAAAGGAATGTTTGGCGGTGGTGTGGGCGGTAAAGAAATTACACATTTATCTGTATGGGAGACATTTCAGGATTCAGACAGATCATCAGCCGCTTGAATACTTAACCAAGGCCAAAATGAACAATAGTAAAGTTATGAGATGGAGTTTGGTCTTGCAAGAATAATCATTTCAGGTGAAATATATTAAAGGCAGAGATAACGTTGGAGAGGATTTCATGACTGGAGCCTACTGAACTGCTCTAGGTATCTCTGGCATGTATCTGGTTGTGATTGTTGTGTTAATGTATCTCTGGGATTCATCTTGTTGTTGTTGTTGCTGTTGGTGTTATGTGATTATACAAGGGAGTGTGTTGTGGACACGAACATGTTTATTAAGGACTCTGTACGGACAGCGGCAGTGGTGTGTTTGTGTTCTGAACACGCAATTTGATGTGCTGTGTTCGTGGTGTGCGTTTGATGTGTGCTGGACCTCTGTGGTGTGTTGTGTGCTGAGTCCAGGATCGCCACAGAAGATAGTCGGCTGGCTGGAAGGCTTGAAGATGAGGATGACGTTAGCAGTTTTTCATGGAAAAACTCTCAAGAGAGGGGGCCCTACTTATCTTTGTCAAGCATCTCTCCGGAGAACACTCGGACCGAAAGAATGAACTAGGCGACGGGTGTACCCACACAAATGCACATTTTTTATTTATTTATTGATACTGCGATCTTTTACAAGACCTTCGCAGGGGTGGGCACACAATACATAAATTCTGGAAACAACAAAAACGACCTCAGGAACAAGCAAACAATCAAGAACAATTGATCAACAATTTAAGATCAAGAAACAATGAAACAAAGAAATGTAGCGGTACGACATTATAAAAAAAAGTTAAAGGTGGCTTTCAAACCTTTTTAGTGAAGTTTGGGTTACTGCATCATTAGTTAGATTATTCCAGTCTGTAATCGTTCTGGGGAAAAAAGTGTACTTAAAGGTGTTATTTCGTGCGTTTAATGGTGTTACTGTAAAATCATGGCGTTGTCTTGTGTTGTACCCTGAGGAGAACGATATAATATTGGATGTGTCAATATTGTACTGACCTTTGATTAACTGAAATAAAACTTTTAGACGACAGATGCGATTTCTATGAGAGACTGGAAGCAAACCACTTTGATTAAGAAGTGCAGTGATAGATGTGCGGTTATATGAATTGTAAATAAACCGTGCTGCTTTCTTTCGGACTCTGTCTAATTTAGCAATGTTAGATTTAGTGAAAGGATCCCAGATTATGACAGCATATTCTAACATAGGGCGAATAATAGTGTTATACGAAAGTGAACATACACTGGGGGGGGGGGCCGAGCTTCAGAGCACGTCGGAGGAAAAATAGTTTGCGTAGGGCAATAGCTGTAACGTTGTCAATGTGCTCTGTCCAGGAGAGGTTATTGCAGATCCGCAGACCTAGGCATTTGTAAGTATTCACTTGAGAGAGAACTTTGTTTTTAGCAGTATTGTTAAACAAAAGAGGCTTCTTTTTCTGGGTTATACGCATGAACACTGTTTTATCATAATTAACGCACATTTGCCATTGGTCACACCATGTTATTATCGTAGTGAAATCGTTATTTAACCGTACTTGGTCCTCAGTAGTAGTAATCTTTTCATATAACACACAATCGTCAGCATATAATCTAACAGAAACTGAGATGTTATCGACAATGTCATTAATAAAAATCAAGAAGAGGAGTGGCCCAAGAACAGATCCTTGGGGAACGCCGGGATCAACAGGAACTGGAGGGGAAGGGGAATTATTTACTACTACAAACTGACGACGGTTTCTTAAGTAGGCTGTAATCCATGCAAGTAATTTGTCATTTTTTAGTACATTACCTAATTTGTGAAGAACTTTGTTATGCGAAACTTTATCAAATGCTTTTTTAAAGTCCATAAATATAGCGTCAGTCTGCTTTCCTTCATTTATTGCCTGCGCAAAATCATGTATAGTTTGTACTAGCTGAGTGGCAGTGGAAAATCCTCGTCTGAAGCCATGCTGTGCATTAGTTAGAAAATTGTTTTTTTCAAGAAAATCTGCTATATGTTTATGAATGATGTGTTCCAAGACCTTGCATGCTGTAGATGTTAACGATATCGGACGGTAATTCTGAATAGATGCTTTGTCTCCAGTTTTGTGAATTGGTTTGATTCTTGCCGTTCTCCAGTCATCCGGTAATGATCCTTCATTTAGTGATTTGTTAAATAAGATGCATAAGTACTTGGCACACCATTCTGCATAACGCTTCAGGAATGCGTTGGGAATGTCATCTGGTCCGGGAGATTTTTTTACATCAAGCTTCAATAATAAATTGAGAACACCTGCCTCGGAAATCACATCAGGAATTGAAGGCAAATTCACGGAATAGCAGGGAAGAGAGCTGTCATCCTGCGTAAACACCGATTTGAAGTAGTCATTGAAAGCCGTGGACACCAAAGCATCATCACGCTCACATATTCCATTTACTTTGAAAGTATCATGAGATCGTGAAGCTGGAGTTATCTGCCTCCAGAATTTCTCAGGGCATGTTTTAATGAAGGTAGGTAGCTGAGTAGAAAAGTACTTTTCCTTCTCATGGGCAATCAGCTGTTTGAGTTTTTCTGTTTGTTCATCAATGATCGTTTGGGAATAGTTTCCTGCTTTTAACATTTTTTTCATTCTTTTTAGCTTTCGTTGTGAGCGTAATGTCTCTCGTGTTATCCAAGGGTTACATTTTGGGGACTTTTTTCAATTTTTGGAACGAAGCGTTCAATACACTGAAAGACAACACTTTTGAAAAGTAGCCATAAGTCATTCACGTTTCCATTAAAATTCATAAAGCGGTCATAATGAAAGTCGAGCATATCAAGAATAGATTCATCATGTGCACGAGAAAAATTAGGAAAGAAACCGACAGTATTTCGGCGATCAAAGTTTGCATTTATCAATGTCAGTTCAACAGCTTTGTGATCAGAAATACCGGTCGTTACATAGCATTCGACATTTTCTTTGACAGTACCATTTACAAAAAATAGATCAAGAATTGAATATGAACCATTGTGGACTCTAGTAGGATCTTTAACTACCTGAAGCAGGTCAAAGGCAATAGAAATATCAAGCATAGTTTGCTCAATGATGTTATTAGAATGCGAAAAGGCAGTCCAATCTATGTTTGGTAAATTAAAATCGCCAGTCAAAATTAGCCTATCATTCTGTTTTATATGGCGCTCAATATATTTTTTTAGATTCACTAGGAGTGCTACAGAGGAATTGGGTGGCCTGTACACGGCTCCTAAAACGTAACGAACATTGTTTTTGTAAAATTTACAAAAGATGCCTTCTACATCGTCAATATCTGGCATTCTAAAGACTTGCAGTGAAGATTTGAACAGTATGGCCACTCCACCGCCCCTTCCATCTCGGTCTTTGCGAAAAACTTTGTAGTTTTGTGGTACGAATTCGCTGTCAAAAATATTTTTTCCCAACCAGGTTTCAGTGAGTGCAGCGATTTCTACATCATGCGTCAACAGCAGGCCCTCAAGTTGCGTAGCTTTGCAGACAATACTTCGACAGTTGACGTTTATCAGTGTGAACCTTTTGTTCATAATATGCGTCTGTCATTCCCTCTTTTTAGATATACGATAGGGCTCATTCTTCACTTCGTCCCATCCGAACATAGCACCGTCGATAACCAGCTTATCAAATATCAGTTTGGCTTTAGCGCCGTTAGCCTTCTCCACTGCACAGCTTTGCCACAGCTTTTTTCTAATTTCACGAACTCGGCTGGAAAAGTCTTCAGCCACAGAGAATTTGGTTCCTTTCAGCCCCGAACAAGCCTGTAACACCGAAAGTTTTTCTCTGTAGTCCTGAAACTTCATAATTACGGGGCGGCTTTGATCTTTCTTCTTTTTTCCCAGCCTGTGACACCTCTCTATGCTACTGATTTCAACTTTCAATTTTTCTTCAAAGAGTTCTTTCCGGATCGCATTCTGAAGACTGGTAGGAGTTTCTTCGTCACCCTCCTCCAAACCATAAACAATCAAGTTATTTCTCCTACTCCTGTTTTCTAAATCATCAATTTTTTTTTAGCATGTATGAATTATCTTGCTCAAGTTGAGCTACCGTTTCTTTTAGATCACTGACCCCTTTGCTTATAGATGCCAGACAGGATAGTTTGTCTTCCAGGTTGGTAATGCGAACAGATAAACCTCCGATTTTATCCTCCAGCGTAGTCTGTTTTTCCAGCAACTGGTTAATAGAGGCAGTCATATTGGTTTGGCCTGAAACAAGCTGAAGCAACAAATCCTCCTGTGTTGGACCGGGGTTAGATTCAATGTCACCGCATGACAATAGATCTTCTGTGAATGACCGGACATCAGATAAAAAGTACGCAATGCATAGTGGGCAAGGCAGCAGCAATAGGCAGCGGTTATCGCTGCGGAAGCATTTAGTAGGCATATAAGAACAAACCTGAAGAATGAAGCAAAAATGGCTCCTGAACATCGTTTCCGATGCGCTGCTGCCGAGCCCACTGAAGATGAACGCAGATGCAGGGCTCCTTTTAAAGGCTTCGTGAACCACGTGCTCTGCCGTCCCAGACGTCGGGGCATGCGCAGAAATCCTGGCTGCCGGTTCGATGATTCTGTTGACGCTTGTCACATCAGCACGTGCCAGTAGGTCGTTGTTGATATCGGCGATGACGGCAGACAGTCCAGGCAAGCAGAAGACAGGTGGCTGCACTTGAAACAGGCCCACCAGCACCTGAAGAATGAAGCAAAAATGGCTCCTGAACATCGTTTCCGATGCGCTGCTGCCGAGCCCACTGAAGATGAACGCAGATGCAGGGCTCCTTTTAAATGCTTGGTGAACCACGTGCTCTGCCGTCCCAGACGTCGGGGCATGCGCAGAAATCCTGGCTGCCGGTTCGATGATTCTGTTGACGCTTGTCACATCAGCACGTGCCAGTAGGTCGTTGTTGATATCGGCGATGACGGCAGACAGTCCAGGCAAGCAGAAGACAGGTGGCTGCACTTGAAACAGGCCCACCAGCACCTGAAGAATGAAGCAAAAATGGCTCCTGAACATCGTTTCCGATGCGCTGCTGCCGAGCCCACTGAAGATGAACGCAGATGCAGGGCTCCTTTTAAAGGCTTGGTGAACCACGTGCTCTGCCGTCCCAGACGTCGGGGCATGCGCAGAAATCCTGGCTGCTGGTTCGATGATTCTGTTGACGCTTGTCACATCAGCACGTGCCAGTAGGTCGTTGTTGATATCGGCGATGACGGCAGACAGTCCAGGCAAGCAGAAGACAGGTGGCTGCACTTGAAACAGGCCCACCAGCACCTGAAGAATGAAGCAAAAATGGCTCCTGAACATCGTTTCCGATGCGCTGCTGCCGAGCCCACTGAGCCCGAGCTGCCGAGCCCACATTTAATACACCCTACGCGACACACACACTAGAACTCAAAACTAACGAAACTAACACAACACGCAAAGGCTATAAATACACACGGCCCGGGCACACTACTACCAGGGTCTACTACTAGCGTTCTACTTTTCGTGGTCGGCGTTCATGCTCACGGTTGGTTCGGTGCGGCTGCGGCGTTGTATGGATCCAGTAGGCGGTGTCGAGGCGGCGTTCGCCGTGCTTGGGCAGGCGTCGCTGGCGGTGTTCGACGTGCTCGGGCTGGCGTCGCTCGCTGCGTCGTACAAACTCCAGGTCCAAGCGCCCGTGGAGATGATGCCGGAATTGTTGGCGTTGGGGGCACCACCCGGATGGGTGGCAACAGCGCTGGAGACACCCCTGGCCGTAGCAGGTGGTAGCGTCCTCTGGTGACTCCCCGGAACGGGCTCAGGCACGGCAGGTAGTCCACAATGCGATGTCGTAGAACGCGAGCTCACCGGAGCTGTAGCCGGCGTCGCTCTCTTCCAGCCAAAGTGTCCCTGACCCGCCGGAGCCTCCACTTCTCTGCTGCCCCCCCCCGTCCCTCGGTCTCACTCGCCCTTTTATAGCCTCGGTATTAGTCCACGTAACCCTTGTCGTCGTCTTCTCTTCTCCACCAATCATCTCTCTCCACCGCACCGAATGCTTCTCCACCAATCACCGCTCTCCACATCAACGAATGCTTCTTCTTCCTCTTCTTTATTCTTCGGTTAATTCGCGTCGTCTTTTTCACACCTTTTTTCTTTAAAATTTATTTTCGCTCCCAATATATGTGACAGGCAGCTCATTTCATTCATAAGATTTGCATCACGAGAATGGCAAGAACTTAAAAACAAAGACATGGCATAGGTTTCCTATTGTAGGTTGGCAGATTCGCCATAGAACGGCGATAATAGAGCACATTTTATTCATGTCTTAAAATCAAGTATTGCCTATATGTTGCGAAAGGTATTGACCAAATTCGTTCCTTGAAGGAAATTTTTGTGTCAGAACGACGTGCCAAATTAAAGACCTTGATACAGATTTTGATGATAGCCTCCTCTTTTTCCATAGTATGTTAACAGCAGCTCCCAACCCAAACGAGTAAAAAGTGTTATGTACAGTTTAACCGTTGCTATATCGAAACGTGAAGAGAATGCAGTTTGGCAATTCCACAAGAAACATCTGGAGGTTTCCATCGTGTCGGGTGCTCTCAATGATGGTTGGATGTCGCTTTTGATCAACATCAGCCCAGGTCAGATTTCGAAGGTGGGCTGCACCAAATTTTCGGAAATGAGCCGCACCATATTTAGAGGTTGCCATCGTGTTCGGCACAGTCTTATAGTTGGATATCTACTTTCGACCAAATCGGCCGATGTCAATCTGTTGACGTCCATTTGTTGCTATGCTGTGCTTCTCAAAGTTGAACCAAGCTCCAATCAGGCACAGATTTTTGAGCGCCTTATTCCTGTAGCTGAGCTGTCACTATGAAAAAAAATGTGGATAGTTGCTCACACGGCGTGAATTTATCGTAGCCATGAATTCATTGAAAAGCAAGAGGGAAGTAAGTTCAATTTAGTGCTTACAGTGAAAAACAAATCATATCCCCATGCATAGACACACCATACGCTCCTGTAGTTGATCGAACGCTCACAACTCGCTGCGCTGGTGTCGGAACAGTAGGAAACACTCCGCAGACTACATGTACGAGCACTATACTCATTATTTGGAGCCGCCTATGCACGGGTTTCCATCCAGTCTGCACTTTTGTTCACTTCGGCACAGCAAATAGGACTGATATCGCCGTCGTTCCACTCGTACTTGCTTCGAAGCGAAAAGATGAGGAAAAGAAGCGAAAAAAAATTGGCTGCAGGCCCCATAGAATGAAAAAAAGGAACTTAGCTCAAGTAAAGAAAGTTGGAAAAGAGGCTGTACATCGAAAGGAACAGAATCGTTTAAGTGACGAGCGGCGGCAACCCGCACGGCAGTCCGCGCAGAGGAACGAAGGCGAACGACCAGTTAGCAGTAGCGTGCAAACCCGTTCACAGCCACCGTTAGGAACTAATATTTCTGTCTCGGATGTTTTCCAATCCTCTGAGACACAGGGAGAAACTGCTTGTAAGGGAGATCCTGACAAGGAATTTTGTATAAAACCTCAGGATTGCGGCGTAGGCTACATCGGTGAAATTGGGGACTACAGGAGACGGCTCAGGGAGCAAAAAAATGACGTTGCCCAGGGGCGCACCGAGAAAACCGCCTTGGCAGATCACCAAAAGTGCACCGGCCAAAGTATCGCCAGGCACGCAGCAGCATGTATCATATCAACCGAGAATTCATTATCATCTCGCCTACTCCTAGAGTCATTGCATATCTAATCAACTCCGCACGCACTTAATCAGATACGTGGGCCGATGCCTGCAGCTTACGCATGGTCATTACAGCGACCTTTACTCGTGTAAACACGGCTGATCCGTTTCTTTTTGGTTTTCATATGTGAACAAGGAACCCGTAGGGGTCCCGAAGTGTCATTTGTATTTTACCCTATTTTCCTTCTTTTTCTTGGTGAATGTTAGGTTTTTCAGGATGATATGATTTCCTCCCTAGGCGAGTTTTTGTCGAACTCTGGACAATGTGTAGGTCATATATCGCTCAAGTGTAGTGAAGCTTAGGTCGCACAAATATTTTGTAAGTCAGTAATTTTAAGGAATAAGGCGCCATGGGCAGGTTACGACGGATGTACCCAATTGTTCGATTACACGAATTTATTATTTGGTTTACGTGGTAAAGAACAAAATAAATCACTAGAGGTTGATACTAAGGTATTTAAAGTATTTAGTTGACGTAACTGTAGCGTCGTTAACATTATAATTTTGTAAATTATAATTACGGCGACAGTGTAAACAGATTAGTACAGTCTTTGTAGTATTCAGAGACATTAGCCACGCAGTGCACCATTGCTGTATGCTATGCAGTGCATTTTAGAGGACAAAAGCTCTGTTGCCGTTAGTTATAGGGCTGTAGACTACGCAGTCATCCGCGAAAAGGCAGATAGTAGATGTTACCGTAGAAGGTAGGTCGTTAATGTATTATAGAAAGAGCAAAAGGCCAAGAACTGTGGCCCCATGTACTCCTGAAAGAACATGTAAGTAGGATGATGAGAAGACATTAGCGGAAACAAATTGCATGAGATCAATTACAAAGCTTCTAATCCAGTTCAAGACGCCAGAATGAAGATTTAAAAGGAACAGTTTGAATAAAAGGCGGAAATGCGGTACTTTGTCTAAAGCTTTCTGGAAATCTTGGAGAAGTGCATCAGTTGTGATATTGCGGTGAAGAATGGAATGAATGTCGCGCGGAAACATTGTTAATTGGGTTTCACATGAGTGGCCCTTCAGGAATCCGTGGTGGTTTGGATGAAAGTAGTCCATTTACGTTATAAATGTAGCAACATTAGAGTATATGACGTGTTCCATGATCTAAAAGCATACACTAGTTATCGAATTGGGTCGGTAATTACCTGAGGATAATAGGTCACCTTTCTTGAAAATAGAATAACCTTCCCAATTCGCCAGTCATGTGGGACGGAGCCAGTATCAAATGACTGCTGAAAAATGAGAGAAAGAATAAGACTGGAAACATGCTTAGTGTTTTTTTAACTTTTGAATTGATGCCATTCACACCGCAGGTAGATGAACATTTTAGCAAGTCGATAATTTTCATAAAACCATGCGGGTTGAAAGTGATGCTGTCCATCGGCGGATGCGGCAAGGCGGAAGATCAGGAACATCGTGAATTGCTTCGCAAGTAAAAACGGAAGAGAATGATTGGTTCAAAACATGGGGTACGTTGGATATGCCTACTGGTGAGCCGGTGGTTTCACAGAATGAAATTGTATTATTTACATTAGGGCTAATTATTTTCCAGTAGCGCTTAGTGTTTGTAATATTTCTGGCAGGGCAGCAGTAAAGAACCGGTTTTTAGGTTGAGTAGTGAGATCAGAATATTGCTTAGCAACGGTGTGGTATTTGTTCCATGCGTATCTGGTGTTAGACAACTTACAGAAGGAAAGAGGCATTTTTTCTTGTTATTTAAACGTTTTAGTGTCCTATTAAACCATGAAGAACGTGATAGCTTCGTTATGCTTATGGTGAGGATGTGAAGACTTTTTAGGTGCAACAATTAGGACTTTTAGAAAGACCATTCGGACTCGGTAGAACGTACGGGATAGGTAGAGGTGAAATTGTTACAGAATGCAAGATTACTGTTCATGCTAATGTAGTCTCTTTTGTCGTATAGCGTTAGTGCTTTATCGTTTTAGGACATTTGGTAATATTAGTGGGAAAAGTAAATCGGACTAAAATATATTGTTACTAAGAAGAAGCAGAGATTTCATCTGCGTGAGAAGTCAAATTATGGTAGAGAATGTTAGATGAAAGGCCAGTCGTACGGGTGAGCTCAGGAATAATTTGAGAATGACCCAAAGTTAGGCGTGTATTTAGCTCGAGGTTAAGCTGCAATCCAGCGTAAACGTATTGCGTACGATACAGAGACGGACAAAGGGCCAGTTCTTTTTCTTCTCCTTTTCTCCCACTTTCTTGTTACACTATGTCATGTTTGCTGCCCTGTTAGTTTCTTGAGTGATTCATAATTGATTATGTTCGATGTTTACTTTGATATTTTGGTCACCTTGATTGTGTTTTGGAAGTTAGGGCACATTAATACGGATCTCGTAACATATTTTCAACCTAACTAATGTCAACTTATGCTCTTTGTTCTAGTTCAACTTGTCTGTTGTCGCTACCAGTCTATCGTGTGCAACGTTCTTGTAACAAAAATTAAAATTGCAGAATTGTGAGCTACTGCTGCAGATATACTGAAGTTGATTGATTCTTTTAATCAGGAAAATATTTCTGTTAAAGTGTTTCCGTCGACCGCGTCGAAAAATCAAGACTGGCATAAAAATCAATGAGAAACGCTTTTGACAGTAGCTGAAATGTTAGTAGTGTAAAGGCGCAATTCAAGGCATAAATGTGGACGGCCATGATCTCTGTTAACACACCGCCGCTCAGTAGTCTAGCGTTCGTGAGCGCCAAACTGAACTTCGTCAGCTTTGTCTTCCGTCTGCTTTCTCTCCTCCAGCGGCAGAAGCCGCTGGGGCATCAAACCCCATTTGTCTGTCTTACAATACCCCTGGGTGAAAAGGCACCATCCTGACGGCCTATGGGCACGAGATGATAGCGCGGTCGTAGTAGGGTTTCATGTGGTCGAGGTGGACGATTTCACGGCCGCGGCGGCGATGCTCAGGCGATGGCATGAGGGGCTCGACGAGATAATTAACAGGCAGATGTCTGCTGAAGTGCGCGATAGGGGCCGTGGTATTTGCTTAGCAGTTTGGTAAACTGGCCCGGGCTAGAGGAGGGCACCCAAACCACACCAAGGATTCAGGAAGGTAAGCCGGCGGCAGACAGGTAGATGTTGCGCGGGCAATCTTCTGACAGTGCTGGTGGTGGGAAGTAAAGGAAGGGGCGAGTTGATGGTATTCTTCGACATGCGCAGCGGCTTGAGAGACGGTTGTAAATTCGGAGGAATATGGGCGGTAAGGGAGTATGGTGCACATAACGAAAGATGGCTTCCGGCCGTACAGAAGAAAATATGGGGAAAATTTGTATTTGCTTGCAATCCAGAATTGTAAGCGTTGGTAACGAATGGTAGAATGCGGTTCCAGTTTCAGTGATTGGAGGCAATGTAGTTGGCCATCATGTCGCCGAGGGTCCTGTTTAAGCGCTCGGTCGTGCCGTTCGTCTGGGGATGGTATGAAGATGTTGTATGAGGAACGATATGACACTCCCGAAGAAAGGCCTCTAAGACGCCGGTCAGAAAGACGCGACCTCGATCGCTGAGCTACTCCTGAGGCGAGGAATGATGTTCTGAAGTATGAAACAGGCTACATCAGAGGCCGCTGCAGCTGGTAACGGGGAAGCTTCCGCATAGCGCGTGAAATGATATATGGCGACAATGATCCAAATGTGTCCTGCAGAAGTGATAGAAAGAGGGCCTTAAAGGTCGATTCCTACACGGTAGAAAGGCCGGCAGGACTAGGTGAAGGTTGCAGAGGAGCAGGTGAGTGCTTTGGTGCATCTTTGCGACGCTGACATTCCAAGCAAGAGCTGACGTACTGACAGACAAAACGGTACATGCCTCGCCAATAATACCGAAGACGTAGGCGGGTAATAGTTTTCAGCAGACCGGCATGATCGCATTGCGGGTCGTCGTGATAACTGGCACAAATGGCGGAGCGGAGATGCCGGGGAATCACGAGCAGCCATTTGCGAACATCTGGTAGGTAGTTGCGATGGTAAAGCAGCCGCTCACGCACGACAGTTATTGGCTTGACGACAGAGTGCTCTAGAAGGATGGCGCGCTGAGCGGTTGGCTAAGGAATCCAGAACAGAAGCCATCCAAGGATCCTTGCGCTGCTCAGAAGCCATATCAGTGGTATAAGAGAACGTGTGAGGCTGGAAATAGAGGGTTGGTAAACATCACAGGACACAGGGGAGCATGAGAGGGCATCAGCTTCGGAGTGTTTACGTGCGGAGCGCTGAATGACCTTATTCTCGTAATCATGTAAACGTAGAGCCCAGCGAGCGAGGCGGCTGTAAGGATCCTTGAGTGAAGACACCCAGGAAAGGGCATGGTGACCTGTTAATACAGCGAATGGCCGCCCATATAAGTAAGGGCGAAGTTAGTGACCCCCTAAATAATATCAAGCATTCTTTTTCCGTTACTGAATACTTAGTCTCCGCTTTCGTGAGTGCACAGCTTGCGTAAGCAACAACGTACTCATTGAAGCAAGCTTTGCGCTGAGCAAGAACGGCACCCATGCCGATGCCGCTGGCGTCCGTGTGGAGTTCTGTAGGGGCGTAAGGGCCGAAATGGCACTAGATAGGAGGGGAGGTGAGAAGATTGCGCAGCGTTTCAAAAACTTCTTGGCATACAATGGAACAGGCCGGCAAGTCGTGGTCGCCGGTGAGGAGTTGTGTCAGTGGGGTGGGACGAGAATGGCAGCAAAATTCTTCACGAACCGATAAAAGTACGAGTAAAGTCCAATAAAGCTTCTAAGTTCTTTCAGAGTGGTGAGCTTCGGGAAATCAGCAACTGCTTGGAGCTTGGCAGGGTCCGGGAGGACAGCATCCTTGGACACGACCTGGCCTAAGGTAGTCAGCTGTCGGGCGCAAAAGCGGCACTTCTTTAAACTAAGCTGCAGGTCAGTGTTGCTGAGACATCGAAGGACAATCTCAAGACGAAGAAAATGAGACGGGAAATCATTAGAAAAGACGACATCATCTAAGTAGCAGAGGCATGTTTCCCATTTCAGGCCGCGTTAGATGTCCATCATGTGCTCGAAATTTCCAGGCGCGTTGCAGAGACCGAAGGGCATCACATTAAAGCCATTACCAGCCCATCAGGCTTGATGAAAGCTGTTTTCGGGGGATTAGCTTCGGCCATCGGCACCTACCAGTACACAGAGCACAGATCCAACGAATAAAAATACTCCGCTCTCTGCAGGCAATCAAGCACGTCATCTATACGAGGCAGGGGTTAGACGTCTTTCCAAACAATTTTGTTTAGCCGATGGTAGTGGACACAAAATCTAATGGAACCGTCCTTTTTCTTGACGAGCACAACCGGAGAAGCCCACGGGCTCTGAGAAGGGTGGATCACTCCACAGTGTAGCATGTCTCTCACCTGTTCATCAATGATGCGGCGTACAGTGGAGGAGGTGCGCTAAAGGCGCTGCGCAAGGATTAATTTGTTCTAGTGTCGATATGGTGGCGAACCGCTGTTGTACGACCCAACGTGCACTGGAGAGAATCGAAGGACGCGCGGAAGCGCTGAAGCAAAGCGACAAGCTGGGCGTGTTGGAGAGGTGGTAGGGCGGCATCGACGGAATGAGCAAGCCAGTCGCGTGAGGTCTGGTCGGCTACGTCGATGGGAGGAGTGAGGGCGTTGATGTCATGTGCGGCAGCGCCATCTAAAACAGAAGCGTCGTCGAGGTCGATGGCATCAACCGTGCAAAGCGGCTCTCTCCGAAGTAAAGTGGTGGGTATAGGGAACGGGTTCGCAATGTAAAAGGCCCTCCAACCAGCAGAAATTGTGAGCACAGAATGCGGGAGCGTGAAAGTTTTGCGGTGTGCAGAAAGGGGTGAGGGCGAATAAAGGACAGTAGCGTATGAAAGTGCAGCACAAGTGAGGGGCACAAGAAAAGAAGAGGAATCTGGCAGGTCGGTGTCGTCAGCAGCGAGAATATGCGCGGTGGTAGCAGGAGAGGCGTCCACAAGAGCATCACACAGCGCCGACAAATCAATTTGAGCACGTGCACAGTCGATTATTGCGTGATGCGCGGACAGAAAGTCCCCACCGAGGATGATGCCATGAGAGGAGCGGGCAAGAGCGAAGAACTCAATGGTGTAGGAGAGGCCTTGGATGATGATTCGAGCGGTGCACGTTGCGAGAGGTCGAATGGTATCAGCGCAGGCGGTTCGAAGGAAAATTTCAGAAAGCGGCGTCATCACTTTTTTTAGTTTACGGCACAAGTTTGTTTGCGGCACGGCAGCACCAGTGTCAATAAGCGAACGAAGATGAACACCTTCAACCCGCACTTCAATAACGTTCGCTGGAGCGGGAATGAAGCTTCAGACGGTCGTTTACAGCGCAGTTCTTGCCTCCGGAACTGCGGCGCCTAGTTTTCCGCTTGGAGGGGTGGTGACCGGCGGAGCATAGGAGAGACCGAACGGCGGCGAGGAGCCGGCGACCCGTGGGTTCGGTACTAGGAGTCGGAGCGATACGTAGAGGGAAGCTGCGGAAGAGAAGAGACAGGTGCGGAGGGCAAGGGAACGCTGTACGTCGGCGCTCGCCCGTAGTCGTTGGGACGGGATCCGCGCGTGCGGCACCAACAGGCCACATGACCGGCAAGACCCCAAGCATAGCAAATTGGCCGGTTATCTTGCGTGCGCCACGGATTGATAGGGCGTGGACCGTTGCGAGGCCAAGCCTGGTGATTGAGTGGCAGTGTAGGGGCCAGCGGCGGCTGAGGGAAGACGGTGCCAGGTAGGCATAAGCCAACAGCTTCAGCAAATGTAAGCGCTGCAATGACCAGAGGGGGTTTAACGGAATAATGGCGCAGATCAAGTGACAGGACAGCAGGAGAGTACAAACATACACAAGCGGGGTGGATTAGCGGGCGGCAGGACCCCCGCAACCTGCTCCTGGATGACGCGCTGAATAGAAGGCGACAGCGATGGCGTTGGTGCAGGTGTGCAGGTACCCAACGATAACTGGTGGGCGACCTCCTCCCGCACAAACTGCTGGATGTGCTCAAGAAGGGTCCACTGATCGTGAGCAGGACCGCCTACAGCCAAGCTCGAAAGGGTGACAAGACGCTGTTTCTAGAGCTCGTAATAGCTCTGATATAAAGAAACGACGTCGGAAACGGTTTGAATATTTTTGGACACTAACATCTAAAATGCGTCGTCCTTAATCCCTTTAAGAATGTGTTTGCTTTTGTCAGCTTCGCTCAAGGATGGATTCAAACGCTTGCATAAATCGACGACATCCTCGATATAGCTAGTGATATTCACGCCGCTCTGCTGGGCTCTACTGCGCAACCGTTGTTCGGCACGAAGTTTTCGCATAGCGGGGCGGCTGAAGACATAGGTCAGGCTGGTGTTGAGGGCCGCCCAGGTAGAAAAATTGGCTTAATGATTACGAAACCACAAAATGGCGACGTCGGTGAAATAACAAATTATATTTGTGAGCTTAACGACGTCATCCCATTTGTTGTAAGCGCTCACGCGTTCTTAGCAAGCCAGCCAGTTTTCTACGTCGTTATCGTCCGCACCGTTGAAGATTGCATGGTCGCGTTGACACACGGGACCGGAACAGATTACAGCGGAGGGAATAGTTTGGCCAGGTTGGATCGGGGTGTCAGTCATCGTGGTAGAGCCTGGTAAGGGGCGTAGATCTTCAAGTCCGTAGGTCCGTAAGGTCCATAGCTCCAGGGTGAGAATAGGCGGCACCTCCACTAAGTGTGAAGACGCAAATCAAGGAATAAATGTGGACGGCCACAATCTTTGTTAGCACACGGCCGCTCAGCAATCTAGCGTTCGTGAGTACCAAAGGGAACTTTCTTAGCTTCGTCTTCCGTCTGCTTTCTCTTCTTCGGTGGTACTGGGAGCTGAGGCATCAAACCCCAATTGCCTGTCTTACAGTAGAAAAAAAAATTTAGCACTGCCGTCGGGAGAGGTTCTGATATATTGATTGCTACAGTGAAATCTGATATTATAAAAAACCATTGTGCTCATAAATGGTTTCCTGCTCAAAAAATATTTTGTCCACAATTGTTGGGTTCGTAGCATAGCCGACTTCTTCAATTGTCGTAACGTTGTTAGTAAAAATGTATGGATGAATGAGTATATATGTACGTACGTACGTACGTACGTACATACTTATGTATGTATGTATGTATGTATGTATGTATGTATGTATGTATGTATGTATGTATGTATGTATGTATGTATGTATGTATGTATGTATGTATGTATGTATGTATGTATGTATGTATGTATGTATGTATGTATGTATGTATGTATGTATGTATGTATGTATGTATGTATGTATGTATGTATGTATGTATGTACGGCTCTGAACCATGTGTGATTGTGTCTGTACTTTAAGCCGTACAAATGTATCCTTCACAGCCATTCCTGGCACATACCCTAATGGCGTTCACAGTATCGCATAAAAAAAGGTTATTGCTACAATGCCGCTCGAAAGTGCTGTGTTAATTCTTTTTTCATGCGAGTGCGTGTTCTTTAAAAGAACAAGTAAATGCTTTCCGTGCAGTTTAGAAAAACCACAGTACGAAAACCCTGCAGCCTTTAATATCACCAACAATTAATTTGTTTTGCTTCACTGACACTTTGCTCCTAGTTCGTCACATGAGAAGTTATTGAAGCCTTGCTTATTACTGGAGGGAAAGTTTTTTGTGTTGGACAGCCCTCTTTGCCTATCGCGAGAAAATTGCAATTCTCATTTCATGTCTAATAATATATCTAGCATTTAGTTCAATGACGCATTAATTCTGAAGCTTTCTGTTAGGGTTGTTGTAATTTCATTTATTTCTCAAAATTTCGCGGCTTGTACAACCTTTCTCCGTAAAGTTTCGAGACTGATTTATTTTCTTCTCTACAAATGAGTCTCCAAAGCAAGTGTTGCTGCGTATGTGTAGCGCCATTTTTTCGGGCTAACCTGAGCTATTTATGTAAATTTCAGTGGCAGCCGCTAGGTGGCACTACATGTAGAAAAATACGTTGTCACTGGTCTTCCGCGCATTCTATTGTGAGTGAATGTGGAGAGATGGACGTCAACCTCGAACAGCGTGTAAACATAAAATTCTGTGTGAAGATTGGCAAGACAGCCACACAGACGTATGAGCTCCTTCGTGACGTTTACGGCAAAGAGACATTATCCCGGGTGCGAGTTTTTGAATGCACAAGAGGTCCGTCCCTTGGAGAACGTCGGCGGAAGACGACACACGGCACGAACGCCCTTCGACCTCACGGAATGAAAACAACGTGGTTCGGTTCAGGGCACTCGTACAGCAAGACCGCACCATTACAGTCCGCATACAATCAGATGCTCTCGACAATAGTAGGATCAAATGCCACCAACTTTTGTGTGAGAACTTGGGGAAACAGAAGCTGAATGCCGGACTTGTGCCACACTCCCTCACACAGGACCAGAAAGACACGCGGGCATCAGTGAGCGCTGATTTGCTCTCCGAGGCAGAGACGGATTCTGCATTAGTCAACAGCATCATTGCTAAAGACGAAATATGTTGTTTTCAATACGATCCTCAAACAAAGTGGCAGAGCGCCGAACGGCGGTCTACAAGCTCGGCGGCGTCTAGAAAGGTGTGGCGACAGGAGACGAAAATAGAGTCAAAGCTGATAGTTTCTTTCGATGCCATAGGTGTCCAACCGCACGAGTTCGTCCCACAAGGGCAGACGGTGAATCAGGAGTTTCATATCCGCGTGTTCCAACGCATGCGTGATGCACTGCGACGCCGTCGCCTTGACGTATGGGCATCTGGACAATGGAGCCTTCTCCGCGATAACTCAAGACCGCACACTGCTCTCAGCGTGACAAAATTTCTCGCCAAACAGAGCATTACTGTACTTCCCCATCCGCCATACTTGCCTGACCTCTCCTCATACGGTTTTTTCCTCTTTCCTCGTGTGAAGAGAGCCCAAAAAGAGGTCGCTGGATGGGGAGCATGGAGGCCATTCAAGACGTCACGACAAACAAGCTGACAGCCCTGTAAAAAAAAGCGTTTTCCAACTGTTTATAAGACCTCAAGAAGCGTTGGAAGCTGTCTAAAGATTGCAAGGGAGAATATTTCCATGGGATGCTGCACAAATGATTTCAATGTTAAATGCATTTTTAATGGGCTCAGTCTCGAAACTTTGCGGACAAAGGTAGTAATACTTATGTATCATCTCTGGGTGCTACAAAAAATGCGCGGGTGACTGATGTCATGCCACATTTTCACTGAATACGCAAAATTCGGCATGATCAGCAGTGGTGCGGCATGGCAGTTTATGATTGTAATATGCCGGCACATTTTGGGTAAATTCGTGGTGGAAAGTCAGAATGAGATAACGAGAGCCACAGCGTAGAAACATAACTGCAATAACAATTGCCTCTTATATCAAAAATAACTGATTTACTGGCAAGATCCACGGTGCTTCGGCACTCTTGTAACACCATCGATGTATATCAACTTTCTAAGCTGTCTGTGCTGTGGCACACCATCAAATCGCGGTTTAAGGAATGTTGCCCCAAAGTTTCTGGTCATTGATGCAGATTTTTTCGGGTCCAAATTATATATAAAATATGCAAGAAATGTGGCAAATGTCTTGCTTGCGTTTGAGAGGGTCATAAAAGCAGCGCGACTGTAAATTTAATTCAGCGATTCGAAACTATCAAAAGCATTAAGTCAAAAGATGTTTTCTAAAAATTGTTAAAAAATTCTGCCATTATGCGATCTGAAATGTACATCTGTTCCATGCGAAGTCTTACTATTCGAGGCTGATCTTTCTAGCAGACAATACCTGCGCGGCTCATGTTTTCACAAATGTGGATTTTATTTGTTCTTATTATGATGGCCTCAACTAAATTATGAATTATCACTGAACTTATTTTACATCTGAGAAATGCAGCTACTGAGAGCCATTCAGCAAGTTTTCAAGTGCATCGAGTTCGAAGCAGTTTTAAAGCTTTCGTCGAGCTTGATGATTTTCATTAGTAATTATAAATTACTAGATATAAAGCTGGAATTATGAGAAAGCACAGTTCTTTTTAATGCGGTATTTCTCGGGCAATTGTTGAAAAAATGGAAAAAAAAGCATACGATGTCTTGGAGCTTGCAATTCAGCGGAGAAAATTTTTTTTGTTATCCTCTTGAACAGTGTCTATTCTAAAACATTACTTTTGCAATACTTCTAGGCTAAAAAAAAACAACACGCTGCGTAAATCTTATTCCTCTTTCAAGCAACAAAGGCACCATATACTTACTGAAAAAGTGATTGCAGATGGGAAAGTCTCATGGCGCAATAAAACGCCCTTCATTGTATCAAAACATCATAAGCGGCGATTTTGCCGTTCTGTTATAGCGATCTGTTTTCGCAATACTACACATTTTGTAGCGAAGCTTGCTGTCAGGCATTTTCTGATAATGTGTGGAATTCGATTCAGCGCAAACGTTGGTGATATGTTTCTATCGATTGTCTCAGTTATTACACAGTCATATTTAGACTCGCTTTACGCGCTAGGCCCTTAATCATGTCTTGATATTCTTCCTTAAATTTATTCAACAGCGCAATATCATAAGTATATTGGTGGTTGCTGTGCTGTTTCATTACCATTGTCTTCAGCTTTTCTGAAACAGCCACATTCTAACTGACTGGTTCATCGTGACATCCAGAGGCTACCTGTGTGTGTTCTCGGATAATTTGAATGGAATCAATGGTCCAGTCCCAGTGCTAGAGAGTTTGCTTTAAAATAGAGTTCATGTCTGATGGGGGAATGCCTCCACATTAAAAATGAGAAATTGGCTTTGAACTAAGCGCTGCTGTTTTCTTAGGAGTAAGATTTCACATAAGAAGTGGTGCCATCTATAGCTTTTTAATTAAAAAAAAATAAATTTACATTATGCAAAGAAAATTTTTTCCCGCCCTCCGATCATTTTGAGGATTATATGGAAACATTTCTCTTTCAATCACAGGGAAAAAACGCTTTGACTCAGTAGTTTCGCTGTAATAAATTAGAGAACATTGCTGAAACTACTAATGTAAAGTTTTTTGGGGTGAGTGTATAGGAGTTCCATTTGAAAAATCTGGTAATTAAATTGTAATTTGACAATCACACGAAGGTAAATTTTTTACAATGCTAACAATTTGGTGGAAACAGGCTGGGTAATTTTAGGCTTTGCGCATAACCAAACTTAGGACTGTACTAAGTATTAAGCAATCATATCCGAAATATATTCTGAGCTTATAAGAGACGATGAACGCAAATTGAGAGTGCAGTTGGACAACCGCTGTATAAAAGATAGGTAAGCCGGCGATAAGAAGAATTTCATTCATCCTATATTTGAAGCTTTAGACTTTTAAATGCACCTTGTCGTTGCTGCCAACCTGCCTTATCAAGTTCCTTGATAAGGCAGGTTGGCAGCAACGACAAGGTGCACTTATCAAGTTCCTTGATAAGGCACATTTGAGGTTTTCGGCTATAATTCGTGCTTTCTCTGGGCACTATTATATATGTGTCTGTTCTCTCTTAGTGAGGATCCTATCTTGTGGCACCTAGCCCGTAACCTGGCGCGAGCCATTTTTCTCGTGGTGCGTCATTACTTAAACTGAATTTTAATTGAAAATGGTTTCCAGTTGGCAGAAATTGATTTTGTGGGTAGAAGGTGCGTTGCAAGTTATCGCTGTTGATGATCAACTGACTGGGTTCTTATAAGGAGTGAATATTAACGGGTGCGGCTGAACTTTAAATGCAGTTCGGATGTCCCAGGAAAGCGCACCGGTCACTCATTCCATTGTCCAGAAAGAGCGGAATCAGGAGAACTTCTCAATGGCCTCACTACAAAGACCCCGCTCCTATTAGTCATCTGCCTTAGCTTTGTTTCCGTCAGGATCAGTCGAAGATTATCTTGTGGAAATTGTTTGTGCACAATCGTGTTTCAGATTGGTTAGCTAGATAAGGTCGCCACGTGAATGCAGGTTTAAAATCATCACGAAGGTGACGCCAATAGCTTGCAGCGTCTGGACATTACTACATTACATTAGAATTACATTATAATTACATTACATTACATTACATTAGAATTAGAATTACATTAGAATTGCGTCATACTCCGCACGTCACCATATTCAACATCCACTGCGGTGTTCGCGGCTACAAGCAATGAAGAAGCGGTAAGAAATATTTCAGAAATTTTACTGGTCTCAAGTTTAGAGTCTTTTCGGTGCTGTCATGCCGGAGCTTCGTTCTGCAGTTCCGCTTGGTTGAGAGACGCTGAGTTCACACCTTGCGCCCGTCGTCGGTTGCGGACCTTGTCAGCATCAGTCCGTGAAATACTTACTAGAACGCCAGCACAAATCAATCTGTGCCATACTACCTATACTCGGGGACTACTTTCCACCGCTAAGGAGTGGAAACTAGGAGCGCGCGCCGTCAACTTGCACACCTTTGTCTATCGATCGTGAGTCGATCGCAGAGCGCGTTTATGGAAGCCGCCATCTCGCGCCCGCAGATTCCACTGCATAAGCACATCAAACGTACCCCAAGTGTAGTCCTGGTCACTCTGCAGAGTATAGTCGTTTTCCGAGCGAGCTATGGAAAAGAAAATGAGCGGTTTAAGAGAGAGAAAAAGGCCAGAGTCGGTAAGGGAAGACACGCGGGTTTACGACGTGCTAGCCGAAATCAAGAGCAAGAAATGGGCGGGGGTAGGGCGTGTAATGCGAAGCCAAGATATCCGATGGTCCTCAAGAGTAACGGAATGGATTCCAACGGAAGGCAAGCGTAGCAGATGGCGGCACAATGTTAGGTGGGCGGATAAGATTAGGAAGTTTTCGTGGATAGGGCAGCCACACCTGGCACAGGTCAGGATGATTTGTATGGATATGGGAGAAGCACTTGCCCTCTTGTCGGCGTATTCGGGCTGGTCATTTTAATCAGTCTTGTTACAAAACACCACTATCGGCACTAAAGCAAACTCCAGCAAAAGCGCTATTATCGTCCTTTTTCTACGTGTCTCTAATGAGCACGCCGAATCTCGGCCACTCTGTGCAGCTGATCAAGCGGTCCCTTTTGTTCCAAGGAGAAGGAACCGGACACCCCACGCAGCCTCCACTCTGAGCAACAAAGAATACAAGGAGGACGTAGGATCATGAGGAGTCTAGGCTTAGTCACGTGATCTTCCTGTAACGCCACCGCGAGCATCGATACTCAACAGTAAAACGAGCCATTAACAGCCGGGCTCCACTCGACCAGTTCTCTTACTTTATAGAAAACAAAGCGGCGGCTGGTGTGTCTGTGTTTGTGTGGAGCGCTTATACTGCGTTGTAGCTGGACTCACGTGCGCTTGATAAAAGCCTTCACGTACGAACTCTTTATAGCAGGATTTCCCTTCAAAATTATATCCACTTTTAAAGCTTCTGAATATGAAGGTGAGGACTGCGCACTTGAGGTATTTCATTGCAAGGAAAAGGGTATGGTGGGGCTGGCACAAAGTTTTGAATCTGTACAGAAGGGATGAAAATTTAAGATTAGGAATTTTCTCATATCCGCTCAAGAGCTTTGCTTACACCTATAAAAATATCTTGGTCGCTGTAAAAATGAAATCTATTCCTCTCTCTTACATCTTCAAAGCTGCATAACAATATAAATTTTATTTTATGTGCTACACTTTTTGAAAGCTTTTTCATAACATTGGTCAAAAAAGCCAACGTGACACATTGCGACTGCAAACGGCTTTGTCCCATTTTATTTATTTGATGCAGGGCATTTTTTTTGCAAAAGTCACTTCCCGTTGCACTGAGGTCGAGTGCTGTTTTGAGCAAACAATTGTGCTACATTCAATGCTTCCATTTGTAGCTTGCTTTTACCGCCAGACGCAAAAAGTCACCTGTGCCGAAAATTAAAAGATTTAGACCTGGACTGAAAAATTATCTTTTTAAAGCATAAAAGCTGTCACCATGCACTTTGAAACTGATAATATTTGTCTTGATAATTGAAACCACAGAATCCTTACATCGTAAGAAGTACCACTGGGGAACCCTACATACCTACTCTGTCATCTCCATATCTAAGAGGGTGCTTAAAATATTACAATGCTAATACTGAGCGAAAGAGGACACAAAGGGTGAAACGCACAATGAGAGATGTTATGTATCATCATCATCAGCTTGACTATGCCTACTGAAGGGCAGACTTCTTTCATGCCTCTCCAATTAACGCTATCCCTTGCCAGCTGTGCCCACCGTATGCCGAAAACTTCGTAATCACATCCGCCCCCCTAACCTTCTACCGGCCCATCCTACACTTGCCTTCTCTTGGATTCCACTCCTTTACCCCTAAGAAAAGCGGTTATCTTTCATGCACTGCCCATGCCCATTTCTTCCTCTTTATTTCGACCAGGATGTCGTTAACCCGCGTTTGCTCTTCACCCACTCTGCCCGCTTCTGGTCTATGAACGTTACTCTCCTCATTTTTCTTTCCATAGCTTCCTGTGTTGTCCTTAAATTTACCTGAACTCTTTTCGCTAGCCTCGACGTTTCTGCCCCGTAGGTGAGTACCGGTAAGATATACCAGTCGTATACTTTTATTTTGAGTGATATTGTTTAACAGCCACTCATGATCTCAGAGCACATGCCATAAGTGCTCCATCCCATTCTTATTCTTTTAGATATTTCCATCTCATTATCCGAATAAGCCGTCGCTATCTGCCCTAAGCAGGAATATCCCTTTACCACTTCCAGCACCTCGCGATCAATTGTGAACTGCTGTTCCCTTTCTAGGCTGTTGAACATTACCTTGGTTTTCTCTTGTTAGTTTTTAGACCAAACGTTCTGCTCTGCCTTTCCAACTCACTGACCATGCTTTGCGGTTCTTTTCCTGATTGACTGAGCAAGGCGATGTAATCAGAGAATCGCCGATTATTTAGGTATTCTCTATTAACTCTTACCACCAACTGTTCCCAATTCAGGCCTCGCTACACCTCCAGCAAATAACGGCAAATAGCATTGGTAAGATCGTGTCTCTCTTCCTGACGAGTTTCTTATTGGAATCTTATTACTGATTTTATGAAAGACTATGGGAGCTGTTTAAATGCTATAGACATCTTGCAGTATTTTCACATAAGGCTCTTCTACGCCCTGATTACGTCGTGTGGGGGCCCAAGGAGCTGCCTGTTCTAAACCCCGCGGTGTACCACCTGTGGTTTCCACTGAGTGCAATGGTTTCTCTTAATCAAAAATGATATATATATATATATATATATATATATATATATATATATATATATATATATATATATATATATATATATATATATAGCCTATTCTGCACATTTCTCTGCCACCTGATTAATAGTTTGATTATGAATTATTGTGGAACATCCTTCACGAAAGCCCGCTTTGTGTTTTGGTTGATTGAAGTCTGAGGTTGGCCTGACTCTTTTAACGATTACGTTAGTAAATACATTGTTAGATAATGTTAGCGTTCTTCCAGGCTTCTAGCACGGTCGACGTCATAAGGCAGCGCATGTAAAGGGTGAGTAGTTTTTCTAGCACAATCTCCACTCCATCCTTCAAAACAACTGCTGTTATTTGATCCTCAACAGCTATTTTTTTAAACGGTAAGGAATATAATCTTTTAATATCATGGTGTGGCAGTCACAATTCTAAGATACCACTTGTCCTGAGTTGAACATGGTGTGTACCATTGTCGTGTATAGGCCAAGACACAGGCGGCGCCTGAGAGAAGCGTAGATGCTACGGGCACTTCTGCTACAGATGCTATGGAGAAGTTTTCGCTTTTGACTTTGTTTTTGCGCCTTCATTTTAACAACTATGCGGTTGGCATCTCAATGTGTTACAAATGTTCAGTAGCGACGAAGTTCAAAGTTCTTGGAAACCTTACGTGCTTCGCTCTCTGAGTGAGTCTCGTTTCTTGACACAATAAACTGGAAAAAATCATTGAGAATGAATTTCATCCTAAAATCTGACAATACCATTTGTAGGTGCGCAAGGCTAATGCTAGAGGAAGCAGTGCAAAAAGAGCAGGATGAACACAGAAGCTAACACGACAGGCGCCGTAATTCAAGCAGTAACGCTAGCGACTGGTAAGCATTCTGCCCTTCGCTATGAATAGAAGACACTTGCCGTTTGAAATTTTTCGCCTGTCTTGTTAGCTTCTGTGTTCGTCCTTGTATTTTCGTGCTGCTTTATCTTGCCATGCAAGAGGAAGGAAATCAAAACTCTAGTGCTCAAGGCAAGGCTGCCTTTGAGTGTCTCAATTTTTTTTTCATGCGCCAAAAGCCATTTATAACATAGATGCGAATGCGTGAAGCATTTCTAAAGCGAAGAGCAAAATTTTATATCTCCCCAATATCCTGTTTAGGAACTTAGGGCACATCTTAGAAAATTTGGTCTCCTTGGCAAGGATTTCGTAAGTTTTCTTCAAAGTCTCAAACCACCATGATTGCAGAGATTCTTGTAACTCTTGGTGAAAAAATCCTCAGTTTGTCTATGCATCTATGACGTTCTAGCAGCCGAAAAAACGCCACAGCATTCATTAGCTTATATGGTGGTATTGTTGATACGGATTTAATGTACAAAGTACTATCCTCCGGCGTCCCGTAATTTAGTGGTTTTCTCAACATTATATATCCAAATGCGAATGCCACAAGGCTTTGCAAAGTGTTTATGGTTTGCTTCGTAATTCCATAAAACTACGGGAAAGATGTCGCTGCGCTGCTGGCTGTCTTTTGCTAATGCCTAAAACCTGCTGTCAAATCCAAATTATGGTGACCTGGGGCAACCTAGGTTACTATAACGATCGCATCGGTGTGCGGTTGCATGGCACGCATTAGTCACGCGACCAGACTTCGAACGTTTATTATGTTTCGGGAGCTCGATATAGTGACACTCCATGCATACCCTCACTGGAAATACGTGCTCGATGTGCTTAGCATTCCTGCGATATGGATTCACAATGCACCCTGCATCAGCTCGAATTTCACCTGATCCGCAATCATGATTATTTCAGCTCTAAGGTGATGTGACTTGTTTATTTACACCGCTTCAGTGGTATCTCGGTGCCAGGTTCTCGGTTTCGTGACTGTTTCACTTGCAGTAAATCTAGGACTGTTGTAAACTAAGTCTGTTGTCCCAAAATTCGGCGCACTTTTTGAAGTCGGCAAGGTGCACAGAAATTTTGCCTGCGCGTGCTTACAGAATGTAAAAAAATTGTAGAAACGAACCCCGGTAGCCGATGGAGGGCGCGTTGCATAGTATGTGCCCAGTGATGCTCTCTCCACTTTGCTCACACGCTGCACGTCGGGTTTGAAATCCGCGACCCGAGTTAACTAGTAGCCTCTCTCGACGCCTCGCCAATGGCTACGTGCGACCGGCGGAGAAAAAGGGGGGAAGGACTGAGAGAACAATTGTGGCGTTAATACCGTGTGCATCAAGGCGCCTGCTTCGGCGCGAAAAAAAGAACCGACGAAGCGCGCCCTATACAAGGTGTTTCATATAAGACTCTAAACATTTTAAAAATAGGCTTTCTGACTTAGAAGAGCGATTTTGTTATCGCAGAACTGTCAGCGCTATGGTAGGTCCGAATTCAGCTAATTAGCACATTCAGCAGTCCAAAGCTTGGGAGGACTGAGTGCACGAAGCCCTTATTCTTGCAGTAATTAAATTTCTGAGGCTGGTTAACCAACATTATATAGTAACTTTTTCATTCGCCGGGGTGGCTGAGTGGTTATGGCGCTCGGCTGCTGTCCCCAAAGACGCGAGTTCGATCCTGGCCGTGGCAGTCGAAGTTCGAGGGAGTCGAAATTCTAGAAGCCCGTGTAGTGTGCGATGTGAGTGCACGTCAAAGAAGCCCAGGTGGTCGAAATTCCTGGAGCCCTTCACTACGGCGGCTCTCAGAGCCATAGTCGCTTTGGGACGTTAAACCCCCATAAACCATAGTAACCTTTAACTACTACAGTTAGGCTCCCTAATTACACAGAGGCGTGTACACAGCCTCAAGTAACATTCATATCGAAAATTTCGAAAATGCGGTTACCCTCAGCGCTGTGGCCAAAAAATATTGCCTTTTTCGACGAGTTACGTGCACTGGAGTGGTTGCTTTCACAAACTGTGAAAGAGGCACTTGTTGCCGGAAGAGTATGTTTCAGTGTTTGATAATCGCAATTTTTATCGTCGACTGTATTCCTGAGATTTTACTGCTGTCTTACTTTTGTTCAAGCTTTCTGTTACCTTTACTAATGTTCACTTCTTGTTTTGTTTTACTTTGATGTTAACTTCGCTTAATGTTCTTGTTACGTTTTCTGTGAAAACGAGCACGTTGTTTTCAAAGTGTCTCCAAAGCGATAATGCCTTCTAGGCGAAGCAGGCATTCTGTAAATAAATGAATAATATTTTACAAAGCTGCATGCACCTGATTAACTTTGTTTGCTTACTCTGTTTCTACATTTGTCTCAATGAAAATTCATTCGTAAGAAAATGTATAAATAGTAAGTATAACTTAGATTTTTACGAAATATTGGGAAGCTGCTAATAAAACTTATTGCAGTAAGCAAAAGTCAGCAAACTAAGTGTCGCCGCAGTTTAACTCATTTCGAATACAATCAGCTAATAACATTTCAAATACCCAAGTTAAATCCGAGGAAAGCTGGTATGGCATAGAAGGTATAGGTGAAATAACAAACAGACATAAAGAGCTATGGTGTCTCTGTGGAGCTGCTGAGGTGTTGGAAATTTAGTTGCGCGAAAACGGCTCTAGCGTTAGATGCACTGCTCTTATGCCATTGTGAACGCGTGAAATGAAATGGCACGAAACAAGCTTCTAAACTATAGCAAGAAGTTGGCGGTTGGCGACAGCTTTAGGAATTGAGAACGCGTGAATTCGAACGTCATTCAAAGCTCGCGCTTTCTATTTCCCCGCGTAAGTGTAAAAAAAATATTTTTTTTATTCTTGAAGGTTGTTTTGATCGTACATATTTTTCGGAAAATTAAAAAATGTTTAGAACGAAACACCTTATTCGAAGGCACCGACCTTTTCGGGACTTTTGCGTTCTCAGTAGCAGGAAACCCCGGAAAGTGGACGTGACAAATAAAATACTCACCGCGGTCAAATTTTGGAATTTTGGAATAATTTTTTTTTTCATCTCCATGTCGAGATATGTCGGGTAGCACAAAATTAGAGAGGACATGAATCAATATGTACAATAAAAACTGCTATCTGTATGCCGCCTTCCAGAACTAAGATGGCAAGCGTGCTTCTCATGTTCCGGGCCATTGCGGAATCGACGGCGTTATGACCGCGGGGCACGCCATTTAGTATGACTATAAAGTGTAGAAATCACTGCTTCTACTGAAGAAAATACCTCATTTCTCTGACTGAAACAAACAAAAAGAACGATGGAATAAGCCGGCCAAGCATAGTACTGAAGTTTATGGTTGCTTTAAAGTTGATTTTTAAGCTTTCATTTCTCTTGCTATTAGCTATCAGTGATCCCTCCAAAATTTTGTAACAAATGAAAGGTAGTGTTTCTGCCGTTTTTTATTGAATATTGACGCGCCAAAAGTGTAATAGCGCTCTAGATATTTTTATATACAGAGAATATCTTTGTCTTTGAAATTTATTTTGGTACGTTGTGTTTTTATGTTTGTGCAATTGCTGGAGTTGAGCTTCGATTGTCATGAGTAATGGGCACCTCAAGAATATCCAACAATTATTTTGCACAGATCGCGATTTTGTCAGCATGCTGGAGGATCATGAATACCTTCTTCCGGAAACGAAAGAACAGAGTGGACGCGGAAGAGCTCTAATGGTTACACAAATAATGAAAAAGACTTTATAATACGCTCATATCCTGCTACCGTGCGGGATATAGAGGTCCTCGAAAAAACCCGTATAAGCGACTGCAGAACGGTAAGGTCCAAAATAGCTTACGCTTGAAGAGGTAACTGAAGAAATTATTGACGCGGAAGGCCATTAACGAGTTAGCGGTAAGACTGAAAGTTGAGGAATTCAGGATATCGCTGCAGAACAGATATTCAGCCTTAACTGGGGATGGCGATCTTAATGTTCATACAATGAACGATATTCTGTAAGCTCTCATTACGGAGTGAGCAGTAGAAGCATGCGGTAGGATGGCTAGACCAAATACCGGCAAGCTATCTCAGGAGACGAAAGATCTGAATAAGTAACGCCAGAGCATGAAAGTATCTAACCCTACAGAAAGAAAGGAAGTGGCAGATCTATCATGTTTAATAATTGAGTGAAAGGCAGATGACATAACGAAGTTTAATATGCACACAATCGAACATGCTTCTTAATATTCACTGCCTAAAGGCAGTGAAGAGGAAACTAAGTATCGATAAAACAAATTAATGTATGTAGAGACAAAGAGGACAATGCAATTAGAAATTTGGATGAGATTGTTAAAGTAGCCGCACAGTTCTACCCAGAACGTGCAATGTGCGCAGCAATGGCACATCCCGTCAGTAGCGAAAGAGGAAGTAAAGAAAGCCTTAACAGCAATACAAAGGGAAAAAGCAGTTTGTGAGGATCAGGCAACACTAGATCTCTTGAAGGATGGAGGGGAGATTGTGCTAGAACAACTAACCATTCTGTATGTGAAATGGATTATGACATTGAGCCTATCAATATTTGGAAGAGCGCTAACATCTTATCTAATAAGAAACCATACGTGATGTACTTAAAAAATTACAGACCGGTCAGCTTCCTATCCGTTGCCTTCAAGGTAATTATTAAGGTAATCGCTAATAAAGTCAGGATAACCTTAAATTTCAATAAACCAAGCCATCAGGCAGGGTTTCCTAAAATATGCTTGATAATAGGTGATATTGAAACCAGCAGCAAGGTGACAGAGAAATGCGCAGATTAAAATCGAACCATATATGTAGCCTTCATTGATTACAAAATAACATATGACTCAGTGGAATCCTCAGCAGTCATGCACGTATTGCGGAATCAGGTTCTAGAAGAGGCTTTTGTGAAAATACAGGAATATAACTGTATTCACTGCACAGACACCATTGTGCTCTATAAATTGAGCAATAAAATTCAAATAAGGAATGGTGTCAGGCAAGAGCCACGATCCACCTGTGCTAGTCACCGCCCGTTTACCAGAGTTTTTCCGATGCCCGAATTGGGAACAGTCGGGGATAATTGTTGAAAGAGAATTCCTAAGCAATTTCCGGTTTCCTGATGAAATTGCCTTGCTAAGTCAATCAGGAGATGAACTGCAAAGCATGATAAATCAATTCGACAGGTAGAGCAGAACATTGGGTACAAAAATTAACATGCAGTCAACCAAAGCAATGCTCAACAGTATAGCGAGGAAACAGCAGTTCAGAATTGGCAGCGAGGTGGATGGTGGAAGTGGTAAGGCAATATGTCTACTTGGAGCAGGTAGTGATCGCTTATCCGGATCATGAGACGGAAATAACTACAAAAAGAATCGTGTGGAGCGCATAATACAGGTCATTTCGGTTCATGATTGGCAGTTTATTAATAACCCGTTAAAAAAGAAGTATTAAACAGGTATATATTACCTGTACTAACTTATGGGGCAGAACCATGGAGGCTAACGAAAAGGGTACAGCTTTCAGCCATTCCCTCGTTATTACTGTCTGTTGATAAATAGTTCTCGAGAACCATGAGTTGTTTATATTATGAAGACCAGTTAAAATCTCTAGCAGGCTGTCGGAAGTCCTAAAAGATTCAGCGATGTTGCTGGCAATAGCCGCCTTGGTTGCTGAACAGACAAGCATAGTCCTTACCGGTGTTAAATCTCAATCGCAGGCGTCTCTGCTCATTACGAGTGGATATGGTTTATTGGATTTCCTTACGTTTTAAGCGCTCTTAATATAAGGCCTCAAGAAACCTTCTGAGCTCCTCCAACAACACAAGCCTTTTTTCTCTCAATAACACCTTACTAAATCACGTTGTGAAGAACTTTTTAGATGCAGACTGTCTAGATGCAGTCATTATCAGCACCCTATAGTGAGGTTAACGTCTGACAGCCAGCATATGAGTCACGATTTAGAAGATTAAGGCTGAGCGCGGAGCACTAACATATGTGTGGTGGTAGCAAAGTTTTCACCAAATATCCTACAACACTAAATTTCAAAAGCAAACTTTCCTTTCTAGTTGCATGCTCAGGTGCACTTTTCAAACAAGGCAAGGCACTCTATTGCTTCAACACGCATACTCCCAGTTTCACTTCCCTAATGATAACTCAATGCAGCAGGTACTGAGCCCGTTCTTTACGCTGAATGCTGGTCAAGGTATTCAGGAGCGCTGTCTTGTATAGCCTGCGCGTCGTGAAGGATATTATGCAGTTTTCGTATGCGTTGTAGCAGGCCCTTCAATGGAAAAGAAAATAGGAAGGCACGCTTAAGCTCCTCCTTAAGGGTACCACGCGATAGCGTCTGGGGTAATTCTCATATATGTAGGTCATTATCTACTTTGCATTCATAGATCCTGGGGAGTCCTCGTGCCCTCCTGGAGCAATGGGGCAGTGGTTAAGTGATGAGCCACTGCCCCGCGATGGCAGGTGTTCACAGCAGTGGGCCTTGTGCGGCCCATGTTGCTCTTCTCGAGCTCTCAATCGTAATTTAACTGCCACCTGCCACAGTGGGCAGTTTTCTCACTATCCGATTGCCATGTTGTGATGGCGGTTCAAGGTCACGTTAACTAAGTGGCCCAATTGTTTCCTTGGTTGCTCTCTGACACCACCTGCTAGAATCATGCTCGCTATTTTTCGCTGACAACGCGGGCAACGGATTTTCTCAACAATGGGGACTTCAACAGATGGTGTTATTCTCCCAGATGTTTAAAGTTGGCACGGGCTAAGTTTGGGCGAACTAGCGTTCAAGGTCTTGATCAGGGGAGCCTTCGATGGTTCGTAGTATGCAACGGTACTGCGGACGACAAGGGTCGACACCGGGGGTGGGCTTATGGTAGATTTTTGATGATGTCAGGATGGCGCGAAAACAACAGGGGCCAAAGCGGCACACGAACACAACAGTACCGGCGCCAACTTGCAACTGAGGTTTATTCGCCCATACCCTTACATTTTATGAAGCACCCGAGCCGTATCACAGACGCCTATCACACAGGAATAAGAAATCGTAACCAATAATCAGAATTCAGGAAGTAGGTGCTACTTCTTAAAGACCGTAAGATACATTCATGCATTCATCACAACACCCCTGATAAAAGCAAACAGGTCCCAAGATTATCCAAGCGCAAAGTCAACAGGAAAGCAGTTCATCCTCACAACGAAGACCCACCCTTGGCCAACGCAAACAGATCGCAATATCAAAATTTTTGCTTTTATACATCGTGTGATAATGAATGCATGACCAACAACAAACTCGGAAAAAATTATGGACATGAAAACTTAAAACCTTCGAGAAATCCTCTCAGCGTCAAAGTACTAAAACAAGTATCAAAACTTGAAAACCTTCGAGAAATCCTCTCACCGTCAAAGAAATAAAGGATTGGATTCTACGCAATTCTCGTTTGGCTGTTAATACACATTCAAGAACAACAAACTATGCAGAGAAAACTTCAGCACATTAAAGCCTAAAGACACCCTTCGAGAAAAGCCACCTCAGCGTCACTGATTGAAATGGACGGTTTACTAACGCCTGCGCTTCCCGCTTTCTTAATAAAATATGCCTCTACTACTTCTCGCTCGAACGTTTCTTTACCGCTCTTCAAACAAATTTTTTGTCTAGTTCCGGACGACACTCTTTGCAGGTTTTGCAGTGGTCTGCAAGAAAACTTCCATGTTGGTTGTGCACATTCCGCAAGTGCTCACTGGCACGTTCATTGAAACATCGACCGGTTTGCCCTACGTAAACGAGACCACAGCTTAGAGAAATCTGATACACAACTTGTGACCTCCATTTGTTGAACTGTTTTTGATGTTTAATAGGGCAAACCGGTGGTTTCTTCTCCAGTTCAGTCGTAGTACAGATCTTTGACAGCTTTGATCTGGCCGAAAACACAACTTGCACCTTATGTTTGCTTGCGACTTTTTTATGCCTTGGGAAACTTTGTGAATGTAGGGTATGACAGGGACCGATGTGTTTCGCGCTTCGGAAGTCTCTTATCATGAGGCCGCTTCAACTTCTGGATTAACATTTCGGAGACAGCCGAAATCAAAAGGGGCGGGTAACCGGCTTCTCGCAAAATCTGAAGTTCGTCGCCAATGCTCACCGACATTATGTGATGGTACGAATTACCCAAGGCATTCTGAAAGGAATTAGCGATTATTGCTTTTTTAGCGATTATTGCCATCACATGATGTCGGTGAGCTTCGGCGACCAAGTTCAGAGGTTGCGAGAAGCCGGTTACCCGCTTCTTTTGATTTCGGCTTTCTCCGAAATGTTAATCCAGAAGTTGAAGCGGCCTCATGATAAGAGACTTCCGGAAGCACGAAAGACATTTGACCCTGTCATTCCCTACATTCACAAAGTTTCCCATGGCATAAAAAAAATTCGCAAACAAACATCACGTGCAAGTTGTGTTTTAGGCCCCTTCAAAGCTGTCAAAGATCTGAACTACGACTAAACTGGAGAAGAAACGACCGGTTTGCCCTATTAAACATCAAAAACAGCTCACCAAATGCAGGTCACAAGTTGGGTATCACATTCCTCTAAGCTGTGGTCGCGCTTACATAGGGCAAACCGGTCGATGTTTCAATGAACGTGCCAGTGAGCACTTGCGGAATGTGCACTACCAACATAGAAGCCTCCTTGCAGACCACTGCAAAACCTGCAAAGTGTCCTCCGGAACTAAGCAAAACAATTTTTTTTTGAAGAGCGGTAAAGACAAGTTTGAGCGAGAAGTAGCATAGGCATATTTTATTAAGAAATCGGGAAGATCATTCGTTAGTAAACCGTCTCTTTAAATCAGTGACGCTGAGGTGGCTTTTCTCGAAGGGTGTCTTTAGGTTTTAATGTGTTGAGGTTTTCTCTGCACAGTTTCTTGTTCCTGAATGCGTTTTAACAGCCAAACGAGAATTGTGTAGAATTCAATAATTTATTTTTTTGACGGTTAGAGGATTTCTCGAAGGTTTTTAAGTTTTGACAATTGTTGAGTACTTTGACGCTGAGAAGATTTCTCGAAGGTTTTAAGTTTTCATGTCCATAATTTTTTCCGAGATTTTGTTGATCATTCATTCATTATCACACGATGTATTTAAACAAGAATTTTGATATTGCGTTCTGCTTGCCTTGGCCAAGCGCGGGTCTTTGTTGTGAGGATGAATTGCTTTCCTGTTGGTTTTGCGTTTGGATAATCTCGGGACCTGTTTGCTTTTATCAGGAGTGTAGTGATGAATGCATGAATGTATCTTACGGTCTTTAAGAAGTAGCACCTACTTCGTGAATTGTGATTATTGTTTGCAATCTCTTATTCTTCTGCGATAGGCTTCTGCGATACGGCTCGGGTGCTTCATAAAATGTAAGAGTTTGGGCGAATAAACCTAAGTTGCAAGTTGGCGCCGGTCCTGTTGTGTTCGTGTGCCTCTTTAGGTCTTGTTGTTTTCGCGCCGTCCGGACATCATCAAAAAGCTATGCACCAACTAGCCCAAACCAAAGTACTTATTGAGCTTATGGTAGATATAGAAGCTGTCAGATGCGGAATGGTGGGACTCTGACCTAAGGTGGCAGTTAGTGTATATGATGGCTGCTTTGATTCTTGTCACAGGTTCTGGTGGCAGTGCAGCCTTTTCGCTCGCTTGTGCTGCGGCTGGTTTAGGATGGCTCCGGTGAATAGCGAGTACCTACGCCAGATGCAATTTGATCATGAGAAATGTCCTGGAGTCATGAAAACAATATAAAGGGCCCCAAAGAACATCTTAATTGCTCTGCCTTACTTTCGCAAAAAAAGTGAAATAGTCGGCATGGAAACAGCAAAAGCCTGTTCCGCGGGAGTCGAAGAACACAAGCGCCCCGTTCAGTGCGCGCTAAATTCAAATTTTTTGATTCTGAGATATAGGTGCGAAAAGCGCGTAGAATAACCTTCAAAAACGTAGAAAGAATTGCCGCGTAGAAAAAATTGGATAGACATAGGAGAGGCCTTAGTCCTGCAGTGCACATATTCAGGCTGATGGTGATGTGTTAGTCGTGTGTAGGTAGCACTGAGATTACCATTCACGTTACAAAGGTTCCCACCATTCGGAATTAAAAAAAAGCAAACTGAAAGAGGTGGGCTGCAAGTGAGGACGGTTTACATTTTTACGTGTTCACGTGGGGTTTTCGTATAGAGTGTGGGAAATGACATTCCCTATGATGACGGTCCAGTCCCGAAACGCTACTCTCCGACGCAACGTCGCTTCCATGAGGCGAAACAAGGCACGCGAGCGCCGCATCCTGCTATTATGAAATACTCAGCTTTTCCTCTTTTCCATCTTAACATGAATACTCATGATCGCCACTATATACGCTGAGGCCATTTAATTTTGCCAGCAGCCCCAAACTACAATCGTGTTTAACATAAGGCGTTTCTTTATCCTGACAGAGCCAGGCAACCTCGCGCTGCGACTTCACCTCCTCACTCACTTCCAACCCTCAGCGCCGACAAGGAGCTGCGGGAACGTTTTGTGGACGTCGCAGTCGCAGAGACAGCCTCAATAGCTTTTTCATAGCGGACGATGTCTAAAAATGGAGATCAGCGAACACACTCTCCGGTATCCTCGGGAAATGGCGTTCTCCACCTTAGCAACGCCGGCGAATTTAGGATAAAGCTGGCATCTATTTAACTCCCTGATGCACGTGATTCGATCGCGCCATTGAAACTTACTCGAATTTTTATGTTTGAGAGCAAGAACGCAAACAGAGAACCTTCATTCGTTACGAAGTCTTCAGGAGAGGTTGCGTCAGCCAAAGCAATTGTAGAAATGGAAACAAAAAACGAAAGACCGCAACAAGAATCTCGAACGACCAGAAGCAAAAGCCGATTACCTTCCTCAACTTGAATGCACGCAGCATAGCTAATAAGGTACCTGAACTAGAGGCTACTTTGCGGGCTATTGAGCCTGACATCGTAACCATCACTGAGACATGGTTACATCCTGGCATTTCAGACTCCGAATTTGTCCCACACGGATATACACTTTTTTGCAAGGATAGACAATCTAGAGGTGGGGGCGTGGCAATTCTGCTTAAACAAGCAATAGTATACTCCATTATGCCGGAATTTGCAGGTGTTGAGGCTGTATGGTGCAAGAACCATTTAACCGATGGCGTTGTTCACGTTGGAGCTGTCTACAGGCCTCCAAATTCCGATGCAATGTATCTTGACCCGTTGTTCGACTACGTGCTTAGATATACTCCCGGCAGCAAAATTTTGATGGCTGGGGACTTTAATCTACCAGATAAAAACTGGAAATCTCTTAGCCCCGGAAAAGCTACAAATAACCTCATGATAGATTTCTTGTTCACGTTCAACCTTACGCAGATTGCCGACACGCCGACTCGTGTTCATAACCAAACCAGTTCTATTCTAGACCTATTCTTCGTTAGCGATCACTTTCCAAGCAGTGCCATAACAATAGAAACACTTCAAGGGCTATCCGATCATTAATTAATAGTGTGTAAATTGCCTATAACTAACCTTGTTAGCCCGGATTGTACTGAAAAACGTGTCTTTGCATTTAATAGGGCCAATGATGATGCTGTTATGACTTATCTCGTTCATGAATACGAGAACATTTCCCATTTATGTCTAGATAAGCAGTCCAGTATAGACAGCGTCTGGCATTTTTTTAAAAATCTTGTTACGCATTGCATGGAAAGCTTCGTCCCAACAGTTCGAAAAGTTGTAAAAAACCATAATCCCTGGATCACGCGTAAAATAATTCATATTAAACGAAGGATCAAAAGACTCAGACAGCGCAACATATTTCGCTCCATTCCTGACTACCACCCTCGCCTTAATTCATTAAATAGCCAACTTAAACATGCAACTCGATATGCAAAAGAACATTTCTGCAACACTACATTACAAAACTTTATTAAAACTGCTCCAAGCAAATTTTGGCGTTACTTGCGCACAAAGCAAAAGATAAGACTTCCCATGTCATCTCTGGACGGCAAACTTAATGCAGATTCGTTCAACAACTATTTTCAATCGGTCTTCACTGTTGATAAAAACCACGTTGGCCAGACTGCGCCACAACACTATGGCCACGAGCATCTCGTTGGTAAACCTACAATTTCTGAGGCTGGTGTGCTATCCTCGCTTCGACATGTTGATGAAAAGAAAAGTAGCGGTCCAGATGACATTCCTAATAATTTTCTAAAACGTTTACCGAGCCTTGTAGCAAATATCTTTGTCTTCTCTTCCAGAAATCAATTCGTGAATGTTGTATTCCCTCTGAATGAAAAATCGCCAAAGTAATCCCTGTCCGCAAATCAGGTGACAAACACTCCCCGAATAATTATCGACCCATATCTCTGACATGTACATGTGGGAAAATTCTGAAACACATTATCCTAAAATTTCTGACTCAATACGTAGAACCTAAAACACTAATTCAGCCTTGCCAGCACGGTTTTAGAAATGGTCTATCCACTATAACACAACTTGTTGAATTCTTGCATGATCTTGCGCAAGGTATTAACAATCAGTCGCAATCCGATATAATTTTCCTTGACTTTTTCAAAGCGTTCGACCGAGTGTCGCATCAAAAATTGATGTAAAAACTCAAGCATTTAATTGGTGATGGTCCCGTCGCAAAATGGATTAGCAGTTTTTTGTCTGAACGTTGTCAATTTGTCCAATTTGACGGACACACCTTCGACATTATTCCCGTGGTATCTGGTGTCCCCCAAGGATCTGTACTGGCGCCTCTTTTATTTTTGCTATTTATTAATGATGTAACTAACCAAAATGAAGTACAAATGAGACTATTTGCAGATGATTGCGTTCTTTATCATGAAATTAAACATCAGTCTGACCAGACCAAACTAAATAGCGCTTTGAATAAACTTTTTCAGTGTTTGTCATGATTGGAGTATGGTCATTAACAAAGACAAGACTGTTTCTATGTCCGTCACAAAGAAAAAAAATCCGCTTAAGTTCACTTATGGTTCTGATAACACTGCGCTACGAACTGTTACGGAATACCGATATCTGGGGATGCTTATCTCATCCGACCTGAACTGGACAACGCACGTTCAGTATGTAGCAAATAAGGCAATGAACAAGATGTTTTTCCTCAAACCTGCCTTGAAAAACTCGCCTCCCGAGATAAAGCTCCTGGGATACACTACACTTATACGCCCGGTATTAGAATATGCTAATATTACATGGTTCCCGTATACAGGCACTAGCGTAGCCGCATTGGAAAGTGTGCAGCGAAAAGCTGCCCGATTTATCTATAACCAGTACAGGCGCACAGATTCACTTACTGAACTTTTGCATAGCGCAGGACTTCAGCCTTTCTCTATCCGATCGAAACTGTACCGCTTGAAATTCCTATACTTGCTTCTGCACAATTATTTTAAGCTTAACTCTGAAGACTTCGTCAATATAAGACACTCCAAAATCACCGGCCGCAAACATCCTCTTGCACTTGAAGAATTTTTTTGTTGCAATAACACATTCTATTTTTTTCCTTTTTTCCGCGAGCAGTGCGGGAATGGAATGCCCTTGACGCTTCGATTGTAATGCAGCCGACAGTCCTCAAATTTTTTGAGCTTCCCGAGCTGAGTATGCTGCCACAAAACTGACTAAATATTCTTAAAACGTTCGTGATATATACTTTGTTCTGTATAACTGATTATCCCGAATTTGTTTGTTCTTGTCTTGATTTAAGTAGACATCCCTATTATTGTACAACTGCTTACTGTTCTATAATTGTTTTTATGTGAAAAATAGGTATTTCTTGACATCCGCCCACCCCTGTAAAAACCCCGGTTGGGGTTGACAGTATGTTGAAAATAAAAAATAAAAATAAATAAAAAATGCGAACAGCTGATGTAACGTGGCGTCGAGAGTACGACGTCGGCGCGTAAGAGAGTCCTTTTTTCCACGGAAGAATTATAAAATGTGCAGTGCCGAAACATTAGGCATTCCTTTCATTGCAGCAGGTATATGTTCTCCAGGCATTGCTCGGAGTGATCGTTATTCAGCAGTGTGAAGCGCGCTATTAGATATCATGTTGTCCTTAATAGAACGAGGTGACACTCTGCGTCGTATCAGTTAGAGCGAGAAATGCGGTAATTTCGGGAGGTACAGATATGTCCAAAAATATGAGGAACAAGAGTATGTCTGACATTTTCTTTTTGTGGTTCATTTTAGAGAGTCATATACCTGGCAACCAACATCGCGTCAATGACTAAATTCCCCTCGTCAGCAAGGCTGGTTTAATTTTGGTCCTTGCATTCACTACAGGAAATGTAAACCTTCTAAGAAAGATAATAATGCCCGTTATTTCATATTAACAGTCGGTCATTTCGGCTGTCCATAGCTACATGGAGCACTTTTTGTAAGCAAGAAACTGCATTTTCGTTCCATTATTTATGTGTGCCCAGGGAAGGCTGTGGATGTCATAACGACGTCTGTGCACATCACGGCCCGTGCGTGTAAACTGTTGTTAGGTGTGGGGCTCCGACCCCATAGCAGGCCACCGGTGTTGGGGGATTGCGCTTCTATCCCACCGCTGCCACCAGTTGTTAGATGCGGGCCCCTGGTTCGCCTGTGCCGTCTCTCGCCAAGGTCGGTGTCCCCGGGTTCCGGATCGGGAGACTGCTGTTGTGGGGGTGACGAAGAGATGAGAGGGGATCCGAGGTGAAGAAGAGACTGAAAGGGTTTATTTACATTTTTACAAAGTTCGAAAGAGTGAATTGGGAGCTGGCGAACACACGCCAGATCGCTGCTTAAATAGGGTCCCCTGTCCCCAGGTCCTTAGTTGGGGAATCTAGTTCATTAAAAATGCGTCGAATCACTGTGATGTAGATAACGTGTCCAGTCTTCCGGGTCCGCCTTCCAGGACGCCCCCAGCCACACACTCTTGCCACTTCTGGCAGATTATGGTCCGCGCCGTCCAGGCTTCAGTGATGAATAGCCCGAAGGGGGTCCCATGGCAGCGTCGAAGGTCAGTCACCTGCACTTCACAGCGGTAGCGTGGGAACGAAAGGTTGCCACCGCAGTTTGCAGAAGCATTCACGTGGAGCGTGGGAACTAACGGTTGCCACTGCAGTCTGCAGAAGGTTCCACGTATAAGGAAAAGCACAGTCTAAGACGAAGTTGTTTTCGAAGCACAAGGATTCCGGCGACGTTGGCTTAGTCAAATCCGGCCGCATTTGCCACGGCTCATTTGCAGTCCCGCCGCTCGCCGGCTCCCCCGTCGTCCCCTCTGGGAGAAACATGTCCCGGGTGGGTCCGGCGTTGAGAACAAAAGACAGGTTCACCAAAGCCGTTCTCAAACAGCGGAGGGCCGTTTCACCCCGTAAACAGCAGGGGGGGGGGGGGGGGGGGAAGGACCCTTGTAGACGCCACCACCTGCACTCGGGGCGCTGCAACCACATCGACGGCCCTTTGAAGCCTCTGTCGATTGATGATTCCCAGTGGCTTGAATATTCTTGGCATGTTGGCGCCTCCAAACGTAACAGCTCCTCCGCGGCCAGGACAATCTCGATCGGCCAGTGGTCACAATCACTGGTCGAGGAGAGATGACTTGAGCTGCAGCGTGGGAGGCCCTTCTTCATCTTGCCTGCAAGCACAGAGTAGAGTCCTAATCCTCGAACAATGGAGGCATTAGTCGAAATCAGCCACTCAACATGGCGCCACTCCCCAGGCAGTGTACGAAATTCACCCGAGAGCCGCCAGGCTGTTATGCAATACTACTGCATTGTCAATGTAAACGTAAGCACAAAATTTTGTAGCTGACAGCAATAATCTCGGCTACTAAGAACAGCTTCCATGTCTGCCAAATTCGCTGCCAAAGACCGATTCGCCGTACACGACTTGAAGAGGGGTGGCGAATTTGGAAGCAAAACTAGAATAAACAAACAAACTGACACCTAAATTTTGCCCGAATTTAGGGTAAAGAGAGCATCTGCGTCTCATGTGATGTCGCCAAAGACTTCCAAGTTGTACAATACGCGGTGGTGTGTCAAAGCGTACAAATTTGATTAGAAACTCTATTCCTTATCAATCAAAGCTTTGATTCCCTTATACAACCAGAATACCGTTAGATTGCTTAAAATATCGCCCACGCTCAAATTAATCCACTGGCTCTTTTCAAAGAAGCTTGACGCTCGAGTCTAATAATCAACTGTTCTAGTTGAACTCGCAAAGGTGCGACTGCGCATCGTAATCCTTACTCCGTCCCGTACTGGCGAGAGACTTCTCTTATACTCAATGTGTCAGTCATGCGCCTCGTCACCATCACTTGTACAGAAAGCTGCTACAGCTGTTCTCCACAGAATTCTGCAGCCGAACTTCGTTCGCTTAATCTTTGAATACCAAAATCGGCTAGCTAACCTAGCGCCGCTAAACACAGGTACTCAAATTGGCACAAATATCCGTGCTTTCTTTGCCTTCGCCTGACATTAGCAACACTACTGTCAATGTAGCGAATGTAGCGACAAGCTCTTGGTATCTCGACCAAGTGTTACAAGTCTTAATGTACTAAATATATAAAAGTAAACCTGTGCGAAATTTTCAAACGCAAAAAGAACTTACTAGCTCTCAGCGGTTCTACCTACGCAAAGAGCTCATCGTCTTTTCAGGAACTGTGTTCGCTGCACTCCTGTGAGTGCCTTTATCACTTGATAGCATCTCAAATTGACACACGACCTTTCTAACCCAATCGCACAATTACCTTTATTTAAGTTAAGAAAACAGTAACACCTGATAAAATCCGAATTTTTAGCCTAAAACAAAGTAGCATTTCCTTCCCCGTTTTTACACGCACACACAAAAAAGAGGAATAAAACAGCTACTTCGAATTGCTACGCGGGGTCAAACATGGCTCACCACCCCCGCGTCGAAAGGATTAGTCCTTCAGCCGCGCCCACCGGGGTCGCGCTCTGACTGGTTGTACGGCTGTCAACTCGTGACAAAGGGCAACTGAAAGAAGACATTCCTGATCGCTACTGTCATCTCCACAGTCCCTCGACGCGCTCAGTAGGCCCCGGTAGCCCATGTAGTGCCGATAACCGATTCCGGGCGACGGACAGCGACCGGAGCGAGAAGCTGCTCTCTGTTCTCGCCCGAAGCAAGCCCGCCTACCCGTTCCCCCTTCGCGCTTCCTCGAATACAGTGCGGAAAGTGCAGGAGGCATCCTTCTCCAGAGCGCGCACTGAACATGCTTGCGTGCGCGGCCTCTGTTGCTCGACCCCTGCGCTCGCATATGCCCGATGTGTCGCAGTCTAGCGCCTTCTGATCTTTCGGGTAGATTTCCTTTCTTCCTTACTGCCTTTCTGTTAGGTCGGGGGGTCTGTGCCTTCCCGCTGGCCGATGCCCTTTGAAAAGCCTCGCCCCTGTTCAGCTTGCAAGATGCGCTTTTCTCTTTCGGTTACTGCGGTCACCTTTGGAAGCACCTGCGCGTGCCGCCTGACCAGTAACTTTAGCTGCAAGATTACAAGGTCCAATGCGGGAAGGTTTTTCTTTCCCTTCTGCCGCATTTCCATGTGTGCTAACATTGGCACCTGTTTGCGCAAATAATTTTAGGGCTTGACAATTCAACCGCTTTTTCTCGGTCCTTGCCCTATTCCTGTTTTTACGCCTAGACACTTCCGTTTGTGTCTCCTGATCACAACTAGCTTGATCTAGTTTTACAGAGGCACCTCGGAGACATTCATCCAATTGCAAACTGGCCGCTTTGCCTTCGCAGGTCAGTGTCAGCTCCACACTGCTGACACACGGACCTTCCGCTGCCCCCGAGTTGGGCAGTTCGCTTTCCTGAAGGCAGTCCTCCACCGCCCGCTTATCGGCTTGAGCGCTTACCCCTGAAACGCACTGCTCGTCTGCAATGGAGTTTTCGTCCTCTGTCTCCGCGTGGCTTTCGATATTGCGTTTCAACATTACAGCTCCGCAGTCTTCCTGGCGGTTGTGCGCTGTTTCACAGTACTGTCTTACGTCATCACGTCTGTCCAACTGGAACGATCCGGCCTGACTTGCTCTCTCTGGAGTCTTGCCTCTCGAGATATCATCATCCAGTTTCTTTAGCTCATACGTGTGCGCTGTTTCACAATACTGTTTTACGTCGTCACGTCTATCTAATTGGAACGATCCGGCCTGACTCGCTCTCTCTGGAGTCTTGGCTCTCGAGATCTCATCTTCCAGTTTCTTTATTTCATGCGCAAGCTGCAACCTTCTAAGCTCCCGTTCCTCTTGCTCGGCAGCTAGCCGTTGCTTTTGCTCCGCGTTGAGGAGTTCCCATGTATTGCTAATTATTATTTCCTCGGCGGTTTCCAAGAGCAATTTGCGAATGTCCAACTTTTTTATCTTAACCCCTACATCTACACCCAACTCTTCGCACAATGACAGCAAATCTTTCCTTAGCAACTTCATTAAATCCATGTTTGCTGCTCTGAGCCTTGACTTTGCTGAACAACTGTTGACGTGAGCTGCACACACTCAGACTCTCTGATCAACTTCCCTCGATTCCCAGCAGTTCAATGTATTAACCCAAACATTTGAAGCCTGGCGGATCTCAAGCAAAGTTCAAGCACTCACCCACGGAAGCAACACCCCGCCGCATGGTCGATCCAACCGCTGCCAACCAGTTGTTAGATGTGGGGCCCCAACCCCATAGCAGGCCACAGGTGTTGGGGGATTACGCTTCGATCCCACCGCTGCCACCAGTTGTTACGTGTGGGGCTTCTCTCCCGTAGCAGGCCACCGGGGTTGGGGGATTGCACTTCTTGCACTTCTATCCCACCGCTCGCCGCCAGTTGTTAGATGCGGGCCCCAGGTTCGCCTGTGCCGTCTCTCGCCAAGGCCGGTGTCCCCGGGTTCCGGATCGGGAGACTGCTGTTGTGGGGGTGACGAGGAGATGAGAGGGGCTCCGAGGTGAAGAAGAGACTGAAAGGGTTTATTTACATTTTTACAAAGTTCGAAAGAGTGAATCGGGAGCTGGCGAACACACGCCAGATCGCTGCTTAAATAGGGTCCCCTGTCCCCAGGTCCTTAGTTGGGGAATCTAGTTCATTAAAAATGCGTCGAATCACTGTGATGTAGATAACGTGTCCAGTCTTCCGGGTCCGCCTTCCAGGACGCCCCCAGCCACACACTCTTGCCACTTCTGGCAGATTATGGTCCGCGCTGTCCAGGCTTCAGTGATGAATAGCCCGAAGGGGGTCCCATGGCAGCGTCGAAGGTCAGTCACCTGCACTTCACAGCGGTAGCGTGGGAACGAAAGGTTGCCACCGCAGTTTGCAGAAGCTTTCACGTGGAGCGTGGGAACTAAAGGTTGCCACTGCAGTTAGCAGAAGGTTCTACGTATAAGGAAAAGCACAGTCTAAGACGAAGTTGTTTTCGAAGCACGAGGATTCCGGCGACGTTGGCTTAGTCAAACCCGGCCGCATTTGCCACGGCTCATTTGCAGTCCCGCCGCTCGCGCCTCCCCCGTCGTCCCCTCCGGGAGAAACATGTCCCGGGTGGGTCAGGCGTTGAGAACAAAAGACAGTTTCACCAAAGCCGTTCTCAGACAGCGGAGGGCCGTTTCACCCCGTAAACAGCAGGGGGGGGGGGGGGGGGAAGGACCCTTGTAGACGCAACCACCTGCACTCGTGGCGCTGCAACCACATCGACGGCCCTTTGAAGCCTCTGTCGATTGATGATTCCCAGTGGCTTGAACTTTCTTGGCATGTTGGCGCCTCCAAACGTAACACTGTGTTGAAGAAAAATAAAGAAGCCTGGGCGTCTTTCTACATTACGCTGCTTGTTGCCTCCAGTGTCATCACATCCTTCCGCCCCGTCGGCAAACGGCAAAACTCTTGGTGAGCGGGGTACACGATGTGGCAGCCTAAAACGTTAAGTCAACATTCGTACTTACGCCAAAATGGTACTTTCAGTTGCGGTACATTTTGGACGTTCCAGGTAGCCCTGACACTTTTCGAGATGCGAATGATGAGCTAAAACTAAGAATCCACAGATGACAAGCTGTGCGGCTGTACACTAAAATCTTTTGCCCTTCATTCTTTTTTTTTCACCTGTCTCCCCCTTGTCTTCACCGATAAAATCAGCTATGTATGGTACTCAAAAGCGCAAAAGTTACCATCCGCTCTGCCAAGATCCGAGAACGTCCTTTAATTGTAGAAAGCACGTTTTGCAGAAAAAAGTACACAGTCTCGTCCCTACTGCATACCTAAAGCATGATAGGGGACCTGTACTGCTGCGTGCCCCAACATTTCTCTTTTTATTGCACCATTCTAGTGCTGTGGCTTCAGAAAGAAGAGTAGATTACACCAATGAAAAAACAAAAACTAGGAAGTCACTTAATATTCGCTTTAAGAGAAGACGTAATAGCTCCTTCTCTTCCTCTTTGTTTTTGTGATACGTTTTATTTCTCATTTCCCACCGATCCCCAATCCACAATCACATGTTCAATCAAGATGATCGATTGCAATCACAATTAGTAATCCGGTTATTGATTACCAATCAATCATAATGATCAATGAGATTTCAGCAATCACTGTCTAGGCTACACTGCACGAAACACTATTGCTGTACATACTATACCCTATGTACTCATACACATACACACCAGTTGTTTGAGTACAACGAAGTACCATAACGTTGCCTTTGTTGCCCGCAATTTCTGACGCTTCGTTGGCTTATAAATATTTGGTTACATGTTTTTAACTTCTATGAGATCAGTACATTCTAAAACACAAGTTTTGTAATCATACTGGTCAGACATCTAAACGCGTTGACTAGATGCCTTGTAACACGCTTGAATCAACTACCATTCCTGGGCTAAGAATTCCGTTCGCGTGAGGCGCGCACAGCGCCTGGGTTTGAACTGCCATAGCGGCTGTATTAAATTTATATATTCTGATTTCAGAGGTACTGGGATTTCTTTCAGACTAACGCCCGACAAAGGGAGACGCAGGGTTTTATGAAGATCAAGCTACTTACGTATATGGCGTAAAAATTACTACAACTGTGCAAGAACAGCGCAGTAAAATAATCGCGCGTGGAAATGTACAGAAGAGGTTTTTGTGAAAGAAAATGCATGAATGAAGCTAAAATTGCAAAAATAAACAACAGTTTTTCTTTGAAAATGTACTCACGCTATAACAAGAAAAATAACTAAAGAATAGATGATGAAAACAAGCTAAATAAAAGAGGCAAGCGAAAAATGTGGGAAGGTGGCTGCAGTGAAAAAACGTGTGAGCAATTAAAATACAAGGCGTTGTTCTGCAACAAAGCACAGAACCACACTTGTGGACATCGTCAACCCGAGATGAGCGATAATGGTAAGGCTATGTGAAGGATGATCGCGATATTTTCTGTGGAACAAAGACGGACGGGTGGTTTTTTTTCAGATGTAAACTCTGTTCCATTGACATAATACTTGTAGTGCGGTTATAATTTTAGAGAATAAAACGAACATAGTTGTATGCGCCAGTTTCCGTTAAGAAACGTTATTTGACCTGTATGGCTCCAAGATGGAGGTAGCCGAAGTCTGAACAAGGATATTATAGTTTTGCTTAGCGGGAAGCTGCAGGGTAATTACAACGCGAACAAGATAATAACTTATTAGCCTTGGTAAATAATGCTTAGTGTGCAGCTTCGAGGTCACGTCTTTGAATCGATATGATGTAACGGAAGCAGTGGTGTGTCGTTGAGTGGGCAGAAAAGAGGGCTAGTAGCCTGTCAATAAAATATTTATAATGGCGTAAGCTACACTAGCCGAGGTTAAGCAGTTTCGCATGGCAACTGGAGAGCCATGCTGCGCATGCGCGAGGAGCAGTGACGTCACACGGCGCACAAAAGGCGCGCCGGAGTCGCCGCCCCCGCGCGTATCCTCTGGAAACCGCACCACGTGACCATCCACGCGACTGGTCAAGTGATCAACCACGTGACCAGCCACGGCGCCGCGCCGCCGGCAGCTCCTTCGCACCACGTGACTGACACGTAGCAACCCCCTGCACACTCATTGAATGAAAAAAAAATCCTGCGTCGGAGCTGCCAATCGAAACAGGGCCTTTAGCGTCTGAGGCGGAGACGGTACCACTCCGCCACGACGGCTCAAGGTTTACGCGTGAATAAAAACTCATGTAGCATATGCGTGCCTTTCATATATTAACTCTTCCGAACCAGGTGTCGCTGCGCTTACGCTAAGTATATTTTGGCCTAACAGGGCTAGGCCATCATCAATTTTTGTTTGCATTTGTTAGGATTATGAAAATACTGGCTACAATAGATCCACCTTTATACATGCTTGTGTGAAGGACTTTATTGTGCATATTTGTTGAGTTGGATTTTATAGCAAATAGGGAACTAATACGATGCTTCAAAAATTGCAGATTAATGGCAGCTATTTTCGTATATCTGCTCGGATATTCCCGACTTGTTGCAGGCGTGATGATACACGAGCGAGCAATTCTTCGGCATGGTATTGCTCACTGGTGGGTCTTTGACAAGAACCATGCAGGCATATCCTGCAAGATCAAAAGTCGTGCAACACAGGCTAAACCAGAAAGACTTGCTTTTCGCAAACAGTCAACATTATCATCAACTTGTTTACATCTACTGCACGATACAGACCCGTCGTACAAATCTCCCGTTAGCAGTCTCATGCATCAGTTGTGGCGACCCAATCTCTCCAATTTTTGTTCCCTTACTTGCCGACATAACTTAAAGCGGTAGGCTGGTACGTTAACCTTTTCTTCCAATCCAATCAGTTACATCAAGTTTTTATACTGCGCAAGGGCATCTGTGGCCAAAGAGCGCCATGGCACAAGGTACATTCTTCTTCTCAAGGTGGGTTTGAAAGCAGATTTCCTAAGCATTTCACCTTAAATAACTCAGCACCAGACCAAGGAAAAGCTCGTAACCATTGTATCACTGGTGGCTTCCTGACGGCACTGGTGATCATTTTTGTGATCTTCGCAGACACATGTTGCCTATTTACATTTCTGTCTTATTAGACGTATTGTCTAAGATTTCATTCATACGTGTTTGCTCCTTAGGTAGTTATTCTGTATCCTTTTTATTATCGATAAAAGTTCTTGTTTCCTTTTCCAAGGATCGCTATATTGTAGAGAACTTGACTTCGTGCATTTTCGTCAACCTTCGAGTATATGCCGAACTATTCAGCACTTCCTCTTCTATCCTCCTCTGGAATAATCTTAAGCTGTTAATCATGAGCGGAGAACGAATGCCGTATGCACTTCACGCCGCTCTTAACCTGCCCTCTATTTCAGAGACATGATTTCAATCTGTAGCTATTACTTGCGATAGATCTCTTTGTTTCGGTCTTATATTTGCAGTTATTAACTCTTTCGCCATATATATGCTTTTGATTCTGACTTTGGTTTTCATTATATCAATTTTATGCAGTGATCTGCCTTCATACTTGATGCCTTCACTAAGGCACTGAAGATGCTTTCTCGAGTTTAACATGCGCCTCGGTTATCTCATGTGTTCGTCAAGATATTTAAAAATGGCGCGAAAAGCACTCCCACAAACTGATGTCAGGGCGCCAGAAGAGCAAATTTGAATATGTAAGCAGCCATTGCCGCCTTGATATGACAGGTTCCTAAGGCATCAGTGGTTATTTTTAAACTCGTGATTGCAGTGCAACCCTTAGGAGGCCTATGCCGAGTATTGTTCAATTAGACTGAACAGAATGTGCGCTGTGGCTTGACAGTCTTCTTTGTTATTGCGTCAATTTCTTTCGTGCAACAGTGTAGCGGCTGTCTACTTGCAAATGTTATTATAAATGGCAATTCGCATATTACACCTAAATGTCCTTGTTTCATTGTCTCTATGATTACTGATGATTCCACTTGAATAAATGCCTATTCTCATAGATGAGAATAGGCATTTACATGACCAGACTGACCAGACTGGCAATATTTTACTCATTTGCTACGTCCATAAAGATCCAATTGACATTTCGCTGTTTGTGTGACTACCCCATAATTTCGAGTAAACTTTGAAAACTGATAGTTGTGCATTTCTAGACAAACGTAGCTTCTTTTGTTCCGTTTGGCATAAACTCGTGTTAAGCAACAAATTTCCAGGTAATCAGTAATATTTTTGTTCCCCTACATTCCCCAACTCAATAACTGATATATTGTTAGCATTAGAATATTCTTCTGATACGCTTAATGTTAAATATATTACATACAGATCCATACAGACGATGTAACATTGTTTAAATGTCTTTTATATTTCTTTTTATAACTCCGTCCAGCGCTTTTGTGCTACCTTAATTTGCGCTTCTAGTGTGGTGAACACTTGTCTATGGTAGTTTCACTTGCCCTAGGTTAGACTGGAATGGCATGAGTACAGGCGCTTAGAAGTATGGAACGTTTTCCGATTGTCTAACGATATAAATGATTAGTTGAGGTTCGATAGAAAAGCATAAATATACAGTCACAAAATCGAAGCCACAGAAGTGATAGGAAAAAGCATTTTTTTAAGACACATATCTGCAGGAAAATCATGGCGCACATAGAAGATTGGAAACTGGCGCTAGCTGCTGTTTCTATCCGCTACACATTTTCAATTTTGCTCCACTTTGGGTTGTTACCTCCAGTTCATATGTGACTTCTGAAGGAACTTTTTTTTGTCCACATGCCTCTCCTACCATTTATTTTGGATCTGCCTTCCCATATTTGTTTCCTTAATTGGGTAAAAAATTCTGATAGAACTCTGTTGACTGAGTTTCACAGCTGAAGTGACAAACACGCCGGCTAGATATACTAATGAAATAGCATTAGTGTTGTCACACAAAAACTTTGCCAATGCCTGGTCAGGCGACCTTCTGTCGTCATCAGAATCTGCCCTGATGAGCCCCTGATTGGTCGAAAGCGGTCAGGTGAGCTTCGGACATCATGACAACGTGCTCAATATGGCAGCTACCAACGTGGCCTCCGAAATGGTAGCAACATGCCGAGCGTCACTAGGGGCAAATAAACTACTGGTTGGTTGAAAGAGGTAATGTGAACTTGTGAGTTAATCTCGTCCTGCCCATCTGGTTGTTATGACACACAGAAGCTTCAAATGAAGCTGCGACCGATGTGATATTTAATGCTATTGCATTCCAATCTCACGAGAAATTAGCGTTCACATTTTTTTAGTGAGCGAAACAGAGAACAAAATGAAATCATATCTTCAACAAAATGGGACATAAGGCACTCTTCTCTCTGCGGTTGCAGTTCACTTCCTTGTTTGTTTCTCCAAACTGTACATAGGAGGCGAAAAGCGTGCGCAACAAAGGGGAGAGACTGCAGAACTAAAACGCAGCGAGGTTAATCAAGCAATGCCCGTTTAGAACACTACATATCAGGAAGAGCATAAAGTGAAGAAATGAGTATCGTAGACAAGAAATGTAAAGTTCTGTTTCGAGTACAGAGAGTGTCCAGGTTGCCCTAATTTCTGTAGCAACATAGAAGACCCAAAATCTCTCTAAAATATAGCTTTCAAACCTTTAGGAGTGAACAGATCGCTTTTATTCCATAACAATGTTCAGGCCAAGATGAAGCAAAATTTGGCTTATTTAGGGAACGTGTCTTTAAACAATAGGGGACTGCCTTCAGCCACCCGCACTTACTGTCCACGCGGTGCCAGTGGCCAAGTAGGAGTGCAGTTGTGTCTTCGAACCTGCTGTTCTAAAATGAAAGAGTATGCCATCGCACTAAGATTTGAAGCACAGTTTGTGAAAGCTAGTCCTGCCACAAGCGACATAACAGAGTTACATCTGAGCGGAAGAGTGCGGACACTAGTTTGTTTTAACAAGAGATGGATCCTGTTTAGGTAGTGGCCTGAGTTTATCTAGTACTACATGAAGACATGTTGGTCTTGGAGGTAAAAATACGACGTGGCCTTACAGAATCTGCTCCTGGCTGGAATAAAATTATTGTCACGTATTAGTGACGGCAGTCTGGCGTGCACGAATCGAGCTCAAAGTGTTTCCAAATGAAACTCTTTATTAGGCTAACTTGCGCTCACAAAGAACTTCATGACTCAGCGTTGGCGAAGCAACAAACGTGCTCGGCAGTAGTCGAACAGAATCTGTGCCGCTCTGCGCTCCGCTCAATTTAAAGCTGATAGCGGACTTTCGATATTCGCGTGAAAAGTTACCACAACGTTCTGGAAGAACGTAGAATCCGCTCCGTCTTAACACGATCAATCGAGATAAATCTGGTCGCGACCTGTAACACAAAACACAGCAATAAAGCGTCGTGCCGGAAGCTTTGAAGAATGAACAAACATATGCTACAAAGATGCGTGCAATTATTACCCTCTCAAATAGGCATCGGCAGGATGCTTTAAAACAGGTGAGGAGACTAGAAACACATGAAACGGAGTGTGCACAATAAACGCTGAGAATGCAAACACAACCTTTAGAGCGCATAATAGAGACTTACACGCACGACATTGACAACTTCTTGTAGTACGAGGCGTCGCTGGGATGAAGCCATTCCAAAAGGGATGAATTCAAAGTCCAGTTCTCATAGCTGGCAAAGAACCGTGTACGAGCAGAAATAGCGGCGCAAAACTTTCCCAATCCGCGGCGGTGAATGTGCGTCCCCAGAGTCGCTCCCCTGCCTTGTAATCCGTGTCGCGTCTTCGTAGGTTGTAGCGTCTTGCGTTGGTCCACAACAGGTATTTCATCCGTAATCTGACAAGACTTCGGGATTCTGTGCATTGAAGGTAGGCTGCGATGCCGACGTGATCTTCTTCAGTAATTTTGTGCAGCATGACGTCTAGCGTGCTCGATGTCTCCCTGCCATAGGCGAGTCTCAATGGCGTCATCTGGAGGCTCTCCTACAATGTGGTGCTGAAGGAAAGAACGATGTAAGGAAGGATGATGTCCCAGATCTTCTGTTCGGCTTCAGCATACATACGGAGCATATCAGCGATGGCTTTGTTCGGGCGCTCCGTGCATCTGTTTGTCGGCGGATGGTACGCAGTTTTCGTCCGGGATGGCTTGCGTGAGTACCGCCGTGAATGCTGTTCCTCTGTCCGTGATGAGCACATCGGGAGTGCTGCTTCACAGAAGAATTGACTCCAGAAAAAAAAATTGCGACTTCTGCTGCTGTTTCTTTCGGTAGGGCTTTTCCTCGGCGTACCGGATCAGATAATCGGTCGCCATGATGATCCACTTATTTACAGACGGTGACATTGAGAAAGGGCCAAGCAATTCCATGCCGATCCGTTGGAAGGTCCTTGAGAGGGGTTCTGTAGGGTTCTGAACTCCTTCGGGTCGGTTGCGAGGAGTCTTTCGTCACTGACATATCGGCAGGTTTCCATGTATTGTGGGATATCGGCAGACAGTCAGGGCCACTAATACTTGTTTTGAATTCGACGGAGGGTGCGAGAAAACCCGACCTGTCCACCTATCGACCCGTCACCTGAAGCCTGTAGAATTTCTTCGCAGAGAAGCAGGAACAACAAGGAGGTCGGCTGTTTCGTTCGCTGCGAAGTTCGTCTTCATAAGGACATCATTCTGTATCCAGAAGAAAGACAACCCTCACTTGAACGAGGCCGGGCGTAATGAAACCTTGCCTTATAAGCACATGATGAGGCGTTTTAGGTCGGGGCTCGTGTTTTGCAGCTGTGAAAAAGAACTTGAGCTGATGGGTCTCTGGAAGGCGTTCTCACCGTCGTCCGGCGGCGGTCCATCTACAGGCGATCGTGACGGGCAGTCGGCGTCAGAGTGCTTGCTACCACTCTTGTAAACGACGGTGACGCAAATTCCGGGGGAGTGCAGGGTACATCATGCCAGGCGCCGGATAGATCATTCAAACTGGTAAGCTAGCACAAGGCGTGGTGATCTTTGACCACCCTGAACGGTCGTCCGTACAGGTAGGGGCGGAATTTTGACGCAGCCAATTTGAATTTTGAAGGTCCATCGACAAGAAGTACTTGGCATTGCAGAGCCGGTCCAATGTAGACTTTCTTCCGTATGCTGTTCAAGCGGCAGTAATTGACTCCCCTAGAAATGTAGTGCGCCGTATTTCTTATCCACTAGAACAACCGGTGCCGCGCAGTGGATCTTCGATGGCTGCATGACGCCGTCGCGAAGCATGTCTTACACGTGGCCCCGGATGTCGATACCGAACAAGAGACCTGGTACGTAATCCTGCCTTACATCGTCTTTGCCTACAACAACACAGCAGAATGCCATCCAGACGACGCCTTTTCGGCTCGTGTATTGCAGGGGGCTACGGCCACGCTAGACGCCGTGCTGCCCAACGATAGCGAAGAAAATAACGTCGAGGCCCCCGCCTACCTTCAGCGCGCACAAGAAGCCTGAAGACTTGCCTCTTTGTGAATCAGACGAGCAGCGGACCGACGCCATGGTTCGGGTTTAGACGCCCATTCGCCGCCGTGGATTCAGTTAAAAGCTTTTGCGCTGCTATATCGGCCCGTACAAGGTTCATTGTCGGCTAGGAGAACTGGACTACGAAGTCGTCCCTGAGGAAGTCACCGCATCACAGGAGGCCGCGTGCGGCCACAAGTTGTCCATGTCGTTCGTCCAAAGCCCTATCAGGCGTCCTAAAGTAAGCTGTGTTTTCACTCTGGTGTTTAGTGTGCACGGTCCGTTTCAATCGTTTCTAGTGCACCTAATTGAAGTGAAGGGTTTTTAAAGCGAAAATTTTATAAAGCGATATTTTTTTAAAGCGAATGTTCTTTAAAACGAAGGCTTTACTAGACTATGTTGGCAGTTTCGTGTCATCAAAACGTGTCCTAAGCCATTTTGGGGAACTAGAAAAAGAGAACGTCTAAAAAGTGGTTATAATCGACGGAGGATGACGTGAGGTTGCGGCGCCAAAACTTGGGGATGATAGGATGAATAGTTAATTTATTAAAGCCAGAAATGTGCAAAAAGTAGACGTGGCAGAGCAAAAGTGGCGCAAAATTTGATACCACGGAAGTGTTGTACAACATGAAGAGAAGTGTGGGTGCAGCAACGTGCGGCGCCAAATTTGAAAGTTTTGAACGAAGCGTGGTGGGAATAGACGACGTGCACCGATTCTCTGGCAAATAGGGGCAATGGAAGCAAAGAAGAGCAAATAGAGGCGACGAGTTCAAAGGAGGCGACAATGGTTTCGCATTACTCTAATGCGGGTTACCGCAGTGATCTCGAATATTTTTTTAAAGCATCGAGTCGATGCTTCATTGAGAGGAGAGCAATGACGCGAACCTTACTATATTGTTGGTTTCTTCATCCTTCAACATGCTGACACGCGGCTTTATTGCTTCTTTTCAGATCCAAGACACGAACAGATTTATCTCGATCGATCGCATCCAGACGGTGCCGGTTCTAGGAGCGCCAGACAGCTGTAGTAAATTTCCCGCCATGCCCCGAAAGTTCGTTATCAGCTTTAAATTCAGCATGGCCGAGTGCGGCGGATATTCTGTTCGACGACCACCCGGCACGCTTGATGCTGTCGCCGCCGCTGAGTTATTTCAGTTTTTGTGGACGGAGATAAGCGCCATAATTTCCTATGAAGGGTTTCTTTCACTGTCTTCCTCACTGTTTTGACTGCCGTTACCGCTACATGACAATACAACCAGAATTAAAAGATGGGATTAGTGAAACACAGCTGTTCTGTCGGGGAGTAAAAACGCGAGTTGATTGTTCGCTTCCCAAGAAACATCATTTAGAAATTTAGTTTACACGTCGCTAAAGATCGATAAACAAATGCCTTTTTTCTTCTTATGACACACGGCTGCTACTTTTTAATTCGTGCAGCATTCGCTAATTAAACTGCGGCAAGCAAGGATAATAAAGAAGAGATATATATAAGTCCTATGCAAATTTATAACTGTGGGAACATTGCAACAAAGGCAGGTATTTACAAGGAAATGTTTTGTCATGTTACAATAATACTCACCAGAATAAAAGTCGAGCACACGAAGGATTAGGCACCATGTGTAATCCGAATAAACGACTCGATAATTCATGGGATGCCAATGTTCTGTTTGTGATGGTCAAGCGTTATTAGAACATCTTATAAAATTTACAAGTTGGAAAAAAATTGGCAGAATAGCAAAAATTTAAAAAGATTTAGAGAAAATGTTGATTTTAAAATAGCAAATTGCAGTGAGATTGATGTCATAGTTGTGCGTTATCTTCTGAAGAGACGACTCTAGGAATACACCGCGACAGGCAATCTGTGCCTCGAGTGACTGCGACTGTTATGCGCTATATTTTTTGTATCAAAGGCTTGCGCATTGCTCAGTGAAAAGAAGAAATAGCTTCCTAACAGACATCTGGAAGGGGGCGCGAAGTGGATAACATATTGATACGTGCCACTGTAGATGAAGTAGAAGCGCCTGCAATCGAAGAGAAATAAGATGGTTCTCTCTCGCTCGCACGCTCGGAGCACTTAGAAAGCGCCGCAGTTTTACGTGTCTTCTCTGGAGGTTCTCCTTTGAATTGCTCGTAATATTTGGTGGAGGTCCTGGGTGCGATTCCCGAATACCGCACTCCGCACAGCATCACTACGGACCTCACACCCGTCCACCAGCGACCCAGCCACTGTATCCGCGGAGAGTCGCCTGAAATTGGGTCCCTTCCCCCGCGCACAAGAACTACGCTGCCTCGGCCACCGAGTGCGACTGACGTGGCCAGTGACACCAGGTCCCCGGCGCCGACCCAGCCTAGCCCGTTGAGTCCAACTGCTATGGCCGCTGACACCCAGCCCCTGGCGCCAATCCTTTGCCACCCACCGCGAACACCGCCATCTTTTCACGGTGACGTGTTCGAAGACGCTGAGGATTGGCTGGAGACCTTCGAGCGGGTCGCCCGCTACAACTGCTGGAGCCACGAGCGCAAGCTCCACAACGTTTATTTTGCTCTGGAAGAATCTGCCCGGACGTGGTTTGAAAACCAAGAGACTACCCTTCCCACCTGGGAGACGTTTTGCCAGAATCTTATGGCTACATTCCCCAACGCCGACTGCCGTGAGAAGGCTGAAGCTGCTCTGCACTCCCGAAACCAGCGCACGAATGAAAGTGTGCGCATGTACATCGAGGACATGGCCCGTCTATTCAAGCGCGCCGATCCCAACATGACTGAGGAGAAGAAACTTCGCCATCTGATGTGAGGGGTTAAGCAGGAGCTCTTCGCAGGCCTCGTACGGGTCGCCTTCGAGCGGGTCGCCCGCTACAACGGCTGGAGCGACGAGCGCAGGCTCCACAATGTATGTTTTGCTCTGGAATAGTCTGTCCGGACGTGGCAGTGCAGACACCTTGCGTGAACTGATTCGGTCAGTTCTCCGGGAGGAACTCCAACGATTCCGTATGCCCCAGGTTGCGCCTGCGCCGCTGGCAGCGCTGACAGAAGTCATCAGGGACGAAGAGGGGCAGGTTGCGCAGGCGCCTCCTCTTCCCGAAGCGCCGCCCCAGTTCGTTCCGAGACCCACATACGCATCCGTTGTACGTCGCACAGCTGGCTACGGTCCCGCTACTCCGACGCCTGCCATGACCAGTATCGGCACAAGTCACGCAACCGCACCTGGCTACTGTATCACCTTGACGTCTCCTGTCAGTAGCACCGCCCCTTATTATGCAACTGCACCTGCTACAGCTGAGCCACGTCCTCGGAAGACGGATTTGTGGCGTACCCCGGAACGTAGGCCTCTGTGCTACCAGTGTGAGGAGCCCGGTCATCTATACCGAGCCTGTCCGTACCGCCAGGTGGGTCTTGCGGTTTCCGTCCCGACGCACCTTGACCTCAAAACGGTGAACGACCGCTAGGGATTGCGGAGAAACTCTGTGCGCGCCAGAACCGTGTTTACTCTGGAAGGCGTGAGTCCCGTTCGCCTTCGCATGTCCGCTATCGTGCTTCCAGCCCCGGCCACCAGAGTAGCTCTGTGGGCCGTCGCCCGCCCAGTCCACGTCGGGAAAATTAACACCAGCGACCTCTGCAGGCAAGGCCGCTGACATCGAGAGGTGTAAAGATCCTGCATTGCGGAACCATCGAGCCGATGATACCTGGGCAGAGCGCGGCAGCGACAGTACCAGTTACGCTGCGTCCGATTTGCGGGTGACAATTGATGGCACTAAGATTACCGCGCTGCTCGATACCGGTGCTGATTATTCTGTTATGATCCATGCCTTTGCTGGTGACCTTAAAAAGGTTCTGAAACCCTGGACGGGGACTCCCCACATGCGCCTCGTTGGTGGCCACCTAATTTTCTCTGTTTTCAAGTGCACGGCTGAAGTTGGAATTCGTGGTTTCACGTACGTTGGTGAACTTGTGCTCTCCGAGTGTTTCAGAGACTTGATTCTGGGGATCGACTTCCTGCAGGCGAACGACGCTGTGATTGACTTTAAGGACGCACGTGTCACGTGCTCGGTCAAACAGGCCGTGGCCCGCTTTGGCTTCCGAGATCCTTGCAGCAACACTCTGCGCATTGTCGAGAATGATGTCATGGTTCCGCCGCGGCGCCGTGTCGTTATCCTCGTGCGGAACGACCTATTTCACGACTACGAAGGCCCGGCGGACGGCCATACTCTTCTGCTACTTGAGCGGTGAGTTGTCGTTGACCGAGGTCTCGTCCGACTACGTGACAGCCGTACCCACGTCCTCCTGACCAACTTTTCCAACGAATATCAGCACCTCGTCAAAGGCACGGCTATTGCATTCCTCCAGGACGTTCCTGAGGTACCAGGTTTGTGCACCGTGGGAAGACCCTCTCCAGACAATGCTGGCCCACACCACGTTCTTCATACAGACAAAATAAATCCGGCCCTGCCATCGGTTCAGAAGGATCTTCCGCCGGACCTCTTGGCAGACTTTGCGGTCTGTTTGGCTACGTTCTCGAAGGTCGGCCGCACTCCACTCGCCAAGCACTGTATCATCACTGATGAGACTACGCGACCCGTCTACCAGCACCCCTACCGTGTTTTCTGATGGAGCGAGAAACCATTCAGAACAAGGTTGCCGAAATGCTTGCCGACGATGTCATTAAGCAGCCCACCAGCTCATGGGCATCGCCTGTGATTCTTTAAAAAAAACAACACTGTGTTTCTGTGTTGACTATAGAAAACTTAATCACGTGACCAAAAAGGACGTTTACTCTCTGCCCAGGATAGATGACGCGCTCGACTGATTGCGGGATGCCCTATACACCTCGTCATTAGATCTTAAAAGCGGGTACTGGCAAATCGAAGTGGACGTGAGAGACCGGGAGAAGACTTCTTTCGTGACGCCCGACGGCCTCTATGAGTTTAAGGTGCTCCCGTTTGGTCTGTGCTCAGCACCGGCAACGTTCCAACGCATGATGGACACCGTTCTCTCTGGCTTGAAGTTACAGTCCTGCCTGGTGTACCTAGACGATGTTATATTTTCGACCACGCTTGACCAACATTTGGTGCGGTTGCGCATTGTGCTACAAGCACTCAAATCCCCACAACTCACCATCAAAGCCGAGAAATGAAATTTTGGCTTTGAGGAACTTCGCTTTCTTGGTCACGTTGTCAGCACACAAGGTGTTCGCCCGGACTCTGACAAGACCGCTGCCGTCTCAGGTTTTCCACGCCCAACTGACAAGAAGGCCGTTCGCCGGTTTTTGGGCCTGTGCTCGTATTATCGGCTCTTTGTTCAAAATTTCTCGCGAAGCGCCAAACTGTTGAACCGAATGACTCGAGACGACACGCCCTCGTGTGGGGAAGCGACCAAGAGGCTGCATTTGTCGAGTTTCGCAACCGTCTACAACATACTCCGATACTCGCCCATTTCGATGAACACGCTGCCACGGACATCCACACTGATTCCAGCAATCTTGGCCTTGGTGGGGTACCGATCCAGTGGCAAGACGGTGCAGAACGGGTCATCAGTTATGCCAGCCGAACAGTTACGGGCTCCGAGACCAATTATTCTACGACTTAGAAAGAGTGCCCTGCAGTGATGTAGGCCATCAGCAAGTTCCGATCGTACCTCTACGGGCGACCACTTCGTGTGATAGGCGACCACCCCTACCTATGCTGGCTGGCGAGCCTCAAGGACCCCTCAGGGCGCTTGGCTAGATGGAGCTTACGCTTGCAAGAATACGGCTTAACAGTCGTCTACAAGTCGGGCCGTAAGCATCAGGTTGCGGACTGTTTGTCACGTGCGCCTATCAAAATCGGTCCTGTAGAACACCGCCGATGATTTTCTATTCCTGGGCGCTGTTACAACGACCCAAATGGCGCAGCTTCAGCGGGCGGACTCGGAGTTCGCGTCGCTCACTTATTACCTCGAAGGCGTCGACGCTCGCATCCCGCCTATTTTTCGCCGTGGGCTCCACACCTTCACTTTACAATCTAGTCTTCATTGCAAGCGCAATCTTGCTAGAAAAAAAGAAGCGCTCCTGCTTGTCGTACCATCGCAGTTGCGGCAAGAGATTTTGCCTGCCTGTCAAGATGCACCCTCCACCGGCCATTTCAGAGTAAGTCGTACACTCGCGCGGATTAAACAAAAGTATTATTGGCCCAGGCTACTCTCGTCGGTGCGGGCCTACGTAAAAACATGCCGTGACTGCCAACGTCGGAAGTCTCATCCGTTGAAACCAGCCAGATTTATTTACCCTGTCCATCCACCGAAGACCTCTTTTCACCAAGTGGGCATAAACCTCCTTAGCCTTTTTCCGAAGTCTTGTCTGAAAAGCGTTGGATCGTCGTTGCCATCGACTACCTGACACATTACGCTGAGACCAGGTCTCTTGTCAAATGCACTGCTGCTGAAGTGGCGCAGTTCTTCGTCCACAACATTGTTCTGTGTCATGGAGCCCACACCGTTGTTGTTACTGACCGAGGAACTGCTTTCACTGCCCGCTTAGCCCAGTCCGTGATGACTCTGAGGCACACCAGCCATCGACGATCTACTGCCTGTCACCAACAGACAAACAGGTTGCTAGAGCGACTCAACAGCACACTTGCCGACATGCTTTCTATGTATGCTGACGTCGAGCATCGAACTTGTGACACCAATCTGCTGTACGTAACGTTTGCGTACGTAACGTTTGCGTAACGTTTGCCCTGCAGGAGACAACCCGACTGCCCCCTTTCGGCTTGTCTTCGGTCGGAAAGTGACCACTCCGTTGGATGCTATGTTGCCCGTTGAAGCCTACTGCGACTCTAACGTTGACCTTGCCGCAGACACCTTCGTTCAGCGTGCTGAGGAAGCGCGGTAATTGGCACGCCTGCGAATTAACGGTCAACAAGAGGTTGACCCCGCTAGGTACAACCTCGGACGCCGCTGCCTCAGTTACGCGCCTGGCGACTTGGTGTGTGTTTTGACACCTGTTCGTCGCCGCGGTCTTTCTCAAAATTTGCTCCGCAGATACTTCGGCCCTTACGAAGCAGTACGCTTCATCAGTGATGTGAGTTGTGCAGTTGCTCCCGCCCAAACCGCTTGCTCATCGCGCCGGTCGCACCGTACTGAAGTGGTGTACATTGTTCGCATGAAGGCTCACCACGACAGACTCCATGACTGAACAGCGGTTCACTGCAGCTGTGTTTTCGCTGATACTTTCCTCCTAGCCTCATCGTGGCGGTGCTGCAGAAGAGGGGGCAGTAATACGTGCCGCTGTAGATGAAGTAGAAGCGCCTGCATTTGTAGGGAAAGAAGATGGTTCTCTCTCGCTCGCCCGTTCGGACCACTTGGGAACCATCGTAGTTTTAATTATCTTCTCCGAATATTCTCCTTCAAACTGCTCGTAACAATATTGTTCATGCTTACCCAGTAAAAATGAAAGCGTGCTATCATGAACTTTGCGACCTCCCCCACTCCCCGGTATGGAGAAATTTGCGCGGTCATGCTTTTTGTTGCCTTTTCCTAATATAGCGCACCCAAGTGTGTGAATGAACGACCAGCTAGCCCCCTTCAAAGCATTGCTTTCATGAGATTAGTTTTTTATATTTGTCATAATAGCTTTAAACTGGTGGTAGAGAATGATCTTATTCTTACTGTATTTCTATAGCCAGAATAAAAATGAAAATCCAGGCGGATTGGAAAGGTGAAATGAAAAATTTCCTTTATCACAGGGAAGATTAATGCTCCCAGCCAGTCTTTGTTACATCATCCGCACGGTAAGATAACAACCACTTATCTGGTCGAATCTTTCAACGCGGGGGATTCATATTTCATATGATAAAGGCAAAGTTACCACTGCAACGCATACTCCGCTTGCACTGCCACCAAATAATTCTAAATAGACGATACGCGCTACAACCCTAATTTAAAGAAATGTCTAACGCGCCACAGGAAGATGTTTATTGGCAGTAGGGTTTTTACTATTTTGCTATCCACCGACTTCACTGAAACTGTATCGCGTATAACATGCGTACTATCATCCATGGTAGCTTTGAGCAATGGTGTTTTATAACAAATTAAAATCCAAAATTCTTCTTGCCACAAGGTACCGCCAGTATCAGATTACGTTAATTTCTAGTTAATACAGTTTCCAGTCCTTGAAAAATCACCACTTGGGTTCAGTGCTTTCAAAATTTATGATATTTTCTTAGCTACTCAGCTGCCTGAATTCCTCTTATGATTTCATGTGACGAATAAAAATATCCCATGTTCGATTATATTAAAATGGCACTTGTTTAAAACAAATTAGTCCTGATTTGACTGTTATCATTGGGTTGGTTATGATCACATGAAAGTCAGCCGGTTTATGAACTTTTTTAATAGTTCTTCTCCCTGTAGTTAAATCCTAACGCGCGCCATCAACTCGGGAAATAAAGATATTAACTAACAATTTGCATTACACCTTGCGTTGTAGTTAAGAGATATTGTGGCGCAGGTATTATTACGCGCGTAAAGAAGGCTACTGGATTCTCATACGACGACCATTTTGGCACATAGAACATAGACACCTTTTATGCGAAGAAAAGGCCGCCGTGAGCAAACCCAGGAGCTGTTCTCGGCTTCAGGCATGGTTACCATAAACTTTTGGGCGTTTTTTTCTTTTTTGGGAAGATTTGACGGTAAAATACAGAACAACAAAATTGGAGAGGACACTCACGCCTTACCCCAGGAGTATGACGCGATACCACGTGTGCAGAATGGCGCATTCTCTACTTAAGATTGATAGATCCCTGGGAGTCCTCATACCACGCCTGGTGCCGTGCTACAGCGGTTAAGCGGTGCGCTAGTGCCTGCGATAGCTGGCGCTACAAGTGATGGCACTTGTACCATCCAGGTTGCTCTTCCCCGGAACATCTAGTGACCAATAATTAACTGCCATCTGCCACGGAGGGCAGTTTTCTCTACATTTGTCGGGAAGATTTTAATTATGCCAAAAGGTCAGGTGACCAAAGTGGCCCACATAGCTTCTAGGTTTCTTCACTGAGGATGTTTCTTGGATTTTTCGCTCCCGGTCAGTGACGCCGATGACGGCTAATTTTCCGCGAGAGGAGCTCCTTAACGTTATCGCTTTAATAATGCGCTCAATTCGTTAAGTTTCAGAAATTCCCTAAGAGATCGTCATCTGTTCAGCGGAATCCTTGACTGTCACAATTTATTGTGGCTGCAAAATGTCATTCTAGCACTGTCACTTCGATTGTCACACTGTTATCTCGCAGCGAGTAAATGAAAATATGGCTTGTAACGCAAAAGGAATGCTTTTAAGTAGGCACTTCAAAGAAAAAACGCTTGCAAGAATGCGTTGGCATAAGCTAATCTTGAAGACGAGCTATAGGCTTCATATAAAGTTATTGATCTGAAAAGCACTGTGACCTGCAAGCGCTGTAAAAAGAGTTAAGATATTGTGAACTATAGCCGTCGTTATTCCCTAATATGAAAAACTCGTTTAAAGTAAAGATTTTCTTTTGAGGTGCCTACTCGCCGCATAAAGGCTTAGAACACTCTTAGATGTGATGGAGCTGAAATTCCGTGTTTTCCTTTCCTGCTTCCAGGAAAGAGTGGCAGTTTTTTACTGATTTACCACAAAACCCATTGTTCTTCACTTATTTGCGAATTGAATATTTTTGGCAGCACGGCACAACTCTCATTATCGCAAGGCCCGAGTACTAAATGCCTAGGAAATCCCCGGAACTTAAATGAGCAACATTTACCAGTAGGGCTTCCAGGGCGCAAAGGGCTTAACAAACTTGCCCGGTGGTGAAACTAATGACACAAATCTCCGGCACACAAAATTCTTGTCTGCCACAGCATAACACAAGAAAGTTCCAATAAAATCTAACCTGATGTCATGCTCACGTTGAGGGCATTGGTTTTGTTTCGTTCTTCAATGTTGACCGGAAGCGTTTTATAGAACTTGCCGTGATAGTGCATTTGGCCCCTGTCAAAACCAGGAAGCAGAGAGAAACAAACAAAAAATGGCAGTTTTTGATAAAAGTGCTCTTTCAGGAGCGCGTTCTTGTATTTCCGCCATACAGTAAAATGCATCACAAACAGCGGCAAATGTCTTTTATATATAGTGCATGGAACCATTCATTCAAAACACCGTGCTTGTTATAGCCTTTCCTAAAATAGTTTTACAATCACTGACACATTTTACCGTGAGCCAGGCTACTACTGCTGCTTCTCAGCTTTAATACATTGTGGTAAGAGCTCGTGCGGCGTTTTGACGTCTAAAGCAGCTGTCGGTCATCTCTGGGGCACTGGAAATGACAAAATATTGGCAGAAGATTACGCTTCTCGGCATAGCAATATTTGAGTGTCGGCGCTGCGCTACACGAACCAAGGTGGCCGCATACATAGCACGCATTGCTGCATAGAGGCGGCTGTGGGTTCCGACGTGGATAACACGCACAGCGTTCAGCCGCATATGAGCCTGGCGACAGGTGAACGGAAAGCGTGCTTACCATGCACGCTTCTATGGCGCGATCTCTCGGAAGCACTGCATACCTTATAAGCGACATCATAGCCGAGCAGACGACAGAGCGAACTTCACTACTCTCCATGCTGGCGCTTCTACCTCCATCTCCGCTTTCCTACTCCCGCTCTCTTCGCTTTCGCAGTCTTTCCTCCTCCGCTGCGCTCCACACTTGCTTACGCCGAGGGCGAGGCACGCCGCGCAAAGCCGAAATGGTCGTCTAAGAGATGCGCTCTAAAGCGCTCAGCTAAAACCTGCGCTTGTTGATATAAGTTTAAAGGAAATGTTCCAGTTCTCAGTCACAAAATTAAAACCAACTTCATCCGAAAACGGGCGGTAAGAACAGCCGCAAGTATTCTAAAACTGCCAAATTTTTGGAAGAATGATGGCGATGAGAAGAATATGTGAAAAATAAGCTGGATTCGAACGAGTGCCAGCGCTAACAGAGCAGTTTCTTTCTTCGATATATTCCACAACCTGGCCGTCGCTCCAGCGGCGACCGAGGCGTGTCCTGACAAGCGACCTGTCGGGTACTTGATGTAAATCGCCGCTCTTCTCATCTTTTTTTTTCTAGTCAGCGCTTCGAGGGGCTTCGTGCCAGGTATGGTGCTGCCATGGCTGTGCCGATGAGCTAGTCGAGTATACGGATTGAATGTCTGGACTGTGTCACCGTTGGCAGATCTGTGTACACTGCACTTGACTGCGAGAAGGTGGCCAAGGCACCCATACACATAACTAAGGTCAATGGAGAACGGTCGATTGCAATGGCTCGTGAAAGTTCGAAACAGCGAGCGACGCTGCGATCGCTGCTTATGTTGGAAAGCAGAAGCGACTTTACCAGGCGGCGCGAAATCATCGATATTGGCGATAGAAGCTGAACAGGATGCCGAGTTAGAAGGCTGGCAGTCAGCGGTAGGTGCTTAAGCTGCAGTAATACCGTGAAATACTGTGCGACTTGGGAAGAATGCCGACATCGAATAACAAAAAAGTGAAAAGACCGAGCCATTCTCAGTAGCGGCAGGGTCTGGGATATACAAGTGTGCCACTAACGCTTTATATGAGCCCTCGTAGATTGTGTTCTGGGTTCCTATTCCGGATTCTTTTACTTGAACCAGCTCTGGACAAACAAACATAGGCAGCAATTTTTCACATAAAAATTCTAAAGCAAAAAATGGGTTCACATAGCAGATGTCTTGTATCGTTCCGTATTCAAAAGCAGCCCGAGATAAATAGGGATCTTTTTTCCAGGACTGCCCACAAAGGGCATCGATCCGCGTCCAATAGAATAAACATCGCAAAGCCAAGGATGCTTGCATGTCATGGTCAATGGCATGAATTATAAGACAACAAACCCAGTCTTTACATTTCCAAGCTAAAGTTTCACATATGTTTCGCAAAGAATAAGTAGTATGTCTTTATCGCCGTCTTCCCACCTATTTGTATTTCCGTCTTAGCAGTATGTTTTCTATAAGCTATACATATAATATTCCTCTACAGGTAGAGGACCAGAAGGCGCTTCTAGCACGATTAGTCGCGAGGAAGCACTACATAGAGCTTTCTAGGCGCAGTACGGCGCCTTTGGCATGAAGGAAGGCGGAGAAAGCGAAGATAGGCAGGAAGGTCAAGAAGGACAAAAAATTGGTCTGCTAACATGCAGTGAGGGAAGCGATGAAGAGATATAGAAGTAAAAGAGAAAATGGCGCAACAAAGAAAATGATGCAATTTGCGTGCTGCAATGTCATAAGCTATCAAGCAGGACCTACGCTGTCATGAAACGGAAGAGTGTATTGCAGGCCTTCACGGCATACAATCGCCGAGTTTTGTGTCTTATAATGGTCACTTTCGTCAGGGCGCGCTTTAGAGGATGCAGCGCGCAGCAGAAATTCTTCTTTTTAGGGCTGTACGCAGGGCAAGGCACCAGGAGTGTTAAGTACGATATTATCGACCTGGATATAGCGCGTGCAGGGTTGGCAGCCTTATAGATAACAAATAATTCGTGGTTTGTGCTTTTCCTCTCTTCTGCGTATTTCCTGGTTGGCAACTAAATGAACGCTGATAAGAATGTCCGGGGCAATGAACTCCAGCTGACGTTTTGCGAAGAACAAGTCCGTTTCCAGGCGTTTTTTTGTTAGCTTGCACCCTTCTATTCCTGCTTGAAGCAGTTGACGTTCGGCCTTCGCGACGACCTGGATACCGAAGTGGGCTTTAACAGGTTTCTTCAGATGCAATGATTTAGGGATAACTTGAGAAAACTTGAAATTGAGGTTGAAGTGCAAATGCGTGCGGAATGCAGCGAGGCTGGCGGAGATGCTTACAAAACGTCGAATTTCGGATGCGCGGTTGTCCAAACTGATAGCGCAGATTGATGCAGTCGAGGGTTTGACGGCATACCGTCTGGTCAGTTATCATGGTGATGAGGATTGCTGGTCACTGGACAAAGTCAAAAGATGAAAAGACGTTTCGGGAGCACTACGGCTTCCTTGTTCGCTATCACAATGGCAAAAGTGAAAAGATGAAAAAACGTTTCGGGAGCAATACGGCTCCCTTGTTCACTATTACAAGAATGGTGAACAAGGGAGCCGTAGTGCTCCCGAAACGTCTTTTCATCTTTTGACTTTGGCCAGCGACCAGCAATCCCCATCACAATTAGTGGTTTGTGGATTCGAACCGAATCCACAAGTGGCATCGCAATTGGGCATCACATCGTGGTACACGATTTGTAAGTGGGAACTGCAGTTGAGAGTGGAGTGAATGTAGACATAGGTTCGAAAACTGGCCGGAATCCCACGAAGCAATGTGGTCTCCAGAGCAATTGTTCTAAGCCTTTCTGCTACGTCAGTGTTGTAATTGAAATGCACACAATCTCCTTCGTGGTGGGCAGTTAGAGCTGCCTCATCAGAACAGTGACTGCCTGCGATGCCGCTCTTTCCTCGAAAGAATTGGCAGACAATATTGCCTCCTTTGTTAATGTACCACTTCGATTTCCGTGGCTAGATGTCCATAGAATAGCATGGAGAAAAAAGCTCTGTAAGCCTTCAATGTATACTTTTGAATTCAACCCAAGAAAATCACACCACTGGTGAGAACGTCCTCGTGTTATAACCTCCCCAGGTGAAGGAAATCGTTCCGCAGCCATCCACTATGCCACATCTTTTTCGCTTTCTTTTTCTTCTCTTACTCTCACCTTTTTCTGTTCTCTCACAGCAAGTTTGAGGTGTCCATCTAGAAGTCAAAGAGATTGCGCCATTTCCTTTCCAAAAAAAAACAATTCTTTCCAGATTTGCATGCTCAGTGGCCGCATGAAGAGTAGTAAAACCTTCAGCGATGTCTGATGAGATGTCGTTACAATAATCGCTGTCAGCCTCAATTATGAACTGAAGAACTGATGAGGTTCACTGAGTCGTGTCTGTGTACGCGCAGCTGGCGCCCGTGCCTATCTTGCAAATATTCAACCGTGACCTGTTTTAGACAAGTCAACAATAAATCGGCTGTCTTTCTAATATCTAGTACAGAGAGCTGCACAAGACGTTGATGCACGATCTATAAGTGAGAGGTATAATGAAAATTGGGATGGAAAAAAATGGCTGTGGTTTAGCCCTGGATAAACCTGCAGTGACGTGATAGCTACAGCTGGCCGAGTGGAATTCGATCAGTCGAAATGCAAAGTCCGCCTTTCGTCGCTTCGTTTTGCTGGACGTTCCTTATTCATCTTCGTCCCTGGACGTTTCGGCTCCCACACGGGAGCCTTGTTCACAATCTCGGCTTCGCCGGCGCGCCGCGCCACCGGCAGCTGCCACGGTGGCTACGGCACCGCCACGCTGAAAGCTCGAAATGCTAACTAATGCAGGCGCGCAGCGCGCACACCAGCTGCGTGATCTGACGTCACTCCGCGCCTGTGCACTACTGACGAGGTGGGTTGCGTCTGCTCCGCAGGCGGAGCAGCGGCTCGGTGCGCGGAGCAGCTGCGGACTGCGACGTCACCCCGCGCATGCGCACAGGTGGCGGAGCGATGATGCCACGACTCAACGCGCAGCCACGCTGATCTGGTGAAGTGGCTGGCGTTGTGTAGCTATCGCTACACGATGGAGCGATGAGCTTAGATGATTTTCAGAAACGATGAGCGTGTCCTGTTTTAGCTAGGCTGATAAGCAAGTGAAAGGAAATACGAGGGATATGTCGAATATTAGCTGCCAGGGTATTACGCGAAATGCTGGAGTTGTTGGCATGCTCGTGAGCGATGAGTCTGTTCAGAACCGTGGAGAGACATTTCGGCAGTCCTAGTCGCTTGAGCATCCATTTGGCTCGCCGAGACATGAGCCCGCTAGCTTACCTTCTTCGAGACCGTAGTGGGACACAGCAAACATTCCACTATGTCGCCTGGTTAGACCCACCTGTCCCTTAACTTCATTAGATACGTCCGAGCAGCTACAGCTTGAACGCGTCGTAGAGTTCTGATGTCTCTTTATGAAATGTGTCCACTTAGATTGAGACAAAGCCGAAAGATTCTCATTGATAACGCGTTTGCAGTTTAACCAACAACCGCACAAACATTTTCGATGACTTCACACTGAGAAAGAAGGTAATGTGAACTATCACTGTTGTCTCTTATCAATGTGAGAGATATGAGCCGGCATGATAATGTTTGATGATTGACTACTCCAGGAAGCTGACGGCTCATTTGGTAGGGAATTGCTCTTCAATTTATATCATGTCGAGCATTTGTGGAAAAAATATTAAATTTCGTAACATTTTAAGCTACTATTATGGGAATATTGAAGATAATCGTCTGTTCTTCTGATGCGTCGCAATATGCTTCTTTTAAAGTTTTTTCATCGTTCGTAATGAGCGGTTAAGTCTTCAATAGAAAACCAATGGGAAACTTTTTTGACTGTATCGTAGACGTAAGAGCAAAAAATAAATGGTAGCCGCAGATGAGAGATCTGCGGTTGTATTGATTTTTTCTCAGGGAAATCTTACAATACATAAAAACATGTGCTCCTAAACTCTGTGTAAAATGCTTTTCTTCAGTGTTCTTGGGCATAATAAAGTTTGATGCGGCATGCGGCTAGTATAATGAGGCATATCCTAGCCAGGTGTCCGTAGGAAATAGTTTTGCATTTTAAGTGCTACATGTCTATTAAATATTGTGAAACTTTATCGTTTCTTAAATGCGAGGGAGGTTTCCATTGGGGTTGATGGAGGAAAGGTTTAGTGTACTTATCCCCAATATTGGCGATCACCTCCAAGTTGCACGCTTTATCGGTTTTGCTCCTTTCTTTTCTATTATATTTAATGACCCGCGTAACAATTCATCGCCGACATAGCTTTTAGACTTGGAAAATAGTATGCACTGACTGACAACATTTTCTTTTCTGCTCTAAAAAAGGTGGTAGGTACGAAATAGCAGGCCCTGTTTTTATCCACCCGGACTTGCATTAATGTCGGCTTGGCAAAGTAATAAAATAGTAATGAAGAAAATGAAATACCTCGCCCTGTTTTGGTCGCCTGCGTTATGCTTATAATTTACAGCGGAAATCATTTAAGCCTTTTCTACTCCTAAAACTGTCCCTTAAGGGATGTTACTGCTTCCACTGGCATTCAAATATGTCTGAAGTGACGTTCATGCCAGGACATGCCACTTCTCAAAAAGATCCTTCCGCCGTGCTGAGAGCGCATACGAAAGATAATTTCTGGAGGCAGGGGCTAAACTAAAAGGACCTATAAAAGAATCGTCTACAGCTTGCGCAGCTGTATAAAAGATTGTCCAAAATTGTTTTGGAAGTTTCGTTAAAATTTCTGAGTTATATATGATAACGGCCCATTAGTGTTTATACCGAGTACATGTTCTAAAAATCGAGCCCATAATACACAACTATATATTTTTTTCAATACCTCTTTCCGCGCCTCGTGCTGCAGTCAGATGCCGGTTTAGCGCGAATACTATCACGCGTGACGTCAGGCTTAAGGGGCTGTCATTTAGTAGCGAATGCCGCAACGTTGTTAGTAGATGAAACAGGTAAAGAAGGTGGGTGGCACGGCCAGCTGGAGACGGATGCGCGTCGCGCCGTGGTAGTAGAGCAAACGGCAAAAATAATAAACCAAGCTGGCTGACGTATGTTTAGGCACAGCGAGTGAGCAGCCTGCAAATGCTATTTATTTCTGGCTCGCTCCTGTGTGTGGGTCGTAAGCGAAAGCAAAGGGTATTCTTTTTCATTTGGCGATATCTCTTCTGCTACGTGCGCTATATCAGAACTGTTTGCTGTGCGGTGATGAGTGACTATATATATATTGCCCTCTTCCTTTGCCTACCTTCGGCAGAAGTCATTAGTTGGGCCCTTTACATAGGCAGTCATCTAATCTCAGTAGATATTAGCACTGCCCGCTCAACTGACAACGCATCTTCGTATCTTTATTGATTGAGAAGGGGTTCAAGCTGGCAGCTGCCAATGAAGTTCCTAACAGTTTTAAAGCCCTTCGCTGATCATAAACGCGAATACGACAAAATTGATTATAAATTTTGGTGAAACGCCTGTATAGCACTGTCGCCGTTCGCCTGTCGCTTTGGTCTGCTTAATGCGTGTTCAAGTGTCCGCACTTACGTAATATGGGGAAGTTGTCTCGTATTCTCGGAATCGCGAACTTGCAAGTGACGATCCTGTCGGCTGTGAAGCTTTCGCTCAGCTTAATTTGCTGCGCATATGCTCGATATTGACATAGTGGTTCGTTGCGTTCCCGTTCGTAGCGACGTTTTCGAAATATGTCCGCATACGGCTCGTGCAACCTGTCTTCTGTGCCATGGATAACACATACAGATTCGCGGTAAGCTTTAAATGCATGGGCCACCAAGCGATACAGTCATGATGAAACGACTGCCGTTCCGACTCGTGGCAATGCCACCATGCAGAAGACCCCGCTTCCCCGGTCGACAACGAATTTCACTTGACCTCTCACTATCACCTTGCGTTGCGCAAATGCTTCCCTGTAGAAAAACAGTTTCATCCATTAAAAATTCACATTGAAGCATAAGTGGTTACAGAGACTTTGCACAGGTTCTGCCTCCAGGAGCCACGCATTGAATTTCCGTAAAAGGAGAATACGGCGAAATTTGTTTTAAATTTCAAGGCACTGTTTCGGTATCTTTTGCCACAGTTTATGTGGCATAGGCATCCTCGTAGTGAAGTGCATATAATCAAGGCGAGCCAGGTGCTCGTAGGTTATATCCGAATCCTCCAGCATTCCAAGGCTACGTGCAGTACTGAAGGTTGCTGAATATTAAAATATGGAATTGCAAATATTGGTACCCGTTGGGTCATTTCGAGACTTACTTGCTACCGCTCATGGAGGTGTAGTAGCTTGTGTAGTTCATGCCACTTTCATTAATATCTTCAATGTCAAAGTAAGTGCACTTTCTTCCGCTGGTCTTGTCTCTTACAAAATTCTGGGTATGCAGCCAAAGACGTTTTGAGATCCTAAATGCCTGAAAGGAAGTTTGAAACTTATTGTTAATTATTATCACAGTATTGAGGTCAGGGAATGGGCGCCCTTTAAGTATTGGGTTTGATCGCTTTGGCATTGCCAACGAATTTTTGGCCTCATAACTCCTTGAGCACTATCGGCAATCTAATGCTCTCTTCTGAGCTAGATTTGTCACGATGAAAACTCAGTGTTGGCTAATTATTTCTGCCGAAACAAAACTTGTGCGTTGCCATCACTAGATTCTCCGAGAAGGCATAGAAACTACTACTCCTTTCAGAACCTGAAAGGCAGCGTTCTTCGCTTACTCAACATAATCCACCTAAGTACTTCGAATGCAGGCGTAAGTCATCCCTTATTTATCTGTAAACAACCCTGCCTTGTGCTAGCTGCGGCCACCTTACCGCAGCAAATTTCGAAGCTTCTCCGCCCAAGTGACTTTTAACCAGCCCCGCTACGCTTTCCTTCTTTTAGAATCCTAGCAGTAGCCATTAACAACCACTGGTTATCCTTTATTCAAGTGGAATGCCCTGCCCGTGCACATTTGTTCGTGATGATTTCGGCAAGTATGTAATTAACTGCGATTGTTGCCTGACCCACTCTGCTCTCATCCTGTCTCAATCTTACACCTATTGTTTTCTTTTCCTTAGCTCACTGCGCTATCATCAATTTAATTTCAATCCTTTTCGTTGACCAGTACGCGTACGTCCCATAGGTGTGTACTGGAGAAGGCAAAGCTTTTATAGGCGTGTATGCGCCGAAGTCCGAGAGGCAGCGTTTTTGCGGTGCATGTATCACGGTGCAAGGCTGCACGCACACCTAATCGGCTTAACGCCGCCTGCTTCAGTTTGCACTGTTGAAGCTGCAAAATGCACCACAAAATCGCGGTAATGAAGTTACATGCATACCCCAAAAACTTTCCTCTTGAGTGAAGTTAAAATCTCGTTTTGATGACCTTAGAATCCCCGCGAAATCCACTTCATCTGATTCTTATTCCAATAGTTGATGCACTCCTGTAGCCCGCATCTGCGGTCAATACCAGCCCCATGTGATGTATTCTCTTACAGGTTCCAACACTTGGCGGTCTATGGTAAACTGCTGCATTCCTCCATTGCTGTTGAACCTTATTTTAGTGTTTGTATTAATTTTTAAACTAACTGTTCAGCTTCCCTTCCTTAGGCGATCTATCATGCCTTGCAACGTGACCTCATCTTGGAATAGCTAAGTAGTCCCAATTCTTGTCAATACCGTCCTGTAAATAGGTCGTCTAGATACGCGGTAGATATTACTGGAGAGGTCTTGTCTGCTTCCTTGACGGCCTTTCTGCTCTGCATTGTATAATTTTTTTTTGTGTGTGACAGACTAAGATTTTTTAACCTCTACCCAAGGATTTATGTTATTTTTAATATATCTTTATTTTAATATTTAGGAAAAGTACGTCGTTCAGGTCTGTGCAGTTTTATGATACAGGTTGGCGAATTTAGGGCGATGCACCTGAATAATTAGACAAAAAATTAGATTAACTAACTAATCACCACTTGTATTCAAAATATTAATGGACATGACAACATTTTGAAATTGAAAGCCCTCGACATCTGACATAAGCCTGTGGATAAATTTCCTCAAACCGCATTGTGGATCGAAATAGTGGATGCTGCAAATTCGCAGCTGAGGGCTTGTTAAGTTGTATTTCCCGCATTGCATATTGCCAAACTGATGACGCAGCAGGTGGCAGTGTCGGCGAAGTAAACTTTTTCACCTCACCTATTACGCAGTCTGCTCTTGGTGCATAAAAACACGAGCAAATAATAATAAAAATTTATTTTTTGGTACATACTGTCAATCTCATATGGGATTATAACAGGAAGGGCATAAGTTGAACAGTCTAATAAATAAGCACAATAAGGCAAGCAAGCATAACACAAAGGTAAACACTCAGCGTTGTGAGGGTAAGATGTTTAACAAGAACTCAAGAATAGAAGTAAAAAATGTATAAACTTTCAAATGGACGGAACAGACAACAGTAATCAAGGAACAGAGAACAGACACTGGAAGCCAATGAATCAATATTTTAAAAATGAAAGGCAAAAATGTAAGGTAATGCAACGGAAGAACATGTAGAAATGAGCACACAATGAACACGATATGTACCTGACTGGAAGGCGGGTACATATGCAAAGGTGCGTAAAGCATTTATTCCGTACCCAGTTGGTGTTCGACGAGGGCTACAAAGTTATTTAATGATGAGCAGCTTGTGATGGTTGGGTCAAGGGTATTCCATTCGCGTATGCTTAGCGGGAAGAATGAGTGTTTAAAGCAGTCGGTCCGGAAAGTGTACTCGTTTAAAGTATGAAAGTGCTTATGGCGTGTGGGCCTGGTATCTGTAAAGGATAAATATGTAGAAGTGTCACTATGCAGCTGATTATTGAGCAACTGGTGCATGAATCTAAGACGTGCTAGTTTGGCTCTCTTCTGCAAGGTAAGCATACCAGCTTTCTGGAGTAAATCAGTTGGTGAGTCAGTTTGGCTATATTTATTAAAAATGAATCTGATTGCCTTCCTTTGTACTTGTTCTAGTTTACTTACATGTTGTTTAGTAGAGGGAAACCAGACAATATTAGAGTATTCAAGAATTGGCCTTACAAGGGTATTATAGGCTAATAGTTTTGTCTCTGATGGGGCTAGATTGAGGCGCCTTCTCAAGAAGACGAGTCTTTTTAGAGCCTTGGATGTAATGTGAGTTATATGGGAGTTCCAACTAAGGTCATGGGATATGATTACACCAGGGTATTTGTGTTCTACGACTTGGGGGTGTGGGATATTATTAATGACATACTGAGATGCTGATTTTTGTATTTTCCTGGTTATTGATAACGCGGCGGATTTTTTTACGTTTAGGTTCATTTGCCAATCATTACACCATTTATTTACTGTTTCAAGGTCGTCGTTCAGAGCTACATTGTCTGCGGCTGAACTGATCCCGCGGTATATTATGCAATCGTCGGCAAAGAGCCTGATGTTAGAACAAATAATTGACGGTAAGTCATTAATATAGATGAGGAACAAGACAGGGGCAGATGCGCAACCTTGTGGTACTCCGGATGTTACAGGCACTAAGTTCGAGTTTTCCAGGCTAAGCGAGACGTATTGTGATCTGTTTGTTAAATAGTCTTTGATCCAAGTAATTATGGGGCTATTTCCTAATGCAAATTCCAGCTTCAATATTAGTTTACGATGGGATACGCGGTCAAATGCTTTCGAAAAATCTAATAGTAATAGGTTTATTTTTCTTTGATTATCGATACCGGAGGATAAATCATGCACTAATTCAATTAGCTGCGTAGTTGTGGACAACCCCCTTCGAAATCCGTGCTGTAATGGTGATAAGATGTGTTCCCGTTCCAGGTATGTCGTTATATGTTTTAGGATGATGTGTTCCAGGAGTTTACAAGTCGTGGAAGTGAGTGAGATGGGCCTGTAGTTTGCGACATCTTCCTTGTTTCCGGATTTGTGTATCGGTATTATTTTTGCAATTTTCCACTCATTCGGAAGAGCACAGGATGACAATGATTTGTTAAAGATGATGCATAGATATTTGGCTGCCCATTCGGCATATCTCTTAAGAAATGAGTTCGGCAGGTTGTCTGGGCCTAGTCCTTTCTTTGTGTCTAAAGCAAGTAATAAATTTAGTATTCCTGACTCGGTCACAGTGAGTGGTTCTAGCTGCTTTTCGTTGCTGTAGTTTAAGTGTGGATCAAAACCGTTATCTTTAGTAAAAATCGATTGAAAGTAGTTGTTTAGGGATGTGGCAGTAATATGGTGCACTTCTCTTGAGTCTTCAGGTTCACTCTTTTTAGGGTTTATATAATCCCATAATAATAATAATAATAATAATAATAATAATAATAATAATAATAATAATAATAATAATAATAATAATAATAATAATAATAATAATAATAATAGTAATAATAATAATAATAATAATAATAATAATAATAATAATAATAATAATTGGTTTTGGGGGAAACGAAATGGCGCAGTATCTGTCTCACATATCGTTGGACACCTGAACCGCGCCGTAAAGGAAGGGGTAAAGGAGGGAGAGAAAGAAGAAAGGAATAGAGGTGTGCCGTAGTGGAGGGCTCCGTCATATTTTCGACCACCTGGGGATCTTTAACGTGCACTGACATCGCACAGCACACGGGCGCTTTAGCGTTTTTCCTCCATAAAAACGCAGCCGCCGTGGTCGGGTTCGAACCCGGGTACTCCGGATCAGTAGCCGAGCGCCCTAACCACTGAGCCACACGAGCAAAGGCATGTTACGAATATGCCCTCTGCGAAATTCGATTCACGAGCTTTCGAAAGTGTATTTTTTACGTTCCACGTTTCAAGCCCATTGCCAAATAAAAATTTTGAATTCAGGCCATAATAAGGAAAAAAATAGCGGAAGACGTGGCAACAGGCTCAGTGTATTTCTGATATAGTTCATGCCACGTTGTCTTGTCGACATTAAAAACGCCTTATCTGCAAAATTAATGACGCTAAATTCACCTGAAAAGAAAAAAATAAATGTTCCTAGCACAGAAGTTAAAAAAGTGCGGGTTTGAAGTGCATTCAATTAAATACAAAAGGACCAAAAGGGTTATGATCACTGTATCTCACTTCATATAGTGCCTCCATATCCTGCCCCAGTGTAAGATACGCGACCATATTAAGTCCATTTCAGTTTTGGTGTTGTTTTTCATGGTGTACAATTTATTTAGCTGTTCTTCAGTTCGGGGAAGAAAGTATGCATAATCGGAAAACTATTTCATTTTTCCGCCACTACTAATAAATTTCTCCGGCTATTGCTGGAGCCAATGTCGCTGTCAACCACTCTCTGGTCGCATCCCATCTTATTGCCTGTATTGTCGTTGAAGACGCTCACGATTAGGGTGTGCTGCATTTTATTATGCTCAATGCCTATTCCAGATTTTATGAATGCGCACATCTATTTAGGGTAGTAGAATTTGTCTGTGTTGTCAGTTATGTCCTTATTGATCAAGAATCGCGCACCTATAGCTCTGGGCTTTCCGTTAAACCTCGATAACATAATAAATCGCGCATGTTACTTATTACTCTACACGTTTCATGTGTCCTCCTCACCTACTCTTAATAACCAGAACAGCGCGCACTAAGACACGGACACGAAGGAAGACACGACACACACGAGCGCGTGTCGTGTCTCCCTTCGTGTCCGTGTCTTAGTGCGCGCTGTTCTGGTTATTATGAGTTACCAACTCGCCCAAGCATCTGTTTTAACCTACTGTTAACCTCCCTAAGCCCTATCATATTCCATTGACTGCGTGCTACTTCTTGTTTACAAGTATTAGTCTGTCGTTTTTTGGGTTCTGTACTAGCGTTCAGTGTTACTAGGTTCAAAGTTCAATAGCGACCTGCCGAGATCTGGTGGCTTTGGGCAGCCTCGTTTTCGTAGCAGCTCTGACTGCCGCCACTAGGGTAGGGAAGGTGTATGAGCCTAAAATTATGTTAATGTGAGGTGATTAGTAGAGTGCCCTCGGGAATATTGATTTATTTGGCGTGCATAAATTCCACACTAGTGCGCTAATTTTTCTGCGTGTTTCAAAATTTTATGCTGTTTACGTTCTCACTGTCGTATTAGTGCAAGGATGCAATTAAGGCTATCTTTCTGCCACTCTTTCTACTCAAATTTGGACCCACTTTCGTATGTGTGCCTATCCAAAAGCGTATTTAACGGAGTTGCGTGAGTTCACAAGGTGCTGCTTAAAGGCGATAAAAATGTTGTTTTCTATTTATGGCAAGTGTTGGTCACACTTATGGAGCGTATGAGCGCGTTGCACATCGATACACTTGTTCGCGACTAAATAGAAATAAGCCAATCATGAGGTTTTCCCCTGGATCATGCACCTCTAGAATGTCGCCTGCTGAGGCTTTGACTGCAGCAGCGCGCACGCCGGTGGCGCCACCTCGCTCGTGCGCAGTGAACTACTAATGGCGCAACATGGCCTCTGAGATAACACGCCCACGCCAGGGGGCGCGGATCATCTTGCAGGCCAAGGGCACAAGAGCGCAATGGATGGACGGACGGACGGATGCCGGACGGATGGAGCATGAGCCATTAAAGGCTTTCGCCATAAAAGCTGTCGGGCCCAACACGCCTGGGCTTATAATGACAAACTAGATAAAGTTTCGGCGTTTCTCAGACGTGGTGCCGACGCGAACGCGGGTGGCAGTTCGGGCCGACTCTCCATAGCGTCGGAACTCGGATACCCGCCGGATGCCTTGGTGGAGGTGCGTCTCACCTCCAATCTCCAGAAAATGGTAGAAGCGACGATACCTGCATGGAGACCAAATGCTCGGCATCGGTCCCTGCAGCTATCAGCAGCTGCATGAAATTGAAATCTACCCGAACGAGCCGGTGGTTCGAGAGGATCCGAGCCTTCAACAGGCAAAAGAAAATTATCGGCAATCCCAGAGACGCGTAATCGGAGGACTCCAGCCCCGCACTCCCACCCGGTTCTGGCTGTGGGCCGGAGTCTTGTCAGCCGCCATCTCTCACCTCCAATTATATTGATGCCAGGAAGGCCTAACAAGCGTTCGCCTCCTCCGAAAACACACAAATTGGTAACCGTAACGAACTGGAATTCTAGAGGCTTCAAGGCTCGGCAGCAACGCGTGAACCTGCGCCTCTACCTAGAAACTTTCGAGGCCTTCCCCGCCGTGGTCGCCCTCCAGGAGCCAAGAGCGGCGGCCAAGTTACTAACTACCCGACGTTCTAGCGAGACCCCTCGTCGTGTCTCCACGTAACCAAGTCGTACACAGCAACCGAAATTGACCTCGATCTCAATATACCGTACTCGTACGCCATGGCAAGGGTCCTTACCCTTCGCCGATCGTATCCTCCCCTGCATGTACTTAATGTATACTGCTCCCCAAAACTGAAGCGAGTGACCTCTTTAGCCGTGCACTTAAAGAGGCGGGTCGCGACCCCCTGCTGATTGTGGGCGACTTCAACGCCCCTAGCCAGGTATGGAGCTATCGTAAGGAGGAATTACGCGGACGCATGCTGGAGGAGTTGGCGTCCGCACTGGGGCTCACCCTCCATACCGACCCGGCATTCCCTACCCTCGCAGGCAACACTGTGAGCCGAGACACATGCCCGGACCTCACCTTAACTCGCAAACATAAGACACGCAGACTGGATCAACACCGTGAATTCCCTCGGCAGCGACCACTGCATCGTCAACACCACTGTTTATGCACGCCCTCTAAAAGCGCCCCACCACGCGAGCACGCATCCCCAATTGCGCCCCCTTTCGCACAAATTTCCCCTCGGACGCCAACACGAACATCACAGAGCAGGGCTACACGAAATGATTCCGGTCACTAATATCGCACCTTCGCTCCCACGATAAGCAGATACAGCTCCCAGAGGTGGTCACGGACGTGGGCAGCCACCTCCTTCACCCCTGGGTAGCGCATCGCGGCCTTATGCGCCGCTGAAAGCGCCAGACACAAGAAACTCAAAGCCCGCATTGCGGACCTCACCCAGCAGGCAGCGGAGCACGCGGCCTAACTCGCTGACTCCAACTGGGTGGACCGCTGCAACACGGCGGCGAGGCAGATGTCGAGCCGCAACACGTGGCGGCTCTTCCGAGCCCTCATCAACCCAACACATACCCGCACAGAAACGAGGAAGCAACTACACAAAGCGATGCACTCATTCCAAGGAAATAAAACGAAGTTGGCCCAGGCGCTCCGGGATCGCTACCTGTGCACAACTCAGGACTCCTGCAGATCGGCCTACTCCTACGCAGGCAGGAAAAACTCGAAGTTGGACAAGCCTTTCTATCTTTACTACCTGCGGGCCAGTCTGGCCAAAATGAAGAGGGGCACCGCGCCGGGCCGGGACATGGTCACCGTCAAGCTTTTGGCGAAACTTCCTGATTAAGCGTACCAGTGCCTTCTAGATTACACCAATGCGATCCGGACGGGGCAAATCCCTCTCCCCACTAACTGGAAGACGGCCCTTCTCACCTTCGTTCCGATGGCCGGGAAATCGATCGACACGGACAACCTCTGCCCCATCTCTATCACCTCGTGTGTGGGCTAATTGATGAAGACGATGGTGCGGGATCGGCTGTCCGAATAATCGAACACAACACCTTCGCGGACACCATGTTCGAGCTTCGCCAGCACAGATCCGCACAGGATGCCCTGCTCCAACTCCACCATGTAATCTTGAACCCCATCACCTACCCCCAAATCGATAAAATTGTCCTTGAGCTTGACCTGAAATGAGCGCTTGACAACGTAACCCACGAGGTCATACTCTCACACTTGAGCCAAACTCACTGCGGTACCGATACCTTCAATTACGGGAAAGAGTGTCTCGCAGACAGACAGTCCTACAACCGAATACAGGACCAAGAGCATGGACTTTTCCCGCTCGGTACGAGAGGCACACCACAAGGCGCGGTGATGTCCTCTCTACTATTCAACATAGCCATGATGCGCCTACCTGCCCTGCTGGGTACGGTCGAAGGGGCCCAGCACGCGCTGTACGCCGACGACATCACCCTCTGGGCTACGCAAGGATGCCTAGGGGACATGGAGACCAGCCTGGAAACTGGCGCCAGCATAGTGGGCCGCTATGCCCGAGACTGTGATCTGCAATGCTCCCCGCAGAAATCAGAATTCGTGCATCTGCGCACCTCACGCACATGCCCGACACAAATCCATCTCTCCTTGCAAAGCGATCCCTTTCAGGAATCCAAGGAAATCAGAGTCCTCCGCCTCTTCATACACAATCAGCGATGCTGCGGCACAACACTCGCCAAGCTCCGGCAGGTGGGGGACAAGGTGGGCCGCATGGTCAGCCGGGTTTCCAACAAGCGCGGTGGGTTACAATGCAAAGACGCCTTGCAGCTGGCGAACACATTCGTGACCAGTCGAATCTTGTATTCGACTCCCTACCTTCGCCTGCGGAAACAGGAACAGGATGCCCTTGAGGTCATCTTCTGAAAAATCATGAAACTGGACCTCCCGGTCTCTACATCTACCAGCCACCTCATGGAACAGTGGATGGCGAACGCTTTCAGCGAGCTTAGAGAGGCCCACCTCAACAACCAATACACTCGTCTCACAAAGACAGGGTTGGCTCGCCGCCATCTAGCCCATCCTCACATCCAGCATGCCAAATTCACAGAGGAGAGATGCCACCTATCCGTACACTGGAGACGCGCCCTCCTCGTGCGGCCTCTCCCCACCAACATGTCCAAAGAGAACTATAATGGCAGGCGCCTAGCGCGGGAGGAAGCCTTGCACCGCCATTTTGGAAGCAATCCAGGAGTCTTCTACCTGAACGCCTCCGGCGCGCACCCCAGAAGGTGGCACACGGCCGCGGTCGTCCACGAAGGCAAAACAGTAGACGGCCTTACTTTCAAGGCCCAGTCAGCAATTCACGCAGAAGAGGTTGCCATCGCCCTGGCAGCCTCCGACTCCTCCTCAAAATACATAATCACTGACTCGCGAGGGGCTTGCCGAAACGTTGAGCAAGGGTGGGCTACTCCCCTGGCTTATCGCATCTACCAGAATTGTAGCCGAGACTCGGATGCTGCGCACCGATCTCTTGTTTGGGTTCCAGGTCACCAAGGCCTCTGCGGAAACGAAGCAGCTGACGCCTCTGCCCGCGCGCTTTCTCTCCGGGCATTTCCCACGGTACCCAACGCGGACCAGGACTCCGATTTCAATCCGGTTTACACTTTTAAAGAAAGATGCGATTATTATAAATCCATGCTCCAAACTCTTCCAGCGAGCGGGTACTCCTGCGTCTGCTCACTAACACGATGCTGTACCGTGCAACTCTAAAGCATTTCAATCCCCAATTCGACGCGCGGTGCTCGCACTATGGGGAGGTGTCTGACACCAACCACATGGTGTGGGCCTGCCAGCAGAACCTATTCCCACTCCCTATCCCAAGCCTTACCCGAGAGGACTGGGAGGCGACCCTGTCCGGCTGCTGTGCCCTCGAGGCCCAAAGGGCCTTAACGCAGCACGCCCGGGCTGCGGCAACCGCCAATGGGGTGCCTGACTAGGCATCCAACCTAGTGATTGTAAAGGCGTGACCCTTCAGGTCACGACCCCCAACACATCTCACTATCATTATTAATGTTTTCACCACCACCACCAGACGTTGTGGCCGGGGCCGGCCAATCGGTGCCTCGCGCACTCCTCACATGACTATTATTAGGCTCTCGTTTCGTATGAGCTGCCTTAGACAAGGTGACCTGATGCTTAGACTATAATAAACCAGGCTCTCAGGCACAAGCGCAATGGCTCAAGGCTTTGCTCACAATCTCTGCTCTCAAGTAGAGGCGCAGCGGATGCTCTAAATGCTTATTGTAACGCCACAATATCTTCGGGGATACAAAAACAGTTGCAGTCTTAACTTGCGAAACTGACATTTATTTGTCCTGCTCTTATGAGGGAATGCATTTCAGCAGTTTTTAATATTGCAGGAAAAGAACGGACCCTGCATCTGCACTTTTAGATGATGAAAGGTAAATGCGATGAACAATAAACTAGTAGAGATTTCAGGCAAAGAGTCTGCAGCAGTCAAGAGTTTCTGTGTAATTAATACCTCTACGAAGAACACGGATTTCAAATGCCCCATACACTGCTGTCCATACCTAGATTAATGGTTGTAAATGTAAGTGCATGATGGTATCCCAGTCATGGCTGAAAGACGGGCCGCCTTTCAAGCCTTGCGCTAAGCAGGTTGTTCGCCTAAACAATGGTAGTCGTCAGTGCTCCCAATCCGAGCTGTTCGGTTATACCACACATTTTTCACGCCACCAACATATGAATCATGCGAAAATCCTTCTCGAAAAGAAAGACTTAATGTAGAGGCTCAGATATCTAAAAATGGCTTGTGTATGGGGCCACAAGCACAAAACGTAGCGCCATCCATTGGAGTACTGTGCCTCATGCATTCCAAATTCATGTGACCGTTCGTTAGGATGCGGTGTGAGTCGCGACCAGCCCCTCGAATTAGAATAAGCGCACATGCGAGCAACATGATATTGCCGCTTCATAATTTAATGTCATATACGTGTGTAGTGATGTAATACGTGGTTAATGTCACCCGAAGAAAAAAAAGCCACTCCCTGAAAGAAAAAAATATTACTGAAAAGAAAATGTATACTTGGAGAAAAAATTTGCTCCAAAAATTCTTTCTGTGTATGGAATCCAATATGTGAAGCACTTCAATGGTACGCGGTGTCCGGAATAACATGTCTCTAGCGCAGAAAAAAAAGGTTTTAGCCTAATGTTAATGCATGGACGTTGACGTCAATAATATTTTGGCGTGAAGATTACCTTGTAGATGTCTTGGCTGTCATAGTAGTAGGTTTCTTCGTCAATACGTCTTCCCGCGTGAGATCCGATTTCCAAGAAGGGAAGGGTTATCGCTAGTAAAGCTGCTGCGTTAGCAATGAGACGGTGCATTGAAATAAGAGTACGCGCCATGAACACTTTCTCTTCTTGCGGCTGACCGTAGCGTTCACCGACAAAGCAGACGTGAGAACTGCAAGAACGCTCCCTTCGGGTGACTTTTAAATACTGCTAAAATGACGGCATGCCGGTTTTTAACCACAAATGTAAAAAAATATGGGTATTGTCACCCAGTGAGATCTATCACTCAATATTTTTATTTTTTTGCTTGAGGCATAGTGTTCACTTCTAGGCAGAGCCACATGTTAGATACACGTAGAATCATCGTCGAAAAGAAAGCAGTGATTGATGTGACGCAGCAAAGGAACCACAGAAGACAAGCGCTTTGCTCTTAGGCCCACAGCTGTTTTCTTTTTATCCAGAGAGGTGGACACTAAAAGAGGGATTGTTTGTGGACTACTAAGAATGCCTATTTTTCACCTTCACTTGTGCCGAATAAAGCGCATTCATTCGCGCTTTATGCAATAAGCACCACAATGAATAGTTAAATTTACGTTAATAATTATCGATACAATTTCATTTCAAATATGTTCACAAGTGCTCAGTTACGACGTTTGACTAACGCGTTTGTCGCAATATGTAAACACACGAAATATAGCACCTAGTTTTTTTTTTATTAATTTTACCTCAAGACCATGGGGACATAAAATTTAAACATGGTTGTATACTTCTCGGCGTAGAACACTGACCTTCGAGAAGATGAGTAAACACGGAACCAGTCAGAGAACCTAGTCTTCCAGAGAGATACCTAGATGTTTCATCAAGGCATATCTGTGCAAAGAAGTGTGTCCGTTAAATTTCGTGCCTTCATCGATATCTTTGTATTAAGCCAGAAAAGTTCAAGCTCCCTGTTAACGAAAGAGAATGGTATCAGTGTGCTGCAATGAATTCGCGCACTCGAGAACCTGCTCAACGTCATCATATAATGAAGATGGGCTCAGTGTATGATATCTATTCAAATATAATTTTTTGTACAATTTTGCGTGTTATTTTAGAATCTTCCTTTCTTTCACGTAACATTTTTGCGTCTATAGCTCTCTGCGCTGTGGTTTCTTTAAGTTGAGCCCTTTTCGTTAGCCTCCACGATTCTGTCCGAGGGGTGAGTGCCGTTAAGATAGAGCTCTTATATACTTTTCTCTTGAGGGTTATTGCTAAACGGCCTTTCACGACAGAAAAGGGACAGAATGGGTCAGAGATCAAATGCTGGTTAATGACATGCTAGTCGAAATCAAGACGAAGGACAGGACATGTAATGCGTAGGCAAGATAACTGATCATCCTTAAAGGGTTCCTGAAAAGGGTGTTTGAGGTTGTCTATAAATTTCTCGCACTGTGTAGAGTACAGGCCAACGAGCGTTCATGTCGCGTACAGTACCTCTCAAGCGACCCAATAATCTACAATACAATCTTTAAAAATCTCGTTTCCGCGCATAGCGGCGACATGCGGTGCTGGGTTTTCGCTCGAATCCGCGGTCGTTACGTCAGCATCAGCGCTCTTTACGTCATGTAGCGCTCGTTACGTCAGCAGCGGACTGCTAGCATTGGTTCGCGCGCGTTGGCAGCCAGAAAAGGGATGAGTGCGAGGGGCCGGGATAGGAGCGCAGACATTTCAGCGTGCAAAAAGTGACGAGAGAAGTCGAGAGAGGAAAAGTAGCGAAGACGCTGAAATTCAACATATGACCACAGATAACTCAGCTTCCACAAAACGCATCTGAAAAATTCTTGTTGGGGGATATTTGTGAAGCGGCGTCCTTTACAATCCTAGGCACATCACATATTTTTTGCGACCCCCCTTCACAGCCCCTTTCAGTGTAACAGACTGTATACCGACAGAGGAGAAGCGCAGCAGGGGCCGCAGAAAGTTGCGTAGACAGAAGTTTGCGAGGCTAGGGAGAAACCGGCTGGCACAGAACCAGCTTAACTGGATTGATGTGGCAGAGGCCTTGTTCTGTAGTGGCATAGTAAGGTTGATGATGGTTTTAGTGTCCTTGAGATATATATCGGTGGTCTGTGCAGGTAGATTTTACAAAAATGGGATCACCTGTGGCTGATTGACCTAATATTTGGAAGATTAATAAATACAGTAATCAACTTTTTGATTTATGGTTTTACAGCGTAAGATTATATTGAGAAATTGAAATACGTTCCTATTCCCCAAAAGCGCAGTTTTTAACATTATTCCAGTCAGCATCGCGTTCGAAATTTGTGCCACCAAAAAAAATGCGTTCCAGCGTTGCTCAATTATAAAATCGCGTCACTGCACGGGCATCATCGTCCGAAATCACTTTAACTTCTACATCGTAAAACTTATAAGCTCCGACATTATTATTTATGCTGAAAGTGTGGCGGACGACATTTGATAATTGTGCAACTAAGTAAATAAAACCCATGGTACTTTTAGAAGCGTATTCTTGACACTCGACTTTTGCAAGCAAATTGCCGAATGAGAAAATTTAAAAAAGGGCGTGGCTTTCAATTTCGCATTGTAATTTTTAGCCCTAAACGCTTTTGTTAAAACTTCATTGGGCTAGCATTGATGTAATCTTTCGGCATTACTCCGTACAAAGCGCGTGCCTCGCTGCGCGGCTTAAATTGATATTCCGTACCGACGCACCTGCTACTGTTTATTTAAATAAAACTCGCTAAAGATCAAACGAAATCAGACCATGTACACACACTGTAGAAATTTGACATCTACAGGTTCATGAAATGAATATTCTCGGAAATTTTATTCCTCCAGTTACTTATCCGGCTATGCCATCTGTCCATGAGCCTGCTGTTCTCTTAGTGTGCTGTAGAATCTGTATTTTAGATACAAAAGAAGCAGAAAACGCGCCCTAGCAATACAATTACATGCTTTAGGTGAAAGGAAGGAACGTTCCCATTGCACCCTTTTACATATAAGCGTAACCGAAACCTTCGCAAAATCTATCATGAGCAGAACAATTAGACGAATATTGACAATGAAACGAATATGGTGACTAAAAATACTCTCATTTTTGGTGCACGCTTTTTAAAAGAACTTTATATTATATCAGTACAAAGATGCAATCACCTAGCTAATTGTGTCAGATATTCTTATCTATTTCTCCAGCAATAGTAGGTGTTTCCCTTGAAGCATCTCTCTTTGCTGTAAAAAGTTGCCGGAAGGGTCTCTATATCCCTATAAACAGCTTCGTTTTCACTTGATAACAGAGACAGCTGGCTTTATTTTGTAGTAAGTATTCGCACACTTTCTGAAATTAGACTGAAATCAGGACGAATTGAGAAGAGGTCTATGGCAAATGGCCACGGAGCTCAATTTTGGCTTCTCTACATCTACGGCTGAGAAGTTTGCGCCTAGTGCCTATACACATTTAGCTTCGCCCTAGTCTTTCCTTAACTGAGTATTAAACGGGACACCTCTCCACCGATATCAGCTGATGATTTGCAAAAGTATCGCACAAGTTACTGGCAAAATTTTTGAAAAACATACATGAACAATTTTCGAGCACTCACGCAAATTTGAACCTAATATAAGCATCAGCTGACGGGTTAAATGCGTGGCGGTTACGTATGTGTTGCCGTTTTCCCCATGTTGAAGTGAGAAGATAGCCCGTTTGTAGTCCGAGAAGACTGCCGTCGTGTACGTGATGGTCAATAGGATGCGCTAAAGGCATAACACGAAGTCCATACATGTAGCACAGGACACAGTCCTAAAAACTTATATCTTCCGTCAGGTGTTATGAAACTTGTGTAGGGTGCAGTTTGCTAGGCTTTGACTAGGAACGCTGCTGAATAGATTCACATCGCAAATAGTGCGAGCACTACATAAAATTCCGGTCTTTTATTCCGCATTGATGATATAACCGTTGTTTTCCTGTAAATCGGACGGGTTCATAGACTCAAAATAAATGCACCCAGTATCCCCAAAAAGAGGTGCTGTTTCTAAACATAAGGGCCAGATATTGGGACTAGAAGTAGGTAGAGGATTAAACTAAACTCCTGCGGAGCATAATCAATAGATAGTGCTTCGTAGCACGACTTTTATTCTTCCCTTTCAATGTATCATAATCCTCTGTAGCGAACTACACCCATCCCCGGCCAATGACCTCTGCCACATACATCTCGCAAAATAACCTACCCGCTCTTGTGGTAGCTGCCCAGTAACCTTCGACCCCAAAAAATTCCTCTTCTCATCCGGCCACCCCAGTTCCCCCCCCCCCACCTCCCTCAGCCGAGATTTTCTTCACTTTAAAGCCAGTTATTACACTTATCACCCTTGATTAGCTCGCCTTCGCTTTAGATGACCTGCCCGTAGCCAGTTTCGATATGGTTATGATACAGTTCATTGTATTGTTATTCTGCGTTGTTGTATTTTTGGTTGTATTTGCATAGTTAATTCCAGTGCCTTTGCTTTACCCTTACTATTAGATGTCTATTTTTCGATCTTCACCAAAATGATGTATTTTTTGAACTGTTATTACTAACCCTATTTTTCCCTCCTGCAACCATCCGAAATAGCATTAGCAGTAGGTATAAATAAATAAAACTTGATATTCATTTCGAATGCATTGTCATTAATTCGCGTTGGTTCCCTGATCGATTCTGCTCTCCTCCTCTTCGTTTTACACCAGTGATTTTCTTTACATATCTAGAAGTGTTGTTAGCAATTTGAACCCTTTTCTTTAGTCTCCACACTCCTGCTCAATACGTACGTAACGCGAAGATACTGCTGTTTACAATTTTTTATACAAGGATACTGGTAAACAGGCACTCAGTATCTGAAAGTACCCGCCGACGCCACTCGACTCCATTCTTATTATCTCGTTTTGCACTGCCGCTGTCCGGAGCAGCGGTTATTACCAGTATTAAATATGAACAGTACAGTTGCAAGTCACATTTTGTTTGGAATGCACCAATTTGTTAATTACTACTGTGAACATCGGCAGTACAGTTTGGTTTGGATTGCTTAATGGGGGTTTAACGTCTCGAAACGACAATGCTATGAGGAACGTTGTAGTGAAGGGCTCCGGAAATTTCGACCACCTAGGGTTCTTTAACGTGCGCTGACATCGCTCAGTACACGGGACACTAGAATTTTGCCTCCATCTAAATACGACCGCCGCGGCAAGGATAGAACCCGCGTCTTTCGGGTCAGCAGCCGACCTCCATAACCACTGAGCCACGGCGGCGGCTGCATGGGAAGTTCCTGGCAGTGGCAGGGAGACGGTCTTCGTCGCTGCAAATTGTTTGGAGCTGAAAACTGCGTTGAACCAAAATGGCAGTGGTGTAATATCAGCCAAAATTTGGCGATAAAACGATCATTCTTCCACGTGGTAACAAAGACAATTCTTCGGCACTTGATATATACCCAGGGAGCACATGAGAGCGGGCCAATATTAGAAAGCCACTGGCAAACCGTTGCCCTAAGTAGGCCCAGAGTTGCCAATGAGCATCTGATATTGGCTGCGCCATCATCATATCAAGGCTATCATGGGTTATGTTAACCACAGTTCTCCCACTCTTTGCCAGAATTGGCTCAGTCATTTTCAAAACCTGGCTATCATGGGCCATGTTAGCCAGAGTTCTCCCACTCTTTGCCAGAATTGACTAAACCATTTTCGAAATGTGGCTATCCTGGACTATGTTAGCCAGAGTTCTCTTAGTCTTTGCCGGAATTGGTTAAACCATTTTCGAAACCTGGCTATATTGGCCCTGGCTTGCCACTCCTTTAGCCAGTGTTAAAAGTATATGGCAGATGTTTTTGAACGTTGTACCATCCATTATACTAGGTAGAAGGTTGATTTTATTGTCGAGTAACATCTCGGCAGATAACAATTTTCGAACGTGCTAAAACTTGTTTGAGGTCCTTGGCTGGGCTTGTGCGAGTTCAAAAATTTGAAGTTTATTCATCTTTTTCTTACCGAATACTCTCGCAGTACATGCGTGAAGTAGGATAAAGAACAAATATTTGCCGACTGCGCAATCGGAGATATAGTTATAAAAAAAAGCTCAATGAAACCGATGCTCTCAGCAGATCGCGCCGGCCAGAAAGAGCTCTCGTACAGGAGAAAATAAAGAAGGGGTATATGTCGACGCCGTCGAGGCGCGGCGCGGTGACGTCTGCCGCGGGCTCGGTCGCTGATAAGTTGTGTTCCAAGGTGCCTCGCAACAATTTCCAAACGCATTCGAAAGCATTCCAAACACATTCGCGCGCTGTATAGCAATTGTGCTGCTGCCGTCGACTTTTGTTCTGTCTGCTCGCTGCAGCTAACCGCTAAAATTCTTTTTTGAATGTCTCGTAAATTTAGTAATTAACGAATGCGCGTTGGCATGACCCAGTTGCAATGATTCGAGTAACTATATATGGCTTTGCGAAGCCGCTAACAAAAAATTTATACTTTTTTTAGAAGTGCACAGACAGAGCTCACACTGTCGCCTTTGTCCGATTTCTGGGCATAATAACCCGCCTATTTTTATGAAACCTATGTAATTGAAAGCGTTTTTGGCCGCTCTACTTGCGCGAGTATCTGAAAAGCAGCAAAAGAGGGCTTCCTTCTAAAAAAATCATATGACTTTCATGTCATAAATTTTCTAATTAAAAATCGCTTTTTTGGTTCACTCTAGAGAATTCACTGCCACACTGCGCAGTGGGTGTCTGCTTAATGAAGATCCTAAATAAAACGTAATAACTTAGTGCAAGTGCATTGCCTAAGCCGACTTTGTGCGTAATTATGGTAACGTCCAGAAACGAAGCAGTGGCCTGATGATTTACAATTATAAGTTTCGCACGCGCGAAACATTAGGCCGCCGCTTCATAAACGCACGCGATCACGCGGTAAGAGATTCCTGCGCTTCCGTACGTCCTTCCATGTGATCGCACCATGTCTTGTTTTTCGATTTGCTTTTTCGTTCCTTTTATGCAGATCGTAATGTTTCAAAATGTTGTTTTTATCTATTTTATTGTTGTGTTGCGTTATTTGCATTGAGGGCTATAGCTCTTGCTGACGTCTTTACTTATTTGCTCGAAAAGTACTTTATTTTTTGCTTTCGAACATTACCTTTATGGACGAGAACCATCGGAAATAGTTTCGAGCCACAATTCAACACGGTTTTGTTTGTTTTAGCTTTTTGCATCAAATTTCCACACCAACAAAACGAGGATTCTCCTACGACCAGCGAAAAAATCTACTGACAAATGGTGTTAGACGCATATTAACCTAGCCTGTTTGCCACATGTCCCGTATGCAAATATGCTTGCATAATATTATATTTATTGTTTTTTGATGCTTCTCCTGCGGCTTTGCAAGAATACTTTGACGCTTCCGCGTTTTCCACACCCTTGCCTTCAAAACTGCTATGACTCGTATTCCGAGAATTCCAAACCTTTTTCACATGTTTAGGCCCCCGCCCCCTCTCTGTTTTGAAGTCTCGAATCTCCCCAGTTCATCTCGCGGACGACGTGCCCTTGTCAAGGCAGCGTTCTAACCCCTACTCCGCGAAGCGCTTTTTTTTTTCCTCACTTTCTCCTAGCTGTTTCTTCCGTGCATAGCCGCACCTGCCCCGTTCGTGCCCCCCCCCAAGAACTTTCCTCTACCTTTCAGCCGCAAACTTTTTTTTTGCGACGTCAAAAGCTGTGTAAAAAAATGGCTCCCCCAGTGCAGCCCCCAGGCTGGCTCCCCCAGGCTCCCCCTTCCCCCATCACCGTCGTCTCCCCTGTCATTCGTCACAGCGCTATGCATCGCCACGACACATTCTTGACTGGACGAGTCTTGCCTTGTCTGGCACGGCGGCGCCCAACCGCACAACCAGCGCGACGAAAAGCATCCACACTCGAACTGGCTCCATTCGTAGTCTGGGAAAGCGACAACCAACATCTGATACTGTATGAGAGCTCCGAAGCGGTTCGCTAACCTGGCCTCCAACATCTTATTTGTAAGTACTACAAATAATTTATCTTGAGATACGTTCGGAAACGAATGTGATTTTAGGAGTAAGTGGTGCTTTGACTACATGCGGCTTTACTTTTTCCGTCAGGAACAGAGAACGAGACAAAGCACGAGGACGACTGCTATGTACCTACTCTGCCAAATGTCTGGCTTGACGTCGTGCGCAGTGCAGGCCTGCCCGAATGGTAAGAACTTTATTTTTCGGCTTTGGTACAATGAATTCACCAAACATTCACTATTTTGTTGAAAAGCAGGTTTGAATTCATGTGACCTGACATCCGATGCATTCAGCAATGCGTTTGTCATGTACAGCTTATGCAGGATAGGAATCGGAACTGTTTTATGTTCCACTACAGACCAGTCGGTAAGGATATGTGTACTACTTCTGCGCTGTTTCTCTTTGGCGAACACACTTGCAGGTGCAACAGAAAATCCGCAATTTATGGTTAAGGATTTTCCCATGTTATCTCTCAATAAAAAAAAATTACTCTGGACTGTCAGATGGGTGTTTTGTGTTTTGCAAGTCAGTTTCGAATCTATATTGCATGCAGTGGAAGCGACTGAGATAAACTGCTGGATTAAAAACAACAAAGGTGTTCTGAGTTTTTTACATCCGGCATATTTATTTTGAACCCCATCCAAAAAAACGAGCTTTGTTCAAAACTGTTGTATCAGCTCAATATGGTGGAGTTGCTACATCCTGTACATCTTTACCCGAATAAAAAATGCGCTCTCAATTTAGAGATACGTAGTTATGACATTGAAACAAAATAATACGTTAATATCACTTCAATGTCACAGTAGTTTTTTTCACATTGAATATTTTACTGGAGGTGGGAAGCTGCGCATTAAACTAAAAATCACCAAGCTGGTACAAAGCAAATTGAATTTCACTTTGTGCAAAACTTGCGCTGCTAGTTGTTAAAAATTATCCTGTAAGATATGTGTCGAGTGTTTTCACGCCGACTGGGCCTCACAGAATTCAATGTTAGTTAATCACTTCTGTTTTTGTCCTGTGAGGGCCATATTTAGGTTCATCATGACATCATGAATATCTTTGCGGGCTCGGCGCATTCTGAGGTCTTCATGCAAGAGCTGGACAAGGAATTTGAGTGCAGTGGAAGAGTCCTCTTGCAAGCGGAGTGCAACGATTACTTCAAATATGACTGATCAGTTCACAGGCGGACAGCTCCGTTAGGCACTTTATGAATGTCTTAGCCGCGCTACAGCAGCATGGCGAGCTTTTTTGTCCAACCTGAGTCATCGGAACGCAGCAAACTTGAAAATAAATGATTTTCCCACAGCCTCTGCCACCATGCTCTTGGGTCATTCTTTCCTTTAATTCCCAGGATGACTGCTAGCAGCGCAAACCATTCTGCGTGCGCTAGAAGCGTGATCCTTCTAACTAGATTCAATAAACGGGTCTTTTTCCTGAATTTTTAAGCACTCTCATTCATGAATAGTTGCTAGGTTGAATGGTAAATACACAGTTCCAGTCATTGGGCAGTGAGCTAGCTTGCAAGCGCAAATTTTCGAAGCAGGATACAGTTGTTGAAAGCTGGATATCAATGTTTGAAATCTAGATATGCCTGTGTCTGAAAGCGGGATACAAATGTTCGAAAACTGGAAAGCCAATCCAAGGCCTTTACTGGCCCATGTCGCGGTATGAACGCCAGGCTTGCTTTGGATCGTCGATCGGCCGAACGTTGGCCCAAAAGTGGCCTGAAAGTCGGGCCAATGTATCAAAGTGGTAGCGGTTTGCTTAAATGCCAATGTTGGACCGCCGTTCATGCCAATTTTTGCAAATGATCACCCGGTGTTCACCCAATGCTGTTTTGCTGCCTGGGTAGATTCATGCGGCATCTATGATTGGCTCTACGTATGGAAGAATTTTATCGATGTGAATAATGTTATATGAGTAGATAAGGTGTTCAAAAACCTTAGGAAATACTTATGTGAGTGGTATACGGAAGTAGGCGTTTGGTAAATACCTATCACCACATTTAAATAATATCGGCTGGCAACTTGGCACTCTTCTGTTAGGCAACCATTGAAGCATGGCTGTACCAAGCGGTTTGCCAGAATAACAAATAGGAATAGTTTATCTTTATTCAGAAACCACTGAAGGCTTTTTTCAGATAGAGATGCGGAAAGGCTGGGTAGTTTCAAGTTTATTAAGAGGTCGTCAGATGGAGAGATTAATTTTCACTACAGGCAAATTAGAGACCTAAGAAGACTCAGGGGAAAGAAGTCGGTAACTTTTTTCTGCAATAAATAGCGAAGAAATACTTAACAGAGTTTTTACAGAGGCATCTTGAAGTGAACTACATGGGTGGACTGGTTAATATCAAAGTCAATTTTGAGGTTATTGTTAAGAAAGCGCCGTAATTTCGAAGGTTGGATTTTGAAGAATTTAATAATAATTGGTTTTTGGTGGAAAGGAAATGGCGCAGTATCTGTCTCATATATCGTTGGACACCTGAACCGCGCCGTAAGGGAAGGGATAAAGGAGGGAGGGAAAGAAGAAAAAGAGAAATAGTTGCTGTAGTGGAGGTCTCCGGAATAATTTCGACCACCTGGGCATCTTTAACGTGCACTGACATCGCAGAGCACACGGGCGCCTTAGCGTTTTTCCTCCATAAAAATTGAAGAATTTTGGAAAATTTTTTGAAAAAACCAGGTAATGCTAAACAGCTATGCTCGCGGTTCTGTTAACAAAGATGTAATATGCAGCTTGTGTTCTCTTTGAATGCAGTGAAGTTATTGGCATAACGTAGATGTCCCCCAAAATCAAAACTAAGTTCCTATTTATTTTATTTTATTCAATACTGCCAGCCGCCATTTGGTAGCCAAGGCAGGAGTGGAACAAACATAGATCGGTAATATAATGCGATGCAACAAAGCAAGCACACACAAAATAGAAAACGAGCACAGATGCAATAACAAACACTCTGCCTCCTTAAGAATACAAAAATGCAAACGTAAGAGCATGAACAAACACACTGCGTCTATAACAGGGACACGAAAACAGATAAGAAGAAATCTGAGTTTGTCAAGCTGACCACGTCACGCGGAAGCCCGTTCCATTCTGATATTGTTTTTGGAAAGAAAGAAAGAAAACTGGTAAGCTTTAGTTCGGCATCGTGGAACTACTATTCTCGAGCTGTGTTTGCCGCGTGTTGGGCGGGAAGTATTATAATCCATGTAAGAACCAAAATTAATGTTTGTTAAATTATTAATAATACCATGCAGCAGTTTTAAACGGTGTAACTTGCGGTGGGATTGAAGCGTCTGGAGTTCAAATTGCCTTAGTCGATTAGTGACAGACACGTGCCTACCATATGCGTTGTAGATAAATCTTAGTGCTTTTATTTGAACGCCTTCGATGTGATTTATATCTACTTGGGTGTGCGAATCCCAAAGAAGTTCTGCATGTTCCAGCAGTGGGCCTAGTAATGCAGTGTAGGCTGTTAATTTTGTTTTAGTTGTGCAATGCTTTAAGCGATTTCTTAACAGCCAAAAATCTTTTGGACGCCATTGAAACCAAATGCCCGATATGCGAGCTCCAGCTTAAGTTACTGCTAAATACAACCCCCAGGTACTTGTATTCATTTACATGAGAAATAGCTGCACCGTTAATTTTATATGTGTAATTAGGAACCTGCTTCTTGCGTGTAATTGTCATTTTTGCACACTTTGAGGTGTTCAAGGACATTTCCCAGGACAGACACCAATTAGAAACCTCTGATAGGTAGTCGTTTATTATACTATAATCCTGAGCTTTTTGAATAGGTAGGTATACAACGCAGTCGTCTGCGAAAAAACGGCATCGCACTGGGAAACCGAAACTTAAATCATTTAAATAAATATGGAACAGAAATGGACCAAGCACAGAGCCTGGGCAGACTCCCTGAAAGGACTGCAGCTGGCGGAGAATTAGAACCAGAGATCTGGACGTACTGGTGCGTTCAGAAAGGTAGGAGTCAAGCCACTGAACAAGACGCTGATTTTGCAGCAGGTGCCGGAGTTTTACCATTAGCTTACGGTGCGAAACACGATCAAAGGCCTTCGCGAAATCAAGAAATATTGCGTCTATTCCCCCACCGTTATCCAGGCATGCGAAGAATTCATTGGTTGTGTGAATTAGTTGTGTTACAGTGAACAGGCCATGCCGAAACCCATGTTGGCTACTAGAAAAGAAATTGGTACTTTCTAAAAAAGAACTCAAGTGCTTGAAAATGAAATTCTTCATAATCTTACCCGAAGTACATAATAGGAAAATTGGCCTGTAGTTACACAAAGTTTATCGCAGCATTTGTGAATGGGGATTCATGATGAATTCATGCCCCACTGCTAAGCTGCAGCTGGAAAACGGGGGCAAATTTGAACACAAGATCATTCCTGTTTCTCCATTCTCCTAATAGCCTAAAAAATCGTTTCCGTCTAACTTCATTGTTCACGGTATCTGCAAAAGAAAATTTGGCGAAGAGAAGAGAGCACTCTGTTGGGCGAGCCGGTCGTTCCGTATTTGCCAAGAGAAACCGACGGGCCCCACCGGCGCACGGAGCAGGTTCGCAGCCTAGCGGGGGCAATGGGGTTACCGGCGCTGATCTCTGCTCCCCGGCTGAGAATGTAAACTGGTTCACGTAAGCCTGGACTCCCCGGTCAGTATGCATAGGCCAGCGCTCGATAGATGCGAAATGGCTAGCGGGAGAGGTTACTGCCCGATATTCAAGGTTTAATAGCGAGGTTACATGAATATCCCGTAAGTTTGCAATCGCAGACAGGGATCATGAAGAGTGCCAGGGACTTGAGCGCCGTCACATGGCTGCAAGCTCTAGTGCTGTTGCCGTCGAGGCTGCTTGGTTGCTTGAGCCAAAAACGGTTGCAAAAATCTGAGAGTATGTTGTATCGGAGTGAAATTTGGGCGTCAAGAATGTTTTGGTGAAGTTAGCATACACATCTGGCTGGCGAATATTTGGTGATTAATTCCTAATCTATTCACGGAACATTTCAGGTTCCTATACAGGTTTAGCCGCAGCCCTGTTCCAAATATGCTGGCCTCGGCATCCAGTGTCCCCCATTACCACTGAATGTGTGCCACATTCTTGCACCGATCGGGAGACAACTCCAAATGGGCCCATAATCTGCAATCCCCTTCACAAAGTGGGTTCTGCCACAACAACCATCCTCAAACTGTCTCGGCTTGGCCTTTCCCACGCCATAGGTGGTGCTTCGGTTCTTACCTAAAGGAACTTGCATCTCTAACGGCAGCTCTTTTTCGACGTTGTTCGACGTTGTTTTTCCTATGGATAACTTGCAACGCGAACCTCTTTGCACTTGCTACAGTTATTTTCCTCCCCCGCAATATTTCTCTACCAAAAGTGCGAGAAATGCTGCTTTTTATCTTGGTATTTGCCAACGGATGTCTGAGCGAGCAAGAGTTATCGAAAAAATCTCAGCATTGCGCTCACACAATATAACACACAGGGTTACATGTCTAATTCTCGACTCTTCTTGCGTGCTTCCCAAGTAACTATTTGTGAGCACCACTGTATTTGTATCTTGAAGTGCGTTCGGAAACGAATATGGTTTTTGGAGTAATTGCTCCTTTCATTAGGTGTAGACATTTTTTTCTCAAGTAGGAAGAGAGAAAGCGACAAAACACGGCGACAGCTTTTGTGCCAACTCATTGCAAAATGTCTAGCTTGATGTCGTGCGCAATGGAGTATAGTCAGAATGGTGATAACAATATTTTCGTCTCTGGTGAAATGGATTTACCGATCCTGAATAGCCTTTCAGTCACTGAGGTGGAGTGTCAAGTGGGCCAACTCATGTTGCGTTCAAGAAATTGGTTTTCCATAGGTTGGGGAAGATGACTTTCAAAAGCGCTTATTCTTGCACATCACCAGGCCTGTCAGATTATTTATAATATTTTCGTTCCGTGTGTCTTTGTTTTGGCCACCTGAAGGCGTACCAGGAAATGCGGAATTACTTGTTTTAGCAAATTTTAACTTATGTTGTCGCTCAATTAATCACTCAATGGCTATCAAGAGAGTGGTTTCGTGAGGTTTTCCTGCAAGAATTTTTTATCCCATGTTCCATGCATGCAAAGCAACTTCGGTAAACTGCTTACTAATAAAAACGCTACTCAGTTTCCTGCATTCAGCGCATTTCACAGAACAGCGCAAGCTATATCTGCATGGAATATTTTATTCACAAAAGAAAAAAATTGTTCACAATTGTATTGTTTCGATAGAGAGTAGATGCCACCTATGGGATAATTTTGCTTGAAAAAAAAGGCAAGAAACCAGCACGTAGTTTTGAGACGTAATTTTGACGATAAGTCTGCAATTCGATTAATTTCTATTAAGCACTATATTTATCTCCTTTTCTGGCATTTTATATGTATTTCAGAGTGTTACAAGGCAAATTATGATTGCAAATTACCCATTTTGTGAAAGGCAAAATTGTTAATTTCTATTTCTTGTTTTGCACTTCATGTTTCGGTATTTAGTAGGCATTCTTTAAAAATTATTCTTTAGAAATGTTTTCCAAGCATCTTCTCGCACACTGTTCGCGGCAAAATTCCCTGCGTTAACACATTTGCTGTTGGCGAACAAAGGGTGACTCCTCTGCATTGTCTGGTTACATGACAGCTTGAACAATATGCTGGGAAATTAAATTGCTGTCTCGAGATGCGGTTATGGGAGGTGAATTAAGGATACTGATGCCTGCGTTTTGATAATTTATCCGAATTTCGGCCAGCAACTTTTGCCGTCCACAAAGATTAAACGTGCTCGCTCTGCCAAATATGCGCACCTTAAGATTCCAACGTGCTCTATCCCCCACTGAACACTTGTCGGTATCATTCAATTCTCAAGACACGCCGCCCTTATAGGGAGCATAATCTCTATTCCATAAACCAAGGAAAGTCACTCTGCCCTTCCTCGGGTTTTCCAGGCATGTGCTCTCCAATAGCACAGTGCGTGTGCGGCTCTTACTCTAATGTATACTCCTTTACTCCAACGTATTTACCTATGAAGATATAAATTCCAGTGATATGCCTTTTTAGGATAGGCCACTAGCTTGAAAACGCTGAAAATGCGAATAGAATTGGCAGGTTTCATTAATGGACAAAAAGAAAAGGTACTGACACGCCGATATATATTAATCCAGCGGTTCGCCATTACTTGAGATACCAGTGGATTAGATAGGTTGTCATATTTAGGGAATGAACGGAAAAGGCAGTATTAAATCGCAATCGACGTAAAAAACTCAATGAAGATTAGACTCATTTTGGCTTGAACGACGGACATAGGCTACAAAAACTTGACTGCCTCTACGCCAATTTCGGCCTGATATTGGTGTGAATGTTTTTGGGCAAATATAAATGCAAGTGCTACCTAGCATTCGCGGCGAACATGCAAGTATTTTTCAATTTATTATTTTTCTTGTGGATATTGTCGTTAGAGACGTACTCTAGACGAACGGTATTAAGATCCTTCAATTGTTCTAATATGCCGTTTCTAACCGTGAGTTTCACGCTTTTCAGTTGTCAGTTGTGCTTAGCTTGTTAGCAAAGTGTACGCGGATATTGTTTTTAATAATTATGCCCATTCTTGCCGACAGTCCTCTACAAAGTTCCGCTGCATTTTAGTAAATGTTATCAATTTTACTTCTTTATTTAGGATGGTCCTCACTGAATATGATTTTTTTTATGATTTGATGATGAAAAACTTCTCTCTGTAATGCAATTTATTTTATTGAATAAAAAACTAACATCGGCATGTAGTAAAATATTCTTGGCCCTTTTTTTTTCTTACCATGATTTTCAGAATATGGCCTGATTCATTCATAGTTTTGCGAATATCGCAATGTGCAGGCAGATATCCAGGGTTTATAGATTGTTATGAAATTTGTCGCTGGAGAGGTGACTCACTATCTTCACGATCTGCAGAAGAAATCTTAATTCTTCATTTATTTCAAGTTCTTCGCTTCTTATAGGCGCTTTTAATACTGATTGATTGCAGGGCGACAACTGTATTTGGGATGCATAGTTTTGAGCGGCACGTTTCGAACATCGGGCATGTTTTTCTGACAACGCCAGTGCTCACGCCTATATTTTGGCTATGTATAAAACAAACGCTTTCAAGGTTCTGCCTGCGCAGTTGAACATAATAGAGAACTGGGAAGCAATGTCATTACATCTTACTTCGAACTCTCTGAGCGACAGTCTAAAGTTACAAGACTAAGATATAATATTGCGTTTTGAGGATTTCGTAAAGCAGACGTGTCTACAGACTTCGTACGCCGCAAGAAAGTCGCTTTATTCATTGTTAGAAAGCACACTGGCTGAGTGAAAAAGTTTACAGCAAGGCAATTTCTGCGTACACATACTGCTTTCTATGTTGCTAAGTCATGTTGGCTTGGCTGACATCCCATCTGCTGTCTAATAGCGTAATGTTAGCAATTGTCAAACATTTAAATTATAAAAGTTCTCGAAATACACGACTCTCATATGAAGCAGCTAATTATATTAGGACAATACAAATAGCAATGAGCAGATTAAAATATATTACGGGTCAAAGCGCGATTTTCGTTCCTATCGAGCCATAGGTTATAAAAATGCAAACACGCCAACTAGATACTTATCTGCGTGGGCCTTCTTATGTCCACTACAACTGAGTTAAAGCTTTCCCAGATAGGTCCTTTCTAAGCAGAGGAAAAAACTGCGAAGTGAGCATTAGTATACTATAAAGCGGTCGCAAAGGGCGAAATAATGACCACGACTACAAAAATTCGCTGACCATGCTCCATGGGTACCTGGATTAACGTAAATATTTAGTTATCTTTAAGTGGTGCTGGTCTTTATGCACCTAAAGAGTAAATTAGAAAATTCTCCTTGTCCGAGAAAAACTTGGGCTAAAGGCGACAGTGTGGCATTCTAAGGAACTGATGTAAAAAAAAATACTTTAGTTTTTGTTAGGTTCACCGCCCCGAATGGACTCTGGCTATGCTTGATGCTCCAGTGTTGGACTCCAGATAATTTTCAGCACCTGTTATTTATTAACGTGCTCTGACATCGCGCAGTACCGGCTGTGTAGCATTCTACCTCCATAGACATTCAACCACCGCAGAAGAGACAACCCTCGTCTCTCGAGTCAGTATACGAGTACCGCAACCACTGAGCCGCTGCGCGGGTTTTACAGATTATGATTTCACGCTGCACTAAATGTTTAATGTTCTTTTTCTACTGGCCAGTCAGGTCTACACCTAAAAAAATTTCAAGAAATAAATGTCGACCTGTGCGCAGAAGACACATTGTTTTCAGAGACATCAAGTAATCTGGCACTCTTAAAGGCGCCCTGCACAAAACGAAGGTGACAATATCCAGCTTTCTGTGCCCCTGGCCGCAAACCTTACACGAATAGATGATTTCGCATACATCGATTCGTGTAATTTTAAATCCGTGAAGCCTAATGTTAATTATCGTACATGATATTAGTTTGTATGAAATACCTTACAGGCCCAACAGGTATTTTGTAAGGAGAGCATCAAATTTGGAACAATACATTATATGAGAATAAGCAATACAAAATGAAAAAAGGGCAGTGCACAGGATAAACATTTGAACGCATAAAAAATGAACGTAGTAGTAGACCAACTGACGGGAAAATAAGAAAAATATATACCAACAGTTGTTAAAGCAGAAAAAATAAAATTCACGTAATTTTTGTTACTGTGAGTGCGGAATCATGCATATGTTGATACAGTACAATTAAGTGTATGTTGCGAAAAACTGCAGAAACAGATTAAAAAGAAAGCACGAAGTACGCAAAATGAAACCGGAAGTGCAAAAATTGCATTAATATTGAACTTAACCAGTACAGCAAAGGAAGAAACAAAATAAAGCATATGATCAAAGGCGTCCGAGAAAAGACTTCAGTAAAATGTTTTAAAATCCGTGATGCTTTTATTTTTCTCTTTTGAAGACTCTGAGATACGAAGTTATGCTTACTTGTATACCATTCCTGATTCACACAGTGCTTCAGAGTTACGAATGCGTATTTCAATATTATGCCTAGAAATGTTTTGATACTCATTTGACTTTTTCGTGTGTGTTTTACTAGCTACTTTTTCTATGACCATCTGCCACAGCTAGAAGAAGGGAAATCTCTGCTCTCATAGGGGAGAGACCACTTTGCTGCTGCGAAGAGAAGTATTCTGTCACCTGCCAAGGCGGGTACACAGTAGAGCCAGCTGAGACCTGCTTTAGCTGGCAGGTTCTAAAGTGGAGATTGGGAAATCCCCCTATGCGTTTGCATGATATGTTGACTTGGGCATGGCAGGCCACAGCCAGGTTTTTTATCTCGTCGCATTCTGACAGCGATTGGTAATTAGATATCCTTGAGAAATTTAAAATAAATTTAAGCTTTTCATAAAATTTTACTGGCTTCTCATGATCACCATCAGACTGACTTCGCCCACAGCAGGTGAAAGGCCTCATCTATCCGAATAAACGCGATAAGTGTGCCTAAATTGGCACCGTTCAAGACCTGTGAGGCCCAGCTACGTACCTTAAAGACGTCTCGTAGGCATAATTCGTCTCGTAGACACCTCTGAGCGGGAAACTATGCTCACGAAGCGAGCACTGGCGCTTAAGCATCCTGCTGAGACATTACATCAGGAAAAGAATGATCGATACTCTTAGAGCAATAGGGTTTCTAAAGAAAATTTGATTAATGCAATCCTGAGGGCCATAACTGTCACGGATGATTTCTTAGCATGGGCTAAGTTAGCAATAAATTCATTCGTTGCTATGACCGAGCTAACGGAGCGAAAGCAACAATGCGAAAAATGTCGTCTTTGACTGCTTTGGTACCCCCGACGAAGAAAAAGTGATGGAGCAGCGGGACAAGGCTATGCATGAGGCTCGTCTTAGAAAGGTACTTTATGGTGACTTATAGTCACGTATGGCAGATAGTGCGCGACATTTTCGCAGCCATTTTCTAAGATGCCCTCACCAATATTAGAAAATATGGACATTTTGATAAACTTCCGATGACTGCTATTATGCACAAGTAGGAATCTCCGCAGGGGAATCCGCAACCAGGAGATGATGTTGAGTTGTGACGCCGCAATTTTCTGAGCATCCGCGGGACGTCCACGCAGGAATAAGCTTGTGAACAATGTGTCAGCCCAACCCGAGCACCCACGCTTAGCTATGTGAGGCAGTGAAGGGTCCGGGGAAAAGGGGTTTCTGGTAATTCAGCTGTGCCGACTGTTTATACCTTTAAGGCCCCTCGGCGGAGGCAACGCACAACTTTCACCCCAGCTTCCCACTGACAGTACCTCCGGGCTGACCCAACCGGGGCAAATTGGCAGTCGCCTTTTCCTCTCTTCCTGGGTTCATACATCTTTCCTGTCTCCTCCTCCTTCTTAGTTAATTCGTTTTTTTCCTCGCTATCGGGGATAACCTTGTGTGGCTGACTACCCTGGCTTCAATCATATTGTTACGTGACGGCAAGCAAGTGAAAGCAGGACAACATGACATATGGCGATGGAATGATTTAATGACGGTGGGCCTAGCGCGAGTGCTCCGTGCCGCGCCACTGCCCACTTTGTCGTTTTGTAGTCCGCGACACTACCGGGGCTGCCGAGCGATCGTCCCGAACACGCGGACTAGAAGAACGGCCGTGAAGACGAAACGTAGGACGTGACGATGGGCCTGACAGGAGGGATGGACACAGAAGAGAAGAAGATGAAAGGCTTGCCGTCACGATGAAAGAGATGAGCAGATCATGATCAAATGAGCGCTTGTCCAGGAAGCTTCCGGGCCGTGCGTAGGTCACCTTGAGCCGACGGCCGAGGCCCATGAACACACCGAAGGGCATGGGCAGGGGCTGTGTTCGAATATGTTGGCGGCTTCTAGGGTCGGTGGCGTGATAGGTTCCAGTTGCGGCAGCGTCGTCATGTCGGCGTGTCTTCTGGTCGGGGCGGGGGACGGGGCTGGGGTGAATGATGTGGTCGGTTCTGGTCTGGTGGAATGGGGCACTGCCGGGCGGTGTGGACAGGAACACACGACTGATCACCTCGGCACACACAGGACGCGAACCTCCAGGGCCAGGATGGGAATGAACTCCGCACCTCACACCAAATGTTACGTGACGGCAAGCAGGTGAAAGCAGGACTACATGACAGATGGCGATGGAATGATTTAATGGCGGTGGGTTTAGCGCGAGAGCTCCGTGCCGCGCCACTGCTGACTTTGTCGTTTTCTAGTCCGTGACAATATTACGATATAGTTGCGGTGTATAACTGGCCAGGGCAGGACTGGCATTGAAGTTCCTGTCCCGTTCCTTTGTTCAGCTTTTTGGTGGGCGGCTAGCTCCGTTCCCGAATAACCTATACACTTTATAGCTCCCCAGCCTTACTCAAATTATCGCTACCTCAAAAGAGGTTGGAAAGAAGCGGCAGACCTCTTCCTTAAAAAAGAAGGTAACATTCTGTAAGTTCCACGTCATACATAGCGAAGTAGAAGTAAACAAAGCTAGAATCCTAACCCCGGTCCTTGTGTCGAAGTGCTTAGCAGATGCCTTGGGCCCTGGCTACAAGGTATCCTAAATATATAGTGGCGGTTTAATGCACGGACTCCGTGACAATGCCCAGAACTCCAAACTTGCCAACACTGTGTCTGTTGGAGAAATCCATGCGTCCGTCACAGCCCCGCAATTTCCCAGCACTGCCCTGACGTTATTTATTTATTTATTTATTTATTTATTTATTTATTTATTTATTTATTTATTTATTTATTTATTTATTTATTTATTTATTTATTCACGTACCTACAGCGCCAGAACGGCCATTATTGAGGGGTCAAAACGGAGGTACCGCAGTGCAAACATGAAACAGCAGTGGTATGGGCAGAAACAACAAAACATTCAACAAAGTATTCACGTCAAGGAAGTGTATATAAACAATAAAAAGGAGATAACAGGAAAAATCAAACAAATTTTACAACATATTTACAAAATTGTGGATACAATATTACAAGTGTATCTGCATGTAAATGAAGCAGAAAAGATTTCATACATCTTACTGAACGAGAAATGCCCATCAAAATGTCACCGATATTCACCGAATCAAAAACCGGAAGGATAACAATGGAAGAGATAAAAACACACGGTACTCACATTCAAAACAGCACATTAAACCAGAAAAGTGGGATGCTTGGAAGTAAATGTCAGACACTAAACTCCTATCCCCAAGAGTTGTTTCACCCGGTAAAGGTTTGGCTATGGCTGAAAGCGTTGCCGCGGCCACGAAATCTTCTTGAAGTGCGTTTCGAAGGATCACTCTCCTCAGAACTGCGATGAAGGTGTGCTACCATGTCCGAACTTTGAAGGAGAGCATTTTGTCTACTCAAGCTCGTGCCGAACATGCACGAAGCAGAAAGAAATTATTAAGCGAAAAAGAAAACATAAGTTGCGGAAAAGCACATAGGCGATTTACAAACGGTGTGTGGGCGCGGCACACCACACCGACCTATGCCACCTTCCCAGCTCACACACAGTGAGGGTGAAGCACAGCCACCCGCACCTATGGCAGACACAGCGAAAGCTGCGTCTGCCATGTCCCGCTAAAAGGGCCTGAAGGCCACGGAGTCGTCAGACCGCAAGGCTAGCAGCTTCGGGAGAAGCCCGCAATGCATCACCCTGCGGGTCCTCCGCGGAACCCAGACCCTCCACTTAGGCGATGAACAGAAATTGGTGATAGCCTCCGCTGCAGCAGCAAAGCTTTCTTAAGTGGACAAAACTTCTGAGGGCACTTAAGTCTGCTTATGTGGAGGAATGCGAAAGCGTATTCTCTGAGGAAAGGAAACGTTTTCGGGGAAGGGAAAGGGCGCTGTAACTCTCAGATCTCAACATCAGAGTGGACACTCCAACCGCGTCTAAAACATTCTGCGACCCATGAGTCAGCACTATTCTGTGACCAATTTTCTTCCAATGAATCAACACTTTCTTGTGACGCATAACTTAGCCCTGTCTATGATCAAATTTCTGACCCATGGCTCATGAATCATGACTCATCAATTCGGAGACCTATGACTCAGTACTTTTCGTGACCATAATCAGCACCTTTTATATGACCATGAGTAAGTTGACCCCCCCCCCCCATCACAATGTACTCGTACACACTTTTACACCAAGTGCCACACACATTCGGTCACGACTGCTGATGCCACCGGCTGATGATGTTACATCAGGCGACGCATTCTGCAGACACATTTTGCGTCCACGTTTTGCAGACACTTCTGGTGCCGATATAGGCTAGTAGTTCTTTCGCATTAAAAGAAAAAAATCAAAGTCACGAGCCCAAAACAAGCATTGACCTATGGTTTTAAATGCATTACCAAAAATTATCATGGCGTTTCTAATCCACTAAATGACGTGTACGATTAAGGTATGCGGCCAGTCTTGTGAAAAAAAATTTTAATGGCAGTTAGAAATTGCAAGTAAGTTGTCTGTTTTAAAAATGAAATTGTTTATCATGATCAAAAAAATGTCAAAAGGTAATAAAAAATTCTATTTTTATTTTTATTTTTCAAAATATACAAAATATACGTCTGACACTGGCAGTCATAATTAGTTCGTCTGCGCCAAATTTCTTTTCCTGTTCAATACATAAAGAATCAATCCATGAAATGAACCACAAAAACTTTGATGCAATCAGTTACCATTGCATTGGAGTTAAATTACCGAAAACAAAGTTTTCTTACATGCATATATTAAGAAAAATGCTGCACTAACAAAACAAATAGTAGAATTCATTTCTTGCGGTTCATTCCACAGCTAGATGTATAAGCAACTATACACAGTCTCAAAGAAAACTTTCATACAGGGATAAAGCCACGATTTATCACCTAAGGAGGAATGGCAAAAAGTGTGTTTCGAGAAAAACGAGAAAGAAGACATGGAATAGCTACGCATGGCTTGAGGCAACAACCTTGATACTTAAAATTAACCGCATTAAATTTGTAGCACAGCTTCTCCTAAGCATTAGTTTACCTTGATTTGAGAGAGACTTCCAGATACACGCGGTTCTGACGCGGCAGCTTTAAATGTCCCGTTAAGTAGAAAATCTGGTGTCGGCGTTGAGAGCGAAAAGTCACGAGCATGGCTGTGGCAGGTTGTTCCGTGGAGGCAGATTGGCCACACAGGTAACGTGACTTTGCGGCCTCATAACAATCTGTCCACTGGGCAGTCAACAAACTTCTTACCGTGGCACGTGGGATTTAAAATTAATCATTGGTTGTTCGCGAGAAACATCATGGGTCGATAAGTCCCGCCAATGGGCGTAACTGCCATCGCAGGGAAGTGGCATATCGCATAATTAATGCACCCCTGCGCAAGGAGGGGTATGAGGACTCCCATTGATATATGAATATAAACTTTAGAATGTCCTTCTGTATATTTTGGAATGAACACATTGCACTATCGCGGCATGCACTTAAGACAGAGCTTAAGCGGCCCCAAATTTCTGCAAATATTTACAATATGTTCCATATATTTTTAACCTGCCATCTCTCTATAGCAGTCTATGATCTAGAAGGAATTTTTATTCAGTAACCAGAGATATATTTGGTAGGAAGTGATTTTATTATTATTATTAATAATAATAATAATAATAATAATAATAATAATAATAATAATAATTGGTTTTCTGAGGGAAAGGAAATGGCGCAGTATCTGTCTCATATATCTTTGGACACCTGAACCGCGCCGTAAGGGAAGGGTTAAGGAGGGATTGAAAGAAGAAAGGAAGATATAGGTGCCGTAGTGGAGGGCTCCGGAATAATTTCGACCACGTGGGGATCTTTAACGTGCACTGACATCGCACAGCACACGGGCGCCTTAGCGTTTTTCCTCCATAAAAACGCAGCCGCCGCGGTCGGGTTCGAACCCGCGAACTCAGGCCCAATTCTCGTTTTGCGGAAGTGAACTGACAAATACTGCAGGCTTTTGGTAGCAGATATTATTTTGTCCAATAAAGTCTGCCTGCTCCACACAGGCAACCATACTTGCTGCGTCGTGAACTAGGGCAAAATAAGCTGTTCATAATTTTACTTTCGTGCACCTTTTGATTCGTTGCTGATTTTAAGCAGAGAAAAGCGATACCTCTCTAGCAAATCCTCCCTAGCATACGGGGATTTTTTCGACCTTTATCATCATGGGTGCTCACCTCACTAATCTGCCGTCTTCAAGTTTACGACAATGTAACAAGGTCCAGTGTGGTGTTCCAACCCAGGAAAACAAACTTAAAACCAAACACGAAGGTGTGGCAGTCACCGTCGTTCATTAAAAAAATCACAATATGCGATAAATATCTTTTGCCACACCTAACAGTCACACTTTATGATTTAAAAACAGTTGTAGATCAGCCAGCAGAGCCGTACGTGATAGTTGAAGATATTAATGCTCACTCCGCTTTTTTAGAGAAGTGCACGGACTTATATTGCAGGTCATATTTTTGAACTTTTATTCAAAGCAATTATGCCTGGCTCCTAAATACAGGCATAAACGCACACTGCTTTCCGAGCACGGTTAAAATGGGCAGCATAAATTTGACGTCTTCTTCACCCTCTGTTCTAGCTATATTAAATGGGATGTCATCGACAACCCGTATGGCAGTGATCATCTCCCCGGAATAATCAGCTAAACATCTGCACCAGAAGTTACCCCAACAAAGCTGTGCCATTGGTAGCTTCGTTTAACGGACTTCCAAATTTTCACAGCAATACCCACTTTAGAAAATCTTAATGCCGTCGTGATAGATGAAAAGTTAACGAATTGTGTCATACCTTCTGCACACTTAGCTACTCCTCAGGCTCTAGGCGTGATGCGATAAAGCCACAAAGTGTGGTGAACACAACTCTGCAAGGAAGTAAAAAAAAATGCTTGCAGTAGATTTTGCAGGTACCCCACTCAAGAGGACCTCAGATATTTTAAAATGGCAAGTGCTAAAGTTCACTACGTCCGTGGTTATGTTGAGAAAGTTTCATGGCAGTGTTATGTTTCATCTATGAACAGTCAGATTACATCAAAAAGGTTGGGAGCAAGATTGAAAATTAAAAAAGCGGCATTTCACTCTTCCCAATTCGTCTCTTGACAACGACTGGTTCACATGCAAGCATAGGGGAACTCTTCGCTGCAGTTTCCAGTTGTTCTTTCTTCTTCAGTGAATTATAAAAGGATGGAAAGCGGAAGACACGGGCCTGTCTGCTGGAGGGCTAGCCACCACGTCCACTGCCAGCGTCTCATAGAATGAGGTAAGGAAGGGTTAAAGATTGATAGGAGAGGGTAAGCACGCACCCGCAGTGTCCATTCCAGTTGGCATATGCTGCCCTCTCAGGCCTAGAGGCGGCCAGAGAGGCCGGCGGCCTCCAGGAAGGAGAGGAGGCGCCGGAAGGCATTGGCAGGATTGTGGCCGCCGGTGAACAGGGGGTGTTCCACTGAAGAGCTGGGGAGCCCTAGGTGTGGAAGCCCGCCTCCATGATGGGCCTGGCGGGCACGAAGGCAGGGAACTCACATAGAAGGTGCTGGGCTGTCTCCACTAGGTCACTGAAGAGCGTGCACCAAGGGGAGGTAGTGAGGCCGAGTCGGTAAAGGCGAGAGCCGGTGTTGGCGCAGCCCACCCTGAGACTTATGAGCAGGATGCGCTCCTTGCCATCAAGGCCAACAGCTGGGAGTGGGCGTGGTGGTTGGCCATGAGCCACCCTGAAATCTGGGTGGTCAAGCAGGAGGTGCCTGTCCACTATGCTCCTGGCCAGGTCCAAGGGACAGAAGCCATTTGAGACAAGAGTTCCTGGAGTGTGTGCCGCCTTGGCCAGGGTGCTTTCATCCTCGAAGCCCTGGACTCCAACATGGGCTGGCGCAGGGGTCAGCCGGATGCGGGTAGCCCTGGAGCAGAGTGTTTCCAGCCGGCAAGACAGCCTGAGGATGATGGGGGCCCATGAAGCGCCTCTGGAGGAGCTCGAGGCTGCCCTGGAGTCGGTGCAGATGGCTGCCTCTATGACTCCGAGGTGCTCGCTGAGGATGTCGGCAGCCAAATGAATAGCGGCCACCTTGGCGGTTGTGGACGAGGCAACAAATGGGAGCCTGGCTTGTCTGCACACAGGAAAAGATGGGTCAGGGCAGGCTGCAGCCACGGATGGACAGGGTTCTGGCAGAACAGTGCCATCCGTGAGGATCCAGACCATGCCAGTGGATCGGCCTGCAAAACAGCAGCGACCTCCTGCTGTAGGCCGACAGCAGGGGTGTTCCGCATAGTCCGAGAACCCGGCAGGGTGAGATGAGTCTCGTAGAGGTGTCGAAGGTCCGGGCGAGGAGGGAGCGGGAAGGCCTCTGGCTGCCCCCCTCGAGGTCTTCGAACTCCTAGGCCACCTTGCCCATATTTCAGTTGGGCTGTTGAGGAGGCGGTCCAGGAAAGGACGCCCGTCAGGCGCGTTGTGGAGGCGCTCTACATGGCGGAGGGAGGTGCGCCAAGGCAGATGCTAGAAGGGCGAGGAGCCCGCTTGCACCAGGGTGGGAGCCATAGGAGAGCAGCGGGGGAGCCCCAGGCATAGGCGTATGGCCGCCCGCAGTTCGCGCTGGATAGCCAGATGTTGGGCCACCGTGAACCGTACAAGCGGGAGAGCATAGGTAAACAGTGGTACGCTCATACTCTGGTAGTGCTGAAGCCCCAGCTTGGAAGTGATGCCGTTCCCCTTGGCTAGGAGGGACCGTACGGCCTCGTGGACTCTGGAGGACTGGGTCAGGAATATGACGGACTGCCGGACCCCGCGCGAGTCTGGCGTCGATGCGGAGACCACGCTATTTCACCTCCCCGCTCCAGGAGAGGTCACTGCCACCAACGTGCAGGAAGGTATGGCCTAGGGGGGCCCCCACCCTGGTGTTCAGAGCATCGCCTGGATTTTAGTAGGCGAGACGCCAAGGTCAGCACGCTCCAGGAAGACGTCGACAGCATCGATGGCCCGCTGGACGTTTTTGATGGTCTGTACACTCGGTCTGCGGTGCCCCCGGCACCAGATATCAATGTCATTCGGGTAAATTGTCACGTGGATGGGTAGCGAGAGATTGTTAAGCAGGAGGCCGGGAAGGAGAGCCAGGGCAGCGCTGAATGACAGCGGGCTCAGTACACTCCCTTGGGGAACGCCGTTGAATTTTGTTGTCACTACGCACCTTTTTTAAATATGAAAACGTGGTCGAGAAGCAAAGCTTTCGAACAAGCGGAGGTGCTTGTAAAAAATAGATGAGTCTACTTTCGACGAAATCGATACTGCAGTGTCTCCCAGGAAAAAATGTTCATAACTCGACCAAATTCACTATGAAATGCTTACGCATTTTTCTCGGCCTTCCGCAGATGCAGTATTGAATGTCTAATCAAGATATTCATAGAGGGAAAAATATCTAAGGAGTGAAAAAGAGTCGTTGTAGTACTATTTCTGAAATCTAGAAGGCAGGCAACCTCATTTAGTAGCTGCGCGCTAGTAACTCTTACAAGCTGTCTGTCCAAATGTTTTGAAATTGTTTCATTGTCCTTTTGTCTTTTGTCCTTTCATTCGGTTCACTTATTGATAGCCATCAATGTATTTTTAAAGAGGCATGCTCAACTGACCATCGTGTTTGCCTTGAAAATCCTGTCCGAGAAGCTTTCGTACACAAACCACACAGCCTTGCAGTTTTTTTTATCTTCAGGCATACGACACAACGTGGAGGTTTGGGATTCATCGGGACCTAGCAAAGCTTGTTCTTGGAATCCTCGACAGGATGTTGAACTGCCTTAAGGATATACAGTCGAACCGCTCATTTCATATTCGCCTCGGCGCAACTCTATCGAAGAACTACATTAAGGAGAACAGGCTTCCTCAGAGGCGTATTTTACGCCAAGCACTGTTTGTTGTAAACATCAACTTACTGAAAAAATAGTTCCGAAGTCTACTATAGTCTAGGTCGGTGATCTTGATATAACTTGCACGTGCTCCAACTTAGCAATATGCGATATCCAAACACAGCTAAAAATGAATTTAAGTTGAGCACAAAGAAAACAGTGGGTGTTCTGTTCTCGCTCTAACTAGTCGTACAATATGGCTCCAAAATACACCTAAACACAACTTTCTTGCCTGTAAAAAATAAATAAATTTGCTAGAGATCACTTTTGGCAAAAAACACATTTCTACCGCACCATAAACGTTCCCTGAAAAGGGTGTTTGAGTTTGGCTATAATCATTTGCATTATGTAGAGTATAGGCCACCGAGCAGTCATGCACCTTAGAAAACTTCAAAACCGAGCTGACCATATACATTATATTTTTAAAATTTCGCGCTTCCACGCCTCGGGGCGACCAGCAGTTTTCGGCTTTCGCCCAAATTCGCGAGCAATGCGTCGTGCAGCGCTGGTCGCGTCAGCAGGGGAGGGCTGTCATGGGTTCCCCGCGCTCAGCGCTTTCTGAGATTTTTCAGCTACCATGGCCGCAGCCGGAAGCTCCACTCCCCGGGTAACTCCCTCGCGGGTCGGCAGCCGGCAGAGGGGCCGAGTAGGTAGGCCTGGCGAGTGAGCGCCGATATTTCAGTCTACAAAAGTGGCGAAAGGAAACAGAAAGACGCCAAAATTCAAAATTTAACTGCAGGTACCTCAGCTTCCATAAAACGTATTAAAAAGATTCTTGCGTGGGGATATTTGTGATGCGGCGTACTTTAACATTATAGTATTGACAGTCCCTTTCAGAGCCGTTTTAATAAACTAAAAAAGAAACCATCCCAATCCCTGAACATACCAAAAAGTACTCTAACCAAAAGAGCTGGCTTCCGTAAAGACATCTATGTATACATTTGGCGCTCTGCAGTGCGCTCTACCTTAGACTTTGAATGCATAGTTTATGGGTCAGCGATACCATAGTAACTAAGAGACTGAATCCAGCAGGTAATTTAGGCTTGCGTCATTTCGTTGGGGATACAGTACGTCGCTCATCAACAGTCTTTACGCAGAAACCAAAGAACCACCAGATACCCACAGAAGAGCCATGCTCACATGCTCATGCGTTCATAAAATTCGTTATCTACCAAAATATATTTGTTACCCAATTAATAAAAAGTGGCCATCTAGAACATTTTAATACCATATTTTAAGCCACTAGGTAAGAGATGTTCCGAATGTGCGAGAATCTCGGTGTACTGATCTCATTACCTGGCATGGCTCCAAGACGAGATCCGCTGTCTCCATAGTGATTTTTTTCCTACAATCTGCGTTTTCACTCTTACTCAGTTCCGCAAAAAACAAACTCAAAAGCAAAACATCATACAAAAAGTCCTTGCACTGGAGGAGAAATACGGTGGCTTCAAGGAATATTAAACCCATGATTCAGAAACAGACGTTTACACGGGCAGACTTCCACAGTGCGCATCCGTCCTCACTGCCGAATTTCGCACTGTGTTTGTGGCTCTACAAGAAAAAGTAAATGACCTGACAAACAGTAATATATACATACACTCCATAAGTGTACTTCAAGCTTTTAACTCTGAAAATGCAATCACTTTTCTGCTTGGTGACATCATAAAGAACATAACACATAAAACTTTACTGAGCACCAAGACATATCGGAATTAAAGACAACGAGAGAGCAGACTTGTGTGCGGCTCAAGCTGGTGGCAAGCAAATAAGCAAAGTAGATGGGCCCTTAAGGACTGCATGAACTTGGTACACCGTGAGATAAGAAAACAATGGCAGTTAGCTTGGAATAAAAAGCAAATAACGAACTACAGCTCAAAACTTTCTCTGTACCCTTTGCTATGCGATTCTGCAATATTGAGTCCGAGGTGTAAGTGGAGCGTATTGAACTGCAAGACAGCAGCGCATCACAACAGACGAATGAGCACGTAGGTGTCCCGGAGTTTTACGCTTTTTTATATAAAAATAATTTTTTTAGAATCTGCGGTAGCACGGGACAAGAATTATTGCCATGTTCGGAAGCGGGTATTTGCGCGAGCAGCTCTAATTTTTATCCAAAGTGCACGAATGTGCACTACTTACAAGTATGACTAAGCACCACATCATTCCCGCCGCGCAATGGTCTCCGCACAAGACTTAACACTTGTTTGTGCATTGTCGCTGCTAAGCTTGGCAAACCTCAAGTTAGCAGCATGGTAAGAACTGAAGGGTAATTCCTGCAATTAAATTTTAAAACCTCTTCTTAATAAAGCTACTTATTGTTGTGTCGTGACCCCGTTTACTTGCCACACTTCAACATTGGCGTTCATCACGATCTCCCCTCCGCAAAGAAACGGCGTTATGATTGACATTATTACCCCTACTTTTGTGATTTTACGGGTTTTCCCTGCGAGAACAGAAAATTCCATAATGCGGCTAGCATGGCATAATGCTTTCGAAATTGGTGCTGTAATTCCTTAAGCTCCACGATGTCCCACACAACACAGAAGATCGCATGGATATTTTCTGCGTTCCAATTCCTTGATAGCAAAAAGGCAGCAAGTGTGGCGAAGGCGCAAGGACGGTGACTTTCCTAAAAACGCGAGCTGAACGAGGGGTGAAAAGTCGGAATGTCTCGGCTCAGTAGCCAACGTTTCAACAAGAGCTGTTATCGTCTGCGGGTAGTCACAACTGGCAGAGAGAAATACTTTCTTCACTTCGAGGAGAAAGCAATGCACTGCAAGGGGGCGAGAGCACACACGGGGAGGAATGTAAAGATGGAGTGATGGTGGGCGTGAACTTGCTGAAGCTATTGTGTAGAAATGGAAGATTAGCGTGCTGGCGTACATGATTGAAGGTGCGGCGGCGAAAAAAAAAAGGAATGGCAAGAGGCAACGGGTCAGAAAATAATATTTTATATTTCATGATATTTCAGTGGTGGCTGCGCCGAAGGCAGAATGTCTTCGTCTGATCAACGGAGCATTGAACGGACAAACCTGCAGGTTGGTAAAAAAGATAACGAAGAAAGTGCGTCGGAAAAGTACGGGCGTCGTTTCTTGCACTGACGGAGGCGGTGGAAGAATGCGCACTATGCACAACTCTGTTCACCTCTGCGTAGCCGTAGAGTGCGATAGCCCAATGTCACAGGATCATCGGCTGCAACGGAATATGCTTCAGATATATACTTTTCTATTAATAATTTTATTTGTGCAGATAGCATTGTGTCGGTTTCTGCATTAGGAATTACTACCTCTAATTTTTCAGTTCGACACATTGAACGTGAATAAAAGAATTTACAGTTCAATATCATAAAGGTATAATCAGGGTGCCTAAAATTTTCCGCAGAAATTGATTGCTCTTAATAAATATGGCAGTGTTTCGTGAGGAGAGCGCCTTAGGACGACGCCGTCAGGCACGTGTTCTAACGGCGCGTACGGAAATCATATATACCCTTTATCACTGAAGGAATCTGTTCTTCTACACTAGACAGTGTGGATTTAAAAATTCGGTTGGCATTATCCGCAGAAACAAATGATCAAAATCAGGGATTTTAACCTATGATTTTAAATGCATCCCCAAATATTATCATGGCGTTTCTAATCCACTGTAACTGACGTGAACGATTAAGGTATGCGGCCAGTCTTCTAAAAATTTTTTTAATGGCAGTCAGAAGACGTAATTCTCTGTCTTAGGAAGTAAATTTTTACCGTAAATAAAATGTCAAAAGATATGAAAAAATGCATTTCATTTTTTTTATTTTTCGAAATATACTAAATAAACATCTGACGCAGGCAGTCATAATCAGTTAGTCGCAAGCCAAATTCCTTTTCTTGTGAAATGCATGAAGAATGGATGCATGCAATCAACCATGATAAATTTGATAAAATCAGTTTTCGTTGCATTACAGTTGACTTACTAAAAACAAAGTTTTCGTACATGCATATCTTCATACGAATGGAGCACTAACAAAACAAAATGTAGATTTTATTTTTTGCGGTTCATTCCACAGCTAGATGTATAAGTAGCTCTACACAGTTTCAAAGAAAACTTTCATACAGGGATAAAGCTACGATTTATCACTTAAGGAGGAATGCCAAAAAAGTGTGTTTCGAGAAAAACGAGAAAGAAGACATGGAATAGCTACGCATGGCTTGAGGCAACAACCTGGATAATTAAAATTAACCGCATTAATTTTGTAGCACAGCTTCTCATTAGCCTTAGTTTTCCTTGATTTGAGAGACACTTCCAGATGCACGCGGTTTTGACGCGACAGCTTTAAATGTCCCGTTAAGTAGAAAATCTGTTGTCGGCGTTGAGAGCGATAAGTCACCAGCATGGCCGTGGCAGGTTGTCCCCAAGGAACAACCTAGGAGGCAGATTGGCCACACAGGTAACGTGACTTGGCGGCGTCATAACAATCTGTCCACCGGGCAGTGAACAAACACCCTACCGTGGCAGGTGGGATTTAAAATTATTCGTTGGTTGCTCGGGAAAAGCAGCCTGGGTCGATAAGTCCCGTCACTGGGATTAACTGCCATCGCAGGGCAGTGGCACACCACATAATTGCTGTACCACTGCGAAGGAAGAGTATGAGGACTCCCATTGATATATGAATATAAACTTTAGAATGTCCTCTTCCATGTATGGGAATGAACACATTGCACTATTGCGGCTTGCACTTAAGGCGGAGCTTAAGCGTCCCCCAAATTTCGGAAAATAATTACAATATGCTCAATACATTTTCAACCTCATATCTCTATAGCATTCTATGATCTAGAAGGAATGTTTATTCAGTAACCAGAAATATACATGGTAGGAAGGGATTTTAAGGCACAATTATCGTTTTGCGGAAGTTAACTGACAAATACTTCAGGCTTCATTATAGAAGCTTTTGTTTTGTCCGATAATATCTGCCTGCTCAACACAGGCAACCATACTTACTGCGTCGTGAAGTGGGGTAAAATAAGCTATTTACACCCTTGTTTTAGTTCACCATTTGTTTCGTTGCTGATTTTAAGCAGCAACAAGCGATAACCATGCCAGGGCAATAGCCTTATCAAACTGACCCGTAATCCTCTCTATCATGCTGCACAGTTGGAAACCGATGATTTCTGCGACCTCTATCATCACGGGTGCTCACCTCGCTATTCTTCCGTCTTCAAGTTTACGACAATGTAACAAGGTCCAGAGTGGTGTTGCAACCCAAGAAAAGAAACCTAAAACCAAATACTAAGCTGTTGCAGTCGCCGGAATTTATACTGAAACGATCGAAATATGCGCTTTATATATTCTTCCACACCTAACAGTCACACATGATGATTTAGAAATAGTTCTAGAACTGCTAGCAGAGTCATACGTGATAGATCGAGATTTCAGTGCCCCCTCCAGTTTTTTGGAGAATTCCACCGACATATTCTGCAGGTCATATTTTTGAAGATTTTATGCTTAGCAATCAAGTCTGTTTACTAAATACAAGCAGAAACACACACTGCTCTCCGAGTACGGTAAAAATGGGCTGCATAGATTTCACTTTTTCTGCACCCTTTGTTTTAGCTATATTAAATGGGATGTCATCGACAACCCGTATGGCAGTGATCATCTCCCCAGAATAATCAGCTAAACGTCTGCACCAGAATTTACCACAACAAAACTGTGGCATTGGCAGCTTCATTTAACGGACGGCCAAATTTTTAGAGCAACAGCCACTTTAGAAAATATTGCTTTAGAAAATCTCAATGCCGTTGTGATAATTGAAAAGTTAACGAATTTTATCATACCTGTTGCACACAAAGCTATAACTTAGTCTCTAGTCTTGGTGCTACAGAGCCACAAAGTGTGATGAACACAAGCATGCAAGGAGGCAAACAGCAGCAAAATAATGCTTGGACCACAATTCGCAAGTACCTTACTCAAGAGAACCTCGGGTATTTAAAAAAACAAGCGCTCAATGTCATCACGTCTGCGGTTGTGTTAAGAAAGCTTCATGGCAGAGTTTTGTCTCGTGTGTAAACACCCAAATAACGTTGAAAAATGTTAGCAGAAATTTAGAAAACTGAGAAGCCGCTTTTCACCGTCCACAATTCGTCTTTTGACAACACCTGGTTTACATACAAGAATAGGGGAACAGGCAGAAGTGTTAGGGCAACACTCCGCTGCAGTTTACAGTTGTCATCGGCAATGTTTGTTTTAAATACAGAAATGTAGTCGAGAAGTAAAGCCTTCGAACAAGCGCAGGTGCCTACGAAAAATAGATTAGCTACTTTCGAAGAAATCAATACTTTTGTTTCTGCCAGCAAAAAAGAAAGGGGGGGGGGGGTTAGGACCCGACCAAATATATCATGAAACGCTTACGCATTTTTCGCGGCCTTCCGCAGATGCGCATTTGAATTTCGTCACCGAAAGATTCATAGAAGCAAAAATACGTAAAAAGTGGAAAAGATCCGTTATAGTATCATTTCTGAAATCTAAAAAGCCGCAACATCCCTTAGTATATGTAAGCTATTAGCTCTTACAAGCTGTCTCTCGAAATGTTTTGAAAGTATCCTGAATATAAGAAGAACATTTGTCCTGGCATCCCGTGAACGAAATGATAGCCATCAATGTGTTTTTTAGAGAGGTGTGCTCACCTGACCACCCTGTTCGCCTTGAAAATTGCTCGAGAAGCTTTTATACACAAACCACAATGCCTTGCCGTTTTTCCAATCTGCAGGCATACGACACAACGTTGAGGTTTGATATTCTTCGCGACCTAACAGAGCTTTAGTTTGGCATCGTCCGCAGGATGTTGAACTACCTTAAGGATTTCCTGTCGGACAGCTCATTTCATGCTCGCCTAATCTCAGCTCCATCGATGAACTTCATTCAAGAGAACAGGCTTCCTGAGGGGTGTATTTTATGCCCAACACTCTTTGTTGTAAAGATGAATTTACTGGAAAAATTATTCTGAAGTCTACTATAGTCTACGTCGACGATCTTGAAATAACTTGCTCGTGCTCCAACTTAGCAGTATGCGTTACCCAAAGACAGTTAAAAAAGAATTTCTGTTGTGAACAATGAAAACAGTGGGTATTCCGTTCTCGCTCAAACCAGTTCTACAAGAAGACTCCAAGATACAACTAAACAAATCTGTGTTGAACATAAAAAATGAAATAAAATTGCTGAAGATTACTTTAGGCAAAAAAGTCAAATTTCTACGTCGCATTAAGGTGTACTTGAAAAGGGTGTTCGAGGCCGGCTATAATACTCTTGCATTATGTAGTGTGTTGGGCACCGAGCGGTCATGCAGCTTAAAAAACCTCAAAGCCGAGCCGACCACTTACAATTAGTTTTTAAATATCCGCGCTTCCACGCCTAGGGGCGGCCAGCAGTGCCGGACCTTCACCCGAATACGCGCACAATGCGTCATGCAGCACTCGTTGCGTCAGCAGAGAAAGGCTGGTATGGTTTCGCCATGCCAGCTCTTTGTGAAATCACGCAGCTACCATGGCCGCGGCTGGAAGCTCCGCCTCCCGGGGAACTCCCGCGCGCATCAGAAGCCGGTGGAGGGGCCGAGTGGGTGGGCCCGGGGGGTGCCCGCCTACATTTTGAGTGTACAAAAGTGACGAGAGGGGACAGAATGACTGGAAAATGCGGAAATTCAAATTTAATCTACAGGTAGCTCAGCTGCTATCAAACGCCTTAAAAAGATTATTGCTGGAGAATATTCATGAAGCCGCGTGCTTTAACATCCTAGTCGTACGGCAAGATTATTGACAGCCCCTTTGAGAGCCTTTTTATTAAACTAAAAACAAACGTCTCCCGATCCCTGAACATACCTAAACATACTCTGACCAAAACACATGGGTTCCGTAAAGACACGTCTTTATACATTTATCGCTCTGCAGTGCGCTCTGCTTTAGATTGTGGATGCATAGTTTTGGGTCAGAGATACCATAGTAATTTAAGGGACTGGATTCAGTAGATAATTTAGAGTGTCGTCTTTCAGTTGGAGATACAGGACGTCGCTCATCAACAGTCTTAACGCAGAAACCAAGAAGCACCAGCTACAGACCAAAGAAACATGCTCATATCCTCATGCATTCTAAAAATATTTAATCCCCCAAACGGTATTTTTTAACCAATAAATAAAAAGTGGCCATCTAGAACGTTTTAATACCAAACTCGAAGCCACTAGCCCACAGCTCTTCCGAATGTGCCATAATCTTGGCGTACTGATTTCATTACGTGGCATCGCTGCAAGACGAGATCCACTGCCTCCATTGTGCAGTTTTCCTACAATCCGTGATTTGACTCTTACTCAGTTCCGCAAAAAACAAACTCAACAGCGAAACATCATATAAAACTCCTTGCACTCGAGGAGAAATACGGTGGCTTCAATGAATATGAGGCCCGAGTTTCATAAACAGATGTTTACTTGGGCAGACTTCCATAGTGCGCATCTATCTTCCCTTCCGAATGGGACACATTGTGTGTGTTGCTATCGAACAAATTATATATGAGAACCTCCAAACAGTATTATATGCATAGACTCCCTAAGCGTACTTCAAGCTCTTCACTCTGCAAATGCAATCACTCTGCCGCTTGGTGACATCATACACAACATAAAACATAAAACTCTACAGGGGCATCAAGTCATATCGGAATTAAAGGCAACGAGAGAGCAAACTTAAGCGCTATTCAAGCTTGTGGAAAGCAAATAAGCGAATTATATGCACCATTTAAGGATTGCATCAACTTAGCACACCGTGAGATGAGAAAAAAATGGCAGTTAGCTTGCAACAACGATGCAAACAACAAACAACAGTTCGAAATTTTCTCCGTGGTCTTCGCTCTGCGATTCTGCAATGTTGAGGCCGAAGTGTAAATGAAGCGTATTGAACTGCATGCTAGACCGCATCACGACAAAAGAATGAGGGCGTAGGTGTCCTGGAGTTTTACGCTTTTTTATTAAACATTGTTTCCTAATCTGCGGTAGCAAGCGACAAGGATCATTCCCATGTTCGGGAGCGAGTATTTGCTCGAGCACCTCTTATTTTTATTCAAAGCGAACGAATGTTCACTTCTTTCAAGAATGACTGAGGACCATATCATTCCCGTCGCGCAATGGTCTCCGCTCAAGACCTAACGCATGGTTTTGCATTGTCGCTGCTAAGCTTGGCATACCTCAAGCTAGCAGCATGCTTAGGACTGAAGGGTTATTTCTGTAAATAAATAATAAAACGTCTTCCTAATAAAGCCACTTATCGTCGTAGACTCTCTCGCTTACCACACTGCTAGATTGACGATCATCACCCCCCCCCTCCCCTCCACAAAAAAACTCCGTTGTGATTGACCTTCCTCTCCCTATTTTTGTTATTTTCCGGGGTTAGTCCTGCGATAGCAGAAAATTCCTTAATGCGGCCTGCGTGGCATTATGAGTTTGAAATACGTGCTTTAATTTCCTATGTCCCAAGAAACCCCACACAACAGATAAGTGAGCATGGTAATTTTCTGCGTACCAATTCCTTGCTAGCAAAAAGGCAGCAATGTGTGGTGAAAGCGGAAGGACTGTGACTTCAATAAAAAGAAGGGTGAGGGTTTGTTCTAGTGGGTAGTCAACATGAGGATCCATAGCGCACACAATTGAGGGGAAATAACACGAACGCTGTGTGCGCTATTTATCTTCATGTTTAATAAAAACGCGAGCTGAACGAGGGGCGAAAAGTCGGAATGTCTGGGCTAAGTAGCCAACGTTTCAACAAGAGCTGTTATCGTCTGGGGGCGTGTAGTCAAAACTGGCAAGAAGAAATACATTTTTTGCTGCGAGGAGAAAACAATGCAACTCAAGGAGGCGAGAGCACGCTGTGGGGAGGAATGTAAAGATGGTTAGATGGCGGTATTGAAATTTCTGAAGCTTTTGTGTAGGCATGGAAGCTTAGTGTTCTGGCGTACATGATTGAAGGTGTGGTGCCAAAAAAAAGAAATGCCAAGCGGCAACGAGATGCAAAACAGTGTTTCATCTACGAATGCAAAGATATAGAGAGACGTCGCAGAATAAAGAATAAAACGAAAACAATGGTGGCTGAGCCGAAAGCAGAATGTCTGTGTCTGATAAACCTAGCATTGACAGAACAAAGCTGCGGAATGGTAAAAGAGATGAAGAAAGTGCGTCGAAGAAGTACGGGCGTTGTTTCTAGCACCGCCGGAGACGCTGGAAGAATGCGCCCTATGCACTTTCCTTATCACCACAGGGTATCCGTAGAGTGCAATAGCCCATTGCAACAGGATGACGTCTGCGTCAGAATATGCTTGAGATATACAATTTTATTTTAGTAAATTTATTCGTGCAGACAGCAATGTGTTCGTTGGTGAATCAGGAATGACTGCCTGTATTGTTTGTTCTATTCGAAACATCGAACGCAAATAGCAGAATTTATAGTTAAACTTCACCAAAACTATAATAGGAAGGCCTAAAATTATCCTCTATGTTTTATTGATCTTAATAAATATCGCTGTGCCTTGTGCACTACAAAGACTATAGAAGAGCGCCTTGTGACGACGGCGTTAGGCACGGGTCCAAACTGTGCGTGCGGAAATCATATAAACTATTTATCGCTGAAGGAATCTGTTCCCCTACACTAGTGAGAGGTGATTTTAAAATTCTATGGGGATTATCCGCACAAAGACCCGAGCAAAATCAGATTTTTGCTTCAAGTGATAACTTCAAGAAATTACTAGACGCTATGAAATATTAGAGAGTTTTAGTTTCACGTACGTAGAGGCTTCACGTATGTAGAGCTCTTACAGGTGACCAGTGCGCATGCGCAGAACGCAAAGGGTATGAGCGAGTCTCACGTACGCACGTGAGCTTTGTATTGTTACGTTGCCGTCGTTGCGTTGCTTGCGTACGTAGCGTTGACAAACATGGCGGCGCCCTGCCCGCCGCTTCACAGCGATAACAGCTTCGTCGCTAATCCCTCGACGCGATATTGTGTTCTAAACTGTTGTATTCGCCTACGATTTGCCCATTCTTACCCACGTATAAGGTTTTAAGCGAAAAATAGTATTAGGTTTTCAGACAGAAGGGCAATTTTTCAACTGTTAAGCCTGACGAAGTAGCGTGGTCGTCGTCATAGCAACGGTCTCGCGAGATCTCGAACTGAGAGAGCTCTAAGCCAGCCAAACATTGCCAAACCGCCAAACACCAGAATAGACCGAATGGCTTTGCTTAAAGGCTTGTCTTGGATGATTTAGGCTGCAACCGGTGTCCGTGTTTCTTAGCAGATGGCGCTAGGAGTAACGCGCGGCGTGCGTCGCGTACGTGTAACTATAAGGGTTTCAAACGACCTGCGTGCAGGCTACGTAGACTTACCACGTTTGCGCACGTGAACCCTCTACGTACGTGAAACTAAAACTGTCGATTGACAATTTAACTACCACTAACATTAGGCGGCTCGCGCGTCCATAGGTACACTCAGCGAGACCTGGAAAGATTTTTGTGTCATTTACTGAGGAGAGGCTTAAAGGGAGCAGCGAGCGGTAAATACCCGATTTCGTGTAGGGCCACGATAGGCACCCTGCAAGAGTAACTCCGGCGTGGCGCGCGCGCCGCCCGCGGCGGAAAGGGCAGACCGATTGGGAGACGCGCGCCCATCCGCGCCGCACAAATGCGGCGAAACTGCCTGGGAGTGCGTCGTATTCTTCCTTCTTTCATTGCATTCGCGCAATTCTGCGATAAAACTTTATTTGCTGCGTAGCATAGCACTACTATAACTAGCAAAGGATGAGGTTTCTGACGTTCCTAAACGAGCTTCCTGATGTAAAGCAAGACGTAACGGTTGGCGGCTCTCCTCCCGACGGGTAGTGAACCGCCAATGTCAGGATTCACTGCATTATGTCCTTCGCAAAAGAGAAAAAGAAGGCGCACTGCAATACCCTGCATTCGTATTTTTCTCACCACATTAAGAAATCGACCTACGCGGCACTACGCCTCCTGCATTTTCTGCTCCCAATTAGCCTGCTCGACAGAAGGAAAGCTCTTGCACCAGGAACCACAGAACGCGTCTGGTGGCGCGCGCTGACGCAATTGGTAATTGCGTAACCCTTAAAATGTAGTTTGGCCTATATTGGACAAACGGCTAACTGTGCCCGCGATAGCATGCGTGAACACCGGTACCATGTGGGTGATCAAGTGGGACCTTGGCGCTCGCTGCAGAGAACTGCCCCTCCAAAGTGACAGTTGAACGAATGTTTTCACAAAAACTAGCGCCACACAGAGGACGGCCAGTAGAGAATATGTATATTGACGAACGATATATGTATAAGATTGTCTGAAGTGGCGATGCTCGACTTGCTGTGTGCGTCATAGGGCAGCTTGATGGCGTCATCCTATTTTTATTTTTATCGCAGGGACTTGCTCTACCATCTGCGAATACACACACTTACACATACATGCCACCGGCTTTTCTCGTAATGGGTCTATAGGTTTCGCATTAAAAATTGAATTTCATATATTCATATTTTGGAACATTGGCAAATATAGGGTCACATTATGAAGCTGGGCCAATTACCACATGCGCGTACCAGTACTATGTGTAGAGAATTATCAGTGCAGATCATATTGACGTACGCAGCAGAGACCACCACTGCTGTCCTTTAAAAACTCTTCTGTCATTGGGAAAAATGGAAACTGCCCCACCGGGGAGGTAATTGTAGCCTCTCCATATTAATTCTGCCTAAGTCTACTACACGTTAATGTTACCTCAATCATTCTCACAGACAGAATTGTGTCGCTTTGTACGAACCTAGCTGGCCGCCTTATGCGAGTTTTAAGGCTTTTCTTCAGTTTCTCGTATTTTCTTTTCACTTATCGTTTTTAGCTTCCTCGCCGTTCATTCCACTATTTACAAACGCTTTCCTTCCTCCTCCATTTCCCCCACAGCGCCCTTTTATTTTTATTTTTATTTTCGTTCTCTGATACTTTGCCTAAGTAATCCCCTCGCATAACCACATTCTCAATTGCAGAGGAATACTTCCTTAGGCAGTCCCTTTCGGTCGACGCGCTCGTGGCTGGCTTTGCGTCACGTTGTACCACATGTGCGGTGGGCGTACGACAAAAATCTTGTTCTGTATTTTTATACTTCTTTTTTCACCGTATTTTCTTGTCCCTCCTCGTTCACTTCATTGTTCTGTTTTGCTTCTTGTTCTTGCGCACTTTCTCCTTGTGTCGTCTGCTCTTTTTTTGAGCTTTCATATGCTTGGAAACAGACGCCCAGAAAGCAACCAGGGCTCATCTGTTCCTCTCTTTCCCGTGTTTTAATGCTCCCACACACTTCATATATCGCTATGTCACTCCAACTTGCCCAAATCACCACCATTTCGCTGGTACGGTGCCGAAAACTTTCCCAGAGCCGCCCCGCCTGGGCGCGCACCCATCCCAGGCGGCCGCACCCCTCCCACAGAATTTGCTCAGGCACCCACCATCGGCGCTGCCTGTTCGCCGAGAGTGCTGCGGGAGTCCATGCCAGGGCGCGCGCCAAAAAACGAAAAGAAAAAGATGTCTTCTGGGGCATTACCGAAGGCACGCGCGGCTGCAAGCGCATTCCAGCACAGGGGCCAGGAAATCCTCACCTCGCAACCTTGGCGAGGCGGGGCGCGCGGGACATAAGATTGAGAGAGTTCCGCGGCATTCGGGAAAACAGGGAGAAGGGAGACCTAGCCTTAAGGTGTGCCTCGATGCCTTCACTCTCTTCCGGCGCCCTCACCCGTTTCTTGAATTTTCGAACGAGATTATTTAAGAGCGTGTTGCGTTTTGTTAGATGGTTTTTGGTGAGGCTTCGCGCAGGGAAGTAGGCAGACCCCGACTTTCGGCAAGCTGTGAAGAGCGAGCTTGGAGCTCGAGCGGTAATTTTAGACAGCTTTGGTAGTTGAGGGCATAGCCTCTGTTTCTTTTGTGTATAGTTGCTTCTGTGCTGTTCTTAGAGTCTTATAAATGTCCAGTTTCTTTGCTCGCCCGTGTGTCATCGATCATCCATCGTCTGTCGGCTACACGTCCAACGCCAAATAAGCGATCGCCTTCAAGGAAGTGAGGCGCAAAGAAGGAAGAACCATTTTGACAACTTTACTTTTACTATGAATTATGATCAGAGAAACAAAGTGAGTCGGGCGCATTTTTCATCTATTTAACGTATTGCGCGTGGCCGAGGAATAAAACTTTGAAGAAAATGATCGGACATGGAATAAAGAGAGTATTCGTGATCATGTTGAAACCTTTGCAAGTAGCAAGTTGTTGGAGGTAGTCATCATACTGCACGTTTAAGAAAGATACCAGTAAAGCAAGAAGAGAAGAAATGCTTTCAAGCTTTGCGTGAACAGCAAAACACCTTTATCCGAAAATTGGGAGGTAAAGTTGAAATTTGGTTAAAACGGCTCTAACAAAGCATAGACAGACCTGTGTGCCAGCCAATTTTTTTTAGTGTAGCCGCAACAAGTATTCTCAAGCAAAGTGCATAAAGGCGGCTACTAGAGCGAAGACTATGGTAGGAATCAGAGCCTAATTTAATTTGCGCAGTATACAAGAGTTGTTATATCGAGCGTATTGCGCACAGCTTTCTAGTGGTGTTTTTGCGCATTATTCCGGTTCACTTCCAACCTGATCTGTTATTCAAAACAAAATTTAATGGTCAATGTGGTGTGCTTTACTGGCTCCTTTCGGTTTTACTTTAGGTCGTGAGTCTAGAGCAATGTTTGCGTTGGCCGCAAGTGAAAGGTTAATGTACTAATTGTTCGAAGCTGACATGACCTGGCGTCCTTGAAGATAGATCTTATCATTGTTCGAAGCAGACATGAGCTGGCGTCCTTCAAGATTGATCTTATCATTGCTCGAAACAGACATGAGCTGGCGTCGTTGAACTTTGATCGTGTCATTATTCGCGCTTTTCATTGTCCCATACTTTTAACCCGTACCAGAATTTTAGGCAGAAGCAATTCTACAAGAATTGTCATCAAAATGCCGGATCATGAATGCAAGGAAGTCACAGTTTTTACTAATCAAAAGAACATTAGCGGAGCATTTATCAAGATAAATTTCTGAGTATATTGTGACGAAGACGACAGCATATTCAAACGAGAGGCATGCAAAAACATTAGGTAAGCAATTCGAATATCTATTCGCCCAAAAGAGTTCCTCCAAAGTCTTGTTGAGTCTTTTCAGCGGAATGGAAACGTTTCGTTTGTTTTTGTGTTTTTCTCTTGCGCCCGTCGAGGAATGACGGCTTTCACTTTATAATTACCACCCCTTTCTCCTGCTCTTACTCACATCTCTGTGCAGCGTTAAGGGCGATGAATTTCTCGTGACCGCTTCCTAAACCCTCTTTCATGTACTAAGCGTCAGCGTCCTCTACCATGTGCTATGCCTTTTGTTGCCTTTGTAACATTCTCATAATTACTCGTGCCACAATCCCCTTCTTAAAATCTTGAATCAGCCAACGCGAAGATAGACGAAGTGGTACCGCGACGTTTCTGTAATTATCAGAGCGATAGCCCTACTTCACGGCCAAGCTGCAATATCCGTTTGATCCTGAAGCCTGACCTTGAAAATAAATATCGCGGCAACTGGTTGCGAACCCGCAGCTGCGTGACCAGATAAGCTTCTCTCGTCTGCGCAGGAGAGCACTATGTTATCCCCGCAGCCAATCACACCGCGTGTTAAACTGCAGCGCACTCCCCGCTCAGCATTGCACGTTGTCGTCTTGATCACCTAATACTATTATCGAACTAATATCGGCTCCGACGTGCAGATGATCCGTCAAAGCAAAACCACGAGCCAGCCATGTAAAAGCATGCTTTCGCGCATCTATTCCGTTTAAGGGCGCAAGAACGCTTCCAGTTTTCTTTACCATTTCCCTATCTACCCCGTTTTCCTCAGATGAAGTAAGCACCCACACCTTAACAAAAAAGATTTCTACGCAACTGCTTAAACGTCTTGGCTTGGTTGTTGAGGTGCTCTTCATATGAGAAGAATGGCGGTATTCTTAATGGCTGATTATGAAATGTTACACAACGCCGCCTTTAATTTATACCTTAATTATGAAGCATTTCTAAAAGCAGTAACTTAACCTAAGAACTTATCTACGGAATTTATTTCAAACATAATTTACCAAGTGATTAAATGGGCGCGGGGGGCGAAGACGTTAGCTAACTTCGTCAAGATTTTCGATTGCACAGTTTATTTGTTATGCTAAACGTCGAGTGTTTATCTCTCTCAATGTCAAGAATTATAGCAAAATATGCTGAACAATAAAAAATGCACTGCTTGATGTGCAGGAGACAAAAAATTATGATCGAGTGGAACTTCTGATGGTCTCAGAATATTGCGAATTCCATGGGTTTCGGGCGACGATGTACCGCCATTTTTATTGCCATGAAAACGATAGGTCAGAAGACCAGAAGTTCATCTTCCTTTGTTGCCGCATTTCTATGACGAAAAGGAAAAGCGATAAACGAGGGAAATGACATGATCATTGCTTTATGTTGATTTCCACAAGTTTTTCTTTTTTTTGACACTCATTTCTTCAGCATTTCTGAACGATTAGCAGTAGAATGATTGTGCTCCTTAAGCATGAATCTCGAGATGTTGAGGCAAAAATAAGTCTCTTTTTGTGCACATGTGTAATAGGTATTAAATATGGTTTTTGTAGGAATTTCTTTTGTGAATACGTGTGGTGAAGTTTAACTTTAATATACATCAGTACTGCGCATCTAGAAAAAGAACTAATAGTATTATTGAGCCGTATAAGGCGCGGCAAATATAGTGCCGTAAGCACTTGTACACTTTATTCTTGATAACCTAACGTCCTGAGGATGATTATACGAGTGTATGATTTGGCATTACTCGAGAACTGCACCAGATAGAATAGCTCGAAAGAGCATGCACTTGTGAAATCAAGTTGTATATTTGTGCTTATAAAGCGAAAATAGCTTTCGTCACCACGTTGCTTTTCAGGAATCACTGTGGGACAGCTTGAGTTTGTAGGAGTTCGAGCTTTGTTTTTTGCTGCTACATTGCTATTAAATTAAATTGACCTAAGGTTAACAGCGTGAAGCATGATCACCAATAGTTTCTATCATGGTATTCAGTGCGGGATTGTCCCGACACTATGGACAGGCAAAAATATCCTATCTTATAATTGTTGCCTACCAATTTACTTCACTTGTCTCTGTAAAGACACAAATGTAATTAATGCTTTTTGAAGAAAGACGTTAAACACGAGCGTGTATGCACTTTCTCCCCTTAATCTGTTCACTTTCATAGCTCATACCGTACAGCCAGTAAAAATTGCTCCTTTCGAATGCCTGAAAGTAAACAAAAATCATTTTCTGCGAGACACAAAGCTACATTTCAAGCCCGTCAAAGCGATTCTTCTTTTTCTAAAAGACGAAAAAAGGCACACTCGTATATTTAGACATTTTATGCACTTTGGAGTGTGATTATTGTTAACAGAAATTATTAAATTCCGTTTGGATCCTTTTTTATAAAGTTTGGAAGACTGAAAATTTGTGAATAGATGTATAAGCGGCTTAAAAAAAATTCAAGTTTAAGCATGAAGTTTGATATAGAAGTGCGAGCTATTAGTATGACTGAAATCAGACAAAAAACTTCATTTTTTGACATCCGTTCTAGTAAAAGTAATTGCTTAAAGCTTTTGTGTTCTGCAGGCTCTCTTTATGTTACTGAAGCGCATTATAAAAATTAACACCTTTGTAATTTATCATGTCAAACCTCACTCAAGTTTTAGTAGAATCCCCACGCCCACGCCATCGGTATTCTTCATGACATAACGATGAACGAAAGCAGGGCTTGACTTCCGTCACGCAGTAATGAACGAGTGTTTGCGAAAATGAAAATAATATGAATTTCTTAATCGTCATTTTCATAGGACCTATTTTTTTAGGTTTTAACCATAACAGGTGTAAGGAAAGTAACGCAACTGCTTTTTGTATAACAGACCATTCCAGTCTTGAAACTCTCAACGAACACTTTCTGAGATGGAAACACAGAACTAAGAACAGGCGGAACAAGCGCATGTAAGGAGCCAGTCACTAAAGACATAGATGAGAATTTCGTGCATCAGAAGATAACCACAACTCCACCCTGGCTTCTTTCCCTAAACAATGTATTAGAATCACCAAAAGTTTAAAAATCCAGCAATTTTTTCCAGCCCTAGTAAATGACTCATGCACTCAACTTCGCCATTAAAAGTTCCTTACAGTGTCAGAATAAATAATATATATTCCATTCTTAATATAGCACAAAATATTCCTGCTTTTAGTTCATCATGCCTGCTTTGCACTACATCAGGCTACATAAGGGCAATTTCTTCAAGGAAGAACGACCATTCGGAATCTTTCAAAGAAAATATTTGATATAGGAGCAGGCATAAATAAAACAAATTTATTAACACTGTTGGTCACGTGCTTACGGGAATCTACAGGATGCCAGGGAGTAACCTGCTCGCTTATTACAAATTTATAACCCTAGATAATGCTACAAAACACGGTGACTTCTGACTGAGATAATGTTCATTGCTTTCTGCGACAATTACTCCACCTACAGGAATATTCATTACGCGAACCTAAAAACGAGCGTGAGCAGCCACGTAGGATACGACTAAATAGCGGAATGTGATTGCACTCACAGTATTGAGGTAGTAAGTTAGCCCACTGAAATTTTAAACATTTTCAGACTAAGCCCAATACCTGGTATCTATGAGCATGAGTTTTCATGAATAAAAATATTACTTCCTGTATTTAAATGAATTAACCTGCCTGTATAGTTCTGCTTCCTCTTCCACAAAATCACAATTGACAAATTTTGTTGCGAATGAAGCAATAAGGCGTAGATCGAACGCTGAATGTCAAATAGGACCTGTTGTGTGGTCTAAGTAAAAATTCGCGAAAACGCAGTGCTTTGTAGATCGACAACTATGCAGCATAATTAAGTATTAAATTGTAAAGTTAGTTACGAGAAGAGTAAAGTTTTGCAGAAGCAAAACTTTTTTTATCAATGAGATGATCAGCATGAAATAACGAAGCAGCTGCGGAGCTGACAAATGATGCTGTCCAAACCGGACAAAAAAAAAGAAACTGTACCGACATCCTATATTATGTATCTCTTTGTATAAATAACGTCCGTGTGTTCCTTAGTTCTGTTTTATTCTAGTTCATTTGCATAGTATCTCTTCTTGGTGAAATTGTGACCAATTTATTGTTTTTGGCAATATAAATATATCATTTAAGAATTCATCAATATAGTATGGGACTGGCAGCCGTAAACCTTGAGATCATTCAATGAGCTAGACGTCATTAGGAATGCCTGACAGTCAGGCTTTCACGCTTGTCTTTCCTGTCAGAATCAAAACGACCACCACGTGTTGTACTGTAAGTGCATGTGCTATTCAAGGAGTCATCGTGGTACCTCCGAGTTCATGTCGACAGAAAAGGAGGCGTTGGTTTGAAATGGACCACTGAGTTTAAGGCATAGCGCAAGGAGACCAGGAGCTTCGTGGCGATGCACGAACAGAACTGGCCCTTACAAATATGAACATGTAATATTTTTGATTTGTAATGGAGTTTTTATATACTCAACAAGATGTCAAAAAATTCATGTTCAGAAGAAAGACCCATAGTTAAACCCCACGAAATGATTCATGTGGCATTACAACATAAATTCCGTTCGCAAAAACTCATCAGGGATCATAATGAAGTTTCACTACAGAAAATATTGCCTTACAAATTTCCAAATTACCATTGTTGTGAATTCATTACAAAAATTCAGTCTGCACAAATTCCCCAGGCTTGTTGCTGCAGTAGCAATACAGAACTCCATCCCTATGGAGCAATCTTCGATATATATCCCACAGATGTCTCGTACGTGGCTCCTCGCCGCTCCGGTAGCCATGTCCTCTTTTCTATTATACTTTCTAGCCCTGTTACTCACAATAGCAGCCCGTTCCTACACCGCACTAACATTCTCTCGCTCGAGGCCCTCCATAATTAACGCCTCTCAACATTTTCATTCGCTGCACCTGTACCTAACTATACAATCTACACTGACTCGCGGGAAGCAATTCGTGCCATTCAATCAAAAACACTCCCACCGCATCTGTCCATGGAACTCGAGACGGCACTTGCGTCACTGCAGCCTTGCCCCGTTTTGCTCTGATGGATCTCTGGGCACTCGGCGATTGACGGAAATGAGCTGGCTAACCGGCTCAGCCATGAAACTGTAAGCCGGGCACCGTTGATCCTCTGGCCAAGGCTTTCGGAAGGTGCGTCGAGACTGTTCCTTTGCACCACCATCAAAAAATATTACGATACTCTCCGCCTCAACCGTAGACGCTACACCAACATTCACCCTAGTATTTCTGTGCGGGAGGCTCACATCTTTTAACATATCAGCTCAACACACTTGTCACACCTGCAGGCCTTTGAATTATCAGTAGAAATTCAGTCTCGGCCCTTCATGTCCAAACTGCCCTGAACCTTATGCTGACCTTTCTTATTGTTTATTCTCCTGCCGGGTTGCTCTACAATCGGCTTTCTTTCCCACCACCTCCCATACTCTCAGGACCTGGTTGGACTAGCTTTCAGCAGATAGTGAAGAACAGCGACCGCTCGTGCATCAGGCCATCGACGTCTTAGATGCCTAAACGTTGTACCTTATAATGTCTGGTCTACTAATACTACCACGACTACTACTAATACTACTACTACTACTACTACTACTCCTACTACTACTAATACTATGTGCCTAGCTGATACATGCTTATGGAATATGTCTTTATGCGCCCACATATGTCATGCATGCCCACGTTATACATGTCATTTGCATCTCGTATATAAAGATATTGAGAAAGAAACGCTGGGCTGGAATAGAAAATATGGAACAGTATAATAGCCGCCATAAATGTTACGAAGCTAAAGAGTAAAAAAAAGAGGGTGAGAACGAAAATACCGCCCCGACAGAATTCGAACCAGTGTCCTGCAGATCCACAGCTCACACCACTAACTGCACTATGACTGCTTTTTTCCGCATGGTATTTACTACACGAGGTTATGTATGTACAGAAACGGGATATGCACACATTATTTACGAAGCACGCAGCTAGTGACGGCACTGCACTAAATAGACAGAAAACATCAGAGCTAAAAGGGCGGTAAAGATAGGCAGCGCATCAACCGCGGACACCAGTCCGGTAGAAAGTCCCTCTCATAATCAATGTCCTTGAGTTGGAGCATCATTCGACTAAAATTACTTCGGTCTGAAAAAAGACGCTCAGCGTTGTGGTCCAGCATTCGCATTTTTCACAGGCTATAAAGTCGTATGAGGAAAACATGTCACATCATTCGTAATGAGGTTACGTTGCCGCAAGGTAACGAAAATTTCAGGCATCTAAAACAAAGCCTTTCTTCAGCGTCCTCTTCATTTGTACCAACAGTTCTTCGCATAAACGAGCAAGTCCGACTTCGACAATTTCATTAGCCCCATGACGCGTCTATGCCACGAATACGCAGCAGAACATCATAATAATCAGCACGCCTATACAAGCCATCGCGGATTGATATGTCTTCGTGGAGCGAATTCAAATACACGGCACAAAGTACGACGTCAACAACGCAACATGTAAACATTACAGCTCGGGTAAGCTCGGAGGAGCGCCGGGCCAGTTGAAGCCAGTGGGAGGACGGCGCCGTGCCAGCTGGCACCGAGTGGAGAGAGGGTGGGGAGATGAGAAGCGAGAAACGCGGTTGTGTGCACATGCAGATGCCAAGCGGCCAAGCGGAGGTCATCGAGACCAAACTGAGCGTATGCTGTGAGAGAAGAAACTGAACATTTGGCCAAAGGAAATAGTTCAGCGAGTGCGATTCTATAGGATAATACTTGAGTAGAGAGGCTGAAGTTAAGAACCGGAACGTAGGGGCGGTTACCTGTGACGGTCAGGACGGAGTGCGGAAGGATGACGTTTCGCTGAAGAGCGACGTCCTTGATTGGGGTAAGTGCAGTAGGCACCATCAGGAACGGGGGAACCCGGGACATTGGAACATGGACTGTAGCGTTGCGCTGCAGGCAAGTAAATTCCGCGGCACGTAAGCGGGTGGCTTGGATTACGTTTTACGGTACACAGTCGCGAAGCGAAGAGGACGTTGTTCTGTCGCTAGGCAGTTGACGACGATGAGGACGCTGCAGCTAGTGCTTGAATGACCTGGTTTATTGGTGTGTTTTCTATGTGCGGCCTATCGTTCGTGCTGCTGAATTAACCTCGAAAAAATTAGTGTGAGGATCTGGGGTTCCTTCGTCGCCATCCTGGTCCCAGAGCTTAGGCGTCCTGCGCTTGCCGTAGTAATAAGCCGTGTTCACCTGGCCCGCCCCGCCCTGCTGTGCCCCAGCCCGCCACACGTTAACCTACATCGCCGCTCCCCCCCCCCCCCCCCTTTCAACTCGCCCGGACCACAAGACACGACGAACTGACGACGTTGCCGTGACCAGAATGACCCGACCGACACGAGACGCGGCCCACATGTGAGGACAGCGCCGTGACATCTGCCATGAGCTCCTGGCTCCCTACGGCCCGGATGCTTCGTGGACCGGGACTCATTCATCGATCGTCTCATCCACAGTGGCGGCAAGCCCTTCAAATCCTTCGTCTGTATTCAACCATTCTTCAAGCCCATCGCGATCTACAGCATTTCACCTTAACTGCCGATCTTCTCGTTCGCGATTGGGACGATCCCTCGGAGGCCCCGGGTAGTGTGACGAAGTAAAAGAACTGTGCAGTGCGCAGGCAGGAGTGCTCGCGTCACGCTGTCCGCCATTAAAATCATTCTATAGCCATTCGTCATCTCCTCTGGTAACATGTAACAATATTTTTGATGATTCTATTCAAGGCAATCATGTCTGCCTCCTAAATACAGGCAGAAACACACGCTGTTCTGCGAGCACGGTAAAAAAGGGCTGCATAGATTTCACTTTTTCTTCCCCCTCTGCTTTAGCTTTTTTAAATAGGATGTCATCGACAACCGATATGGCAGCGCTCATCTCCCTTTACTAATCAGCTAAATATCTTCACCAGAAGTTATCCTAACAAAGGTGTTACAATGACAGCTTCATTTAACGAACTGGCAAATTTTTATACCAACAACCACTTTAGAAAAATTAGTTTTTGAAAATCTTAACGTCGTTGCGATAAATGAAAAGTTTAGGAATTGTATCATACCTGACGCACACTTAGCTATTCCTGAGTCTATAGGCGTGGTGCGAGAAAGCCACAAAGTGTGGTGGACAAAAGGCTGCAAGGAAGCATACGACAACAATATAATGCTTGGACTACCTTTCGCAGGTACCCCAGTCTGGTGAACATCGGAAATTGTAAAACGGCAAGTAGTGAAGTTCAGTACGTCCCTGAATGTGTTCGGAAAGCTTCAAGGCCGAGTCATGTCTCATCTAGAAACAGCGAGATCACATCGAAAAAAATGGGAGCAAGTTCGAAAATTAAAAAGCTTTTCACCGTTCACAATTCCTCTGTTGACAACACCTGATTCACATACATCATAGGGGAACAGGAAGAAGTGTTAGGGCAACATTTCGATGCTGTTTCCTGTTGTCTCACTACGCAGTCTTTTTTAAACACAAGAACGTTGCCGAGAAGCAAAGGCTTTGAACAAGTGGAGGTGCTTATGAAAAATCGATCAGTCTACTTTTGAAGAAACCAATACTTTAGTGTCTGACAGCAAAAAAAAAAAAAAACTCTGTTAAGACCCTCCCATATACACTATGAAAAGCTTATGCGTTTTTCGCGGCCTTCTGAACATGCACTTTTGAATTTCTTCACCAAATGATTCATATAAGAGAAAATACCTCTGGAGTGGCGGAGAGCCGTTATAGTACCATTACTGAAATCTAGAAGGTCGCCAACCTCTTTAGTAGCTACATGCTAATAGCCGTTACAAGCTGCCTCTCCAAATGTTTTTTTTTTATTTATTGATCTTTGTTGCTTTACAATTGTACGCAAACACTGCTCGGACCCATAGCCAACGGCTAGTAACAGGTCCAATAGAGAAAATGTATACAAGCATGCAGGCAACAATATACCAAAATAAAGTAAGCAAGTTAGTAAAAAAAAAAGGCTATACATCACTCTCAACACTTGTAAGAGTATCAACAAAAGAAACACATATATTACAGATTATATAAACTAAAAACTTACAGATCAAACAAAACGCATAGAACTTACACAAAAATTGAGGCATCACAAAAAGCTAGAGGAAAATAGTTAACTATTTACAAAACATCACAAGGGTACAACACACGAGAGGAGGATAAAATGATTTCAGTGCACACTTTTTAATCACAAAACACTTTTAGAATAGACGCAAATTTATAAATCTATAAATAAATCAAGGTATCAGGTTTCTGCTACATGCAAATAATATCAGACGACTAGAAAAAAAAAAGAATGAAAGTATGAATTCAAAGTGTGTCATTCTTTATAAGGTAATAATTTTTTATTCCAATGGAAAAGTTGTAGGCAGTCTTTAGGTCATGTGGTAGATTATTCCAAATTTTTGCGCCCGTGAACTCTAGGAGACGCTCTCCATATACATTTCTTTTCACTGGGAAATTAAAATTGCCGTACGTGCGGCTCCGTGTTGAAAGTGGCGGGATGTTAAAGATTGATATATCAAACGGAAGGTTGTTTGTTACTATTTTATAAACACATTCAGCAGTTCTTTTCTCACGAAGTAAATTGAGTGGTAAGACGCGTAGTTTAGTAAATAGTGCCTTACTGTGTGCAGTGTAACTAGAAAATGAAATTATTCTAAGTGCTCTCTTTTGTAACTTTTTAATAGGCTCTAGGTATGTACTATACGTCCAGCCCCACGACTCGATGCAATATGAAAGGTGAGTATGTATAAAAGTGTCTTGAGTATAAGAAGAACTTTTGTCCTTGCATCCCGTGAACTAATTGATAACCACCAAGATGTTTCTTTATAGAGGCGTGGCGTGCTAAACTGACCATCCTTTTAGCCTTGAAAATTGATCGAGAAGATTTTATACACAAACCACACTGCCTAGCAGTTTTCTTGACCTGCAGGCGTACGACAGAATGTGGAGGTTTGGGATTCTTCGCGACCTAGCAGAGCTTGAGCATGGCATCATCGGCAAGATGTTGAACTACCTTAAGGATTTCCTGTCGGACCGCACATTGCATGTTCGCCTATGCGCAACTCTATGGAAGAACGTGATTCAAGTAAACAGGCTTCCTCAGGGGTGTATTGTAAGCCACTCTTTGTTGTAAAGGTGAACTTACTGGAAAAATAATTCCAAATTCTAGTATTGTCTATGTCGACGATCTTCAAACAAACTGCGCGTGCTCCAACTTAGCCGTATGCGATATGCAAATACACTTAAAAATGAATTCGAGTTGTGCGCAAAGAAATCAGTGGGTGTTCTGTTCTCACACAAACCAGTCCTACAAGACCACCACACAATACACGCAAACAAAACAGTGTTGCTCATAAAAACTGAAATGAAATTGCTAAGCATTACTTTTGGCAAAACACTCACTTTTCTACATCGCGTTAAGGGGCCCCTGAAAATGGTCTTTGAGGTTGGCTGTAATGCACTTGCATTACGTATACTACAGGCCACCAAGTGGTCATGCAGCTTAGAAAACACCAAAGCCGAGTCCACCATTTCGAATAAATATTTAAAAATTCGCACTTTGATAAAATTTTCGAAAATTCGGCGACCAGGAGTGCCGGGCTTTCGCCTTATTCCGCGCGCAACGCGTCCTGCAGCGCTCGTTCCGGCAGCAGTAGAGGGCTTTCATGGGTTCTCCGTGCTAGCTCTTTCTGACATCACGCAAATACCATGGCCGCAGCCGGAAGCTCCGCCCCCCGCGGAACTCTGGCACGGGTTGGCAGCAGGCGGAAGCGCCGAGTGGGCGGTCCTGGCGGGGGTGCGCCGACATTTTTTAGTAGAAAGTTGACGAGAGACAATAAAAAGATGCGAAAAAGCGGAAATTCAATTTTCAACTACAGGTAGCGCAGCTGCCAAAAAACGCATTAAAAAGATTCTTGCTGGACGATATATTTGAAGCGGCGTGCTTTAACATCCTAGTCGTACCTCAAGATTATTGACAGCCCCTTTCAGAGCCTTTTTAATCCACTGAAAAAGAAAGCCCCCCTATCACTGAAAATACTTAAAGATACTCTGACCAAAACACTTGGGTTCCGCAAGGACATGTCTTTCTACATTTATCGCTGTACAGTATGCCCTACGTAATATTTTGGATGCAATGTTATGGGTCAGCGAGACCATAGTAATAATATAAGAGACTGGATCCAGCCGATAATTTGGCTTTAGTCTTTCCGTTGGAAATACAGGATGTCGCTCATCAAGTATTAGCGCAGAAACCAACGATCTAAAGGTTAGATACACAAGTGCAATGTTCAGATCCCCATGCATTCTAAAAATCTGTTAAGTACCAAGCTATATTTTTTACCCAATAAATCAAAAATGGCCATCTAGAACTTTCTAGTACCAAACTCTAAGCCACTTGGCCACAGCTCTTCCGAATGGGCCATAATCTTGGCGTACTGGTCTCGTTACCTGGCATCGCTCCAAGACGAGATCTATTGCTTCCATTGTACAATTGTCCCACAATCTGTGATTTCACTCTTACGCAGTTTCGCAAACAATCTCAACAGCAAAACATCATATAAAAATTAACTGCACTCGAGGAGAACTACGGTGGCTTCACAGAATATTAGAAACATGTTTCATAAACATATGTCTACATGAGCAGACTTCCACAGGGCGCATCCGTCTTCACTACCGAATGCCACGCGTTGTATGTGTGGCCATAGAACAAATTGTACGTGGGAACCTCACATATAGTATTATATACATAGACTCCCAAAACGTACTTGAAGCTCTTTACTATAAACCTGCAATTCCTCCGCTGCTACGCAGTAATCTCGAAATAAAACGCAACGAGAGAGCAGACTTGTGCGCTCCTCAAGCTTGTGGAAAACAAATAAGCAAAGTAGATGAACCCATTAAGGATTGCACAGAAATGGTAAATGGTGAGAGAAGAAAAAATGGAAGTCAGCTTGGAGTAACGAAGTAAACTACAAATTACTGTTCGGAATTTTCTCTTCGGCCTTCGCGATGCGATTCTGCAATGTTGAGCCCGAGGTGTAAATGGAGCGTATTGAACTGCAATTCAGCAGCACATCACGACAGAATGAGGACGTAGTTGTCCCGAAGTTATACTCTTTTATATATAAAACAATTTTTTTCAACCCTGTGGTAGCAAGCGACAAAGATTACTGCCATGTTGGAAAGCGGGTAGTGGCTCTAGCAGCTCCTATTTTTGTTCAAAGTAAACGAATGTGCACTACTTTCGAGGATCGCTGACGACCACATCACTGCCTGGCAAGCTTGGCAAACATCAAACTAGCAGCATGCTTAGAATTGAAGGGTAATTCTTCCAATTAAAGAATTAAATAATAAATCCTCCTATTTATATAGCCAATTATCCTCGTGGTCTGTTTTATTTAATACATTGCAAGTTTGACGTTGATCACCCCCATCCAGAAGAAACGCCACTGTGATTGACCTTACCCCCGCTATATTTGTTTTTTTAAGGGTTGTCTCCTGTGAGAGCAGAAAATTCGCCAATGCGTCCCGCATGGCATTATTGGTTCGAAATTACCGCTTTACTTCCTTAAGCACCACGAAACCCCACACGACACATTAGAGTGCATGGTGATTTTCTGTGTTCCAATTCCTTGGTAGCAAAAAGGCAGCAAAGTGTGGCGAAAGCGCAAGGACTGTGACTTTCCTAAAAACGCGAGCTGAACGAGGGGCGAAAAGTCGGAATGTCTCGGCTCAGTAGCCAAATCTTAAGCAAGAGCTGTTTTCGACTGGGGAAGTAGTCCAAACTGGTAGGGAGAAATACAGTCTTCACTGCGAAGATAAAACAATGCAATGCAAGGGCGAAAGAGCACGCAGTGGGGAGGAATGCAAAGATGGTGTGATGGCGGGCGTGAACTTGCTGAAGCTTTTGTGTAGGCATAAAAGCTCAGCGTGCTGGCGTACATGATTGAACGTGTGGTGACAAAAAAAGAAAAGAAGAAATGGCAAGCTTCAAAGAGGTGCAAAACAGTTTTTCATCTACAAATGCAAAGACATTGAGAGACATCGCAAAATATCGCTTAAAACGAAAACAATGGTGTCTGAGCCGAAGGCAGAATATCTGCGTGTAATAAACATAGCATTGTCGGGACAAACCTCCTGTATGATAAAAGAGATGAAGCAAGTGCGTCGCATAAATACGGCCGTCGTTTATTATTATTATTAGCACCACCGGAGACGCTGGAAGAATGCGCGCTATGTACTTTCTTGATCACCACAGGGTGTCCGTAGAGTGCAATAGCATATTGTCACAGGATCACGTCAGCGTCAGAATATGCTTGAGATATAAGTTTTATTTTAGTAAATTTATTCGTGCAGACAGCAATGTATTCGTTGGTGCATTAGGGATGACTACATTTATTTTTTTTCTGTTCGACATATCGAATCTGAATAATATATTTTACAGTTCGACTTCATTAAAAAAATAATGAGAATGCCTAAAATTATCCTCTAAGTTTTATTGATCTTAATAAATAGCGCTTTGCTTTGTTCTCTAACAAGACGATAGAAGAGCGCCTTTGGACAAAACCGTTAGGCACGTGTCCAAACTGCGCGTGCGGAAATGATATCTACCCTTTATCGCTTAAAGAATCTGTTCCCCTACACTAGAGAGTGTGTATTTTAACACTCTTGGGGTTTATCCGCACAAACAACCGAGTAAAATCAGATTTTTGCTTCAAGTGATAACTTCAAGAAATTACTAGACGCTATGAGTCATTGACAATATACCTACCGTTAGATTATGCGGGGCGCACGTCGAGAGGTACACTCAGCGAAACCTGGAGACATTTTTGTGCCTTTTACTGAGGAGAGGCTCAAAGACAGCAGCCAGCAGCAAATACCAAATATCGTGTAAGGTTGCTACAGCGAGGGGGAGTCGATGCCAGGGTGCGCGCCGAAAAAATAAAAGAAAGAGATAGACAGTTTTAGCTGTGCGTACGCAAGTGCTTGCGTACGCAAAGCGCTACGGTGCTCCGTGCGTTGCGCTGTCCGCTCCGAAGTATAGTTTTAGTTGGCCGTGCCCAGTGTTTTAGATAAGAACAGTTCGAAAACTTTCCAATACCTTGCCCCCGGGAATGGCCCCACTTCCGTGGTCGTTTTCCTCTCAAAGAGACGCTAGCGCCATCTCTAATGTTTTGACAGTGCCACGTTAGTTTTTGTTTTGTGTTTTATCCAACGTTGTCTAAAAACGTTGCTCAACGTTTTCAGATAAGGGCAGCCGGGCGCAGAGCGGACCGAAAACGGGCGCCGCTTAGGCGGAGGCGCTGCAGTCGCTTTGGGACGGGCGCGTCGTCTGCTACTTCCAGCTTGAAGAGCGTCAGCAGACGGTGACTCCCGTGCGTACAGAAACGTATTGATAATGAATACAAATGTAAGTTTCGCCTTCGCCTCTTTTGTGTGAAACAGGACGACGTAGTAGCATTTATAACCATAACCTTAGCTGGGATTGTGGAAGGCGCGTTGAAAAACAGCTTATCGCATGAGTATTATATGCGCATTCAAGAAGTAAAGCTACCGCGCTCCCTGTATCGATCACTTTACTTACAGAAAATCCCTCAACCACCAGGACGATAATATATTCATCACGTCTCATTACAACAGGAAAATAAAAGTAAAAATGCGTATGCCGCGAGAAAAAAGAAAGAAATAGCTGTAATATTGGCATTCGGCTTTGGAATCTTCAGAGGCTGGCGCTTAACGAAAAAGCCGACGAGAAGCGCCGAACTCTCCGAGGCTCGAGCGCTGAAATCTCTGTCCCTCGTACGGGCTCTGGAGGGACCGCTGCCTCTTCTCTTTATATGGACTGTACCGCTGGTTGTTCTCGACGCAGTGCTTTGTAAGACGTACCTTATTACAAATGGAGGACGTGCCAAGGATACCCTCACCCTGGAGCTCCGCACCCTCGCATTGCCTACCCCCTCTGCAATGCCTGAGACCATCGGCCAAACCCCTTCACCGCTTCCGTAGCTGTCTTCTGTTCCGGCGCCGAGCGACAGCTTGACCCGGCCATCTTCAGCGGCACTGATGACACGTATGTGGAGGATTGGATGGCCTCCTATGAACGCGTAAGCGCATAAAATAAGTGGGACGAAAGCGTGAAGCACACCAACGTTATCTTTTATCTGAGCGACGTGGCAAATCTCTGGTTTCGAAACCACGATGCTGACATCTCAACCTGGGCAGCTCTCAAAACCATTCTGGAAGAAGTATTTGGCCGTCCCGCAGTGCGTAAGCTTCGCGCCGAGGAACGCTTGCGAAGTCGGGCCCAGCAACCCGGAGAAAACTTCACCAGTTTTATAGAAGATGTCGACCTGTGAAAGTGTGTCAATACTTTTATGAGCGAGGCCGACAAGATCATATATAATATGATAGGCATTGATGATGAAGCCTTCCAGATGCTCGTCGCCAAGGATCCCCAGACTGTCTCCGGTGTCATCGGCTACTGTGAATGCTTCGATGAGCTGCGCAAACAGCGCCTTTCTGCCCGGCGTGCAGGCTTTCAGGAGGCCACACTTTCCAGCTCGGCTGTCCTAGGGGACAATGCTCTGGACCAGCAGTCGCTCCTACAGCGCATCCAGCAGTTTGAACTTGAGGAAGTCACATGCCAGCTATCTTTGTCTACCTGCCCGCCTACGCCTGCGCCGTCGCTCACTCCCAACCTACAGTGTGTCATCGAGGAGCAAGTCGCTGAAGTCTTGCCACCTCCTCCTGAGCCACTCCTAGTCGCTGCTCCTCTGACGCACGCCAATGCCGTGGTGCGGTCGCGGCCCTCACCTTGTGCCCCTGTCTACAGGCCTCCTACCCGGCAGTTAGAACCCCAGGGACCTGCAACTCCACTTTACCGTCCGGTTGCCAGCCCCCGATAAGAGCCGCAGCCGCTCAACCCCTGGCGCACACAAGACAACCACCCTATTTACTACGCCTGTGGCGTCGCTGGCCACATGGCTCGTTTCTGCCGCAGTCTTGACCACCATCCCTACGATTATAGGCGTGAGCCGACGTACGACTTTCCGCCGTCGTCCTCGCCTGCGCACACGAGCCACCTCTGGTTTTTTCTCCTAGTTACAACCTCCGCTCCCTACCGCTCGCCGTTTCCTGGCCGACGTTCCCGTTCTCCGATGCTCCGCCGCCAACCCGCCGTCCACGCGGAAAACTAACGGCCGCCGTTCTAGAGGCAAGAACTGCGTCACCAGCGACTCACTCAAGACCTGTTTCTGTGCCTGTCAATATTATTACCGTGTTCGTTGAGGGAGTCGCCGTCAAAGCACTTGTTGACACTGGCGCAGCCATTCCCGTTGTCATTCGCACCCTCTGTCACAGACTCAAAAAAGTGACGACGTCCCTTCCTGCCGTTTTTCTCCGCACCGCCAGCGATCAGGACATTCGACCGTTAGCCGCCTGCACCGCCCGCCTGCTTATCTAGAACGTTCCCCACACAATCGAGTTCATCGTCCTCGCCCGCTCCTCTCACGACGTTATCCTTGGTTGGGACCTCCTCGCCTCACGTCACGCCGTTATTGAAAGCACCTGTGCTCAGCTTGTCTTGTCGGCCTACAGTGACGCTAATTTGTACGTACCCGATGTTACTGCCGCTACGGTGGTCGTCTCAGGGGACACAGACGTTCCGCCTTTCCCTTCAGCGCTGGTGCCTCTTTCTTGTGCTGCTCTCTCAGATGCAACTGTCACTTATGCCCCCTCTTTAATATGCGCTGAGCAGAAGTCTGTTTAGCTGCCTCATGCCGTGCTGACAATTCTTCTTGGCTCCAGCGCAATTTATGTGGCCAACCCGTTATCCTGCCCTACCACTTCACTTTACTCCGTGGCCAATCGCTTGGTAGTGTTGCCTTTCTCGATCCTACCTCAGCATACCCCCCCGTCGATAGCACGGTCGGCCTTCACACGTCAGCGCCATTACACCTGTTGCCATCACCATGCAGTCTTCTGTCGATATTTTTCACCGTTCTGTTGATGCCGCCCTGCCATCTACCCAACAAGACCAGATTGTTGCCGTTCTGCACAGTTTTCAAGCTTTCCTTGACTACCAGCAAACTTCCTTGGGCCGCACCGCCACCGTTACCCACTATATTGCCACTGGCACCCGTGCCACTTTGCGCCAACGTCCGTACTGCATGTCAGCCGCTGAGCGCTGCATCATTGACCGACATGCTCAAGCGCCACGTGATACAGCCGTCGCACAGCCCGTGGGCATAGCCGGTGGTTCTGGTCAAGAAAAAAGACGGTTCCATCCGGTTCTGCGTCGACTGCTGTCGTCTGAACAGGTTTATACGGCCGGACGTTTACCCTCTCCCCCATATCGACGACGCCCTCGACTGCCTGCAGTGCGCTGAGTTCTTTTTTTCATTGTACTTGCGCTTCGGTTACTAGCAGGTGCCGATGCCGGAGGCCGATCTCCCAAAAACTGCATTCGTCACAGCCGACGGGCTCTATGAATTTAATGTCATGCCCTTCGGCCTCTGCAATGCACCCGATACATTCAAGCGCATGATGGACAACATACTCTGAGGGCTCAAATGGCACACATGCCTTTGTTAGCTAGACGACGTTGTGATCTTGACCACGGACTTTTCGTCTCACCTCCAGCGCCATGAGATTGTTCTTCGCTGCCAGGCCGACGCTAGCGTCCAATTCAATTGGAGAAAACTCCGCTTCGGAGCTCGGCAGCTCACAATTCTCGAACATGTCGTGTCGAAGGATGGCGTTCTCCGTACCCTGCCAAGTTGCCAGCTGTGATCGAATTTTCGAAGCCCACTTCTGTAAAAGATCTCCAAAGCTTCGTCGGCCTCTGCTCCTACTTCCGCCACTTTGTCCGCAATTTCGGTACAATCACCGACCTCCTGACCCAGCTTCTTTCCGGCCACGACCTCTCAGCCTGGTCGCCAGCCTGTGATGAAGCGCTTACGACGCTCCGTCGCCCCTGACCACTTCACCAATTCTTCGTCACTTCGACCCTCGTTCTCTAAGGGAACTCCACACCGATGCCAGCGGCGTCGGCCTCGATGCAGTACTGGCTCAGCGCAAGCAAGGTTTTGACACTACGTTATTGCTTACGCTAGCCGAACACTCACAAAAACTGGAGCCAATTATTTTGTCATCAAAAAGGCGTGTTAAGCCATTCTTTGGGCGATTGTCAAACTTCGCCCCTACCTGTACGGGCGCCGTTTTGCCATTGTCACCGACCACCACGCACTCTGCTGGTAGTCATCTTTGAAAGATCCCCCTGGTCGACTGGCGCGCTGGGCTCTGCGACTCCAAGGGTACGAAATTGGCGTTATCTATCGCTCTGGCCGCAAACATGCCGATGCTGATGCACTCTCACGTTCCCCTCTACCATCTGAGGCAGTGCCTTGTATATCCTCCCTGCCTTCTGTGACGTTTGAGTCCGCTGATATGACTTCTGAGAAAAGCAAAGACCCATGGATCACTTGCCTCTTATATCTCTTATCTGGCCAATCTTCTCAACCTCCTTTCCGTGCTCTCCGTCGTCAGTCCCACCATTTCGCCATCCGAGAGAGCTTCTTTACCGCCGCAACTACCTCCCTGGATGGTCGGAAGTGCCTTCTCGTCATTCCGACACATATGCGTTCCTTCATTTGCTCTTCCTACTACGATGATCTCCACTGCGCCCATGCCGGATTCTTGAAGACCTATGCCCGTCTACGGTATCGATACTACTGGCGTTGTATGGCCCGTTATGTCCTCTAATTATTTCACTCCTACACCGCATGCCTGTGAAGAAAACATCCATCTCGTCGACCCGCCGCACCTATGCAGCCGCTGCCTTGCCCAGCGCAGTCCTCCGAGCGTGTTGGCATCGACCTCTACGGCCCTCTTCCAAGCACATCAACCGGCAACCACTGGATCATCGTTGCCATCGACCATGTCTTCATTCTCTATCGTATTATTCTTCACTTTGGTGCGTCCAAAGAGGTCCTCAGTGATAGAGGTCCGGCCTTCCTCTCTGAAGTTGTAGCTCTCCTTCAGGAATGAAACATCGTTCACCGCACCAGCTCCGCCTACCATCCCCAGACAAATAGCATGGTTGAGCGCTTTAACCGCACGCTCGGCGACAAGCTGGTCATGTACGTCGCTTCCGACCATTGTAATTAGGACCGCGTTCTCTCTTTTGTCATATACGCTTATAACTCCGCTGCTCAAGCCACCATCTGATTCTCTCCGTACTTTCTCCTGCACGGCCTTGAGCCTTCTTGCTCAATAGAAACCATTCTGCCTTACCGCCCTGATGCTTCCGAATCTACAGCTCTTTCTCCAGCCACAACTTATGCCGAAGAATGCCGACAGCTTGCCCGGTCCTTCACTTCACACGCCCAGCCGCAGCAGAATACCACCCGTGATCACCCTGCACTTCCTCCCGCTTACCTTCCTGACTATGGTCTGGCTCTGGGTACGCTCCTTCGATCCCGGCCTTTCCTCCAAACTTATTTGCAACTACTAAGGGACCCTACCGTATTCTTCAGCAGACATGCCTAATCAATTACCTCATCAAACCCCTTATGCCATCCCCTGATCATCGTCGCCGAGGCCGCTTCATTGCTTACACGACCCGCCTCAAACCATACTACGACCCCGCCGTCGTCAAATTGGCCTAGGCCGCCATGATGGCGGGGGACGACGGGGACGACGGGGACGACGAGAAGTGCCGAACGCTACGAAGCTCGAGCGCCGAACGCTCCGTCCCTGGTGCGTGCTCTGGACTGTCCGCTGCCTCTTGTATGTGCCTTGACAGTACCGTTGGTTGTTCGCGACGCAGTTCTTTGTAAGGCGTTCCTTATTACAAAACATTTAGTGTCTTTATAAGCTTTTGCCAGCTTTTATTTACACACACTCAACTTTTAGTGGTCTAATCATTTGAGAGAATTTTACAGTCTACTTTGCACAACCGCATATTACACACGGGAGAAACCCAAACTACGAAGGGGTTAGCAGCAAATCGTGTTTCTCTGATTTTCCGGCGTGGATCTGCGGAAAGAATACCTTAAAGTTTCAGCCAGGATCGACAGACAATAGTTCAACCCCGAGCATCCTGGCCTCTCGTACCGCCGGCGTAGAGCGCACGCGAACTTCGCAATATTAGGACGAGCGCGGTTTCAAGCAGCTGCACCCAGCGCACATGATGCAAGGCGCGAGCCAGCGTAGACCAGTTATGGAGCAGACTCTCCTCGAGACCAAGCGCAGCCAATGGGTGCAGCGGCGGCGAAGATAAAACTTTAGAAAACTAACGTGGTACCGTCAAAACCGTAGAGATGCTTCTCGCGTCTCTTTGAGACGAAAGCGGCGAAAGAAGTGGGGCCGACTCCCGGGGGCAAGTTTTCCAACTGCCCCTATCAAAAAACGTTGGCCTTGCCGTAGCGTCCCTCAAGCGCACGCGTAAACACCAGCGCCATCAAGTGACAAGACGTCAAAGCGCATCAACACTGGGTTGAATAAAGTTTCGTCCGTGATTACTGAAAACTAGAGTGATTGCATTGCTAGGTTTTTGTTCAAGGAACAAAAACTATGCACACTGAAGAAAATGTAAGAACTGATTAAAAGCAAGAAAACTGCTTCGCCAGGTGTCATTACTACAAGGAAAGCACACCGCAGCTAGTTATTCATAGGAGCTTGAAAATCGCCAAATTATCTGAAAAACAGGGGCTCATACCGCTGCGTGTTGGCAAGAGTAGGCGAAGTAAAAGCGAACAGCTACCATTTGAACGAGCTATTGCGCCGGAGAATCCTGTGGTGACCTGTATTTATTCCGAAGCTGGCGAGCAGGGCGCCGCCATCTTGTCAAAGTTAACCACGCAAGCCACGCGAGGGCCGCAACTGAAAGTCCGCTCGCTAGCGTACGTACGCAAGATGCAGGGCTTGCGGTTGCGTTCCGCGCATGCGCACTACCATCCATGCAAACTCATTGAGTACGCGAAGCCGTTGCGTACGCACAGCTAAAACTGATAACTTCTGGGCATTCCCGATAGCACGTGCTGCTGCAAACGCATCACAGCACCAGAGCCAGGAGGAGGAGGAGGAAAAAACTTTTATTGCTCTATTAAGCAGAGGTGTTAGCGGCTTCCAGATGCTTCATCCCTTGGGCTGAAGTCCCGGTTTATCCGGTGGCTGGTTCCCTTGTTCCGGGGCCCCACTGAGCCTTGCCACCTCGCATGTGTGTTGCACTAGTCCTCTTTGGGCCGACAGCTCGCTGTCGGTGAGCAGGCCCTCCCCCACTGTTCCGCATTGGGCTCTTTTAACTTATGGAAGGAGAAGTTGTTCTCGCATTCCTATGTGATGCGGTATAACGTGGGTGTTGCCCCGCACCACGTGCATGTGTCCGCGTATTGGTTCGGGTACATTTTGTGGAGTGTGCGCAAGTTGTGGAAGGTTCCTGTCTGTAGTCTTTTCCAGCCGACTGCTTCGTGTTGTGTTAAGAGTGGGTGTGGCGGGGGATACGTTATTCTCCTGCCTCTGTGATAATCCAGTATCTGCTCGGTTAGTAAGCTCGTGAGCTAGATCATCGGCCCTCTGGTTCCGCTTCACTCCGGCGTGTTCCGGCACCTAGAAAATCTTTTGTTGTATTTGTGTTCTCGGGGACCCTGTTTGGAGGATTATGCGCAGCGCCCCTTTGCTGACTCTACCTGCGGCGTAGTGTCTGCGCGCCGTTTCCGAGTCCGTGAGAATTGTGAGCGACTCGTTCCTACGGTACCCTTCCGCTACCGCTAGAGCTACGGCGGCTTCTTCCCCGTCGGATACCCTACAGCCTCTCAGTGTTGCGCAGTTGATCATGTCACCTGCCCTTGTGGCTCGCCTTGCCGCGTGCAAGTTTGGGTCCATGTTCCTAGGTAGGGGGCACACCCTGATGGTTCGGCGAATGTAATCGGGGGATGCCTGCTTCCCTATCCGCTGTTTCGTTACTGATGTATCCCAACCTTAGGAGGAGCGCTCGGCCGGAGGTCGATTGCTGTAAATCAGAGCCAGGAAATCCTCCCCCCGTGACCTCGGCTAGGCGGGGCGCGCGCGGATTTATGTTCCAGAGAGTTCTGGCGCATTCGAGAAAACAGGGGGGGGGGGGGGGGGGGAAGGGAGACCTAGCTTGAGGTGTGCAGCGACGCCTTCTGCATCTTTGAACACCCCCGCGCCTTTCTGGAGCTTTCGATCGAGGTTATTTAAGACCGCGTTGCGTCTTGTTAGACAGTTTTTGGTCATACTTCGCGCAGCGTTGTAGGCAGACCCAGGCTTTCCACAAAACGTGAGGAGCGAGCTTTGAGCTCGAGCATTAATTTGATAAGCTTTGGTAGTTCAGGGCATAGCCTCTGTTTTATCTGTGTATAGTTGTTTCTGTGCTGTTGTGACAGTGTTAAAATTGTGCAGTTTCTTTGCTCGTTCGTGTGTCATCGATTGTCCATCGTCTGACTGTCGGCTTCACGTCCAAAGCCAAATGAGCGAGCATCTTGAAGGAAGTGAAGGCCAAGGAAGGAAGAACCATTTTGACAACTTTACTTTTACTATGAGTTATGATCAGAGAAACAGAGTGAGTCGGGCGGATTTCTATCTATTTAAAGTCTTGGGCGTGGCCGATGAATAAAACTTTGAAGGAAATGATCGGACATGTGATGAAGATAATTTTCGTGATCATTTTAAAACCTTTGCAATTATCGAACTTGTTGAAGGTAGTCATCATACTGAACGTTTCAGAAAGATACCAGTAAAACAAGGACAGAACAATTGCTTTCAAACTTTGTGTGAACAGCAAAACACCTTTAGAAGAAAATCGGGAGGTAGTGCGGTAATTTGAAAATATGGCTGTAACGAAGCATAAAAAGAGCTGTATGCCAGCAATTGTTTTTAGTGTAGCCGCAACAAGTATTCTCAAGCGAAGTGCATAAAGCCGTATACTAAAGCAAAAATATGGTAGGAATCAAAACCGAATATAATCTGCGCAGTATACTAGTGCTGGCATAGCAAGCGTAGTGCGCGCATCTGTCCGGAGGTGTTTTTGCGCATTGTTCCGGTTCGCTTAAAACCTGTTCCCTTATTAAAAACGAAATTAAATTATCAATGTGGTGCGCCTTACTGATCCTTTTGGTTTTACTTTAGGTCTTCAGTCTATGAGCCATGTTTGCGTTGGCCGCAAGTGAAAGGTTAACGTATTTATTGTTCGAAGCTAACATGAGGTGGCGTCCTTGAAGATTGATCGTATCATTGTTCGCGCTGTTTATTGTCCCATTATTTTAATCCGTAGCAGCATTTTAGGCTGAAGGAATTCCACAAGAATTCTCATCGAAATGCCTGATCGTCGAATGCCAAGAAAGTCAGAGTTCATACTAATAAAAATACATTAGCGGAGCTTTCATGAAGGTACATTTCTCAATATATCCTGAAGACGGCGAAGCTGGAAGTGTCGCGGTACGAAGCGCTGGCGATAGTCCACCGGACATTAAATCATATCTCTACAATCGTTCAACGCGCCTCATTCTCATTCATCGGCCGTTCGCCAAGTAACATTTGATGCGAGGTGCGGAGTATCAACCCCATCTTTGTCCTGGCGCTTTGCCGTCTTCCGTCACTCGTGGTCGTCGGCCGTGAGCTCTTGGCCTGCGGCGGCCGGCTATGCCACAGCCTTTCAGACTTGACACGGCCTCGCCGCGCCCCCCCCCCCCCCCCCCCGCGCCGTGTCCAGCCCCGACCATCTGGCACGACGATCTTAGCGGACGCAATGACCAGACCTTGCGACCCCATCAACCTGAGACGCCATCCACATGCGAGGACCGAGCCTCCTGCCAAAGGCCTACGGCGTGTCGACGGGCTTCGGCCGTCGGCTCCTGGCGACCTGCGCTCCGGAAGGTTCGGACCAGGAATTATTCCCTTATCTCCTTGATCGTGGCGGCTAGCACCTCATCACTTTATCCTAACTGTTGAACCATCGCCTGAAACCTATCGCCATTTCGTGCGTCTTGTCTTCAACGATAGGGATGATCGTGGCACCCGATAGTGTGACGAAGACGACGAAGCTGACAGTGCTGCGGTACGGAGCACTCGCGCTAGGCCAGCTTACATTAAATAACATGTCTGCCATCATTTATCGTGCCTCATTCGTCGCTCGGTCACATGGTAACAATATTCTGCAAGTTCTGAAATTTTCATTATGTTTCATGCCATCGTTTCTGCCGTACATGCCTCTCGCGAACTGAACTTCGTACAGTGGTGCGGTGATAAGAGTCGCGGCGCCTGACTATGTTAATGTCAAGTTCTTGTAGTCACAGCCACTTCTGGTGAGCCCCTTCGTGTTGTTTCTGCTTATGTCACGGTTTATCAGCTTAGTAAGAACCGTTAAATAGCGTCATTGGGTAAATAATAATAATTTTTTTTCTCGTCTTAACCGTGTATCAGCAGTCATGAAAAATTAAGCACTGGTTACGATGAAGCTACCCTGCAGTCTGATTTAATGGGCCGGTGTACATTGTTAATGACATAGTTCTTTGCAAATTTTTAATATTTTTCTCGTGATGAAATGTAATTGTAGATAAAGTCTCCCCTATGCACACCCGAAAAGCGCGACTTGCCTTCTTGCAATTCCTATAGAAATATCTCACGTAAATTTATGTGTCTCGTATTGATTCATACGTGTTATATATGAGCTTAATGTGTCTCGTGTGAACTCATTTAGACACCATGTGGGTTATTTGTGCCAAGATATGTGCCTCTTGTGAACACATATATTCTCCATACAAGGTCATGGGCATCACAAATGTCTCTCGTATGAGCCCGTATTATCTATATGTGCCCAGAAACGTCCCTTGTATGAACACACGTTTCATACGAGTTAAAAGTGTCACAACTTTGCCTCATATGAACTCAAATTGGTTCAATGCGAGCTTATACGCGTCGCGAATGCCTTGGATGAACACATATCTGTACATTATGACTTTACATGCGCTGGAAATGCAGCTTGTATGTACTGATATGTAATATACCATAACTGACACTGGAACTCGTGCGCAGACAGGAGTTCCAATGTAAATTGTATCTGCTCACATATCGTCATCATCATAAGCCTGACTATGCCCACCGCAGGCCCTTCATGACTGCCTCGAGTACAGTCGCGCGTGCTTCATCAATGACAGAACACAAGCGACTAATAACCAAGTGCATATGACGGACTAGCCCATGAAAATAAAACCGTTGGCCTGTTCTACACATTTTTCTATGTTTCATTGTTTGTGCCCTCTTTCTTGCTGTAAACAGCGTTTATCCAATCTGTGTATGTCGTTTGGCGTTCCCAATATACTTCGATACACGCTTAGATGTGAGGCAAACATGGCATTCTCTGCTTTGTTGAGTCGTCTTAAAGCTCCGCAACGAATATCTTCTGCTATTTTCATGGCAGAGGTCAGGTTGTTGCAAAAATTATTCGCGCAATGTGAGCAAGAAGTTTCAATGCTTGTCACAGTTCACATTAAGATTTACAATATCAGTGGAATTCCAATTGTAATGTTCCTTTTCCTAAATCAGGCCAATCACTATTTGACGTCACGTCTTGTCGTCCAGTTACAAAGTAATGAAGAGGATAGGGTTAGTTTTATTATATAAAATAATGCTGTCGTTTCAAGTGCAAATCTTGGTGGACTGAAGTATTCCGGTATTCTGTGTGATCTCTTAAGGCTGTTTGGAGTTCTTAGCCTGTGAAAGAGGAGCATGATGTGCCGACACGCAGAGCCACCTCGTGCATCGAAGTCTCTGTTCGGTGGACAGTGCGTCTTGCTGCGGGGTGTGTATGTTGCGCAGGACCGACGGCATGAAAGGTTGCCGGTTCCTGACACCTCTCTGTGCCCCCCACAACTTTAATGTGCAGGTGGAGTGCAGTTTAGGGAGACGTAAGATTATGTGTCTGCACTGCGGGAGGGGGGGGGGAGGGGGCTATGCGTGCTCGTAATTAATAGGGGAGCTCAGTAAGACTGATTTTCATGCAACAAAGAAAACAATGCCAGTCCTGGTATAGTGGCTAGTATTGGCGAATGGGGGTGTTCATTATATAGTTACTCGAATCCTTTAAGGCTCGAGGCTAGTGGTTTTCGCACTGCTATTTTTTTGCCTTTTTTAGATTCCTGACTTGTTTGAGACCTATATTAAATTCTTATCTTTTTGATTCAAGCCCGGCGTTTACCTTTCCATTTGTCTAACAAACCAGAAATATGGCACTTACCACATATGTGGGCACGTTTGGTATTGGTGAGAACGTATGAAACATCTTCCATAATATCGTATGGGCTAGACGAATATGACGCATAAGTACTAAATGCTGTAGCGAAAGCTTCACTATGCTAGGAAAAGGCGATTTTGCCGTGCGCTGCGGACTGACCTTCAAAGTGGCCAGAGGTCCAATGTGGCTATTGGCCCTACCATATGTGGCCCAACATAATATCGCACACACTTGACCTTTGGCCTTGACCTCTGACCTTGTGATTCGACACTTAGCGGTAGAAGAGGCCGCAGCGTTAACTGGGTGAGAAGCCTGTAGCGATGAACCATTAATTGCCACCTGTCATGCTGGCAGAATGGGCGAGCTACCTATGCAGTGAGCGGAACGCACTCAGCGTTACAGACGCCTAGCTGCGTCTACTAACCTATAGACCACAGTTTTCACTCTCTAACCAAGTTCAGCAGTAGTTAAACCCAAGCTATTTTTTTTCATAGGGGTATCACCTCTCGCCTTCCATCTCCAACCTTAGGGAAAAATCCTACCTGTATATGAAAATTTGTTTTGAGTAAACAAAATGACGCAGTGACTGTTTCACATCTCTTGGTGGGCACCCGAACTTCGCCGTGAGGGAAGAGACAAAAAAATTGTAGCAGTAAACAGATGGCATCCGCCGATGCACGACCCAAGGTGGAAACACTAATAAAATTGCAGACATGATCCACATGGTGTGGACACGTCCTAGCTACAAAAACCACACAGGAATGTGGAGTCCTCGGAGGCTGTAATGGTCAGCCAGAAAGAAGACCAAAAGAAAGTCATCCATTTCGCCGTGAACTCCGCTGAATCCCAAGAGATCCCAAGGGATGCCTGCTGAAAGAGGAGAAAAATGACGGCAGTCAAGACAAGTCATCGATCCTGGCCGCGGTGCCGGGGGTGAGAAACTTTCTTTGGCGAAGCCCAAAAACAAATTAAAATTATAGTGCAGCCGCTCCGTGGGTGGCTTTCCGGCTGCAGGCCGTGGCCTCCATGTCATGCTTGGCGGCGACTTCTGCTGCCTAGGTCATAAGCCTTAGTTGAATATACGGCTCTGAGCTGGCCAAAACAGCCTCCCACATCTGCGGACGCTTTAAGTGCCAGGAGGCGAAGAGATAAAGTTTAATGTTTATTACTTGATGGGTGTTAAACGTCCCAGAGTGATTCAGGCTATGAGGGACGCCGGCGTGAGGTGCTCCGGAAATTTCAACTACCCAGGATTTTAACGTCCACTGACATCGCACATTACACGGGCCTCTAGAATTTCACCTCCATCGAAATTCGACCGGTTCTGCCTGGATCGAATCTACTTTTTTTGGGTCAGCAGCCGAGCGCCATAACCACTGAGCAACGGTGGCAGCTGATATGATAGTAATGAAAAAATGAATACATATGTACTAATTAGGCATCAGAAATAGCACGGCATGAATAAGTGATGTTTTGTGCTTCAGTGTACTGAAACAAATAAAGTGTATGAAGTTCCGTATTATGTCCGGGACTGTAACCTCCGCAGTGATTCATGACTGCTAATAGATAACTGTGATTGTACTCGACGATCGTGATCGGTAATGTGATTGTAGTTGTATGTATCCAGTGCGTCCCTTCTGGGTCCGCGTCCTTGGCGCTTTTTAAAAGAAGTATGAATCACCAACCAGCCTGCACGTCTACATATTGTACAATCTTTGTCCGTAAAGTTTCAAGACTGATTCATTTTCTTCCCTAGAAATAATTCCCCATAACAAATGTTGGTGCACATGGGTAGCACCATCTTTTCGAGCTAACCTGAGTTATATGTTTTAATTGTTGTGGCAGCCGCTAGATGGCACTACATCTAGAAAAATACTTTGTCCCTAGTCGTCTGCGCATTCTACTGTGAGTGAATGTGGAGATGGCCATCCACCTCAAACAGCATGTAAACATAAAACTATGTGTTAAGCTCTCTCCGGGATTCCAGTACATGGAGTCCCTCATGAAGTCAAGCAAATGTTCAGAGATGTGGTGTTGTGCCACTTCAGTTCTTTGTGGAGCTCTCCTCATCAGTCATATGTGACCAAGGGTCTCAAAAGGTACCAAGCCACCTTGCTGCACCGCGTTCGCACGGATTCTGCTCGTACGCCGGCGTGGATGTATAAGACTGGCCTAGCGTTGTCACCATTGTGTTCAACGTGTGGTGTGTGTGGTGACATAGAACATTACCTCTTGTGCTGTGCTTTGTACAACGCGGAACGGGCTGTGTTATTCGGATCCCTCAAGAAGGCAGGAGTTCATCACAGTTCTCTTCAGGACATTGTTTTCCCGCGCGGGAGCCAGTCGAGTAGAAGGGATGCTTCTCGCCTTCTTCTACTTTTCCTGCAGGACACGGATTTGGCCTCCACATGATGACCTCAGGAGTGTCTATGTGGGTTTTTGCGGACAGTGTTTCTGTGATTTCTATTTAGGTGTCGCTACGGTGGAGCAATTGCCGGCAGCAACTGCAAGGCTAATCCTACCGGTAGTTTACAACCACTCAACTCAACTCAAGCTTACCAACACATGCGGGATGCACTGCGACGCCGTCACCCTGAATTAAGGCATCTGGACAATGGAGCCTTCTCCACGATAACGCAAGGCCGCACATTGTTCTCAGCATGACAAAATTTTTTGCCAAGCACAGCATTACTGTACTTATCCTCTACCTCTTCCCATGCAATTTTTTTATGTTTCTTTGTGGGAAGAGAGCCCTAAAATATCGTTGGATGGGCAGTATGAAGGCCATTCAACACGCTACAACATAGGAGCTGAGAGCCCTGGCAAAAGAGGCGTTTTCCAACTATTTCCGGGACCTCAAGAAGCGTTTAGGGCTGTCTATAGACTGGAAGAGAGACTATATCAAAGGGTGCTGCACAAATGGTTTCAATGTTAAAAGCATTTTTTTAATGAACTTAGTATCGGAGCTTTACGGACAAAGGTTGTAGTTAGTAATCACTGAGAAATAAGAATTAAAAACTACACATTATTGCACTTAAGTCTGCTTAAGAGCGGGAATGCGAGAGCCTTTACCTTCCTTTATTTATCGCGCTTTTTTTCTTTTGTAAATAATATTTGAATATTTTATTTGTATATTTATTTATTCTTAGTATTTTTTCTTTTCTCATTTTTTGCTGGTTATTTTATTACTTATGTCTTTTGTTTTATTTTATTAATGTTATACTGAGTAAGCCTGCTCACGCATTTACATAGTTTTCCATCAAATGAGCCGCACAAGATCTGCTTGTAACACAGCATTTATTTTCATTAATTCAATTTATTATATTACCTAATTATAATTCATCAACCAAATTTTCCTACTTCAAGATCTAATCACCCACTACCTAACGCAATCAAACTATCGCACATTTATCTCCACAGAAGGACATAATAGAGTGGAAAATATTTTTGGGTACATTTTACTGATGCGAAATAACCGTATAATGCTTTTGAATTAAAAAGTATCAAAAGAAGCAGAAGGCACTACCCAGAATCACACGGACCGTAAGTTGACAATAGCATGAGATCAAACATTCTCCGCCAACAGTGCCTCAGAGTTCCACTTAAGAGCGTCAGCTACGGGTGCTTCATGTGTTAATATCGGTGTGATCAGCAAACGCGGAGAACACCAAATGAAAACATGCGCGGATGTATCATTTCCGGAAACATCCCGCCTAGCACACAAGCGGCGCCATGTACCTCATGAATTTTGCACTACTATTGCAATTTACAGCCACCTTCGCTATATGCGGTGTGTTCCCTGGTTATGTCAGTTACAAAATTATACATTAGGTTAATAAGGTCGTCCTAAATTAATAATATTTTCCTGCGGAACATGCTGAGTCATCTGAAACCACTGCAAACATTCTGCGTTAGACAGGTGGCCCCAAAATTTTATGCAAAGGTTGGTCCTGGGGGGTTCTCTTTCGATGGCCGCTAGACTGGCACATATATAACGGAACGCAAGTATATGTATCAATTGAGGCGCTGTAACTGCTTGGGTCAATTTAACCTTCACTGAAGACACATGCTTACTTGACAAACGTAAGTAGCAAACTCTGACCGCTTTAAAAGAAATATAGACGCACAAAAGGAAAAAGAACGAACGAGGAGACACTGACAAGCCAGACATCACATGACCGCTGGACCTATATGCTTGGGCAGTGCGTAACATTATTCCACCACTGGTGTGCAAAGAGGTTGCTTCTATTAACTTTAACTCAGATGATTTGAATGCTTGCGTGGTCATCCTACTTTATTTACGGCCCATACCGCAGCATCGATGCGCAATGTTTGTTCAGGGCCTTGAGCTGCTAATGCTCAGGATGCTTCTCACTGATTGCTCTCGCACGTGTAAAGAAAGGATATAAACATAAAACTAACCCCAGTCATGTTACTGAGAAGGACAAGAAATTTCGGCATATAACAAGAACAATTCGCGATACGCCTCACTGGGACGCCGAGACCCATCAGCGTTGTACAATCCACAAATGGCTGGTCACTAAAGACGGTGAACTATTCGAAAATTTCCGTTGACGCCGAGCGTATACCCGAGGTGGAGCCAGTAGTTACACGACAGAGGGACTTCAAATACCTACTTGCATCCCACCAACAACACGTCGCCGTCCTAAAATCCTTTTTCACCGCCGTTCCCGTCGACCCTCTTAAAATGTTATTGCTCACCAAAGTCCTTCGTCACTGCGATTGGGACGATAGGGTTCTACCATCCTTGCACTCGACGTACGCGTAGGATGGCGTTGTTGTCTTCTATCGTAGATTCATCAAGCAAACAGGAGGGAATGCGCAAAATACTGCATGATGAAAAGTCAACCATGAGGAGTGCGTGTTTTCGCAGCTCCCTCGCCCCCTCACGCTCAACCCAACCACAGAAGAGCAGAAAAGCTTGTCCCAAAACAACGCGGAAAAGACGGGGGAGTACTTCTGCATGACGTCAACGCGCAGTGACCGGACACAGTCAAAGAGTAGAAGAGTCAGAGTGACCTCTCTACTTCATGGAAGAGTCGCGTGGGATTGTGGAACTGGGACGGACAGGCTGTCGTGCTCAAGCGTACGCTAGGGGGTCGAGTTAAGCGACCGTAGAGTCGGGCTGGGCCAGCCCGACTGCAGTGGGTGGGCTGACTCGGTCCGACCCGGTTCGAAGGAGCATGTACGAGAATAGACGCTTTACAGCGGCGTATGTATCATGGGGGCTACCATTTTTTATCACGTGAGCACGTCGCCATTACACGCTTCCTGACCGCTTGGCGTGCGCCTGCTGCTGCGTCTGATGATTCGGTTCCGACAGGCAGTCTTTCGGCTGATACGGTTGTAAAGGAGTGGGAACACGACACTATGGTTTGTCCAAAGATTATAAGGACATGTGAGAACGCTAATTTGATCACTTGAAGCATGAAAACATCCCCGCACTTCATGTCGCGGACAGCGGCTCAGCTATCCGCCTCTTCGAGCCAATGAATGAATCGCCTGAATGCTTGTCTTTGAATCCGCGGAAAGCTTTGCTGGTTAATTTTTTTATTGTTATCATCTAAAACGGCAAAATTTTATGCCCCAGCGGCAGCGCAGGTCGGTGTCGTATTGTGTACAATACGACAGCGACCTGCCGCTTTGAAACGACAGCCGCTCACGACAGCAGCGACAGCAGCTCTGAAACGCTCACATATGCACATCGTACGAATTTGTTTACAACCTATTAACTGTGCTTAGCAAACCTCAAATACTTTCAGCAGGTTTATTAAACACTGAAACGCGACAAGAATACATAGACACAAAATTACCTAATACGGTAGCAGTACCATGCATCGAGCAGCCTCCACGAGCTGAAGTGCAATCGTGTCGAAGGATTCCGCGGTATAATTATTATAACGCATTCACACTGCACGAAGTTCCCAATTATCTCGGCCTCACGTATAAGACTGTTGTACGCTCCATGCTCGAAATGCAGACATGGTGCGCAAGGTCTCGTTAGTGGTAAGTAATCAGTTTCACTCAGCGCTAGCCGACGGAGTCGCTTTTGTGAATGTGTCACATGGACCACAAGGAAGTGACAACCACCCAGCACAGCGGCCGTAACGCAATTGGTTTATTCCGGTTGTGGTCCACGAAAACAGCGCTACTTGGAGCAAGCAAAGTTCGACAGTAGCACCAATATGGCATGTATTACACGGACTTACGGTAAGCGTTGCCCGCTCGCACAGCTGTGCTCTGCACAATCTGCATGCAGTAGCGGCACGTAGGAGCGTCGTGCTTCTTTTCCGTTCCTATTTCGGCCTCGGGCAGTCCTGGTACTCTAATGGTCGCACACCTTAACTAACGAGCAATGGGGTCTCACTACACACAAACGCAGCTGCACAGCAAATGAAAGCATAAAGTGACGGTCTCGGTGGCGGAACAGCTTGTTCATTCGGTTATGTTGTGCACTTACCCTCGCAGATTTTCCAGGATCGAATCCATTCGATATTGGCTATCTAGCGCCGGCATACCTCTTTGCGTTTGCCCGGGCGCAAAGTGTGCATGGCGAACGGGCACGACCAGGGGCAGTACGTCCTCGTGCAGTTTGGTTCCGTGATGCTCTCAAACGATCCCCTCTCGCACCTTGAACTCTGTAGCAATTCTTGCAACCCACAATACAGCATGTATTTCCTCTGCCTTCCCCCATCTTCGCAGAAAGAACACTTCGGTAGCCACCGGCGATATTTTCATTACCGCGTCTAGGCATGCACGCCAGCGACTTGAAAGGGCCGTAATGGCACTGTGTTCGCAGCGCATCTGTGGCGCCATCTGGTAATAAAGGAAGGAACTGCGCGCTGTAAACGGTCTTTAAGCTACTGCGCCGGTCTAGCGCCTCCTCTCCTGCCTCCTCTCTAGTCTGTGGCGCTGCGCAGGGCCTGGTCGTTCCTCCATCTAGCGCCTGTGCGTAGTTCGCTTGCTCTACGCTAAGGGTAACAGCTACCTCTACCCGACAGAAAACGGGTTCATATAAACGTGGTCTAGTCGGGCTGAGTCAGCGGTACATCTGGCGCGCCCCGACTCGACCTGCAACGTCAGGCTCATGTATACGAGGCTACGGAGCCGGCCTTGTGGAAGGACCAAAGGCCGACAGAAAAACCGAGGCTAAACAGAATTTTTTTGTGAATGGACCCAAGAAACAAAGGGAAGGCGATGGAGGGGCTGCTGTGACATTTCTGCGGGTGTTTTTGTGTTTCGATCTCGAGCTCTGTATCTCTTCGCTAGCCCGAGGCTTCGCAGTTCAGGGAACGCCCCAAGCTGCCGGCTCCGTTGAGTTATAGCCTGTTCTCGTTAGTCAGTTGAAAGGTTCTTGGCGGTTTGTAATTAGTAGCTCTTCGTTATAGGTTGGAGGGTGGGGCTGTTTTCGATTATGCGTGCTATTTGCAATTGGAAATTGAAAATTGTTATTTTCGGGGAAAGGAAATGGCTCGGTATCTCTCTCATATATCGGCGTACACCTGAACCGCGCCGTAATGTAAGATCTAAAGGATGGACTAAGAGAAGGAAGAAAGAGGTGCCGTAGTTGAGGGCTCCGGAATAATTTCGACCAACTGGGGATCTCTAACGTGCACTGATATCGCACAGCGCACGGGCGCCATAACATTTCGCCTCCATCTAAATGCAGCCGCCGCGGTCGGGGCCGAACCCGGGTACTGCGGATCAGTAGCCGAGCTGCCTAAACACAGAGACACAGAGGCGGCTGTGCTTGGGCAAGTTGTGTTATCAGTGGGCAATCACTTGGCGAAGAACAAGCGCAAAGGTTGCCTGCACGAAAAGTCAAGAAAAGTCATGAAGACATTGAAATACTGGGCTTACCGCCGAAATATGCACAGTTATCTTCATCGTAGGCTTCAAACAATGACTATGAAAAAGCGAGCATACTAGTTCCTGCTATCATCCGACGGCGGTGCAATGCAATCGGCAGTGCACAAGTAATGAAACAAAAAAATATGTTGTCAAGCGGTAAAACAGTCTTTAAAGAGAACAATAGCACTCAGGGCATGTCTCTACGGTATCCTGTGCCCCTCTTCATTTTCGCACTTTTTCATGTAGTAAATATCAGCTGACGAGCTGTCAATCGTTCCACGCTCCCTTATGTGTGGACACCTACACAGCGATTAGCGGCAAGTAAAACATGGCCCTCGCTGCAGCTTTGTAGGCTAGTTGTGTAGATAGATCGCTCTGTACGCAGCCAGTTTTTTCACCTGAGGTCCGTGTTTAGCGACAATTCTGTGCAATGTATAGGAGCACGGGAAATAGCTAGCGCTTTAAAAATTGCCGTGAAAAATGTTTCTATGCACATTAATGTGCGCGCAGAGATTCAAAACATTAGAGCCAAATACCCACAGCCGGTAGACTGCTTTAGCGCTCCTTCCGCGGTAATCGTGTAGCTGCTGCTGCAAGTCATTTATCACTTGACCTTGTGGCAATAAAATATTGAGACAGACTTGATATAAAAAAAAATATAATCTTCTCTCACTTGTCGGTGTGGTGTAGATGGTAGCGTGTCGGGCAGGCAGTCACGAGGTGCTCAGTTTTATATTTCTTCGTAATATTTGTTTACTTTTTAGACCTTATTTAGTGTATGTCAACAAATTCATGCTTATTTTTTAATCTAGGAGATTTTTCAACACGCCACCAGTACCACGCGCTCGAATGTATTCCAGAAAGCCACGTCCCAATTTACAGTGTCATACTGTGCTTATAATGACATCTAGCGCTGGGGCGCTGGACCCCAGTGGCACGGGGTTTTGCAGTTGGGAAACTAGCTATTGTCTGTGATTTACTGGTAGGTGTATAGACCACATCAGTGGATTTCGAAACAACCGCAGCTTTTTTTGTTTTTTGAAAGTGACACTGAAGTAACGCTCTATGCCTTTTTGGCGCATTTGTTATTACCATTTTGTTCAGTTGCCGCAGGGCCGACGGGTGACGGAACGAGCTGTACCAAATTAAAGGAGACAACCAAAGCAATTTGCGCTTCTTTAAAAGATATCCTGCACGTGAAATAATGTATGGCAACCTTCTTTCCTTCATTCTATAGAAGTAAAACATGGGCTCAGCGGGCTACCACACGCCGCGGCTCATGTGGTTACGCGAACATTTGAATATCTCAGAAGAGAGCTTTCGGCTAGCTGCACTACATGACCCAAATACCAATCTCCCCTATATTTTTTTCAAGTGTGCCAGACGGTCTTACACAAAATATCGGCAAGTTTTGGTCAAGCCTGTCCTAGCATGCATTATAATATAACCATATAGAAACATAATTCGTAAAGAGCGGACACTCCCGTAGGGCCCTGCGGCGGAGCTACTACACTGCTGTCAGTGCCCCGAGCGGGTGGTCAGACCCCTAAATTGGTCCTCCCAGATTTTAGGACCCTGCTTCAACTCTGTTTCAGTTTCGGTTTTGATAGCAATGCTTTCGATTCTGCTTTACCTTTGGCTAATAAAATATTCAACTACATCATCCAAGTGAACCACAAGGGCTTTAATATTACATTTCTAAGCATGCCATACACATAGACGTAATAAACTCTCAGATCGCAGAGGATCGCAAACGTTTTCTCGAAATACCACGTAGCTAGCTTCTCGAAGAACGCAAGCTGAATTAACTCATGCCGGTTGGATTGGAATAATGCAATTGGAGCTGTTCTTACTTTAATTTTGTGCCGTCATTGAGCCGCTTCTTTCAGTTGCAGATACACAAGAAATTGTTTTCACACAAAGAGTTTATTTTTTCTTGTTTATGAATTAACTGTACAGAAAAAATGCTGGATCACACACATTTTACAACATACATCAGAATACAAAAGAAACATGAAAGAAGTTATGGGAAAGCGGGTGGCACCATATCACTAACAAAAAATATTGCACATAAGCTCTGCGGGTTTGTCTTATAAAGCATCATCCGTGCGAACAACAGAAAAGGCGTTATCTACAGCTGGACACAAGTAACGGGTTAAAAAGGTACGTATAGCGCCCTCGATTTTTGCACATCAACAGCTTTGAGCGATAGGCATATGTTCATACGCTGTTGATAAATACTGGCACAGCATATGCAATACATCATAGTAACATAATTGTAAGGTTGCACTCTTCGTAAAATGCGATTATTACGATTTTTTGGTCAGGGTGTAGACACCACGCAAAAAAATCCACATTCGGGCTGAACACTCTTGTTCTAAAACAGGACAAATATGGACAAATGGCAAACAACAACAACGTAAATCGTCTCTTCAAAAAAGGCTGCAGTTGCCTTTGAGAACAATAATAAAATACAAGTTTCTATAAGCAATGTCCTACATGTACAGAATTAAGTCAATATCTTTACTAATTATCGAACCTAGCAAAGGAAAGTAAAGATGTAATGAATGATCAGCGAAATAATGAACATAGCGACGTAAACATGTTAGCGAACCCTGTGTTCTATTGGCAGCGATGAGAAGCAGACATCAGGCTTTAAATTTGTCCATCTGTCTGCCAGACACTGATTTCTTGAAGCGAATGCTATCTACGTTTCTATTGAAGCGTAAATGCTAGAAAAGGCGAGTTGTATATATTTAAGCGAAATATACGTTTCAATCGCTGGGATTACATCTAGTGGGTCCTGTGGTAATCATAAATTGTAGCTATAAAAAGACAATTCAAAGCTTCATTGGCTGGGCGATCTTGTCAAACTTTTAAATACACGAGAAGCGCAAACGGAAAATCACCTTCAGCGAGCTGAAAATCCGAGTATCCTGTAGGCTGAACAGTAGGAATAGCCGTTTTTTTCAGCGAAGTCATCCCGGGGTCCATAAAGTCATCTGCGGGGAAATGGTCCCGGCAGATGCGGTGCATGGCGTATACGGCTGGGTCGGCGACATTTCTAACATGTCGCCCCTCTTGGCACACTCGATCCAAGCCTTCGAACTGAAACAATTATGGCGCAGTATAAACTGAAATTATTCGCTTTACTGGCTGACTAAAAAAAATGCGCACAGTAGCCGGTTCTAACAAGAGATTGGCAGCACTGCTTTCTATTTTCTTTAAAGTACACAAAACAGGCGTCAATCACCTGCTGCCATGATGAATGCATAAGAGCTTCGTCCCCGGCTTCCTTTGTATCCGCCCTTTGTTCCCACACCATAAAACGCACCAGTAGCTCCCGTAATTTATTCCGCTCCATGGCATATTAGTGTGAGCTTTTGTACAATGTAAAGGTTGTTGCAGTCATCAAACGGCAAAGGGAAATATATCGCAACAAAAACAGACAGAAAAGAAAAATAAGCTCGCTGATGACAGTTATTTATAATATGTTTTCAGGCAAGTATGTTAACATATCGTTCATGAAAAATTCTATTCAGCTTCAATCCCTTGCGGAAATGAGCTGACGTAAACTAATTTTTTGTCTATGAAGCAATGACTGTTGTCAATGGTTGCCACTATGGTATTTTTCCGGACCGTACCTTTATGCGGTACGGACCAGTGATAAACTTTCATTTTACTGTGATCGCACACTGTCGTAATTATTGCGTAGATCGCAGTATCCGCAACGATTTTCTTATAACCCTTCCCGTGGGCATTTTCGATTGTGATCGAGCCCTCTACCGGGATCCGACTTTCAATCGAGATGGAAAATGATCGCTGATATAGCGGTCCAAGGAACAGGAGTAAGAACAGCTCTAGCGCAACAGATATCACTAAGCAGGTCCGAAGCACCCAACAAAATTTGCCAAGTTGGCAGAAAAGAGTACTTGTATATTACTTTTTCCAGAAAAAAATATTTCAATTTAGTTTTATGGCTAAAAAAAGCACCTATCAATGCCCATCACCTGAAATTCTATGAAATACATCAAGTCGGCGGTGCTCACACAGATATCAGAAACGTATTAGCATTTGTTGTACTGCAGTCTAAAACAACCTTTTTTGTTTATATTTTAGGCTCCTCTCTTTTGCTGTTCGTTTCCTAGCACTCTATGTCACCTAAAAAGCACACAGTAGGTTTCGAACGCAATCGGTCAACTCGATTGCGAAGCTCCGATGGCAGTCAACTATTCCTTAACGCGGCTCAAACGATATCGAGGCATATTTAGGCCCGATTAGGATCTGACCGATCACGATCAAAACTGCCCGCTTCCCTTGTGACGAAGGTATTGCAGCGGGTAGACGACGACGACGACGACATTGAGCGAGTGGACGAGGAAGAAGACGAGAACTCATCTCTGGCTGTGTTCTGAGTGCCGCCCGTAGCTGTTCATTCGTTTTTGTAAGTAACTGTGAATATATTCTTTCCCGCAACATATTTGGTGGAGGTGCGGCTTTCCTCTACGCCTACCGAAGACGGAGCTCCGCAGCGGCCGCCAGCTGACTTCGCTCACCATGACCCAAGACGCCTCCCAGCAAACATCACAATCGGCAATGCCATCGCTCGTTCTTTCTTCCCCTCGTGGTCGATTTCACGTGGTCGATTTCAAATGTGCATTACACTGCTCAACCCACGCCATATAAGAGGATTCCGTTACGATAAGGGTGAACCATCGATAAATTCTGTGTTTTAAACCGAACGTGTTGCGAGTGACTTTTCGAAAACTACGCTTTCGCAGTAATATACATGCTCTTCCGGAAAAGACAACAAACGGATGACTCACGGCTCATATTATATGCTACGCTTGCAAAATACGTTCACGCAGAATAAAAAATGACTTCCTACAATCTTCTTAGCCTAAGAAACATCTAAATTATTCCTGCGGGCAAAAGGAAACAACTTACCGGAAAAATGAAGAGGCGCGTTGAAAAGTGCGCTGAGGTGGGCGTAACCAGCGGCACATGACAGGCGCAGCAGCAGCTTCTATATGGAAATGGAGCGCTTGGACGCAACCCGATGGGCGTGTGATAAGCTGTAGACCTTTGAAGTAGAGTGGAAGCAAAGACTGGCCGCCTGGCGGGTGGTCAGACCCTTGTTTGCTCGGCCGCGAAACGGCTTGAGTGTCCGCTCTTTACGAAGTATGTTTCTCTTTAGCTCAAAAACTTCTAAATTAATCCTGCGGGCAAAAGGAAACAACTTACTGGAAAAATGAAGAGACGCGTTGAAAAGCGCGGTGAGGTTGGCGTAACCGGCGGCACATGACAGGCGCAGCACCAGCTTCTATATGTAAATGTAGCAATTGGACGCAACCCGATGGGCGTGTGATAAGCTGTAGACCTTTGAAGTAGAGTGGAAGCAAAGACTGGCCGCCTGGCGGGTGGTCAGACCCTTGTTTGCTCGGCCGCGAAACGGCTTGAGTGTCCACTCTTTACGAAGTATGTTTCTCTTTAGCTCAAAAACTTCTAAATTAATCCTGCGGGCAAAAGGAAACAACTTACTGGAAAAATGAAGAGACGCGTTGAAAAGCGCGGTGAGGTTGGCGTAACCGGCGGCACATGACAGGCGCCGCAGCAGCTTCTATATGTAAATGTAGCAATTGGACGCAACCCGATGGGCGTGTGATAAGCTGTAGACCTTTGAAGTAGAGTGGAAGCAAAGACTGGCCGCCTGGCGGGTGGTCAGACCCTTGTTTGCTCGGCCGCGAAACGGCTTGAGTGTCCACTCTTTACGAAGTATGTTTCTCTTTAGCTCAAAAACTTCTAAATTAATCCTGCGGGCAAAAGGAAACAACTTACTGGAAAAATGAAGAGACGCGTTGAAAAGCGCGGTGAGGTTAGCGTAACCGGCGGCACATGACAGGCGCAGCACCAGCTTCTATATGTAAATGTAGCAATTGGACGCAACCCGATGGGCGTGTGATAAGCTGTGGACCTTTGAAGTAGAGTGGAAGCAAAGACTGGCCGCCTGGCGGGTGGTCAGACCCTTGTTTGCTCGGCCGCGAAACGGCTTGAGTGTCCACTCTTTACGAAGTATGTTTCTCTTTAGCTCAAAAACTTTTAAATTAATCCTGCGGGCAAAAGGAAACAACTTACTGGAAAAATGAAGAGACGCGTTGAAAAGTGCGCTGAGGTGGGCGTAACCAGCGGCACATGACAGGCGCAGCAGCAGCTTCTATATGGAAATGGAGCGCTTGGACGCAACCCGATGGGCGTGTGATAAGCTGTGGACCTTTGAAGTAGAGTGGAAGCAAAGACTGGCCGCCTGGCGGGTGGTCAGACCCTTGTTTGCTCGGCCGCGAAACGGCTTGAGTGTCCACTCTTTACGAAGTATGTTTCTCTTTAGCTCAAAAACTTCTAAATTAATCCTGCGGGCAAAAGGAAACAACTTACTGGAAAAATGAAGAGACGCGTTGAAAAGTGCGCTGAGGTGGGCGTAACCAGCGGCACATGACAGGCGCAGCAGCAGCTTCTATATGGAAATGGAGCGCTTGGACGCAACCCGATGGGCGTGTGATAAGCTGTGGACCTTTGAAGTAGAGTGGAAGCAAAGACTGGCCGCCTGGCGGGTGGTCAGACCCTTGTTTGCTCGGCCGCGAAACGGCTTGAGTGTCCGCTCTTTACGAAGTATGTTTCTCTTTAGCTCAAAAACTTCTAAATTAATCCTGCGGGCAAAAGGAAACAACTTACTGGAAAAATGAAGAGACGCGTTGAAAAGCGCGGTGAGGTTGGCGTAACCGGCGGCACATGACAGGCGCAGCACCAGCTTCTATATGTAAATGTAGCAATTGGACGCAACCCGATGGGCGTGTGATAAGCTGTAGACCTTTGAAGTAGAGTGGAAGCGAAGACTGGCCGCCTGGCGGGTGGTCAGACCCTTGTTTGCTCGGCCGCGAAACGGCTTGAGTGTCCACTCTTTACGAAGTATGTTTCTCTTTAGCTCAAAAACTTCTAAATTAATCCTGCGGGCAAAAGGAAACAACTTACTGGAAAAATGAAGAGACGCGTTGAAAAGTGCGCTGAGGTGGGCGTAACCAGCGGCACATGACAGGCGCAGCAGCAGCTTCTATATGGAAATGGAGCGCTTGGACGCAACCCGATGGGCGTGTGATAAGCTGTGGACCTTTGAAGTAGAGTGGAAGCAAAGACTGGCCGCCTGGCGGGTGGTCAGACCCTTGTTTGCTCGGCCGCGAAACGGCTTGAGTGTCCACTCTTTACGAAGTATGTTTCTCTTTAGCTCAAAAACTTCTAAATTAATCCTGCGGGCAAAAGGAAACAACTTACCGGAAAAATGAAGAGGCGCGTTGAAAAGTGCGCTGAGGTGGGCGTAACCAGCGGCACATGACAGGCGCAGCAGCAGCTTCTATATGGAAATGGAGCGCTTGGACGCAACCCGATGGGCGTGTGATAAGCTGTGGACCTTTGAAGTAGAGTGGAAGCAAAGACTGGCCGCCTGGCGGGTGGTCAGACCCTTGTTTGCTCGGCCGCGAAACGGCTTGAGTGTCCGCTCTTTACGAAGTATGTTTCTCTTTAGCTCAAAAACTTCTAAATTAATCCTGCGGGCAAAAGGAAACAACTTACTGGAAAAATGAAGAGACGCGTTGAAAAGCGCGGTGAGGTTGGCGTAACCGGCGGCACATGACAGGCGCAGCACCAGCTTCTATATGTAAATGTAGCAATTGGACGCAACCCGATGGGCGTGTGATAAGCTGTAGACCTTTGAAGTAGAGTGGAAGCAAAGACTGGCCGCCTGGCGGGTGGTCAGACCCTTGTTTGCTCGGCCGCGAAACGGCTTGAGTGTCCACTCTTTACGAAGTATGTTTCTCTTTAGCTCAAAAACTTCTAAATTAATCCTGCGGGCAAAAGGAAACAACTTACTGGAAAAATGAAGAGACGCGTTGAAAAGCGCGGTGAGGTTGGCGTAACCGGCGGCACATGACAGGCGCAGCACCAGCTTCTATATGTAAATGTAGCAATTGGACGCAACCCGATGGGCGTGTGATAAGCTGTGGACCTTTGAAGTAGAGTGGAAGCAAAGACTGGCCGCCTGGCGGGTGGTCAGACCCTTGTTTGCTCGGCCGCGAAACGGCTTGAGTGTCCACTCTTTACGAAGTATGTTTCTCTTTAGCTCAAAAACTTCTAAATTAATCCTGCGGGCAAAAGGAAACAACTTACTGGAAAAATGAAGAGACGCGTTGAAAAGCGCGGTGAGGTTAGCGTAACCGGCGGCACATGACAGGCGCAGCACCAGCTTCTATATGTAAATGTAGCAATTGGACGCAACCCGATGGGCGTGTGATAAGCTGTAGACCTTTGAAGTAGAGTGGAAGCAAAGACTGGCCGCCTGGCGGGTGGTCAGACCCTTGTTTGCTCGGCCGCGAAACGGCTTGAGTGTCCGCTCTTTACGAAGTATGTTTCTCTTTAGCTCAAAAACTTCTAAATTAATCCTGCGGGCAAAAGGAAACAACTTACTGGAAAAATGAAGAGACGCGTTGAAAAGCGCGGTGAGGTTGGCGTAACCGGCGGCACATGACAGGCGCAGCACCAGCTTCTATATGTAAATGTAGCAATTGGACGCAACCCGATGGGCGTGTGATAAGCTGTAGACCTTTGAAGTAGAGTGGAAGCAAAGACTGGCCGCCTGGCGGGTGGTCAGACCCTTGTTTGCTCGGCCGCGAAACGGCTTGAGTGTCCGCTCTTTACGAAGTATGTTTCTCTTTAGCTCAAAAACTTCTAAATTAATCCTGCGGGCAAAAGGAAACAACTTACTGGAAAAATGAAGAGACGCGTTGAAAAGCGCGGTGAGGTTAGCGTAACCGGCGGCACATGACAGGCGCAGCACCAGCTTCTATATGTAAATGTAGCAATTGGACGCAACCCGATGGGCGTGTGATAAGCTGTGGACCTTTGAAGTAGAGTGGAAGCAAAGACTGGCCGCCTGGCGGGTGGTCAGACCCTTGTTTGCTCGGCCGCGAAACGGCTTGAGTGTCCACTCTTTACGAAGTATGTTTCTCTTTAGCTCAAAAACTTCTAAATTAATCCTGCGGGCAAAAGGAAACAACTTACTGGAAAAATGAAGAGACGCGTTGAAAAGCGCGGTGAGGTTAGCGTAACCGGCGGCACATGACAGGCGCAGCACCAGCTTCTATATGTAAATGTAGCAATTGGACGCAACCCGATGGGCGTGTGATAAGCTGTCGACCTTTGAAGTAGAGTGGAAGCAAAGACTGGCCGCCTGGCGGGTGGTCAGACCCTTGTTTGCTCGGCCGCGAAACGGCTTGAGTGTCCGCTCTTTACGAAGTATGTTTCTCTTTAGCTCAAAAACTTCTAAATTAGTCCTGCGGGCAAAAGGAAACAACTTACTGGAAAAATGAAGAGACGCGTTGAAAAGCGCGGTGAGGTTGGCGTAACCGGCGGCACATGACAGGCGCAGCACCAGCTTCTATATGTAAATGTAGCAATTGGACGCAACCCGATGGGCGTGTGATAAGCTGTCGACCTTTGAAGTAGAGTGGAAGCAAAGACTGGCCGCCTGGCGGGTGGTGTTACGTCTCGCCTACCTACGACGCGCGGTATAGCCGGCGCGGATGCAACGGACGCCGCGGCTTCGTTCATCGCCGCCGCGACGCCTCCCGCCAAGCGCGTCCAGGCATGTTTCAGTGCCACGTGTCGTCGTGCGTGCGTGTGTGTGTGTGTGCTTGTTTTGCCCACGCTTGTCAAAGCGCGGCAGCCGGGGAGAGGAGCTCCTCAACTGGGAGGCGAGGAGGTCTGACCGGCGCCGGCCTGGCGGACGCGCCCGTCACGCCTGAACATGTTCAAGCGTCGCCGTATCGGATGACTCTTCCCAAGCCGTTCCCTCTTGCCCTCGACTCCGAGGGTATAAAAAAAGACAGCTGCGCCGGACGCGAGAGCCTTCGATTCCTTCCTTCGAGTAACGTGGTCGCCCTGACCGGCTGCTCTTTTGCGATGCCAGAATAAACTAGTTGTTCTGTTGCCAGTCGACTCTTCCTTTGCCGGGACCTTCGGATGTTTCCAGCTTTGCCCCAGGCCGCCAGGCCAACGCTACCCTTGGGGCTTGAAACCCAAATGCAACAACTGGTTGCCAGCGGTGAGATCCCGACAACGGAGGCCAGCAGCGAAGATATGCGGTCAACTGTATGCTGAGCAGCACAACGACCATCCGGGAGCAGTGCAACGAGCCCTGTGTGATGACTGGTTGCCTGCAGCGGAACGACTGCGCTGAATTCGTGGCTGCGAGGTTTGGTGAGTGCGGGACTTTCTTCTTCTGAGTTTTGCCAGGCTTTTGTTAGTGTCAGAAACAGAGCTGGTAATTGTGGTTGTCGTTGCTGCCGGGTTAGTTTGCGGCAAGACAATAGTAGGCAGTAGAGAAAGCAGCATTCGGAGCAGCCATGGATTTGAAGTCGTTGCGCAAACCGAAATTGCTGGAGCTTGCAAGAGAGTTGGGTCTTGATGTCTCAGACAAACTCAGAAAACCGGAACTGCTAAGGGCGATTCTTGAGTTGGAGGCTGAGGATGACGAGCTGTCGGAATGCCTTGAGACCATTGAGGAGAGGGAACAAAAAGAGAAAGAGGAGCGCGAACGTAAAGAACAAAAAGAGAAAGAGGAGCGCGAACGTAAAGAACAAAAAGAGAAAGACGAGCGCGAACGTAAAGAACAAAAAGAGAAAGAGGAGCGCGAACGGAAAGAACAAAAAGAGAAAGAGGAGCGCGAACGTAAAGAGCAAAAAGAGAAAGAAGAGCGCGACCACGCTTTAGAAATGAAGCGTCTCGAGGTAGAGATGGAACGCGCTCGTAATGGAAGTCAGGCACACGGTGCAGGAGAACGGGTATCGTTCAAAATGACTGACCTGATGCGGCCGTTTAAGCTTGGAGAGGACATTGGTTTGTTCCTGGTTAACTTTGAGCGAACGTGCGAGAAGCAGGGGTTCTCTCGGGAAACGTGGCCACAGCGCTTGCTCACTTTGTTACCCGGCGAGGCGGCCGACGTAGTCGCTCGCTTGAAGAGAGAGGAGGCAGAGGATTTCGACCAAGTGAAATCGAGTCTGCTAAAAAAGTACAGGCTGTCAGCGGAGGCGTTCCGTCGGAAGTTTCGGGAAAATGAAAAAGGCAGAAATGAGTCATATACAGAGTTTGCCTACAGGCTTATGTCAAACATGCAGGAGTGGCTCAAAGAAGAGAAAGCGTTTGGTGACCACGAGAAAATTCTGCAGTGTTTCGGGCTGGAACAGTTTTATAGTCGGTTACCTGAGAACGTGCGGTACTGGGTCTTGGATAGGCCAGACGTTAGTACAGTGGCTAAAGCCGCCGAGCTAGCCGAGGAGTTTGTGACGCGTCGGGCTCGCGGAGCTAAGGACGGTCAAAAGGGTGAATTTGGCTCCAAGTCTGAGAGGCCGAAGTTCACACCCAAGAGAGCAAGGGGGGACACGCGTAGTGCGGATGCGAGTGAAAGCAGTCCGACCGAACGTAAGGAGACGGCGGCAGCCGAAGCCGAACGCAGAAAGCGGTTCGAGAGGAGGCAAGCGCGCGTGTGTTATACGTGCCAGAAGCCGGGTCACTTTTCGGCGCAGTGTCCAGAAACAAAAAGAGAAGTCGTGTGTTTGTCATTATGTAGCACTGACGAGAACATGAAGCTTCTCGAGCCTTACATGCGAGACTTCCTCGTGAACGGGAAAGAGTGCCGAGTGCTTCGTGATTCCGCAGCTACAATGGATGTAGTTCACCCCTCTTACGTAGAACCCGATATGTTCACGGGCGAGTGCGCATGGATCAAGCAAGCCGTGGAAGCTCATAGCGTGTGTCTGCCCGTAGCAAAAGTGGTTATTGAAGGACCTTTCGGAGCAATTGAGACGGAGGCCGTAGTGTCATCTATGCTGCCCCCCCAGTACCCGTACCTATTTTCGAACAGGTCCGATCACCTCCTGCGCGAGAAGGGGCTTTTGTTTGGTGAGGCTAGCGTTCAGGCCTTAACCAGACCGAGAGTTCGGGAGCTCGCTGCAAAGGCGGTAGTTTCGGGGCCGACGTTGTCGAACAATGAGAAAGGGTCGGAGACGCAGCAAGCTGATATTCCGAGCACGTCAGAACTGGATAAAATTGAGCCTGTAGCTTTGAAGGCACCAGGTACTGGAGAGGAAATGCCCAACACGGGAAAGTTAAAAGAGCTTCCGGTCGAGCTTCCGGGACTAAGCTCAGTGACGAACAGGGAAGACACTGATCAGGTCATTAGTGACTTAATCATTAAAGCACCGCTGTCGCCTGAGCAGAAAACCGAACTACACCAACTCTTACAAGAGTTTCAAGGTCAGTTCTCTGAGAGGCCTGGTAGGACTTCTGTCCTTACGCATGATATAGAACTTACCTCCCCAGAGCCAGTACGATCCAAGGCGTACCGGGTGTCACCCCGCCAGCGCGATATTATGGAGGCTGAGGTAAAGAAAATGCTACAGCTCGGTGTTATTGAGGCGGGTGAGAGTGATTATACCTCCCCTTTGATTTTAGTTGAGGTACCGGGCAAGGAACCTCGTCCTTGCGTCGACTACCGCAGGCTTAATTCTATCACTAAGGATCAAATTTATCCGATCCCTAACATCGAGGAGCGCCTTGAGACAGTTAGTAGCGCTCAGTTTATTTCCACCCTAGATCTTGTCAGGGGTTATTGGCAGGTTCCACTTACAGAGGAGGCTAGTAGGTATGCGGCGTTCATTTCACCAATGGGAACATTCCGTCCTAAAGTTTTGAGTTTTGGTTTGAAGAACGCGCCATACTGCTTTTCAAGCCTCATGGACAAAGTGTTGCGGGGACAGGAAGAATTTGCTTTACCGTATTTAGACGACGTAGCGATATTCTCCGCATCCTGGTCTGAGCATATGGCACACTTGCGGGCAGTGCTAACCCGCCTGCGCGAAGCGGGCTTGACAGTCAAGGCTCCCAAGTGCCAATTAGCACAGGCCGAGGTTGTCTACCTCGGTCACGTGATTGGACAGGGTCGTCGCCGCCCCTCTGAAATAAAGGTGGCCGCTGTGCGAGACTTCCCGCAACCGCGCACGAAGACCGATATTCGGTCGTTCTTGGGTGTCGCCGGCTACTATCAGAGGTACATCCCCAGGTACTCCGATATCGCGGCTCCCCTGACGGATGCTCTAAGAAAAACAGAGCCCCAAACAGTCGTCTGGAGCGAGACAAAGGAGAGAGCTTTTAGCGCCCTAAAGAGCGCCCTAACAAGCCAGCCTGTGCTACGATCGCCAGACTATACCAAAGGGTTCGTTGTTCAGTGCGATGCTAGTGAGCGAGGCATGGGCGTTGTACTGTGCCAAAGGGACAATGGAGAAGTGGAACACCCCGTCCTGTATGCTAGTCGTAAGCTGACCTGTCGTGAGCAGGCGTACAGCGCCACCGAGAAAGAGTGTGCGTGTCTCGTGTGGGCCGTTCAGAAATTGTCATGCTACCTAGCCGGCTCGAGGTTTATCATTGAGACGGATCACTGCCCTCTCCAATGGCTGCAGAACATCTCTCCCAAAAATGGCCGCCTCCTGCGCTGGAGCCTCGCTTTGCAACAATATTCCTTTGAGGTGCGTTACAAAAAGGGGAGTCTCAACGGTAACGCCGATGGCTTAAGTCGAAGCCCCTAACGTGGGAATCCGCCTCAAAGTTGTTGGTTACTGATGTTTTCTTCCTGAGGCAGGATTTTTAACATATTGCTTTTGTTTAGTGTTTCAAAGTGATTATGTGCTTTCTAGTGCAATTTTCCAATTTGTGGACGCGTTCTGAGTGCTGCTTGACTACTGTAAGGAACTAGGCAGTAGTATAAAAGGGGAAAGAGCCTGGCAGAGCTTAGTGAGGGTTGTCTCGTGCTTGCTGACTGAGCGGTTGCGTTTCGGCGTAGTTCTAACGCTTGCTGGGAACGAGCACAAAAATGGCAACTCTCCCGAAGTGACTTTACAGTGTCCTATGTGATCCTGAACCCGAGAACGAGGCCTTCTCTGTGCGCTGCGCTCAAGCAACGTCGAGGGACGATCGGTTTCGATTACGAGCATCATCGAGCGACATCCCTCTGGACAGCGGATGCAGTCCCCTGACCATCGGGATCTCCTTCTCCCGGCGGGGCGGTCTGTTACGTCTCGCCTACCTACGACGCGCGGTATAGCCGGCGCGGATGCAACGGACGCCGCGGCTTCGTTCATCGCCGCCGCGACGCCTCCCGCCAAGCGCGTCCAGGCATGTTTCAGTGCCACGTGTCGTCGTGCGTGCGTGTGTGTGTGTGTGCTTGTTTTGCCCACGCTTGTCAAAGCGCGGCAGCCGGGGAGAGGAGCTCCTCAACTGGGAGGCGAGGAGGTCTGACCGGCGCCGGCCTGGCGGACGCGCCCGTCACGCCTGAACATGTTCAAGCGTCGCCGTATCGGATGACTCTTCCCAAGCCGTTCCCTCTTGCCCTCGACTCCGAGGGTATAAAAAAAGACAGCTGCGCCGGACGCGAGAGCCTTCGATTCCTTCCTTCGAGTAACGTGGTCGCCCTGACCGGCTGCTCTTTTGCGATGCCAGAATAAACTAGTTGTTCTGTTGCCAGTCGACTCTTCCTTTGCCGGGACCTTCGGATGTTTCCAGCTTTGCCCCAGGCCGCCAGGCCAACGCTACCCTTGGGGCTTGAAACCCAAATGCAACAGTGGTCAGACCCTTGTTTGCTCGGCCGCGAAACGGCTTGAGTGTCCGCTCTTTACGAAGTATGTTTCTCTTTAGCTCAAAAACTTCTAAATTAATCCTGCGGGCAAAAGGAAACAACTTACTGGAAAAATGAAGAGACGCGTTGAAAAGCGCGGTGAGGTTGGCGTAACCGGCGGCACATGACAGGCGCAGCACCAGCTTCTATATGTAAATGTAGCAATTGGACGCAACCCGATGGGCGTGTGATAAGCTGTGGACCTTTGAAGTAGAGTGGAAGCAAAGACTGGCCGCCTGGCGGGTGGTCAGACCCTTGTTTGCTCGGCCGCGAAACGGCTTGAGTGTCCGCTCTTTACGAAGTATGTTTCTCTTTAGCTCAAAAACTTCTAAATTAGTCCTGCGGGCAAAAGGAAACAACTTACTGGAAAAATGAAGAGACGCGTTGAAAAGCGCGGTGAGGTTGGCGTAACCGGCGGCACATGACAGGCGCAGCACCAGCTTCTATATGTAAATGTAGCAATTGGACGCAACCCGATGGGCGTGTGATAAGCTGTCGACCTTTGAAGTAGAGTGGAAGCAAAGACTGGCCGCCTGGCGGGTGGTCAGACCCTTGTTTGCTCGGCCGCGAAACGGCTTGAGTGTCCGCTCTTTACGAAGTATGTTTCTCTTTAGCTCAAAAACTTCTAAATTAATCCTGCGGGCAAAAGGAAACAACTTACTGGAAAAATGAAGAGACGCGTTGAAAAGCGCGGTGAGGTTGGCGTAACCGGCGGCACATGACAGGCGCAGCACCAGCTTCTATATGTAAATGTAGCAATTGGACGCAACCCGATGGGCGTGTGATAAGCTGTGGACCTTTGAAGTAGAGTGGAAGCAAAGACTGGCCGCCTGGCGGGTGGTCAGACCCTTGTTTGCTCGGCCGCGAAACGGCTTGAGTGTCCGCTCTTTACGAAGTATGTTTCTCTTTAGCTCAAAAACTTCTAAATTAATCCTGCGGGCAAAAGGAAACAACTTACTGGAAAAATGAAGAGACGCGTTGAAAAGCGCGGTGAGGTTGGCGTAACCGGCGGCACATGACAGGCGCAGCACCAGCTTCTATATGTAAATGTAGCAATTGGACGCAACCCGATGGGCGTGTGATAAGCTGTCGACCTTTGAAGTAGAGTGGAAGCAAAGACTGGCCGCCTGGCGGGTGGTCAGACCCTTGTTTGCTCGGCCGCGAAACGGCTTGAGTGTCCGCTCTTTACGAAGTATGTTTCTCTTTAGCTCAAAAACTTCTAAATTAATCCTGCGGGCAAAAGGAAACAACTTACTGGAAAAATGAAGAGACGCGTTGAAAAGCGCGGTGAGGTTGGCGTAACCGGCGGCACATGACAGGCGCAGCACCAGCTTCTATATGTAAATGTAGCAATTGGACGCAACCCGATGGGCGTGTGGTAAGCTGTCGACCTTTGAGGTAGAGTGGAAGCAAAGACTGGCCGCCTGGCGGGTGGTCAGACCCTTGTTTGCTCGGCCGCGAAACGGCTTGAGTGTCCGCTCTTTACGAAGTATGTTTCTCTTTAGCTCAAAAACTTCTAAATTAATCGTGCGGGCAAAAGGAAACAACTTACTGGAAGAATGAAGAGACGCGTTGAAAAGCGCGGTGAGGTTGGCGTAACCGGCGGCACATGACAGGCGCAGCACCAGCTTCTATATGTAAATGTAGCAATTGGACGCAACCCGATGGGCGTGTGATAAGCTGTCGACCTTTGAAGTAGAGTGGAAGCAAAGACTGGCCGCCTGGCGGGTGGTCAGACCCTTGTTTGCTCGGCCGCGAAACGGCTTGAGTGTCCGCTCTTTACGAAGTATGTTTCTCTTTAGCTCAAAAACTTCTAAATTAATCCTGCGGGCAAAAGGAAACAACTTACTGGAAAAATGAAGAGACGCGTTGAAAAGCGCGGTGAGGTTGGCGTAACCGGCGGCACATGACAGGCGCAGCACCAGCTTCTATATGTAAATGTAGCAATTGGACGCAACCCGATGGGCGTGTGGTAAGCTGTCGACCTTTGAGGTAGAGTGGAAGCAAAGACTGGCCGCCTGGCGGGTGGTCAGACCCTTGTTTGCTCGGCCGCGAAACGGCTTGAGTGTCCGCTCTTTACGAAGTATGTTTCTCTTTAGCTCAAAAACTTCTAAATTAATCCTGCGGGCAAAAGGAAACAACTTACTGGAAAAATGAAGAGACGCGTTGAAAAGCGCGGTGAGGTGGGCGTAACCAGCGGCACATGACAGGCGCAGCACCAGCTTCTATATGTAAATGTAGCAATTGGACGCAACCCGATGGGCGTGTGGTAAGCTGTCGACCTTTGAAGTAGAGTGGAAGCAAAGACTGGCCGCCTGGCGGGTGGTCAGACCCTTGTTTGCTCAGCCGCGAAACGGCTTGAGTGTCCGCTCTGTACGAAGTATGTTTCTCTTTAGCTCAAAAACTTCTAAATTAATCCTGCGGGCAAAAGGAAACAACTTACTGGAAAAATGAAGAGACGCGTTGAAAAGCGCGGTGAGGTTGGCGTAACCGGCGGCACATGTCAGGCGCAGCACCAGCTTCTATATGTAAATGTAGCAATTGGACGCAACCCGATGGGCGTGTGATAAGCTGTCGACCTTTGAAGTAGAGTGGAAGCAAAGACTGGCCGCCTGGCGGGTGGTCAGACCCTTGTGTGCTCGGCCGCGAAACGGCTTGAGTGTCCGCTCTTTACGAAGTATGTTTCTCTTTAGCTCAAAAACTTCTAAATTAATCCTGCGGGCAAAAGGAAACAACTTACTGGAAAAATGAAGAGACGCGTTGAAAAGCGCGGTGAGGTTGGCGTAACCGGCGGCACATGTCAGGCGCAGCACCAGCTTCTATATGTAAATGTAGCAATTGGACGCAACCCGATGGGCGTGTGATAAGCTGTCGACCTTTGAAGTAGACTGGAAGCAAAGACTGGCCGCCTGGCGGGTTGTCAGACCCTTGTTTGCTCAGCCGCGAAACGGCTTGAGTGTCCGCTCTGTACGAAGTATGTTTCTCTTTAGCTCAAAAACTTCTAAATTAATCCTGCGGGCAAAAGGAAACAACTTACTGGAAAAATGAAGAGACGCGTTGAAAAGCGCGGTGAGGTTGGCGTAACCGGCGGCACATGTCAGGCGCAGCACCAGCTTCTATATGTAAATGTAGCAATTGGACGCAACCCGATGGGCGTGTGATAAGCTGTCGACCTTTGAAGTAGAGTGGAAGCAAAGACTGGCCGCCTGGCGGGTGGTCAGACCCTTGTTTGCTCGGCCGCGAAAGGGCTTGAGTGTCCGCTCTGTACGAAGTATGTTTCTCTTTAGCTCAAAAACTTCTAAATTAATCCTGCGGGCAAAAGGAAACAACTTACTGGAAAAATGAAGAGACGCGTTGAAAAGCGCGGTGAGGTTGGCGTAACCGGCGGCACATGTCAGGCGCAGCACCAGCTTCTATATGTAAATGTAGCAATTGGACGCAACCCGATGGGCGTGTGATAAGCTGTCGACCTTTGAAGTAGAGTGGAAGCAAAGACTGGCCGCCTGGCGGGTTGTCAGACCCTTGTTTGCTCAGCCGCGAAACGGCTTGAGTGTCCGCTCTGTACGAAGTATGTTTCTCTTTAGCTCAAAAACTTCTAAATTAATCCTGCGGGCAAAAGGAAACAACTTACTGGAAAAATGAAGAGACGCGTTGAAAAGCGCGGTGAGGTTGGCGTAACCGGCGGCACATGTCAGGCGCAGCACCAGCTTCTATATGTAAATGTAGCAATTGGACGCAACCCGATGGGCGTGTGATAAGCTGTCGACCTTTGAAGTAGAGTGGAAGCAAAGACTGGCCGCCTGGCGGGTGGTCAGACCCTTGTTTGCTCAGCCGCGAAACGGCTTGAGTGTCCGCTCTGTACGAAGTATGTTTCTCTTTAGCTCAAAAACTTCTAAATTAATCCTGCGGGCAAAAGGAAACAACTTACTGGAAAAATGAAGAGACGCGTTGAAAAGCGCGGTGAGGTTGGCGTAACCGGCGGCACATGTCAGGCGCAGCACCAGCTTCTATATGTAAATGTAGCAATTGGACGCAACCCGATGGCCGTGTGATAGGCTGTCGACCTTTGAAGTAGAGTGGAAGCAAAGACTGGCCGCCTGGCGGGTGGTCAGACCCTTGTTTGCTCGGCCGCGAAACGGCTTGAGTGTCCGCTCTGTACGAAGTATGTTTCTCTTTAGCTCAAAAACTTCTAAATTAATCCTGCGGGCAAAAGGAAACAACTTACTGGAAAAATGAAGAGACGCGTTGAAAAGCGCGGTGAGGTTGGCGTAACCGGCGGCACATGTCAGGCGCAGCACCAGCTTCTATATGTAAATGTAGCAATTGGATGCAACCCGATGGGCGTGTGATAAGCTGTCGACCTTTGAAGTAGAGTGGAAGCAAAGACTGGCCGCCTGGCGGGTGGTCAGACCCTTGTTTGCTCGGCCGCGAAACGGCTTGAGTGTCCGCTCTGTACGAAGTATGTTTCTCTTTAGCTCAAAAACTTCTAAATTAATCCTGCGGGCAAAAGGAAACAACTTACTGGAAAAATGAAGAGACGCGTTGAAAAGCGCGGTGAGGTTGGCGTAACCGGCGGCACATGTCAGGCGCAGCACCAGCTTCTATATGTAAATGTAGCAATTGGACGCAACCCGATGGGCGTGTGATAAGCTGTCGACCTTTGAAGTAGAGTGGAAGCAAAGACTGGCCGCCTGGCGGGTTGTCAGACCCTTGTTTGCTCAGCCGCGAAACGGCTTGAGTGTCCGCTCTGTACGAAGTATGTTTCTCTTTAGCTCAAAAACTTCTAAATTAATCCAGCGGGCAAAAGGAAACAACTTACTGGAAAAATGAAGAGACGCGTTGAAAAGCGCGGTGAGGTTGGCGTAACCGGCGGCACATGTCAGGCGCAGCACCAGCTTCTATATGTAAATGTAGCAATTGGACGCAACCCGATGGGCCTGTGATAAGCTGTCGACCTTTGAAGTAGAGTGGAAGCAAAGACTGGCCGCCTGGCGGGTGGTCAGACCCTTGTTTGCTCGGCCGCGAAACGGCTTGAGTGTCCGCTCTTTACGAAGTATGTTTCTCTTTAGCTCAAAAACTTCTAAATTAATCCTGCGGGCAAAAGGAAACAACTTACTGGAAAAATGAAGAGACGCGTTGAAAAGCGCGGTGAGGTTGGCGTAACCGGCGGCACATGTCAGGCGCAGCACCTGCTTCTATATGTAAATGTAGCAATTGGACGCAACTCGATGGGCGTGTGATAAGCTGTCGACCTTTGAAGTAGAGTGGAAGCAAAGACTGGCCGCCTGGCGGGTGGTCAGACCCTTGTTTGCTCAGCCGCGAAACGGCTTGATTGTCCGCTCTGTACGAAGTATGTTTCTCTTTAGCTCAAAAACTTCTAAATTAATCCTGCGGGCAAAAGGAAACAACTTACTGGAAAAATGAAGAGACGCGTTGAAAAGCGCGGTGAGGTTGGCGTAACCGGCGGCACATGTCAGGCGCAGCACCAGCTTCTATATGTAAATGTAGCAATTGGACGCAACTCGATGGGCGTGTGATAAGCTGTCGACCTTTGAAGTAGAGTGGAAGCAAAGACTGGCCGCCTGGCGGGTGGTCAGACCCTTGTTTGCTCAGCCGCGAAACGGCTTGATTGTCCGCTCTGTACGAAGTATGTTTCTCTTTAGCTCAAAAACTTCTAAATTAATCCTGCGGGCAAAAGGAAACAACTTACTGGAAAAATGAAGAGACGCGTTGAAAAGCGCGGTGAGGTTGGCGTAACCGGCGGCACATGTCAGGCGCAGCACCTGCTTCTATATGTAAATGTAGCAATTGGACGCAACTCAATGGGCGTGTGATAAGCTGTCGACCTTTGAAGTAGAGTGGAAGCAAAGACTGGCCGCCTGGCGGGTGGTCAGACCCTTGTTTGCTCAGCCGCGAAACGGCTTGATTGTCCGCTCTGTACGAAGTATGTTTCTCTTTAGCTCAAAAACTTCTAAATTAATCCTGCGGGCAAAAGGAAACAACTTACTGGAAAAATGAAGAGACGCGTTGAAAAGCGCGGTGAGGTTGGCGTAACCGGCGGCACATGTCAGGCGCAGCACCAGCTTCTATATGTAAATGTAGCAATTGGACGCAACTCGATGGGCGTGTGATAAGCTGTCGACCTTTGAAGTAGAGTGGAAGCAAAGACTGGCCGCCTGGCGGGTGGTCAGACCCTTGTTTGCTCAGCCGCGAAACGGCTTGATTGTCCGCTCTGTACGAAGTATGTTTCTCTTTAGCTCAAAAACTTCTAAATTAATCCTGCGGGCAAAAGGAAACAACTTACTGGAAAAATGAAGAGACGCGTTGAAAAGCGCGGTGAGGTTGGCGTAACCGGCGGCACATGTCAGGCGCAGCACCAGCTTCTATATGTAAATGTAGCAATTGGACGCAACTCGATGGGCGTGTGATAAGCTGTCGACCTTTGAAGTAGAGTGGAAGCAAAGACTGGCCGCCTGGCGGGTGGTCAGACCCTTGTTTGCTCAGCCGCGAAACGGCTTGATTGTCCGCTCTGTACGAAGTATGTTTCTCTTTAGCTCAAAAACTTCTAAATTAATCCTGCGGGCAAAAGGAAACAACTTACTGGAAAAATGAAGAGACGCGTTGAAAAGCGCGGTGAGGTTGGCGTAACCGGCGGCACATGTCAGGCGCAGCACCAGCTTCTATATGTAAATGTAGCAATTGGACGCAACTCGATGGGCGTGTGATAAGCTGTCGACCTTTGAAGTAGAGTGGAAGCAAAGACTGGCCGCCTGGCGGGTGGTCAGACCCTTGTTTGCTCAGCCGCGAAACGGCTTGATTGTCCGCTCTTTACGAAGTATGTTTCTCTTTAGCTCAAAAACTTCTAAATTAATCCTGCGGGCAAAGGGAAACAACTTACTGGAAAAATGAAGAGACGCGTTGAAAAGCGCGGTGAGGTTGGCGTAATCGGCGGCACATGACAGGCGCAGCACCAGCTTCTATATGTAAATGTAGCAATTGGACGCAACTCGATGGGCGTGTGATAAGCTGTCGACCTTTGAAGTAGAGTGGAAGCAAAGACTGGCCGCCTGGCGGGTGGTCAGACCCTTGTTTGCTCGGCCGCGAAACGGCTTGAGTGCCCGCTCTTTACGAAGTATGTTTCTCTTTAGCTCAAAAACTTCTAAATTAATCCTGCGGGCAAAGGGAAACAACTTACTGGAAAAATGAAGAGACGCGTTGAAAAGCGCGGTGAGGTTGGCGTAACCGGCGGCACATGACAGGCGCAGCACCAGCTTCTATATGTAAATGTAGCAATTGGACGCAACTCGATGGGCGTGTGATAAGCTGTCGACCTTTGAAGTAGAGTGGAAGCAAAGACTGGCCGCCTGGCGGGTGGTCAGACCCTTGTTTGCTCAGCCGCGAAACGGCTTGATTGTCCGCTCTTTACGAAGTATGTTTCTCTTTAGCTCAAAAACTTCTAAATTAATCCTGCGGGCAAAGGGAAACAACTTACTGGAAAAATGAAGAGACGCGTTGAAAAGCGCGGTGAGGTTGGCGTAACCGGCGGCACATGACAGGCGCAGCACCAGCTTCTATATGTAAATGTAGCAATTGGACGCAACTCGATGGGCGTGTGATAAGCTGTCGACCTTTGAAGTAGAGTGGAAGCAAAGACTGGCCGCCTGGCGGGTGGTCAGACCCTTGTTTGCTCAGCCGCGAAACGGCTTGATTGTCCGCTCTGTACGAAGTATGTTTCTCTTTAGCTCAAAAACTTCTAAATTAATCCTGCGGGCAAAAGGAAACAACTTACTGGAAAAATGAAGAGACGCGTTGAAAAGCGCGGTGAGGTTGGCGTAACCGGCGGCACATGTCAGGCGCAGCACCAGCTTCTATATGTAAATGTAGCAATTGGACGCAACTCGATGGGCGTGTGATAAGCTGTCGACCTTTGAAGTAGAGTGGAAGCAAAGACTGGCCGCCTGGCGGGTGGTCAGACCCTTGTTTGCTCAGCCGCGAAACGGCTTGATTGTCCGCTCTTTACGAAGTATGTTTCTCTTTAGCTCAAAAACTTCTAAATTAATCCTGCGGGGAAAGGGAAACAACTTACTGGAAAAATGAAGAGACGCGTTGAAAAGCGCGGTGAGGTTGGCGTAACCGGCGGCACATGACAGGCGCAGCACCAGCTTCTATATGTAAATGTAGCAATTGGACGCAACTCGATGGGCGTGTGATAAGCTGTCGACCTTTGAAGTAGAGTGGAAGCAAAGACTGGCCGCCTGGCGGGTGGTCAGACCCTTGTTTGCTCGGCCGCGAAACGGCTTGAGTGCCCGCTCTTTACGAAGTATGTTTCTCTTTAGCTCAAAAACTTCTAAATTAATCCTGCGGGCAAAAGGAAACAACTTACTGAAAAAATGAAGAGACGCGTTGAAAAGCGCGGTGAGGTTGGCGTAACCGGCGGCACATGTCAGGCGCAGCACCAGCTTCTATATGTAAATGTAGCAATTGGACGCAACCCGATGGGCGTGTGGTAAGCTGTCGACCTTTGAAGTAGAGTGGAAGCAAAGACTGGCCGCCTGGCGGGTGGTCAGACCCTTGTTTGCTCGGCCGCCAAACGGCTTGAGTGTCCGCTCTGTACGAAGTATGTTTCTCTTTAGCTCAAAAACTTCTAAATTAATCCTGCGGGCAAAAGGAAACAACTTACTGGAAAAATGAAGAGACGCGTTGAAAAGCGCGGTGAGGTTGGCGTAACCGGCGGCACATGACAGGCGCAGCACCAGCTTCTATATGTAAATGTAGCAATTGGACGCAACCCGATGGGCGTGTGGTAAGCTGTCGACCTTTGAAGTAGAGTGGAAGCAAAGACTGGCCGCCTGGCGGGTGGTCAGACCCTTGTTTGCTCGGCCGCGAAACGGCTTGAGTGTCCGCTCTGTACGAAGTATGTTTCTCTTTAGCTCAAAAACTTCTAAATTAATCCTGCGGGCAAAAGGAAACAACTTACTGGAAAAATGAAGAGACGCGTTGAAAAGCGCGGTGAGGTTGGCGTAACCGGCGGCACATGACAGGCGCAGCACCAGCTTCTATATGTAAATGTAGCAATTGGACGCAACCCGATGGGCGTGTGGTAAGCTGTCGACCTTTGAAGTAGACTGGAAGCAAAGACTGGCCGCCTGGCGGGTGGTCAGACCCTTGTTTGCTCTTCGGCGAAACGGCTTGAGTGCCCGCTCTTTACGAAGTATGTTTCTCTTTAGCTCAAAAACTTCTAAATTAATCCTGCGGGCAAAAGGAAACAACTTACTGAAAAAATGAAGAGACGCGTTGAAAAGCGCGGTGAGGTTGGCGTAACCGGCGGCACATGTCAGGCGCAGCACCAGCTTCTATATGTAAATGTAGCAATTGGACGCAACCCGATGGGCGTGTGGTAAGCTGTCGACCTTTGAAGTAGAGTGGAAGCAAAGACTGGCCGCCTGGCGGGTGGTCAGACCCTTGTTTGCTCGGCCGCGAAACGGCTTGAGTGTCCGCTCTGTACGAAGTATGTTTCTCTTTAGCTCAAAAACTTCTAAATTAATCCTGCGGGCAAAAGGAAACAACTTACTGGAAAAATGAAGAGACGCGTTGAAAAGCGCGGTGAGGTTGGCGTAACCGGCGGCACATGTCAGGCGCAGCACCAGCTTCTATATGTAAATGTAGCAATTGGACGCAACTCGATGGGCGTGTGATAAGCTGTCGACCTTTGAAGTAGAGTGGAAGCAAAGACTGGCCGCCTGGCGGGTGGTCAGACCCTTGTTTGCTCGGCCGCGAAACGGCTTGAGTGTCCGCTCTGTACGAAGTATGTTTCTCTTTAGCTCAAAAACTTCTAAATTAATCCTGCGGGCAAAAGGAAACAACTTACTGGAAAAATGAAGAGACGCGTTGAAAAGCGCGGTGAGGTTGGCGTAACCGGCGGCACATGACAGGCGCAGCACCAGCTTCTATATGTAAATGTAGCAATTGGACGCAACTCGATGGGCGTGTGATAAGCTGTCGACCTTTGAAGTAGAGTGGAAGCAAAGACTGGCCGCCTGGCGGGTGGTCAGACCCTTGTTTGCTCGGCCGCGAAACGGCTTGAGTGTCCGCTCTGTACGAAGTATGTTTCTCTTTAGCTCAAAAACTTCTAAATTAATCCTGCGGGCAAAAGGAAACAACTTACTGGAAAAATGAAGAGACGCGTTGAAAAGCGCGGTGAGGTTGGCGTAACCGGCGGCACATGACAGGCGCAGCACCAGCTTCTATATGTAAATGTAGCAATTGGACGCAACTCGATGGGCGTGTGATAAGCTGTCGACCTTTGAAGTAGAGTGAAAGCAAAGACTGGCCGCCTGGCGGGTGGTCAGACCCTTGTTTGCTCGGCCGCGAAACGGCTTGAGTGTCCGCTCTTTACGAAGTATGTTTCTCTTTAGCTCAAAAACTTCTAAATTAATCCTGCGGGCAAAGGGAAACAACTTACTGGAAAAATGAAGAGACGCGTTGAAAAGCGCGGTGAGGTTGGCGTAACCGGCGGCACATGACAGGCGCAGCACCAGCTTCTATATGTAAATGTAGCAATTGGACGCAACTCGATGGGCGTGTGATAAGCTGTCGACCTTTGAAGTAGAGTGGAAGCAAAGACTGGCCGCCTGGCGGGTGGTCAGACCCTTGTTTGCTCGGCCGCGAAACGGCTTGAGTGTCCGCTCTTTACGAAGTATGTTTCTCTTTAGCTCAAAAACTTCTAAATTAATCCTGCGGGCAAAGGGAAACAACTTACTGGAAAAATGAAGAGACGCGTTGAAAAGCGCGGTGAGGTTGGCGTAACCGGCGGCACATGACAGGCGCAGCACCAGCTTCTATATGTAAATGTAGCAATTGGACGCAACCCGATGGGCGTGTGATAAGCTGTCGACCTTTGAAGTAGAGTGGAAGCAAAGACTGGCCGCCTGGCGGGTGGTCAGACCCTTGTTTGCTCGGCCGCGAAACGGCTTGAGTGTCCGCTCTTTACGAAGTATGTTTCTCTTTAGCTCAAAAACTTCTAAATTAATCCTGCGGGCAAAGGGAAACAACTTACTGGAAAAATGAAGAGACGCGTTGAAAAGCGCGGTGAGGTTGGCGTAACCGGCGGCACATGACAGGCGCAGCACTAGCTTCTATATGTAAATGTAGCAATTGGACGCAACCCGATGGGCGTGTGATAAGCTGTTGACCTTTGAAGTAGAGTGGAAGCAAAGACTGGCCGCCTGGCGGGTGGTCAGACCCTTGTTTGCTCAGCCGCGAAACGGCTTGAGTGTCCGCTCTTTACGAAGTATGTTTCTCTTTAGCTCAAAAACTTCTAAATTAATCCTGCGGGCAAAAGGAAACAACTTACCGGGAAAATGAAGAGGCGCGTTGAAAAGTGCGCTGAGGTGGGCGTAACCAGCGGCACATGACAGGCGCAGCACCAGCTTCTACATGTAAATGTAGCAATTGGACCCAACCCGATGGGCGTGTGGTAAGCTGTCGACCTTTGAAGTAGAGTGGAAGCAAAGACTGGCCGCCTGGCGGGTGGTCAGACCCTTGTTTGCTCAGCCGCGAAACGGCCTGAGTGTCCGCTCTGTACGAAGTATGTTTCTCTTTAGCTCAAAAACTTCTAAATTAATCCTGCGGGCAAAAGGAAACAACTTACTGGAAAAATGAAGAGACGCGTTGAAAAGCGCGGTGAGGTTGGCGTAACCGGCGGCACATGACAGGCGCAGCACCAGCTTCTATATGTAAATGTAGCAATTGGACGCAACCCGATGGGCGTGTGGTAAGCTGTCGACCTTTGAAGTAGAGTGGAAGCAAAGACTGGCCGCCTGGCGGGTGGTCAGACCCTTGTTTGCTCAGCCGCGAAACGGCCCGAGTGTCCGCTCTGTACGAAGTAAGTTTCTCTTTAGCTCAAAAACATCTAAATTAATCCTGCAGGAAAAAGGAAACAACTTATCGGGAAAATGAAGAGGCGCGTTGAAAAGTGCGCTGAGGTGGGCGTAACCAGCGGCACATGACATGCGCAGCACCAGCTTCTATATGTAAATGTAGCAATTGGACGCAACCCGATGGGCGTGTGGTAAGCTGTCGACCTTTGAAGTAGAGTAGAAGCAAAGACTGGCCGCCTGGCGGGTGGTCAGACCCTTGTTTGCTCAGCCGCGAAACGGCCCGAGTGTCCGCTCTGTACGAAGTAAGTTTCTCTTTAGCTCAAAAACATCTAAATTAATCCTGCAGGAAAAAGGAAACAACTTACCGGGAAAATGAAGAGGCGCGTTGAAAAGTGCGCTGAGGTGGGCGTAACCAGCGGCACATGACAGGCGCAGCACCAGCTTCTATATGTAAATGTAGCAATTGGACGCAACCCGATGGGCGTGTGGTAAGCTGTCGACCTTTGAAGTAGAGTGGAAGCAAAGAGTGACCGCCTGGCGGGTGGTCAGACCCTTGTTTGCTCAGCCGCGAAACGGCCTGAGTGTCCGCTCTGTACGAAGTAAGTTTCTCTTTAGCTCAAAAACATCTAAATTAATCCGGCAGGAAAAAGGAAACAACTTACCGGGAAAATGAAGAGGCGCGTTGAAAAGTGCGCTGAGGTGGGCGTAACCAGCGGCACATGACAGGCGCAGCACCAGCTTCTATATGTAAATGTAGCAATTGGACGCAACCCGATGGGCGTGTGGTAAGCTGTCGACCTTTGAAGTAGAGTGGAAGCAAAGACTGGCCGCCTGGCGGGTGGTCAGACCCTTGTTTGCTCAGCCGCGAAACGGCCTGAGTGTCCGCTCTGTACGAAGTAAGTTTCTCTTTAGCTCAAAAACATCTAAATTAATCCTGCAGGAAAAAGGAAACAACTTACCGGGAAAATGAAGAGGCGCGTTGAAAAGTGCGCTGAGGTGGGCGCAACCAGCGGCACATGACAGGCGCAGCACCAGCTTCTATATGTAAATGTAGCAATTGGACGCAACCCGATGGGCGTGTGGTAAGCTGTCGACCTTTGAAGTAGAGTGGAAGCAAAGACTGGCCGCCTGGCGGGTGGTCAGACCCTTGTTTGCTCAGCCGCGAAACGGCCTGAGTGTCCGCTCTGTACGAAGTAAGTTTCTCTTTAGCTCAAAAACATCTAAATTAATCCTGCAGGAAAAAGGAAACAACTTACCGGGAAAATGAAGAGGCGCGTTGAAAAGTGCGCTGAGGTGGGCGTAACCAGCGGCACATGACAGGCGCAGCACCAGCTTCTATATGTAAATGTAGCAATTGGATGCAACCCGATGGGCGTGTGATAAGCTGTCGACCTTTGAAGTAGAGTGGAAGCAAAGACTGGCCGCCTGGCGGGTTGTCAGACCCTTGTTTGCTCAGCCGCGAAACGGCCTAAGTGTCCGCTCTGTACGAAGTAAGTTTCTCTTTAGCTCAAAAACATCTAAATTAATCCTGGGGGCAAAAGGAAACAACTTACCGGGAAAATGAAGAGGCGCGTTGAAAAGTGCGCTGAGGTGGGCGTAACCAGCGGCACATGACAGGCGCAGCACCAGCTTCTATATGTAAATGTAGCAATTGGATGCAACCCGATGGGCGTGTGATAAGCTGTCGACCTTTGAAGTAGAGTGGAAGCAAAGACTGGCCGCCTGGCGGGTTGTCAGACCCTTGTTTGCTCAGCCGCGAAACGGCCTAAGTGTCCGCTCTGTACGAAGTAAGTTTCTCTTTAGCTCAAAAACATCTAAATTAATCCTGGGGGCAAAAGGAAACAACTTACCGGGAAAATGAAGAGGCGCGTTGAAAAGTGCGCTGAGGTGGGCGTAACCAGCGGCACATGACAGGCGCAGCACCAGCTTCTATATGTAAATGTAGCAATTGGACGCAACCCGATGGGCGTGTGATAAGCTGTCGACCTTTGAAGTAGAGTGGAAGCAAAGACTGGCCGCCTGGCGGGTTGTCAGACCCTTGTTTGCTCAGCCGCGAAACGGCCTGAGTGTCCGCTCTGTACGAAGTAAGTTTCTCTTTAGCTCAAAAACATCTAAATTAATCCTGCAGGAAAAAGGAAACAACTTACCGGGAAAATGAAGAGGCGCGTTGAAAAGTGCGCTGAGGTGGGCGTAACCAGCGGCACATGACAGGCGCAGCACCAGCTTCTATATGTAAATGTAGCAATTGGATGCAACCCGATGGGCGTGTGATAAGCTGTCGACCTTTGAAGTAGAGTGGAAGCAAAGACTGGCCGCCTGGCGGGTTGTCAGACCCTTGTTTGCTCAGCCGCGAAACGGCCTAAGTGTCCGCTCTGTACGAAGTAAGTTTCTCTTTAGCTCAAAAACATCTAAATTAATCCTGGGGGCAAAAGGAAACAACTTACCGGGAAAATGAAGAGGCGCGTTGAAAAGTGCGCTGAGGTGGGCGTAACCAGCGGCACATGACAGGCGCAGCACCAGCTTCTATATGTAAATGTAGCAATTGGACGCAACCCGATGGGCGTGTGATAAGCTGTCGACCTTTGAAGTAGAGTGGAAGCAAAGACTGGCCGCCTGGCGGGTTGTCAGACCCTTGTTTGCTCAGCCGCGAAACGGCCTAAGTGTCCGCTCTGTACGAAGTAAGTTTCTCTTTAGCTCAAAAACATCTAAATTAATCCTGGGGGCAAAAGGAAACAACTTACCGGGAAAATGAAGAGGCGCGTTGAAAAGTGCGCTGAGGTGGGCGTAACCAGCGGCACATGACAGGCGCAGCACCAGCTTCTATATGTAAATGTAGCAATTGGACGCAACCCGATGGGCGTGTGATAAGCTGTCGACCTTTGAAGTAGAGTGGAAGCAAAGACTGGCCGCCTGGCGGGTTGTCAGACCCTTGTTTGCTCAGCCGCGAAACGGCCTGAGTGTCCGCTCTGTACGAAGTAAGTTTCTCTTTAGCTCAAAAACATCTAAATTAATCCTGCAGGAAAAAGGAAACAACTTACCGGGAAAATGAAGAGGCGCGTTGAAAAGTGCGCTGAGGTGGGCGTAACCAGCGGCACATGACAGGCGCAGCACCAGCTTCTATATGTAAATGTAGCAATTGGATGCAACCCGATGGGCGTGTGATAAGCTGTCGACCTTTGAAGTAGAGTGGAAGCAAAGACTGGCCGCCTGGCGGGTTGTCAGACCCTTGTTTGCTCAGCCGCGAAACGGCCTAAGTGTCCGCTCTGTACGAAGTAAGTTTCTCTTTAGCTCAAAAACATCTAAATTAATCCTGGGGGCAAAAGGAAACAACTTACCGGGAAAATGAAGAGGCGCGTTGAAAAGTGCGCTGAGGTGGGCGTAACCAGCGGCACATGACAGGCGCAGCACCAGCTTCTATATGTAAATGTAGCAATTGGACGCAACCCGATGGGCGTGTGATAAGCTGTCGACCTTTGAAGTAGAGTGGAAGCAAAGACTGGCCGCCTGGCGGGTTGTCAGACCCTTGTTTGCTCAGCCGCGAAACGGCCTAAGTGTCCGCTCTGTACGAAGTAAGTTTCTCTTTAGCTCAAAAACATCTAAATTAATCCTGCAGGAAAAAGGAAACAACTTACCGGGAAAATGAAGAGGCGCGTTGAAAAGTGCGCTGAGGTGGGCGTAACCAGCGGCACATGACAGGCGCAGCACCAGCTTCTATATGTAAATGTAGCAATAGGACGCAACCCGATGGGCGTGTGATAAGCTGTCGACCTTTGAAGTAGAGTGGAAGCAAAGACTGGCCGCCTGGCGGGTTGTCAGACCCTTGTTTGCTCAGCCGCGAAACGGCCTAAGTGTCCGCTCTGTACGAAGTAAGTTTCTCTTTAGCTCAAAAACATCTAAATTAATCCTGGGGGCAAAAGGAAACAACTTACCGGGAAAATGAAGAGGCGCGTTGAAAAGTGCGCTGAGGTGGGCGTAACCAGCGGCACATGACAGGCGCAGCACCAGCTTCTATATGTAAATGTAGCAATTGGACGCAACCCGATGGGCGTGTGATAAGCTGTCGACCTTTGAAGTAGAGTGGAAGCAAAGACTGGCCGCCTGGCGGGTTGTCAGACCCTTGTTTGCTCAGCCGCGAAACGGCCTGAGTGTCCGCTCTGTACGAAGTAAGTTTCTCTTTAGCTCAAAAACATCTAAATTAATCCTGCGGGCAAAAGGAAACAACTTACCGGGAAAATGAAGAGGCGCGTTGAAAAGTGCGCTGAGGTGGGCGTAACCAGCGGCACATGACAGGCGCAGCACCAGCTTCTATATGTAAATGTAGCAATTGGACGCAACCCGATGGGCGTGTGATAAGCTGTCGACCTTTGAAGTAGAGTGGAAGCAAAGACTGGCCGCCTGGCGGGTTGTCAGACCCTTGTTTGCTCAGCCGCGAAACGGCCTAAGTGTCCGCTCTGTACGAAGTAAGTTTCTCTTTAGCTCAAAAACATCTAAATTAATCCTGCAGGAAAAAGGAAACAACTTACCGGGAAAATGAAGAGGCGCGTTGAAAAGTGCGCTGAGGTGGGCGTAACCAGCGGCACATGACAGGCGCAGCACCAGCTTCTATATGTAAATGTAGCAATTGGACGCAACCCGATGGGCGTGTGATAAGCTGTCGACCTTTGAAGTAGAGTGGAAGCAAAGACTGGCCGCCTGGCGGGTTGTCAGACCCTTGTTTGCTCAGCCGCGAAACGGCCTAAGTGTCCGCTCTGTACGAAGTAAGTTTCTCTTTAGCTCAAAAACATCTAAATTAATCCTGCAGGAAAAAGGAAACAACTTACCGGGAAAATGAAGAGGCGCGTTGAAAAGTGCGCTGAGGTGGGCGTAACCAGCGGCACAGACAGGCGCAGCACCAGCTTCTATATGTAAATGTAGCAATTGGACGCTAACCCGATGGGCGTGTGGTAAGCCTGTCGACCTTTGAAGTAGAGTGGAAGCAAGACTTGGCCGCCTGGCGGGTGGTCAGACCCCTTGTTTGCTGAGCCGCGAAACGGCCTAGTGTCCGCTCTGTACGAAGTAAGTTTCTCTTTAGCTCAAAAACATCTAAATTAATCCTGCAGGAAAAAGGAAAACAACTTACCGGGAAAATGAAGAGGCGCGTGAAAAGTGCGCTGAGGTGGGGCGTAACCAGCGCACAGGCCAGGCGCAGCACCAGCTTCTATATGTAAATGTAGCAATTGGACGCAACCCGATGGGCGTGTGATAAGCTGTCGACCTTTGAAGTAGAGTGGAAGCAAAGACTGGCCGCCTGGCGGGTTGTCAGACCCTTGTTTGCTGAGCCGCGAAACGCCTAAGTGTCCGCTCTGTACGAAGTAAGTTTCTCTTTAGCTCAAAAAACATCTAAATTAATCCTGCAGGAAAAAGGAAACAACTTACCGGGAAAATGAAGAGGCGCGTTGAAAAGTGCGCTGAGGTGGGCGTAACCAGCGGCACATGACAGGCGCAGCAACCAGCTTCTATATTTAAATGTAGCAATTGGACGCAACCCGATGGGCGTGTGATAAGCTGTCGACCTTTGAAGTAGAGTGGAAGCAAAGACTGGCCGCCTGGCGGGTTGTCAGAACCTTGTTTGCTCAGCCGCGAAACGGCCTAAGTGTCCGCTCTGTACGAAGTAAGTTTCTCTTTAGCTCAAAACATCTAAATTAATCCTGCAGGAAAAAAGGAAACAACTTACCGGGAAAATGAAGAGGCGCGTTGAAAAGTGCGCTGAGGTGGGCGTAACCAGCGGCACATGACAGGCGCAGCACCAGCTTCTATATGTAAATGTAGCAATTGGACGCAACCCGATGGGCGTGTGATAAGCTGTCGACCTTTGAAGTAGAGTGGAAGCAAAGACTGGCCGCCTGGCGGGTTGTCAGACCCTTGTTTGCTCAGCCGCGAAACGGCCTAAGTGTCCGCTCTGTACGAAGTAAGTTTCTCTTTAGCTCAAAAACATCTAAATTAATCCTGCAGGAAAAAGGAAACAACTTACCGGGAAAATGAAGAGGCGCGTTGAAAAGTGCGCTGAGGTGGGCGTAACCAGCGGCACATGACAGGCGCAGCACCAGCTTCTATATGTAAATTTAGCAATTGGACGCAACCCGATGGCGTGTGATAAGCTGTCGACCTTTGAAGTAGAGTGGAAGCAAAGTCTGGCCGCCCTGGCGGGTTGTCAGACCCTTGTTTGCTCAGCGCGAAACGGCCTAAGTGTCCGCTCTGTACGAAGTAAGTTTCTCTTTAGCTCAAAAACATCTAAATTAATCCTGCAGGAAAAAGGAAACAACTTACCGGGAAAATGAAGAGGCGCGTTGAAAAGTGCGCTGAGGTGGGCGTAACCAGCGGCACATGACAGGCGCAGCACCAGCTTCTATATGTAAATATAGCAATTGGACGCAACCCGATGGGCGTGTGATAAGCTGTCGACCTTTGAAGTAGAGTGGAAGCAAAGTCTGGCCGCCTGGCGGGTTGTCAGACCCTTGTTTGCTCAGCCGCGAAACGGCCTAAGTGTCCGCTCTGTACGAAGTAAGTTTCTCTTTAGCTCAAAAACATCTAAATTAATCCTGCAGGAAAAAGGAAACAACTTACCGGGAAAATGAAGAGGCGCGTTGAAAAGTGCGCTGAGGTGGGCGTAACCAGCGGCACATGACAGGCGCAGCACCAGCTTCTATATGTAAATGTAGCAATTGGACGCAACCCGATGGGCGTGTGATAAGCTGTCGACCTTTGAAGTAGAGTGGAAGCAAAGTCTGGCCGCCTGGCGGGTTGTCAGACCCTTGTTGCTCAGCCGCGAAACGGCCTAAGTGTCCGCTCTGTACGAAGTAAGTTTCTCTTTAGCTCAAAAACATCTAAATTAATAATCCTGCAGGAAAAAGGAAACACTTACCGGGAAAATGAAGAGGCGCGTTGAAAAGTGCGCTGAGGTGGGCGTAACCAGCGGCACATGACAGGCGCAGCACCAGCTTCTATATGTAAATATAGCAATTGGACGCAACCCGATGGGCGTGTGATAAGCTGTCGACCTTTGAAGTAGAGTGGAAGCAAAGACTGGCCGCCTGGCGGGTTGTCAGACCCTTGTTTGCTCAGCCGCGAAACGGCCTAAGTGTCCGCTCTGTACGAAGTAAGTTTCTCTTTAGCTCAAAAACATCTAAATTAATCTGCAGGAAAAGGAAACAACTTACCGGGAAAATGAAGAGGCGCGTTGAAAAGTGCGCTGAGGTGGCGTAACCAGCGGCACATGACAGGCGCAGCACAGCTTCTATATGTAAATATAGCAATTGGACGCAACCCGATGGGCGTGTGATAAGCTGTCGACCTTTGAAGTAGAGTGGAAGCAAAGACTGGCCGCCTGGCGGGTTGTCAGACCCTTGTTTGCTCAGCCGCGAAACGGCCTAAGTGTCCGCTCTGTACGAAGTAAGTTTCTCTTTAGCTCAAAAACATCTAAATTAATCCTGCAGGAAAAAGGAAACAACTTACCGGGAAAATGAAGAGGCGCGTTGAAAAGTGCGCTGAGGTGGGCGTAACCAGCGGCACATGACAGGCGCAGCACCAGCTTCTATATGTAAATTTAGCAATTGGACGCAACCAATGGGCGTGTGGTAAGCTGTCGACCTTTGAAGTAGAGTGGAAGCAAAGACTGGCCGCCTGGCGGGTGGTCAGACCCTTGTTTGCTGAGCCGCGAAACGGCCTAAGTGTCCGCTCTGTACGAAGTAAGTTTTCTCTTTAGCTCAAAAACATCTAAATTAATCCTGCAGGAAAAAGGAAACAACTTACCGGGAAAATGAAGAGGCGCGTTGAAAAGTGCGCTGAGGTGGGCGTAACCAGCGGCACATGACAGGCGCAGCACCAGCTTCTATATGTAAATATAGCAATTGGACGCAACCCGATGGGCGTGTGATAAGCTGTCGACCTTTGAAGTAGAGTGGAAGCAAAGACTGGCCGCCTGGCGGGTTGTCAGACCCTTGTTTGCTCAGCCGCGAAACGGCCTAAGTGTCCGCTCTGTACGAAGTAAGTTTCTCTTTAGCTCAAAAACATCTAAATTAATCCTGCAGGAAAAAGGAAACAACTTACCGGGAAAATGAAGAGGCGCGTTGAAAAGTGCGCTGAGGTGGGCGTAACCAGCGGCACATGACAGGCGCAGCACCAGCTTCTATATGTAAATGTAGCAATTGGACGCAACCCGATGGGCGTGTGGTAAGCTGTCGACCTTTGAAGTAGAGTGGAAGCAAAGGACTGGCCGCCTGGCGGGTTGTCAGACCCTTGTTTGCTCAGCCGCGAAACGGCCTAAGTGTCCGCTCTGTACGAAGTAAGTTTCTCTTTAGCTCAAAAACATCTAAATTAATCCTGCAGGAAAAAGGAAACAACTTACCGGGAAAATGAAGAGGGCGCGTTGAAAAGTGCGCTGAGGTGGGCGTAACCAGCGGCACATGACAGGCGCAGCACCAGCTTCTATATGTAAATATAGCAATTGGACGCAACCCGATGGCGTGTGATAAGCTGTCGACCTTTGAAGTAGAGTGGAAGCAAAGACTGGCCGCCTGGCGGGTGGTCAGACCCTTGTTTGCTCAGCCGCGAAACGGCCTAAGTGTCCGCTCTGTACGAAGTAAGTTTCTCTTTAGCTCAAAAACATCTAAATTAATCCTGCAGGAAAAAGGAAACAACTTACCGGGAAAATGAAGAGGCGCGTTGAAAAGTGCGCTGAGGTGGGCGTAACCAGCGGCACATGACAGGCGCAGCACCAGCTTCTATATGTAAATGTAGCAATTGGACGCAACCCGATTGGGCGTGTGGTAAGCTGTCGACCTTTGAAGTAGAGTGGAAGCAAAGACTGGCCGCCTGGCGGGTGGTCAGACCCTTGTTTGCTGAGCCGCGAAACGGGCCTAAGTGTCCGCTCTGTACGAAGTAAGTTTCTCTTTAGCTCAAAAACATCTAAATTAATCCTGCAGGAAAAGGAAACAACTTACCGGGAAAATGAAGAGGCGCGTTGAAAAGTGCGCTGAGGTGGGCGTAACCAGCGGCACATGACAGGCGCAGCACCAGCTTCTATATGTAAATGTAGCAATTGGACGCAACCCGATGGGCGTGTGATAAGCTGTCGACCTTTGAAGTAGAGTGGAAGCAAAGACTGGCCGCCTGGCGGGTTGTCAGACCCTTGTTTGCTCAGCCGCGAAACGGCCTAAGTGTCCGCTCTGTACGAAGTAAGTTTCTCTTTAGCTCAAAAACATCTAAATTAATCCTGCGGCAAAAGGAAACAACTTACCGGGAAAATGAAGAGGCGCGTTGAAAAGTGCGCTGAGGTGAGCGTAACCAGCGGCACATGACAGGCGCAGCACCAGCTTCTATATGTAAATGTAGCAATTGGACGCAACCCGATGGGCGTGTGATAAGCTGTCGACCTTTGAAGTAGAGTGGAAGCAAAGTCTGGCCGCCTGGCGGGTTGTCAGACCCTTGTTTGCTCAGCCGCGAAACGGCCTAAGTGTCCGCTCTGTACGAAGTAAGTTTCTCTTTAGCTCAAAAACATCTAAATTAATCCTGCAGGAAAAAGGAAACAACTTACCGGGAAAATGAAGAGGCGCGTTGAAAAGTGCGCTGAGGTGGGCGTAACCAGCGGCACATGACAGGCGCAGCACCAGCTTCTATATGTAAATATAGCAATTGGACGCAACCCGATGGGCGTGTGATAAGCTGTCGACCTTTGAAGTAGAGTGGAAGCAAAGACTGGCCGCCTGGCGGGTTGTCAGACCCTTGTTTGCTCAGCCGCGAAACGGCCTAAGTGTCCGCTCTGTACGAAGTAAGTTTCTCTTTAGCTCAAAAACATCTAAATTAATCCTGCAGGAAAAAGGAAACAACTTACCGGGAAAATGAAGAGGCGCGTTGAAAAGTGCGCTGAGGTGGGCGTAACCAGCGGCACATGACAGGCGCAGCACCAGCTTCTATATGTAAATGTAGCAATTGGACGCAACCCGATGGGCGTGTGATAAGCTGTCGACCTTTGAAGTAGAGTGGAAGCAAAGTCTGGCCGCCTGGCGGGTTGTCAGACCCTTGTTTGCTCAGCCGCGAAACGGCCTAAGTGTCCGCTCTGTACGAAGTAAGTTTCTCTTTAGCTCAAAAACATCTAAATTAATCCTGCAGGAAAAAGGAAACAACTTACCGGGAAAATGAAGAGGCGCGTTGAAAAGTGCGCTGAGGTGGGCGTAACCAGCGGCACATGACAGGCGCAGCACCAGCTTCTATATGTAAATATAGCAATTGGACGCAACCCGATGGGCGTGTGATAAGCTGTCGACCTTTGAAGTAGAGTGGAAGCAAAGACTGGCCGCCTGGCGGGTTGTCAGACCCTTGTTTGCTCAGCCGCGAAACGGCCTAAGTGTCCGCTCTGTACGAAGTAAGTTTCTCTTTAGCTCAAAAACATCTAAATTAATCCTGCGGGCAAAAGGAAACAACTTACCGGGAAAATGAAGAGGCGCGTTGAAAAGTGCGCTGAGGTGAGCGTAACCAGCGGCACATGACAGGCGCAGCACCAGCTTCTATATGTAAATGTAGCAATTGGACGCAACCCGATGGGCGTGTGATAAGCTGTCGACCTTTGAAGTAGAGTGGAAGCAAAGTCTGGCCGCCTGGCGGGTTGTCAGACCCTTGTTTGCTCAGCCGCGAAACGGCCTAAGTGTCCGCTCTGTACGAAGTAAGTTTCTCTTTAGCTCAAAAACATCTAAATTAATCCTGCAGGAAAAAGGAAACAACTTACCGGGAAAATGAAGAGGCGCGTTGAAAAGTGCGCTGAGGTGGGCGTAACCAGCGGCACATGACAGGCGCAGCACCAGCTTCTATATGTAAATATAGCAATTGGACGCAACCCGATGGGCGTGTGATAAGCTGTCGACCTTTGAAGTAGAGTGGAAGCAAAGACTGGCCGCCTGGCGGGTTGTCAGACCCTTGTTTGCTCAGCCGCGAAACGGCCTAAGTGTCCGCTCTGTACGAAGTAAGTTTCTCTTTAGCTCAAAAACATCTAAATTAATCCTGCAGGAAAAAGGAAACAACTTACCGGGAAAATGAAGAGGCGCGTTGAAAAGTGCGCTGAGGTGGGCGTAACCAGCGGCACATGACAGGCGCAGCACCAGCTTCTATATGTAAATGTAGCAATTGGACGCAACCCGATGGGCGTGTGATAAGCTGTCGACCTTTGAAGTAGAGTGGAAGCAAAGTCTGGCCGCCTGGCGGGTTGTCAGACCCTTGTTTGCTCAGCCGCGAAACGGCCTAAGTGTCCGCTCTGTACGAAGTAAGTTTCTCTTTAGCTCAAAAACATCTAAATTAATCCTGCAGGAAAAAGGAAACAACTTACCGGGAAAATGAAGAGGCGCGTTGAAAAGTGCGCTGAGGTGGGCGTAACCAGCGGCACATGACAGGCGCAGCACCAGCTTCTATATGTAAATATAGCAATTGGACGCAACCCGATGGGCGTGTGATAAGCTGTCGACCTTTGAAGTAGAGTGGAAGCAAAGTCTGGCCGCCTGGCGGGTTGTCAGACCCTTGTTTGCTCAGCCGCGAAACGGCCTAAGTGTCCGCTCTGTACGAAGTAAGTTTCTCTTTAGCTCAAAAACATCTAAATTAATCCTGCAGGAAAAAGGAAACAACTTACCGGGAAAATGAAGAGGCGCGTTGAAAAGTGCGCTGAGGTGGGCGTAACCAGCGGCACATGACAGGCGCAGCACCAGCTTCTATATGTAAATATAGCAATTGGACGCAACCCGATGGGCGTGTGATAAGCTGTCGACCTTTGAAGTAGAGTGGAAGCAAAGACTGGCCGCCTGGCGGGTTGTCAGACCCTTGTTTGCTCAGCCGCGAAACGGCCTAAGTGTCCGCTCTGTACGAAGTAAGTTTCTCTTTAGCTCAAAAACATCTAAATTAATCCTGCAGGAAAAAGGAAACAACTTACCGGGAAAATGAAGAGGCGCGTTGAAAAGTGCGCTGAGGTGGGCGTAACCAGCGGCACATGACAGGCGCAGCACCAGCTTCTATATGTAAATATAGCAATTGGACGCAACCCGATGGGCGTGTGATAAGCTGTCGACCTTTGAAGTAGAGTGGAAGCAAAGACTGGCCGCCTGGCGGGTTGTCAGACCCTTGTTTGCTCAGCCGCGAAACGGCCTAAGTGTCCGCTCTGTACGAAGTAAGTTTCTCTTTAGCTCAAAAACATCTAAATTAATCCTGCAGGAAAAAGGAAACAACTTACCGGGAAAATGAAGAGGCGCGTTGAAAAGTGCGCTGAGGTGGGCGTAACCAGCGGCACATGACAGGCGCAGCACCAGCTTCTATATGTAAATATAGCAATTGGACGCAACCCGATGGGCGTGTGATAAGCTGTCGACCTTTGAAGTAGAGTGGAAGCAAAGACTGGCCGCCTGGCGGGTTGTCAGACCCTTGTTTGCTCAGCCGCGAAACGGCCTAAGTGTCCGCTCTGTACGAAGTAAGTTTCTCTTTAGCTCAAAAACATCTAAATTAATCCTGCAGGAAAAAGGAAACAACTTACCGGGAAAATGAAGAGGCGCGTTGAAAAGTGCGCTGAGGTGGGCGTAACCAGCGGCACATGACAGGCGCAGCACCAGCTTCTATATGTAAATATAGCAATTGGACGCAACCCGATGGGCGTGTGATAAGCTGTCGACCTTTGAAGTAGAGTGGAAGCAAAGACTGGCCGCCTGGCGGGTTGTCAGACCCTTGTTTGCTCAGCCGCGAAACGGCCTAAGTGTCCGCTCTGTACGAAGTAAGTTTCTCTTTAGCTCAAAAACATCTAAATTAATCCTGCAGGAAAAAGGAAACAACTTACCGGGAAAATGAAGAGGCGCGTTGAAAAGTGCGCTGAGGTGGGCGTAACCAGCGGCACATGACAGGCGCAGCACCAGCTTCTATATGTAAATGTAGCAATTGGACGCAACCCAATGGGCGTGTGGTAAGCTGTCGACCTTTGAAGTAGAGTGGAAGCAAAGACTGGCCGCCTGGCGGGTGGTCAGACCCTTGTTTGCTGAGCCGCGAAACGGCCTAAGTGTCCGCTCTGTACGAAGTAAGTTTCTCTTTAGCTCAAAAACATCTAAATTAATCCTGCAGGAAAAAGGAAACAACTTACCGGGAAAATGAAGAGGCGCGTTGAAAAGTGCGCTGAGGTGGGCGTAACCAGCGGCACATGACAGGCGCAGCACCAGCTTCTATATGTAAATATAGCAATTGGACGCAACCCGATGGGCGTGTGATAAGCTGTCGACCTTTGAAGTAGAGTGGAAGCAAAGACTGGCCGCCTGGCGGGTTGTCAGACCCTTGTTTGCTCAGCCGCGAAACGGCCTAAGTGTCCGCTCTGTACGAAGTAAGTTTCTCTTTAGCTCAAAAACATCTAAATTAATCCTGCAGGAAAAAGGAAACAACTTACCGGGAAAATGAAGAGGCGCGTTGAAAAGTGCGCTGAGGTGGGCGTAACCAGCGGCACATGACAGGCGCAGCACCAGCTTCTATATGTAAATGTAGCAATTGGACGCAACCCGATGGGCGTGTGGTAAGCTGTCGACCTTTGAAGTAGAGTGGAAGCAAAGACTGGCCGCCTGGCGGGTTGTCAGACCCTTGTTTGCTCAGCCGCGAAACGGCCTAAGTGTCCGCTCTGTACGAAGTAAGTTTCTCTTTAGCTCAAAAACATCTAAATTAATCCTGCAGGAAAAAGGAAACAACTTACCGGGAAAATGAAGAGGCGCGTTGAAAAGTGCGCTGAGGTGGGCGTAACCAGCGGCACATGACAGGCGCAGCACCAGCTTCTATATGTAAATATAGCAATTGGACGCAACCCGATGGGCGTGTGATAAGCTGTCGACCTTTGAAGTAGAGTGGAAGCAAAGACTGGCCGCCTGGCGGGTGGTCAGACCCTTGTTTGCTCAGCCGCGAAACGGCCTAAGTGTCCGCTCTGTACGAAGTAAGTTTCTCTTTAGCTCAAAAACATCTAAATTAATCCTGCAGGAAAAAGGAAACAACTTACCGGGAAAATGAAGAGGCGCGTTGAAAAGTGCGCTGAGGTGGGCGTAACCAGCGGCACATGACAGGCGCAGCACCAGCTTCTATATGTAAATGTAGCAATTGGACGCAACCCGATGGGCGTGTGGTAAGCTGTCGACCTTTGAAGTAGAGTGGAAGCAAAGACTGGCCGCCTGGCGGGTGGTCAGACCCTTGTTTGCTGAGCCGCGAAACGGCCTAAGTGTCCGCTCTGTACGAAGTAAGTTTCTCTTTAGCTCAAAAACATCTAAATTAATCCTGCAGGAAAAAGGAAACAACTTACCGGGAAAATGAAGAGGCGCGTTGAAAAGTGCGCTGAGGTGGGCGTAACCAGCGGCACATGACAGGCGCAGCACCAGCTTCTATATGTAAATGTAGCAATTGGACGCAACCCGATGGGCGTGTGATAAGCTGTCGACCTTTGAAGTAGAGTGGAAGCAAAGACTGGCCGCCTGGCGGGTTGTCAGACCCTTGTTTGCTCAGCCGCGAAACGGCCTAAGTGTCCGCTCTGTACGAAGTAAGTTTCTCTTTAGCTCAAAAACATCTAAATTAATCCTGCGGGCAAAAGGAAACAACTTACCGGGAAAATGAAGAGGCGCGTTGAAAAGTGCGCTGAGGTGAGCGTAACCAGCGGCACATGACAGGCGCAGCACCAGCTTCTATATGTAAATGTAGCAATTGGACGCAACCCGATGGGCGTGTGATAAGCTGTCGACCTTTGAAGTAGAGTGGAAGCAAAGTCTGGCCGCCTGGCGGGTTGTCAGACCCTTGTTTGCTCAGCCGCGAAACGGCCTAAGTGTCCGCTCTGTACGAAGTAAGTTTCTCTTTAGCTCAAAAACATCTAAATTAATCCTGCAGGAAAAAGGAAACAACTTACCGGGAAAATGAAGAGGCGCGTTGAAAAGTGCGCTGAGGTGGGCGTAACCAGCGGCACATGACAGGCGCAGCACCAGCTTCTATATGTAAATATAGCAATTGGACGCAACCCGATGGGCGTGTGATAAGCTGTCGACCTTTGAAGTAGAGTGGAAGCAAAGACTGGCCGCCTGGCGGGTTGTCAGACCCTTGTTTGCTCAGCCGCGAAACGGCCTAAGTGTCCGCTCTGTACGAAGTAAGTTTCTCTTTAGCTCAAAAACATCTAAATTAATCCTGCAGGAAAAAGGAAACAACTTACCGGGAAAATGAAGAGGCGCGTTGAAAAGTGCGCTGAGGTGGGCGTAACCAGCGGCACATGACAGGCGCAGCACCAGCTTCTATATGTAAATGTAGCAATTGGACGCAACCCGATGGGCGTGTGATAAGCTGTCGACCTTTGAAGTAGAGTGGAAGCAAAGTCTGGCCGCCTGGCGGGTTGTCAGACCCTTGTTTGCTCAGCCGCGAAACGGCCTAAGTGTCCGCTCTGTACGAAGTAAGTTTCTCTTTAGCTCAAAAACATCTAAATTAATCCTGCAGGAAAAAGGAAACAACTTACCGGGAAAATGAAGAGGCGCGTTGAAAAGTGCGCTGAGGTGGGCGTAACCAGCGGCACATGACAGGCGCAGCACCAGCTTCTATATGTAAATATAGCAATTGGACGCAACCCGATGGGCGTGTGATAAGCTGTCGACCTTTGAAGTAGAGTGGAAGCAAAGACTGGCCGCCTGGCGGGTTGTCAGACCCTTGTTTGCTCAGCCGCGAAACGGCCTAAGTGTCCGCTCTGTACGAAGTAAGTTTCTCTTTAGCTCAAAAACATCTAAATTAATCCTGCGGGCAAAAGGAAACAACTTACCGGGAAAATGAAGAGGCGCGTTGAAAAGTGCGCTGAGGTGAGCGTAACCAGCGGCACATGACAGGCGCAGCACCAGCTTCTATATGTAAATGTAGCAATTGGACGCAACCCGATGGGCGTGTGATAAGCTGTCGACCTTTGAAGTAGAGTGGAAGCAAAGTCTGGCCGCCTGGCGGGTTGTCAGACCCTTGTTTGCTCAGCCGCGAAACGGCCTAAGTGTCCGCTCTGTACGAAGTAAGTTTCTCTTTAGCTCAAAAACATCTAAATTAATCCTGCAGGAAAAAGGAAACAACTTACCGGGAAAATGAAGAGGCGCGTTGAAAAGTGCGCTGAGGTGGGCGTAACCAGCGGCACATGACAGGCGCAGCACCAGCTTCTATATGTAAATATAGCAATTGGACGCAACCCGATGGGCGTGTGATAAGCTGTCGACCTTTGAAGTAGAGTGGAAGCAAAGACTGGCCGCCTGGCGGGTTGTCAGACCCTTGTTTGCTCAGCCGCGAAACGGCCTAAGTGTCCGCTCTGTACGAAGTAAGTTTCTCTTTAGCTCAAAAACATCTAAATTAATCCTGCAGGAAAAAGGAAACAACTTACCGGGAAAATGAAGAGGCGCGTTGAAAAGTGCGCTGAGGTGGGCGTAACCAGCGGCACATGACAGGCGCAGCACCAGCTTCTATATGTAAATGTAGCAATTGGACGCAACCCGATGGGCGTGTGATAAGCTGTCGACCTTTGAAGTAGAGTGGAAGCAAAGTCTGGCCGCCTGGCGGGTTGTCAGACCCTTGTTTGCTCAGCCGCGAAACGGCCTAAGTGTCCGCTCTGTACGAAGTAAGTTTCTCTTTAGCTCAAAAACATCTAAATTAATCCTGCAGGAAAAAGGAAACAACTTACCGGGAAA